>NC_060149.1:148432548-149057548 GCF_021461385.2 Schistocerca piceifrons | reverse complement strand
CCATCTCACTGTACTAAACTGATAAAAAAAATTCTCATTTTAGCTGCAATTCTGTAGAAAGTGGTGTAGGTGACGTGCAGTGTAACTAGTCATGCATTCCCACCCGAGACTGTGCTAGTTAAGCTAAACCTTTTGGGTCCACAGCTCATGGTCTAGTGGCTAGCATTGCTGCGTCTGGATCACAGGGTCCTGGGTTCGATTCCCGGTGGGGTTGGGGATTTTCTCTGCCTGGGGACTGGGTATTTGTGTTGTCCTCATCATTCCATCACCATTCATGAAAGTGACTAGACTGGACTGTGTAAGGATCGGGACTTTGTACAGGAGCTATGACCGTGCAGTTGAGCACCCCACAAACCAAACATCATCATTGTCATCATCATAAACCTTTTGAGCACTGTCGTAATGAATTGGCACATAGGATTTCCTCCTACTTATCTTCTGTGAATCTCTCATTGATGTTGTCCCTCAAAACAGTTCTTGTATCTCAGTGGATACCTGTAATTATAAGTGGACATGTGGATAGCTAAATTACGTGAAATAAGTCCCAGAATTCCATTACAGTGTGTTTATTAGTAGACACCAAAAGCAGATATTAACAGTTGGATGGATAGGGTGTGTGCGTGCTGTGTACGGGCGCAGGAGAAACTGGCCGCAGTTCATGAGCAGCTGAGCGTGCTGTTGGTCACAGTCAGCCGCCTTCAGGCTGCTGCCTCGAGGTGCAGCGATGGCGGAGGGTCTGGTGCGTCGCTTGAGACACCCCAGGTGTCGCTTGCTGCCTCCGCTGGCTCCACTGCCGAGGCACCTTCTAGTGTACCCAGCGCGTTGGGGCCGCCCTCACCTCAGGGTGAGTGGCGGACTGCACACACGTTCACGTCGCTCGAGGCAGAGGGCCAATGTGGAGGCAGGCTGTCTGGCCTCGCCCGTTCATCTTGTCAGTGGGCAGGTGGCCGCTCCTTCAGCAGGGCCCGAGCAGGCACACGAGGGCAAAGGCTTACTAGTTATTAGGAGCTCCAACGTTAGGCAGGTGATGGAGCCCCTTAGGGAAATAGTGTACAGGGCTGGTAAGAAGTCCAACGTGCACTCGGTGTGTCTGCCGGGGGGCCTCATCCAAGATGTGGAGGCGGCCTTGCCTGCGGCTATCGAGCGTACGGGGTGCAGTCGTCTGCAAATAGTTGCTCACGTCGGCACCAATGATGCCTGTCGCTTGGGTTCTGAGGCAATCCTCAGTTCGTACAGGTGGCTGGCAGATATGGTGAAGACCACTGGGCTCGCACGTGGGGTGCAAGCAGAGCTCTCTATTTGCAGCATCGTTCGCAGTGTGGATCGGGGTCCTTTGGTTTGGAGCCGACTGGAGGGTCTCAACCAGAGGCTTCGTCGACTCTGTGATGGTCTTGGCTGCAGATTTCTAGACTTGCGCTATTGGGTGGGGAATTGTAGGATGCCCCTAGATAGATCAGGGGTTCACTACACAAAGGAAGCGGCTACTCGGGTAGCAGAGTACTTGTGGCGTGCTCATGGGGGTTTTTTAGGCTAGGCAGTAGTGCGAGGTGTCCTGATGAACACTCACCAGTCGATGTGCAGGCAGGGAAATCAGGACATGCTCAGTGTAAGGACACTTCAGCTGTCAAGATATTAGCAGTAAATTTTCAGAGTGTTCAGAATAAAGTTCCTGAATTTACTGCCTTCCAGGAAGCATGTGGCACACAAATTATTCTCGGGACTGAGATCTGGCTGAACCCTGAGATACGAAGTTCTGTAATATTTAGTGAGTGTTGGAACATATATCAGAAAGACAGATTAGACACCGTAGGAGGTGGTGTCTTCATTGCAGTTGACAAAAATATTCTGTCTATTGAGATCGAAGTAGAGTGTGATTGTGAAGTTATCTCGACATGTTTAACAGGGCTAGGAGAAATAAAGTTAATAGTTGGGTGTTATTACCGGCCACCAGGTTCCACCGTGACAGTTCTAGAATCATTCAAAGGGAGTCTACACCCTGTATCGCAGAAGTACCTGGATCATGCTATATTAGTCGGAGGCGATTTCCACCTACCTAGTATAGACTGGGATGTCTATGGATTCATTACAGGTGGTACAGACAAGCCATCATGTGAATTACTTTTGAACACATTATCTGAAAACTGTCTTGAGCAGCTAAATCAACAGCCAATGCGTAATGGAAATCTACATCTACATTCTACATCTACATTTATACTCCGCAAGCCACCCAACGATGTGTGGCGGAGGGCACTTTATGTGCCACTGTCATTACCTCCATTTCCTGTTCCAGTTGCGTATGGTTCGCGGGAAGAACAACTGTCTGAAAGCCTCCATACGCGCTCTAATGTCTCTAATTTTACATTCGTGATCTCCTCGGGAGGTATAAGTAGGGGGAAGCAATATATTCGATACCTCATCCAGAAACGCACCCTCTCGAAACCTGGCGAGCAAGCTACACCGCGATGCAGAGCGCCTCTCTTGCAGAGTCGGCCACATGAGTTTGTTAAACATCTCTGTAATGCTATCACGGTTACCAGATAACCCTGTGACGAAACGCACCGCTCTTCTTTGGATCTTCTCTATCTCCTCCGTCAACCCGATCTGGTACGGATCCCACACTGATGAGCAATACTCAAGTATAGGTCGAACAAGTGTTTTGTAAGCCACCTCCTTTGTTGATGGACTACATTTTCTAAGGACTCTCCCAATGAATCTCAACCTGGTACCCACCTTACCAACAATTAATTTTATATGGTCATTCCACTTCAAATTGTTCCGCACGCATACTCCCAGATATTTTACAGAAGTAACTGCTACCAGTGTTTGTTCCGCTATCATATAATCATACAATAAAGGATCCTTCTTTCTATGTATTCGCAATACGTTACATTTACATTTACACAAAAGTATTTTGGATCTGGTAGCCACAAACAGACCAGACCTCATCGATGGTGTCAGTGTTGAGACAGGGATTAGTGATCATGATGTTGTCATTATGACTATGGTTATGAAAGTTAAAAAGTCGGTCAAGAAGGCTAGGAGAGTATTCTTACTAGAAAGAGCAGATAATCAGTTGTTAGCATCCCGCTTAGTAAATGAATCGACTTAATTTACATCTGGTACGATGGACATGGAAGAATTATGGGCAAATTTTAAACACATTGTAAATCACACATTGGACAAGTATGTGCTGAAAAAGTGGGTTACGGACAGAAAAGACCCACTTTGGTTTAACAGCGCAATTCGGAGAATGCTCAGGAAGCAAAGACAGTTGCACTCGCGGTAAAAGAAAGATCGGGAGAATGAGGACAGGCAAAAGTTAGTAGAGATTCGTGCTGCTGTAAAAAGAGCGATGAGCAAAGCATACAACCACTACCACTGTCATACCTTAGCAAAAGATCTTGCTGAAAACCCAAGGAAATTCTGGTCTTACGTAAAATCGGTAAGCGGGTTGAAGACTTCCATCCAGACACTCACTGATCAGTCTGGCCTGGCAATGGAAGACAGCAAAACGAAAGTTGAAATTTTAAATTTAGCATTTGAGAAATCTTTCACACAGGAGGATCGGACAAACATACCGCCGTTCGAGTCTCGTACAGATTCCCGCATGGAGGACATAGTGATAGATATCCCTGCGGTTGTGAAGCAGCTGAATGGGTTGAAAATAAATAAATCGCCAGGTCCTGATGGGATTCCAATTCGGTTTTACAGAGAGTACTCTACTGCATTGGCTCCTTACTTAGCTTGCATTTAACATGAATCTCTTGCCCAACGTAAAGTCCCGAGTGACTGGAAAAAAGTGCAGGTGATGCCTGTATATAAGAAGGGTAGAAGGATGGATCCTCAAAATTACGGACCAATATCCTTAACTTGGATAGGATTTGTGATTGGTGTAAAGAATGGCAGCTAACTCTAAATATAGATAAATGTAAATTAATGCAGATGAATAGGAAAAAGAATCCCGTAATGTTTGAATACTCCATTAGTAGTGTAGCGCTTGACACAGTCACATTGATTAAATATTTGGGTGTAACATTGCAGAGCGATATGAAGTGGGACAAGCATGTAATGGCAGTTGTGGGGAAGGTGGATAGTCGTCTTCGGTTCATTGGTAGAATTTTGGGAAGATGTGGTTCATCTGTTAAGGAGACCACTTATAAAACACTAATACGACCTATTCTTGAGTACTGCTCAAGCGTTTGGGATCCTTATCAGGTTGGATTGAGGGAGGACATAGAAGCAATTCAGAGGCGGGCTGCTAGATTTGTTACTGGTTAGGTTTGATCATCACGCGAGTGTTACGGAAATGCTTCAGGAACTCGGGTGGGAGTCTCTAGAGGAAAGGAGGCGTTCTTTTCGTGAATTGCTACTTAGGAAATTTAGAGAACCAGCACTTGAGGCTGACTACAGTACAATTTTACTGCCGCCAACTTATATTTCGCAGAAAGACCACAAAGATAAGATAAGAGAGATTACGGCTCGTACAGAGGCATATAGGTAGTCATTTTTCCTTCGTTCTGTTTGGGAGTGGAACAGGGAGAGAAGATGCTAGTTGTGGTACAAGGTGCCCTCCGCTACGCACCGTGTGGTGGACTGCAGAGTATGTATGTAGATGTAGATGTAGTAACTTTTTAATGGTATGAAATGATTAATCTCATAAAGCTAATAAAGTTTGAGAGCATGTGCATGGTAAAGCCGACTATCACATAAGAACAGGCATGGAATACATCCTGTCACTGACTGGTGAGATTGGGGTGGAGCCAAAACCTTTTGCTTACATTGTTAAACTTTGTAGCCTTTTGTACATCTTCAGTAACTTAACAATACTCATGTGTCTATTGAATTAACTGGTTTACGGTATAGCAAGATTATGGTTTTAAGATCCTGATGACCTGTAGGCTCTAACTAATATGTGCTATGTCAAAAGTGGACTTCAATGACAATATTTAGCAAAGAAACTTCTGAGTTTCACTCCAGAACACTTGTGTTCCCCTATGTATTGACTGCAAGCTAGATTAACTCTTAGGGCTTGGGTACTTCTCTCCACAGCCTTGAGTCCATATCTTGTCACATGGTCCACTCGTTACCACTACCTTCATGGGAGTGAGCTTCCTATGTGCTGCCATCATATCCTGCAGGCTGCTTAAAGCAGTGAATTACTTCTGCTATTTGCTGACTTTTAGTAAACATAAAATTTAGAAAATAAAGTACATTTCCAAAACAGGAGAAATGTCACAATCTGCTGCCAAAATGAATGGGCAGTGTGGCTGATAAGTTATAAGACAAGATGATGAAAGTGCTGATTTTGGCTTCTGAAAAGCCAGAAGGCATTCTTCTGACAACTGAAAGGGGACCCTATTTTCAACCAGACAGTTTAGCGAGTGGGCTATGGAGGCCACATGGAGATAAACCAAAGACAGTAATTCACTTCTCCTGGAAACACTTGAATCTCCTTTATGAATTTAGGCACAAGCATGCTCTGAATGACCTCTACACTTTCTTTGGCAGGCCAAAGGCCCACTTCACTGAGAATATTTCGTAAATAAGTGACCACTGGTTGAAAGAAGGCTCATTTCGAAAAATTACACGCAAGAGCTTTATGTGCAAAGGGTGCAAAAACCAGACGTAAACTGTGCAGATAATCTTGTGTCACATGTCCAGTGACCACAATACTGATGTGATAATATACACAATACTGAATTTCTGTAATAGTGTATTGAAGAGACCTCTGGAATATGGCAAAGGCAACGGCCATGCCAAAAAGCAACACTTTATATTGATATAGTGTGAACGGCATGTTCAAGACTAAATTCTTCCTTGAGTCTTCACTTCAAGGCAACTGAAAATATCCCACCACAAGATATATTTTATAAAAAGAGTTTTCTCCTGAAAGTTTAGAAAAATGTTTGTCTGTATCAAGCAAGGGAGAAAAATCGGTATGAACCAAAGAGAGCCTTCAGGCTTCCTAACCACCACTAATGGTGTTGCCCATTAATTGTAGTCAATGGTGGCAAACCCTGTTGTCATTCTAGTCTGTGCAGTTAAATCTTAACCTTGTCCTTAATGACCATTGAAGTTGGGTAAGCTTTACAAAATTGCAGACTTGCTGTTAGTTTAAAACAATGAAAGCCCGAAAGTCAACTGCCCTTCCCAAAGCTGTTTCAAATTGTGTACAAACCGTATCAGCAGCTTAACATGGTACCGATGAGCTGATACATTTCTAGCAAACAAAAAAGTCATTGAAATATGTTTCACTTTAACGTGTAACAAAATTTACAGAATGCCAGCACATGATAAGTGCCGGAAATGTTATCGATTTGAATAGACTGGGGCTGATGCATGGTGCCCACTGTGCTACAATATACTTCTACAGCAGGACCTCCATGTAAACACTTGTAACATTCATCCTCACAGTGTGGACATTCCTGTCTGGGATGCAAGGAAAAAGAGCCTAGGCAAGCTGTAAACAAAGTTTATCACCACAAATGATGGCTGGTATTAGCACAGGTCTACCGTCACTAAATGGAACTTGGTTACCACTTCATAGCCTGTTACAGAAAACCTGCTGTGCTGTATCACTGTGGCTCTTGGCCACATGTGAAGTCTGTTAAAAAATGTATTGTACAACTTGCAATAATTCAGATGCACATGCATTTTGCAGCACTTCAGCCAAGGAGGGGTCTGACTGTCTAGTGTGCAGATATCCATATCTGAAGCTAAGCAAATCGCTACATCAAGAATTGAACTTTCTGCATATGGTTGACAGTGCCCCACTAAATTTTGGTTACATGCACACAAATTTAAAGGCTGTAAATTCAACTAAATACTTAGGGATTATGATTATGAATAACTTAAATTGGAATGATCACATAGGTAATGTTGTGAGGAAAGCAAACCAAAGACTGTAATTTATTGGTTTAACACTTCAGGTGGGACTGATGGATGACATTGAAAAAGTCCAAAGAAGGGCAGGTCATTTTGTATTATCAAAAAACAGGGCAGAAAGTGCCATGAATATGATACACAAATTAGGGTGACAGTCTTTAAAACAAAGGCATTTTTCATTGTGGGAGGATCTTATCACAAAATTTCAATCAGCAACTTTCTCCTCAGAGTGTGAAAATATGTCATTGGTGCCCACCTACATAGGGAGAAATGATAATCATAATAAAATAAGAGAAATCAGAGCTCGCCTTAAAAGATTTAAGTATTCACTTTTCCCACACACTGTTCAAGAGTGGAACAGTAGTGAAATAGTTTGACGGTGGTTAGGTGAACCCTCTTTGTTGCTGTTTGTGGTTGCTTTAGGGAGCAAAACAGCCGAGTTCATTAGCGCCTGGATGAACCCTCTGCCAGGCACTTAATTGTGAACTGCAGTGTAACCTTGTAGATGTAGATGTGTAGATGAACAGTTAACAGAGGCTATGCACTGTTGAGTCATTCCACTATGCAAGCAGTGTCTCCATTTCTCATGGCAGCCATGACATATTTACAATTCCACTTGTGTTGTATGGTGAGCAGTGATGTACTCAGATATATTGCAAATGTTATATAATGTAGAAATATGAAGTATAGTAATTTTATATTCAATATTACATGTAGAAAAGATTAATTTGTGAAATGTCTGCCAGCTCAGCTGGGTGGTAACGTGTTCGCCTCCCATGCAACTGGGCCCGGGTTTGATTCCCGGCCAGGTTGGAGATTTTCTCTGCTCATGGAATGAGTTTTGTGTTGTCCTCATTATCATTTCTTCCTCATCACCAGCGCGCAGGTCTCATCGAATGAAATAAGAATTGCACTTGGTGGCCGAACTTCCCAGATGGAACCTCCCGGCCAACGATGCTGTACGCTCATTTCCATTTTTTTTTGTGAAATATGAAAACATTATTTGTTGAAGAAAGCATGAATATATTTTTTAAAATCCAGAATTTTAAGTACAGGTTGGTTACATTCAGATTTTGCTACTTGAGATGGCGCCTATGAAAAATGAGTGAACACAGGACATGAAACTTTGTGGAAACATTTGTAAGGACATGCAGAAGAGAAATAATGAATAAACCACTGAAAGAAACACATGTTAATTTCTGTATGAGAGGGTTCAAATCCAGCAATTTTAGTGGTTACACAGTTTGGAACCATCGGCCAATGATTAGGTTTTCTCCTGGGTGAGACTGAGGGCCAACTGCACCATAAACTGGTGAATAAGTTACTGTCTCCATGGATGAGAATGCTGGATGCAATGAGTGATCTTCAAGCAGTGCACAAGCTGTCTCACTACAGCTAAACATTTCATGGTTGACCATTCAAAAAGTGCTGTGAACAATTGTGAAATGATATCCATACAAACTTCACATTAGACTTTGCTCATACATTTTGTGCAAGGGTTGAAGTTGAAGACATATGGCCTTTGTAACATTTTGTGGAGTGATGAAGCATACTTTACACTCATTGGGGCAGTGTACATTCATGTTTGTCAGATTTGGGAATTGTCACTGCCAACAAATGTTCATGAAGTTCCCATGCATAATGAATGTGTCACTGTGTGGTATGGCTTTGTGGCACACTTCATGATTGGCCTATTTTTCTTTGAGGAAAAGTGACCCCAGGGACCAAGGACATGCAATGTTAATGGCACATGTTACTGTGATGTACTTCACTAATATGTGATTCATGCTCTGCAGCAGAGAGATGCTTTGGACTCAGATATTTTGATGCATGGTGAAACTCTACCTCACACTGTGCATGAGGTCACTTTGTTACTCAGTAACATATTTGAAAAAAAACTGAATCCTTGGCTGATCATTTCAAACTGCACAGCCACAAAGATACCTGATTTGAATCCTATCATGTTGCAATGTTTTTCATTCAATGATTTGTTTGTTATTTATCTCCTGTATGTGCTTACAAATGTTTCCACAAAGCTTCATCATCCTGCAACTTCTCGTGTTTTATGGGGCCCCTCTCAAGTAGAGAAAGTTTAATTATAACTATCCTGTAAATCAGAGTTCAAAATGATTAAGAAAATCCTATAAAACACACAGAAAAACAGTGGTACAGTAATATGAGTTATTTTGTGGCATCTCTGATGTGAAACATTCTTTGACTATGCTCTTTGGTTTTGTCTTTTTGTCTTTGTGTTCTAGTGCTAGGGTTCAACAGCCACCTTTCTGTATTCGTTCTATTAAGTGACAAAATAAATGTCGTTTGTGATCCTAAAAGTATCTTATTATGGTTAGGCGCCACGTAAAACACACAGTGGTGACCCCAACTTTAATATTGTGCATTTGGGAATTATTTTGTGCTTATTTTCACCTTTAAGGGACTTTGTGTGCCGGCCCACATTGTCTTGAGAACAATGGATCTACCAGTGTCATTTTGTGCAAATGCGTCACACCATAGCAATTGTGCTTGCATTTTTAATAGTGTTCATAATGTACAGTTGGTTAATAGTGAACAATTTACTGGCCCCTACCATGGCAGCGGCCACTTACCTGTTGCCGGTCCAGCATGGCCACCGTCAAATGCTGCTATGCAGCAAGGCCTGCTGCCCGGACAGTGCAAACCACTTACTGACATTGAGAACGATAATTATGTGAAGGACGTTGTGTTTCATCCTCTGGTTAAGCAGTCACCTTCCGATTGGTTTGATGTGCAGACACAGTTCAAGAACTGTACTCCAAATGCTCATACGCATGGGTTCGCACATTCTTACTTGCCTGATGTCATTCCACCACTCCCCCTCCCCCTCACCCCAACTCAGCGACACCAGTCGCCTCACCCACATTGGTCGCTGCGACCATCGCTCCATGATCATGATCACATCAAGATCACTTTCTGCCTGCTCTCGTAGCAGCACTGGCTGTTTCTTCCATGCCTGTTTCAGGATCAGCCCCCCCTTGGCTGTACCGTGACTGCCTTCTGCTCACTGTTGCAGCAGCACTGGCCGTTACACCCACGTCGCACCTGTCTCCAGGCCTGCAGTTGGGACACATTGTACCATTGATTGTGCTGGCCCACTCCTCTTCGTGTGCTGCTTGCAGCTGCCCCCCTCACGCAGACCTCGGGTGACGCATCGCCCACCGCTACTGCACTCCTGGCGTCAGGAGCTCCCTCAACCACCAACATGGATCTTTGCTTGCCTGTGCTACATCAATATGTGTTACCTGGCAGATTTCCTTGCATTGCAAAACGACAACCCAAAGACTTGATTCGCCCTGGTGGACCATCTACTGGATATCCTTGGGATCTTGGACAACGACGAACGTTTCGTCTGCCTGGTGAGCCACCTCCATGACCACCCTGACCAAATCAGTGACCTGCTACTCTCGCTGCCCGCTTCGCCCAAGTATGTGATGGCGAAAACTTTCCTTATCAAACGCCTATCTTCAACTCCGGCTGAGGCCATCCACCACATCATCTGTGACAAGCACCTCAACGACCGCACACCTTCGCACCTCTGGCAGCGCCTTTGTACATTGACTGATGACCAAGCACTACCCGACACCACACTGTGGACTCTGTGGATGGCCAAACTTCTGTCAGACCTACAGCTTCACCTGCTATTGCACGTAACCGACCCTCTCAAGGTCTGCCTACGCATGGCCGATCGGGCCTAGGCAATCATTCGTCACCTGCTTTACTGGTTCCACACGCCACCGGTAGAGGCCAGCGCATGCACCTTAGCAGCTCAGCGACCTGCCACGAGCTGCCTCCTGGCAGCCTACAGAAAGTACTACCTGCGCCCTCCCGACAGCAGCCAACCTCACACAAGCAACAGCCTCAGCGTTCTTGAGCTACGATGCAGCCAGATGCATCCTCCACCCGCCACGCAACGCCATGCCTCCGAGATTACCTGCTTTGCTGGTACTATGCAATCTATGGGGATGCCGCTCGCAACTTCTGCGAGCCTTGTGCGTGCCCAAACGATTTCGGTGGGCATGTTTAGGTGCCACGTTCACCTCGATCATCAATGGCGACTACCTTCCAATGCCACACTGCTTGCACCAACAGCGTGACACCTCTACATTACGGACTTGTCTTCAGGCACGTGCTTTGTCGTTGACACCAGCGCCGATGTCAGCGTTACCTTGGCCAAGCATGTGGGCAACACGCTTCCTTCTGCTAATCTCACACTGATCGCTGCGAATCACTCTCATATCACGGTCCTCAGCTCCATCAAGATGTCACTTCGTCTGTCCCTGGGCGCGACATTTCCTTGGACTTTCCACGTCTCCGATGTGGACGAACCTGTGATCAGTTTGGACTTTCTACACCATTATGAGCCTCTCTTTCCTACTGTGTCTTCGCTCTGCTTCGCTCCTGTGTCGAGCTGCACATTTCCTGCTGCCAGTTCTGTGCGGACGCAGTTGGTCCTGCAGGATGCTCCTGCCCCCGCTTCACGGGATCCTTCACATCGCATGGCCGTCGCGCCATGTCCACAGTCCCCGTCAGCCGCCGAGGCCCTGCCCACCTCACTCTGGCCTGGCTCGGACGCTCATGTTCCCATTTCGCAGGATCGCTCGTTTCCATGGCTACTGCGCCACGTGCTCAGCCATCGCTCACTGCCAATGCTTCGTACATGCCATCCCGGCACATCAAGGTCAGTCAGCCGCCGCCATTTGTGCCCGCCCCCCCCCTCCCCCTCTCGTCCCACCACACATGCCTTCCTTCATGGGTCTTGGCAATCAGCAATGGCACTTGCCACCAAATCCACACCACGGACAGCCCTCCCGTACGTCACAAAGCTCGACGTCTTAACGCTCCGAAATTGCTGTGAGCAAAAGAGATAGTTCACTTTTTCTTGTTGGTTACTTCTATGTGCCCTTCCTCTATGTTCCCACACATTTTTCACCTTACCAGTTTAATGTCACTTCTGCATGAAAATAGACTACCAGCCGTTTGCTTCAGGGTTTACTGGCTTCGGGTGTGCTCTGACGAACGGACAGCAACTGGTCCTCTCCTATCCACCTGGTGTCTATGAAAGACAGTTTGCTATGCATGTGCAGCAACTACAGGTCCCTTAATGCTAGGACTATTATTGACAACTATCCGGTTCCTCATTCAAAGATTTCATGCAGTTACTGCATGGCTCGAAGTTCTTTTCCGTCTTGGACTGTTCGAAGGCATATCACCAAACTCCAGTGCACCCGCCAGACATTCAGAAAATGGCGATCATTACATCTTTCGGCCTTTTCGAATACTGCTTCATGCCCTATGGTGCTAGCTCCACCCCGCTGTGCTCTGCACTGCCAGGGGGGGGGGGGGGGGGCTGTGGTGTCTCTGATGTGAAGCAACAGTTCTTTGACTATGCTCTTTGGTTTTTTCTTTGTGTTCTAGCACTATGTTTGACAGCCATCTTTCCGTATTCACTCTATTAAGTGATGAAATAAATGTTGTTTCCATTCTAAAAGTGTGTTATTATGGTTCAATAGCACATAAAACCCACAATTTCACTGGTTTCAGCATACTTCATGGCCTACTTGTAATCTATTAAATATTATGGTAATAGATTTCTACAACCTATTACTTGGTTGGAAGTGTTATGTTGTAACCTATTAATCATAGTTAATAGTTCAGCTCATTCATAGTAAGGACAAACAGTTGGTTCATAGCAATTGCCACTAGGTCTCTTGTGACACTGATGCCAAATGGTTTTGTTACTTGTGGGCACTTTGCCTATGCTACTTCAATCGGTGGTCACTGGTCAGGCCAAGCTAAAGCTTTTTGGGTCCAAAAATGTGTAATACGAATTATTTGTGATGTGAACTCAAGAACATCCTGCAGAGACCTGTTTAGGGAATTAGGGATGCTAACTACAGCTTCCCAATATATTTATTCCTTAATGAAATTTGTCATTAAAACTAACCTCTTTTTCAAACAGCTTAGTTCATGGAATCAGTTATAGAAATAACAATAATGGAATTAGTGCTAGAAATAACAATAATCTTCACAAAGAGTTACAGTCACTTACTCTGGTCAAGAAAGCTGTCCATTTTTCAGGGACACAGATTTTCAATAACTTGCCAACAACTATAAAAAGCTTAGCCATTAATAAAGTTCAGTTTAAGAGGAGCCTAACACCTCCTCCTCCATTCATGAATTTCTTAGTGGAAACAGCTGATGCATATATGTTACTAATGATGTCAAATAATGCGAGTGTTAGTACAATTCGACTTCTGCACAAATTCACTGCAGTAGTGTGATCACTGTAAATAAGTGCTGTAAAATGATACTTCTATTTGTTGATGCATGGCTACTACAGCATGAGAATTATCATATGTACCTCAGTGTATTGCACAATTACAGTTCTTATGACAAGTTACTTGTTGCCTTTGAAATTTTTTTACTTATTCCACATCTATAAGGAACATTTCACTTGGGACTTGCATATTTTTTTATATATGTAAATATTAATTGTGTATTTGTGTTTTGCAACATGTTCTACATACTGGAGGATTGTGTATTTGTGTTTTGCAACATGTTCTACATCCTGGAGGATATCTTCATGGTGGATATATTTGAATGAAAAGTACATCTAATCTAATCTAATCAGCCAGGTTGTACACTGATGACAGCAGAATATCCTACACACTATCTGATCAAGAGAACCTGGACACCTATTACTGGATGTTAATATAGGGTGTGTCCGCCCTTCGCCTTTATGACGGCTTGACTGTTGGAAACACTTGCAGTGAGGTGTGTGAATTGCTTTGGAGGAATGGGAGACCATTTTCTTCAAGTATCAGAACCAGAGAAGGTAGTTATGTTGGGCCCTGAAATCTGCAGCAAACTCAAAATTCTAACTCATCCCAAAGTTATTTTGTTGGGGTCAGGTCTGAATTCTAGGCAGGCCAGTCAGTTTCAGAGATGTTACTGTCCACAGATCATTCCCTCACAGTTGCTGCTTTATTACAGGGTGCATTGTCATACTGATACAAGCAATTATCATCTCTGACCACTGTATACAGCTCACAATACTGTAAAATACGGTCATACTCTTCTGCATTTAGTATTTTATGAAGTGCAATGAGGGGACCACACCCTAACCATGGAAAACATGCCCATACCATAACACCATCTCCTCCATACTTCACTGTTGCACTATACATTATGGCAGTTAACATCCTAAAGGCATTCATCAAACCCAAACCCTTCAATTGGAATGCCACAGCATATAGCACAATTCATTACTCCAAAATGCTCATTTACTGTCATCCACTGTCCAGTGGCATTGTTCTTTACACCACCTCAAGTGTGGCATAGCACTGACTACAGAAATGTGTGGCTTAGGAAGAGCTACTTGACCATTGTGCACCATTCTTTTTTACTCCCTACACACAGTCGTTATGCAAACTGGACAGCTGATAATTCTTTGGAACTCTCAAGTGATTTCTACCACTGATTTTATGTGATTTTTTACAACAACCCTCTGCAATGCTCGGCTGCCCCTGACTGTTATTACATGAGGTATGCCTGGTATTGGCTTAGCTGTGATTGTTGCTATGTGTTTGGACTTCACAATAACATATTTCATTGTCTTAAAAGGAATGTATAGGTATGTCACCTTGAAAATGTTGTATAGAACCCATTTTATTTGGTTCAGATCTTCATATACTTCAGTAGTAAGACTACATTAATATGTCATTAATAATATTCATGTAATACCACAGTGTACAGTTTAGGTACATAGTGTAGCATGCTGATATACCATCTTGGAAATGTATATGTTTGGTTCAATTCTTCATATGCTATAAGTGGTGGGAGCACACCAATATGAATTCAATGAACAGTAACATAATACTGAAGTTTATCTTCAGCCATCTAATATAGTTCAAAGAGGTATCGTGATTTGCCTACCCCACTACCCTTTCCCACCACCTCAACCCAGGCACACTCCCAAATCTGTTCCATGCCTCAGCGACCCCAAATCCATTCTTTAACCCTTTTTTATATAAAGGAGTCACCTATGCTTTTTTCCAGTCACTTAGGATTTTGCACTGCATGAGAGATTCATGATAAATGTAAGTTAAGGACGGGACCAATACTGTAGAGTACTTTTCGTAAAGCTGAATTCAGATTCCATCAGGACCTGGAAACTTATTTTCTTTCAATTCTTTTGGTTGTTTCTCTATGCCAGGGATGCTTATTATTATGTTTCTGTGTGGTGGTCAAACATTGGTATGTTTGTATGATTCTCCTGCATGAATGATTACTTAAATGTGAAATTTAAAACTTTGGCTTTGCTTGTGCTATTTTCTGCTGCCACGCAAGACTGGTCAACAAATGAATGAGTAGAGGCCGTAGACCCACTTAGCAATTTTACATAGGATCACAATTTCCTCATCATCTCAGCAAGATCTTTTGCTAAGGTATGATCATGATAGCTGTAAGATTTATACATCAGTCTTTTTACAGGCGCATGAATTTCTGTTAACTTTTGGATGTCGTCATTTGTGCTTTCTCTCTTGAGCTGAGAGTGCAACAGCCCTTGCTTCCTCAGCATTTTTAAAATTTCATTGTTAAACCATGGTGGGTCTTTTCCATTCTTAATCCACTTGTTTGGCACATACTTCTCCAGAGTATGATTTACAGTCCATTTAAACTTTTCCATATTTCCTCTATATCCATTGTCCTGGATCTGAAACTAAGTGGTGTCATTTCATTGTGTAAGTTGGATGTGTTTATCTGCTCTCTCTAGCAAAAATACTCTCCTAGCCTTCTTGACTGATTCATTAAGTTTAGGACCAAAGTTGCTATGATGACATCGTGGTCACTAATCCTTCTCACTGTATTAACACTGTCGATTAGGTCAGACCTGTTTGTAGTTACAAGATCTAAAATATTTCCATTGGATGTGGGCTGTCGAACTAGAACTTCGCAAGACTGTCTGTCTTTACCCCATGCAAGGAATCCATAAATGTCCCAGTCTATACTTGGTATACTGAAGTTGCCTCCAACAAATATTGCATGATCATTTATGTGGTACTGAGTATAGACTTTCTTTAAATGACTCTTATACCATCACATTGGAATTGGTTGGCCCGTAAAAACATCCAACAATTGACCTGATTTCACCTAGGTCTGTTATAAGCAACCAGATAACTTCACTGTCACACTCAGATTGAACCTCATAGAGACAATATTCTTGCAAAATGCAAAAACACATCCCCTCCTATGGTGTCTAATCTGTCTTTTTGATATATGTTCCATAAATTGCTAAATAACTCAGAGCTTTCCACTTCAGATTTCAGCCAGCCAGCTCTTGGTCCCGAGAATAATTTGAGCATGAGACCTTTCCTGGAGGGCAGTAAAGTCCAGATCTTTGTTATGAAAACTTCAACAGTTTACTGGTAAAATTTTGACAGTTGAAGTGTCTTTACTCTAAAGACAGTCAGATTTTGCTATCTGCAAGTCATCTGGCTAGTGTTCATCAGAGTACCTAGACCTACCGCCTAGCCTAAAAAACTCCCATGTGCACTACACAAGTGTAATGCATCCCTGACCTAGCAAGGTGAGTCCTACAATTCCCCACCCAATAATACAGATCCAGAAGTCTGCAGCCAAGACCGTCACAGAGTCAATGAAGCCTTTGGTTGAGACCCTCCACTCGGCTCCAAACCAAAGGACACCAGTCAACTCTGGTAACTATGCTGCAAATTGTGAGCTCTGCTTGCACCCTGTGCATGAAGCCAGCAGTCTTCACCACCTCCACCAACTGCCTGTATGCACTGAAGATGGCCTCATAAACCAAGCAACAGGTGTTGCTGGTGCTGACGTGAGCCACAACTTGCAGACGACTGCACCCTGCATGCTTGATAGCCTCAGGCAAGATCTCCTCCAAACCTCAGATGACGTCCCCCAACAAACATACTGAGTACAGCCCCCCCCCCCCCCATGCCCCCCTCCCCCCAACAGACATACTGAGTACACATTGGCTTTATTTCCAGCCCTGAACTCTATTTCCCCAAGAGGCTCCACAATGTGCCTACTAACACTGGAGCTCCCTATAACTAATAACCCCTCCCCCTGTGTGCTTGCTCGGACCCTGCTGAAGGAGCGGCCATCTTTCCACCCACAAGGTGAATGGGCGAGGGCAGATGGCCAGCCTCCACAATGGCCATCTGCCTCAGGTGACACAAATGCATTACCACCTACCAGTCATCCTCCTGTGAGGGCATATCCACTATATCAGGTACAATGAGAGGTGCCTCAACAGCAGAGCCAATGGGCAAACCAAGCAACACCTGAAATGTCTCATGTAACGCAACAGATTCTCTGCCACCACTATGTCCCAAGGCAGCAGCCTGAAGATGACTGACCATAGCCAAAAGCAGATTTAGCTGTTCATGAACTGTGGCCAACTCCTACTACACCTGCACAAAGCGTACACACATCCTACCCATCCCAGTATTACGAACTTAAGAATTGACTATAAAAGCGCAGACAGAAACCTAGATATGCAACGTGCTAACCTCTCGATGTGTCATCAGTGGAGGCTGATGTCTTATGAGCTGTGTATCTGGCTGTTCTAAAAAAATGAATACTTCACTACAGTCTGCCTGACAACACTTTATAGCTACAAACACGCTCTGTAGGCATGTACCAGATGGCAACTGAAGCCTGACTGACACTAACTAGGTTCAAGTGAGCAGTCCCTGGCTCTTCAGAACAAACAAATGGATAACTAGAGTGCTACTGACTGCCTGAACTTACACTTAGATACAAAACCTCTTAAACAGAGAAAAAATGAGGAGGAAATTTAAAAAACATAGAAGAGATATCTGCCATTGCCCATGTTATTTCTCTCTCAGTGGGTTGGAGTTTATGGTTTTTCATTATGCCATCAGCTGTCAGCTTTCTCAAAAATAGTCATGGTGGTCTCTCATACATGCCAAAATCTCTCATGATCTCTTTTTGCTCTCCATCATAATTTAACAGCAATACACCCTCACTACATAAAAAGGCTTGTGGTTCTCTGCAGTAGACCCACCTGTCTACTCCTGATTGCATGAAAGCTCTCCTTACTGATATAGGGTGTAAATTGTCTTTGTAGATAGCCTGATGAATTTGGAATGGATTAATCTGCAGTTTGATGGATCACAGTCATGATAGGATCCACTTACATCTGGGTACACATAGTTGGCTGTACAGTATACCCTAATCTTTGCTGAATATTATTTTGATGCATCCTTTTGGGCACTACATGATCTACTAACTGTAAGCAGGTTGGGAAGTGTGGTCACAGCAAATTGTTGACCATTTACCACTGAGCATATCCAGAGTTTTGTGATAGTGAATAGCTCCATTCCAATGCTGAAGTTCATGCCCTGCCTTATGTTGAGAAAAACTGAGGTTTGAACCCTAAAGCAAATGGCCATATAGTCCAGTAGCATGTTACATACGTTGAAGGCCTCACGTAGGAGGAATGTATGTGGGAGCTGTGTGATGAAGTCATTGAGAGCTTCATGGCTTAAACCTACATTAGGGGACATACACGGGGAACATAGGTGTCACTTGTACAACATATGCACTTCTGTAGCATTTGCTTGCAAGTTGGTGTTTACAGGGGTGAAATTAGCACTGATGAATGTAGCCACACCACCGTTTTTTAGTCTACTCTCCACTAAGATGATAATTTTTGTCTAAGCTATAACCCCTCAACTATGAGATGATGTTACTGACCTTGAAATGGGTCCTTTGGAGACAAAGACACAAGGGTCTTGTCTGCACAAAGTATCATACTTCCTCCACATGCATTCTGAACCCACTGATTTTTCGCTGTAGTATGGGAGCCATTTGTTGATATAGTTTACCTGGTTCTTCCCTCTTTATGTGTAAGAGAAGACATTGCAATGATGAGGGAGCTGAATAGACTGGATGGTTCACTCAGTTTCCAATGGGGTTGGATGTCTTTGGACTGTTTATCTGTATCCTATGGGTTTTATTGACACATTTATCCTTCTTTGGTGACAGTGGTAATTTTACAGGTTAGAACATTCAGATTTTTTAATTGTCTGTAGGAATATAGTAGTAACTTGGAGTTTGTTGGTATTATTTAACATCTATTTGGCAGTAAATGCAAATTTAGAGGATGATGTACTTTTGCAATGGCACATGTGATCAAACAGGGATCACACCACCTTAAGAAAATAGACATGTCTCTGTGCAAGCCAAATGTTGACAGCCTGGAGTCCAAATCAATGTTCAGAAAACAGCCACATATCACGCAGTCATTATCAATAAGTCCACCAGAGAGCATGTAGTGCAAATCCGTGAGCTGAGACAAGTGACCAGAGACCATCCGTCCTTGGCAGTCCTTAAATGTGCCACTGCTGTTTATGCTCATGATCTGGAAACTATGGATTTATAGCTCCATGTCATGCATAGGGATCTTGCTGGATGTATGCATAATTATGTCAGTTGATCCATAAATATGTCTGGTGGGATTACATGGAAAAAGATAGTGGTTGTAATGCTTTGTACAGTTTCTTGGTAGCAGCGTAAGTATTTCAGTTGTCACCTTGGGTGTCTGTATCTTTAATCTTTTCTGATACACATGACACTTCCTATACTAGGCAGTGCTATTTGGAGGAGAGGGACACATTGGGGAGATGAACCGGTAGCTCCATTGGGACCCAACATGCAAAGTAGTCCAGGACCCCTTTCGTGAGATGTGATAGTAGGGAAAACAGTGTGCTATTCAGATACTTATCATAATACATGGTAACTAAGGAAAGCAACCCATTTGACACATATTTCTACATGTACTTTGTGGGCAGTTTTGGGTTATTTTATTGATTTTGATCACACTGGCCTCGTAGTATTTTCAAGTGGGCACTAAAAACATGTTGCTGTACAACTTCAAACATCATCATTATCACAGTCACTGAGAATTGTCACCTAATACAGAAACTAACAGGTAGTCTTAAAAATAATTAAGACAATGATGTTAAAATTATTTCTTCACTTACCTCTGCTTTTAGTGTGCTGTATAGAGACTGAACATCATCAGGATTCTGTATACTGAGACCAGTTATCTGAGTAAGGTTCACATACAGTTCCTGTGCATTTAATGCAGAGAGTCTTTCTTGGACCTCTTCACTGTTCATGACAGCTTCCAGTTCTTGGTGATATTTGGGACATGGGATTCTTACTAGTAACAGCTAAGGAAAGTAAATATACAATATGAGGCTACTTAACGTTATTCTGATAATTGTAATGTACTTTTAATTAAAGGAATCTGACAGAGAATATTATTGAGTCACTCCTTTGCAGTCTTCAGTTCTTTCTTTTAAAAGCTAAAGATAGTATACTGGTGTGCAAAACTAAAGAATGAAAGTAACTTTCATGTGAATTGTTACTGCCAAGTAACATAGTTTGATGAACCTCAGACCATATATAGAATGAACTGCTACAGTATAGTACATTATGTAACTTTAAAAAAATGCACAATGAGACAAACAGAAGTGACACTTTTATTCAAAGGCAATAATTTTACTGATGTCACTGTGATTCATGATAGAGCCCTGAACATTGCAGATGGCAGTACATAGTTCTCAATGGGGTGTGTGACCACCAAGAGTGACAATTGATGCTCTGCAGTGTGCTTCCATGCTGGCCCCGAGGTTGGTAAGGAGTCCTTGTGGTAGGGCAGCTCAGTTGACAACTGCTGGATGGTCAGTGGTGCATGTGGACATGCTGCAATACATCTCCCCAACTCATCCCACATGTTCTTAGTGGTATTTAAGTAGGGGGAACAGGTAGGCCAGTCTATTAACCAAATAGCTTCTCATTTCAAGAGCTGCTCTACCTGCACTGTTCAATACTGTTGCACATTGTAATTAAAAAAATGAAGTCAGATCCAAATGCATCCTTGAAAACATGCACACAGGAAATGAGTACAGTGTCACAATAATGATGACTGATGAGTGTACCATGTTCAAAGATTTGGAGGTCAATACACCCATGCAACATTATGGCTCCCCACACCATAACTTCTAGACCACTAAAACACATGTATTGGACAATATTCCTGGCTGCATTACATGATCCCACCTCTCACCATATGAAGATATGACCAACATTGTTGCAAATGATCATTTTGGCAGTTCAGGTGTTACAGCATGGAGACATAACGTTGCATGGGCCCACCAATCTCAAAATCTTTGAATACAGGATACTCTCCAGTCAACATTATTATGACACTGTACTCCTTCCCCATGCATGTCTTTTCAGGTTTGTTAGGGGATGTATTCAGCCTCGACTTCCTTTTTGTGGATGACAATGCATGACTACATCAAAAAGTGCAAATGGAGGAGCTCTTGGAGTGAGAGAATATTTAACAAACTGACTGACATGACCATACCCCCGACTTAAACTGCATTGAGCACATGTGGGGCACATTGGAGAGATGTACTGCAGAATGTGGGTATAGTCTAAGTTTCAACGAGCTATGTTCCTTGGCAGTGACACATCATGCATAAGTTACTTTTCTCCTTACGTTTTGCACACCAGTGAACTACCATAAGTTATTGTATTCATACAAGAAGCTGAACTATGTAACTCTATTGTGTGGTAAATGAATTGTCAAATTATGTTGCACGCTTAATCATACTTAGTGTGCCAGTTTGCATAGTTCATAAACATCTAAAGAAAACAATAAGACTAATTAATGATACAACAGTGAAATATTTCAGAAAAAGTTAAACAATGTCAATTACAGTGGCAGTTACAGGGAAGGTAATGCTACAACTAAATTGAATATTTCTTCTCAATAAATGTGTCTTCACTTTTTAAAATGGTTTTTTCTTCAAAAAATGATTTTTGGTTAAGGAAAATGTGAAATAAAGGCTGCTGAATGTTATGCTAAGTAGGTTCAGCATATGACAATCATTTCACATTCACACACACACACACACACACACACACACACACACACACACAGAGAGAGAGAGAGAGAGAGAGAGAGAGAGAGAGAGAGAGAGAATATGTGTTTCATAAATAAAACTCACATTATCAAGAGCAAGTGGCAGAGTGTGTACTGGAATTGGCTGCCAGTTAAGCTCAGGGTTCCATCGCTGTTCATCATTTGGAGGTAGCAGCCCTGCCAATTCCAGCTGAGCAGACATTATTGTTCTATCAACATCTGTGCTCCGAGCAGCAAGTATTTGTGGTGAATAAGTATTTCCAAGGAATTCACCATACCTCTGACGGAGCCACTTGCCCTGCTCATACTGAGATAATTTTCCAGCCTATAAGAACAAAGTTATATTTCACTTTAAAATTATTTAATTACAATATATTGTCTGTAATGAAATTGTATGTATGATGTACATTTTATGTAACTGTACCAGTGCTTTTTTTACTAATACTCTTTCATGTATTTCTGATGTAGAGCCTTTGAGAATGGCTTAAGGCCAAAATGCACAAGGCATATAAAATTAATAAATTTAGTGATCAAGAATAATATCAGTTACTGAGTGCATTAGAAATGGCCACAGCATCTCACAAATCATTTATGCATTTTGCTGCTGAAAGTGTATTGATACTACCTTACCATCTATATATACATATTTAAACTAACAGTTAGTATTCTTTAAAAATGGAGATGGCAGTGGTGGGAGAAAAATAGTACAAACACTGTGATGGCAACAACAACAGCATCCAGCATTCACAGATTCTGAAGGTCATGCACTGCCGTAACAAGTCTCCAGTTCCTTTGGTTTAGTGGCTGAGGATGAGCAGTTTCTTAGAAACTCCTCATTTCTGAAGTTTGTGTTCTAAATTAAATTCTCATTTGTTTTCTCTTAGTACTGCAATATTGCATGTTGTATCCAGAGCCATCTACATCACGATGATAAATTTGGTGTTGTGTTGATCTGCTGCATTCTTTGACAATACAGACATTCAGTGATATAAAATTGTCAGTACACAACTAGATCATCCATCCAGGGCAGTTCGAAACCCATGAGGGCTATCTAGAGCTGTGGTATCAAGTGTCATGAGATAATGCAGAGTTCCTACCAAAATTTTAGTTCTTCCATTTTTGTATTACCCTAACAGACATACTAACAGAAATGGCGAGGCATCCAAGAAGGTTTTTATCTTTAATAGGAAGTACGCTGAAGTGCCAAAGGAACTGGTATAGGCATGCATATTCAAATACAGAGATATGTAAACAGGCAGAATATGGTGCAGCAGTTCGCAATGCCTATATAAGACGACAAGTGTTTGGTGCAGTTGTTAGATTGGTTACTGCTGCTACAATCACAGGTTATCAAGATTTAAGTGAGTTTCAACATGGTGTTATGGTCAGCATATGAGCAATGGGACATAGCATTTCCAAGGTAACGATGAAGTGGGGATTTTCACATACAACCATCTCACAAGAGTACCGTGAATATTAGGAGTCTGGTATAACATCAAATCTCTGACATCGCTGCGGCCAAAAAAAGATCCTGTAAGAACAGGATCAATGATGACTGAAGAGAATCATTCAGCATGACAGAAGTGCAATCCATTCACAAATTGCTGCAGATTTCAATGCTGGGCCATCAACAAGTGTCAGCGTGCAAACCATTCAATGAAACATCATTGATATGGGCTTTTGTACCATGTACCCTTGATGACTGCATGATACAAAGTTTTATGCCTCGCCTGGGCCCATCAACACCAACATTGGACTGTTGATGACTGGAAACATGTCACTTGGTCGGACGAGACTCGTTTCAAATTGTATTGAGCGGATGGACATATATGGGTATGGAGGCAACCTCATCTCCACCCCCTCGTACTCTTACAGATTTATGGACAGCCCTGCAGGATTCATGATGTCAGTTCCCTCCATCACTACTTCAGACATTAGTTGAGGCCATGCCACATTGTGTTGCGGCACTTCTGCGTGCTTATGGGGACACTACACGATATTATGCAGGTGTACCAATTCTTTGGCTCTTCAGTGTAGTATGGTGAAAAATTCATTAAAAAAAGGTTTATACACTGATGGAAAAAAATTTCAACATAAAAAAATAGTTAATGTAGAGTAATGAAATTTTGGGAAAACATTTGTATAGGTAACATATTGTGATTAATATTCCAAAATCACAGGTTAATGTAAGCGTGAGCTAAGCCATTGCAAATGTGAAATTCTGGTACATTAATAACTGTCATAACTACCAGAAGGTTGAATGCAAGCATGCAAACGTGCATGCATTGTGTTGTACAGATGACAGATGTCAGTTTGTGGGATGGAGTTCTGTACCAGTTGCACTTTGTTGGTCAATATTGGGGGGGTTAATGCTGCTTGTGGATGATGCTGGCATTGTAGTCCCATGATGTCCCATATGTGCTCAATTGGAGACAGATCTGGTGATCAAGCAGGCCAAGGCAACATGTCAACACTCTGTAGAGCACCTTTGGTTACAACAGCAGTATGTGGGCGAGCATTATCATCACGTTGCACCCCCACCCTCGCACCCCCGGAATGTTTTCATGAATGGCAGCACAACAGGTCAAATCAGCTAGACTGACATACAGATTTGCAGTCATGGTTAGTGGGATAACCATGAGAGTGCTCCTGATGTCATACGAAATGACACCTCCTGATCATAACTCCACGTGTAGGTCCAGTGTGTCTAGCAGCAGACAGGTTGGTTGCAGGCCCTCAACTGGGCTGCTCCTAACCAACACCCAGCCATCACTGGCACCAAGGCAGGGAATTGGCTTTCATCAGAAAACACAACAGTCCTCTGCCCTGCCCTCCAATGAGTTTTTGCTTGACACCACTGAAGTCACAAATCGCTGTGCTTTCGGGTTTGTGGAATGCACGCTACAGGGCATCTAGCTCAGAGGTGTCCTTGAAATAACTAATTTGTAACAGGTCGTTGTGTTACTGTGATGCTAACTGCTGCTCAAATTACTGTTGCAGATACAATATGATGCACCACAGCCATATGCTGAACATGATGATCTTCCTTCTCAGTGATGCCACATTGCCGTGTGGAGCCCTCTCTTCTTGCAGCTGTACATTCCCATGACCACCATGGCCAGCAATCAGGTACAATGACAACATTCCTACCAAGTCTTTCTTCAATATCACAGAGGGAACATCCAGCTTCTCATAGCCTTACTACACGACCTTGCTCAAATTCAGTGAGGTGTTGTTAATGGTGTCTTTGTCACCTTAAAGGCATTCTTGACTGACATCAACTCCCCACATCCAATCTCAAAGGTAACTAATGTTCACAACAAGTACAGCTTCTATTTAAAGCAAATCTGATTTGTGTCCTCATGGTGACACTACTAGTGCCACTCTTATGCAAAAGGTGCAAAATTTTACTAGACATCATCTTTCGAAACATGCCTAGCAAAATTTCTTTATTTTGCACAATTCCTTCATGGTGCTCAGATTAGTTTTCCACCAGTGTACTATAATTGCTGTATCAAATCTCTTGCAACCCCCTGGTTGCAAGAAGCTCCAAACCAATACTGCTGCTCAATAGCAATGTATAATATGGTCTGCTGCTTCTGCATCCATACTCTGCAAACCACATCATAGGTGTGATGGAGGGTACATTGTGTATCACTGTGTCTTTCGCCCTTTCCTGTTCAAGTCACAAATTTTTTTATTTATTTTTTATTTATTTATTTATTGTTCTGTGGGACCAAATTAAGGAGAAGTCTCCATGGTATTGGAATGAGTCAATACATGAAATTATAACACAGTAGTAGAAACAGATAAAATGAAATATAAGAAACATATTTATGCGACAAGTAGTAAGTTTAAATAAAGAAAATCAACAATGTAACACTGGAATTTGCTTAATTTTTCAGCTCTTCCAGGAGCTCCTTGACACAATAGAAGGAGTGAGCCATGAGGAAACTCTTCAGTTTGGACTTAAAAGGGTTTGGGCTACTGCTAAAATTTTTGAGTTCTTGTGGTAGCTTATCGAAAATGGATGCAGCAGAAAACTGCAATCCTTTCTGCACAAGAGTCAAGGAAGTGCATTCTATATGCAGATTTGATTTCTGCCTAGTATTAAGTGAGTGAAAGCTGCTAACTCTTGGGAATAAGCTAATATTGCTAACAACAAACGTCATTAAAGAAAATAGATACTGTGAGGGCAATGTCAGAATTCCCAGACTATTGAATAGGGGTCGACAAAAGGTTCTCAAACTTACACCACATGTAGCTCAAACAGCCCGTTTTTGAGCCAAAAATACACTTTTTGAATCAGAAGAATTACCCCAAAAAATAATACCATACGACATAAGCACATGAAAATATGTGAAGTAGACTACTTTTCGTGTTGAATTGTCACTTATTTCAGATACTGTTCTAATGGTAAATAAAGCAGCATTTAGTTTCTGAACAAGATCCTGAACATGGGCTTTCCACAACAGCTTACTCTCTATCTGAACACCCAGGAACTTGAACTGTTCTGTCTCACTTATAATATGCCCATTCTGTTTGATCAAAATATCGGTTCTTGTTGAAGTGTGAGTTAGAAACTGTAAGAACTGAGTCTTACTGTGATTTAGCATCAAATTATTTTCCACAAGTCATGAACTTATTTCATGTACTACATTATTTGATACTGTTTCAATATTACACACAAGATCCTTCACTACCAAGCTGGTGTCATCAGCAAACAGAAATATTTTTGAATCACCTGTAATACTAAAAGGCATATCATTTATATAAATAAAAAACAGCAGTGGCCCCAGCACTGACCCTTGGGGAACGCCCCACTTTACAGTGCCACTTTGGGACTGAACATCACTACCACTCTCAATATAGCAGAGAATTACCTTCTGCTTTCTCTTCTTAAAGTAAGAGGCAAACCAATTGTAAGCTACTCCCCTTACTCCATAATCGTCCAACTTCTGCAGTAATATTTTGTGGTCAACTCAGTCAAAACCCTTCGTTAAATCAAAGAAAACACCTAGCGTTCACAACCTTTTATTTAATCTGTCCAAAACCTCACAGAGAAAAGAGAATATAGCATTTTCAGTTGTTAAACCATTTCTAAAACCAAACTGTACATTTGACAGCAAATTATGTGAATTTAAATGCTCCAGTAAGCTTGTATTTACAACCTTCTCAATAACTTTAGCAAACACCGATGGCACAGAAATAGGTTTAAAATTGTCAACATTATCCCTGTCTCCCTTTTTATAAAGTGGCTTCACTACCGAGTACTTTAATCGGTCAGGAAACCAACCACTCCTAAAGGAAAAGTTACAGATGTGGCTAAGTATTGGGCTAACATACATAGAATAATACTTCAGTATTCTGCTAGATACCCTATTATATCCATGAGAGTTCTTGGTCTTTAGTGATTTAATTATTAACCCAATCTCCCTCTTGTCAGTATCATAGAGGAGCGTTTCAGGTAACAGTCTCGGAACACAAGAGTGCTATATGATTCCGTGTTGCCTGTTGGGACTAGGTTTCTATTTAGTTCACCTGCTATATTCAGAAAGTGATTATTAAATACTGTACATATATGCGACTTATCAGTAACACGGACATTCCCACTACACACTGATTCTATATCCTCGACCTGTCTCTGCAGACCAGCCACTTCCTTTACGACTGACCATATGGTTTTAATTTTATCCTGAGGCTTAGCTATTCTATCTGCATACCACATACTTTCTGCCATCCTAATAACATTTTTAAGTACCTTACAATACTGTTTGTAATGGGCTGCTGCATTTAGATTTTGACTGTTTCTAACGTTTTGATATAATTGCCACTTTGTTCTACAAGATATTCTTATCCCTCTAGTCAGCAACCTAGGCTGCCTGTTTGTGCTAGTACCCTGTTTTGAACATTCCAACAGAAAGCAGCTTTCAAAGAGCACGAGAAAAGTCTTGAGGAAAGCATTATATTTATCGTCTACTGTATCAGCACTATAAACATCTTGCCACTCTTGTTCCTTGATAAGGTTTACGAAGGTCTCTACAGCAACTGGATCAGCTTTCCTAAACAGTTGATAACTATATTTAACATGTGTTGTAGCACAAAAATCTTTTAGAGTTAAAATTTGTGCATCATGATCTGAAAGGCCATTCACCTTTTTGCTAACAGAATGCCCTTCTAGTAATGAGGAATGATCAAAAATGTTGTCTATGGTTGTTCTACTGTACCCTTGCACTCTCATTGGAAAGAATACGGTTTGCATAAGATTATTTGAATTAAGGTGGTCTACCAGCATCCTTTTCCTTGCACAATCACTTATACAATTAATATTGAAGTCACCACATATAACTAACTTTTTGTATTTCCTATAAAGTGAAACAAGAACCTCCTCTAGCTTTAGCAAAAATGTTGTGAAATCGGAGTCTGGGGATCTATAAATAACAACAGTTAGAAGTTTAGCTCCACGAAATTTAACCACACCTGCACAACATTTAAACCCCTTTTCACTGCAGTACTTTGAAACATCAATTGACTCACATGGGATGCTGTTTTTCATGTACATGGCTATTCCCCCACACTGCAAAGGGAGCCTAGAAAAGCTGCCAGCCAACCTGTATCCTGGTAAAGGAAGCCTCTGAATTATCTCCTTATTTAAGAAGTGTTCAGATATACCAATAATTTCAGAGTCAACATCTATAAGCAATTCTCTAACTTTATCTCTAATACCTTGTATATTTTGATGAAATATACTAATTCCCTCATTACACGGATACCTATGCTTTGTCGAAAGTGGTTCCTTTGTTAGAGAGATTTCCCTTAAGCAGGAATACCTATCAGCTGACTTCAATTTAAAAAAGGCACACCCACTACTACAGGAATTTTCCCATGAGTGATCCCACCACCCCCACCTATGCTGTCACCTATAAGCTTTGCCAACCTTCCCTTCCCATACCTTTTGAGGTGCAGGCCATGTCTAGCGAAACCCGTCCTGCTGATGGACTCCACCAACACCACTGAAATGTAACCCTTGCCTTCTGTCATCAGAGCACCCCCAAGTCTCATGTTATTACGCCTGATGACTGTATTAAGATGAGGCCGATCGTGACACTGAAACAGTTCCACAAAATGCACATTCGTGTTTCCAGTCTGAGTGGCTATCTTTTCCAAGTCACCATCTATGTCATACTCCCCATCCTTATCAATACTACTACCAGCCCCACCCACAATCACTACCTGATCCTCTTTAGTAAAATCCCTACATAACTTCCCTATGTTAACAGTCACCTGAGCCAATCCTGCATTAGGCTTCACAATGCTGGTGACCTGGTACTCACTCCCCAACACTTCCTGCAACTGCTGGCCTACACCTCTGCATGAGAACTACCTAACAGCAGAACCTTCTTCTTTCTCTTCGACTTTGAACTGTCCTAGCCACTGTAACTGCTGAGGTCTGCTGCATACTTCCTACATCTACAGCTACTAGAAATTCCTCTCCACTAGATTCTGACGGTCATATCTATTGCAAACACCAATAGTAAAACTATCTGAAAATCTCCTTCTCCTGGCAGATCTCTTGCCAACAGCCAGTTCCCATTCCCCAACCCCCTTCTCCCTCCTCATCCTATCTAGCTCCTCCTGTGCGTTTTTGAACTGTGCCTGAAGGGCACAGATCTTATACTCTGCTCCTCTATCAACTTGCTCTTGCTACATAACCTGCAGTTCCAAGAGAGGATGTAACCAGAATGCCCACTGGCTTCCCCACTGCATTCCCCCCCCCCCCCCCCCCCCACCCCAGTGAAAATACTTTGAACAAGTCTCACACCTTAATCCACTACTCATGAACCTACGGCAAAACCCACACTTCTCACTCTTGGTAAAATTTTACAGTTATTGAAACAAGAAAACTACTTTATCTAAGTTCCGCTACTGCAATAAGAAGATGTTAAAAAACTGACTGCAATAACCACAAACTTACTCTACGAGGGAAGTAACTACTATTATTAACAGTATTAATCAACAACACATGAGAATATAACAAAAGAATAACACAGAAAGAAAATCAAACATCTAATGACACAGTAACAAAACTGAAAACAGTTCCCAAAAAGTTCTTCTGAAATTATTTCACCAGAAAACACCAAGAACACTGGTTGAGGACTACTAAAGTTCCTAAATAAACCACTATACACAAACAATTAATTAGTACTTAGCTTTCGATGTGCTGCTACAGCTGCAACTGGTCAGTGCGGAATGTAAACACAGGTAAGAGGTTAAGTTGCTCGATACGAAACACTCACAAATATCAGATCACAACACAAGAAAGGCAGAGGTGAATGAAGAAACCACTAATAAGTCACTTATATAGTAAATATTATAACAAAAACCATTAAAATATGTATCTGAAACCTAAAACTATATAAAAACTTAGAGAGCGATCTCACACGCAGTCACGCGCTTATGACGTCACACCAAAGATTCAAATGGTGTGCAGGAAGTACAGTGGTTGTTGCTAAGCCTCCATGTGTGCTCATATCTCTCAGATTTTACCTCCATAATCTTTGTCTTGAGATATATGTAGGAGGAAGCAATGTCTAGATTGCTCCTTCTAGGGAAGTACACTTATAGAATTTAATGGTAAACCACATTGTGATCCACAACACCTAGTGTCTGTCATTTTAGTTGAATGAGCACATCCGTGACACTTTTGCACTTTTTAAATAAACCTGTGATGAAATGTGCTGCTCTTTATTGGGTCTTCTCCATTTTTGCATTCATTTCTATCTAGTACAGATCCCAAACTGATGAGCAATTTTCAAGTTCCTTTGTGGGTGGACTACAGTTCTTGAGAGTTTTTCCAATGAATTTTAGTCTTTCATCTGCCTTTGTAGTGATTATTTTTTGTGATAGTTGCATGTTAAGTCAGTCCATACATATACTTTCAGTTATCTAATGGATGTGACTTCTCCCAGTGATTGGTCAGCAGTCATGTATCATCTGGGTATTTCCGCCTATTTATGTGCAGTACGTTAAATTTGTGTATGTTTAGGATCAACTGCCAATCCCTGCAACAACCTTCAAGCCCCTGCATCTCTTCCTGCAGTTCACTACAATTTTTTAGAATTCCAACCTCTATGTATACAGCAGCATAAGCTGCAAACAGCCTCATTGAGCTTCCAGCATTATCCACTAGGTGAATTATACACTGGCAATGACCTTGCCACAGTGGTAACTCCAGTTTCTGTCAGATCACTGAAGTTAAACACTGTCAGGTTTGTCTAGCACTTGGAGGGATGACCGTCCATGTCTGCCGAGTGCTGTTGGCAAGTGAGGTGCACTCAGCCATTGTGAGGCCAATTGAGGAGCTACTTGACTGAAAAGTAGTGACTCATGTCATGAAAACTTACAATGGATGGGAGAGCTATATGCTGACCACATGCCCCTCCATATCTGTATCCAGTGAGGCCTATTGGCTGAAGGTGACACAGCGATTGGTCGGTACCTTTGGGGCTTCTGAGGGCTCCTAAGACAGAGTTTAGTTTTATAACCAACAATATATAAACCAACAGCTGTATTTAAATCTGCATTTTATTCCAAAGGCAACAAGTTTTGGTATTCCATTATGCCATCATCAGGCCCTCTGTGGCAACATAGTGGCTGAGCTTATATGTTACCATTGAGGGCTGATGATGGCATAATGTAATGTTGAAACCAGTTATCTATGGAATAAATCAGAGATGAAAATATGGCTGTTGGTTTATTTATTGCTGGTTATATATAAGAGGGTTGCTCAGAAAGTGAGGCACTGCATTTTTTTTCTTCAACAATTCCTTATTGAACATAATAAGAATTACATGCATGAAAGAATGGCGTTTTATCTACACACCCTATTTTTTCATGTAGTCTCCATTCTGTTCTAAGGCCTACCTCCTGCATGAAACAAGGGCGTGTATGCCCTGTCAGTATCAATCTTTGTCCTGATGGCAGAGCCAGTGCTTCACTGTGTGAATTACCTCCTCATTGTCCTCAAAATGTCTTCCATGAATGGCATCCTTTAATGGCCCAAACAAGTGGAAGTCCAAAGGGACTAGGTCAGGGCTGTCACTTGTGACAGTTGTGGATGGTCTCCCTGACCACTGCAAATTGTGGAGCTCCACCAAATTGCCTTCTGATGCCCAGTGACTAACTGTTCTCCTGTCAACAGCAGCTGCTCCATAGACTTTGCACAAATGTTTGTGAATATTCCCCGCAGTTTCTTTCTCTGCAGTGAGAAATTCAATGATGGCACGTTTCTTGTAATGTACATCACCTACAGATATTATTTTGAAACTGTCCTCCAGCTACAATATCTGTTGGAAGTGACGGAAACTTGGCACGCTCACTCAGAAGACTTCAAATAATATGTTTCGCATTTGTAGAGTTGTTTTTGGCAGGGGGAAAATGTGGTACATTACTTTCTGGACAACCTTTGTACATTGGCTGTCATCCTGTCATCTCTCCTAGGAAGGATGGATGAAATGAAATTAAGAGTTTAGTTTTAATTTAATTTATACACCCTCTGATGACCAAAAGTATCTAGACACCCTATTAGTGGACATAAATATAGAGTGAGTCCACCCTTTGCCTTTTTGATGGCTTGAACTGTGTGGCTTGAAAGTGTTGGAGACACTTTCAATGAGGTATCTGTATATCTATGGAGGAATGGCAGCCCATTCTTCCTAAAGAAGGAAACCAGAGAAGTAGTGATGTTGAACAATGGGGTCTGCAGTGAAGTCAGCGTTCTAATACAACCCAAACTTGTTCCTTTAGGCTCAGATCAGGACTCTGGGGATGCAATTCATTTCAGGAATGTTATTGTCCACAAACCATTGCCTCACAAATGCTGCTTTATGACAGGGTGCTTTGTCATGCTGATACAATCAACCATCATCTCTGAACTGTTCCTCTAGTGCACACACTACACAATGCTTTAAAATGTGTTCATATCATTCCACATTTAGCATTTTCTTAAGTGCAATAAGGGGACCACACCCTAACCACAAAAAACACTCACATACTTTAAGACCACCACCTCCGTACTTCATTGTTGAAATTACATACAACGGCACATAATATTCTCCTGGCATTTACCAAACCCAAACCCTTACATCAGATTGCCAGAAGGTGTAGTGTGTTTCATCACTCGTGCTCACTCATTTCCAGACATCCACTGTCCAGTGGCATCGCTCTTTACACCACACCACCACCACATACAAGGGAAGTCTCTTGGCTCGAACAGGAATTCGGTGTTCTAGTTTTTTTTAGAAGCATTATGTCTCACTGTGATTAATATGGTGAAAGCATTCAGTTGTGTTACTCATATTTTGCCCACTATTAGACTTTAAAAATGTACATGAGGTTCCTCAACAAAACACATGAAACAATATGGGAGTGGCAACTGACCCTTAACATAGACAAATGTAAGTATTGTGAGTACATAGAAAGAAGGATCCTTTACTGTATGATTATGTGATAGCAGAACAAACACTGGTAGCAGTTACTTCTGTAAAATATCGGGGAGTATGCGTGTGGAACGATTTGAAGTGGAATGATCATATAAAATTAATTGTTGGTAAGGCGGGTGCAGGTTGAGATTCATTGGGAGAGTCCTTAGAAAATGTAGTCCATCAACAAAGGAGGTGGCTTACAAAACACTCGTTCGACCGATACTTGAGAATTGCTCGTCAGTGTGGGATCCGTACCAGGTCGGGTTGACAGAGGAGATAGAGAAAATCCAAAGAAGAGCAGCGCGTTTCGTCACAGGGTTATTTGGTAAGCGTGATAGCGTTACGGAGATGTTTAACAAACTCAAGTGGCAGACTCTGCAAGAGAGGTGCTCTGCATCGCGGTGTAGCTTGCTGTCCAGGTTTCGAGAGGGTGCGTTTCTGGATGAGGTATCGAATATATTGCTTCCCCCTACTTATACCTCCCAAGGAGATCACGAATGTAAAATTAGAGAGGCTTTCCAGCAGTCATTCTTCCCGTGAACCATACGCGACTGGAACAGGAAAGGGAGGTAATGACAGCAGCATGTAATGCGCCCTCTGCCACACACCATTGGGTGGCTTGCGGAGTATAAATGTAGATGTAGATGTAGAATAGGCACATTTGGGGAAAGCAATATTTGGACAATCCTCAGAATCGCATTCTTGAGCTGCAAAATCAATTGCCATTTGAATCACATTTCGAATTCACTAACATGTGCAGGAGTATTGTACCCAGCTGTTTGCCAGGCATGTTGAAGTATAGGTTGATACACTAATATTTTGTTGTTTTGGGCAGAATGAGTGTGCATGCAATGTCTTTACTCACAAATGAACCATTTAAAATTTTTATGCCCTTGTGAGAGCAGTCCAGAAAACATAAAGTCATAAATAATTCTGGTTATTTAAAACATTGTTGTTAACAACATTCACGAAAAAGGATTTCAAATGGTCTCTTGATGTTTTCCCGCTTGTGCTGGCCTCCAAGTTTATGTTTGGTGGAAAATTGTCTTTCACAGCCTTTCTAACTCTTGTGCCAGCAGTTTTTTTTTCCTGAAGAAAAATATACTTTTTTTTGTTAGGTGTCCAATCATTGAAAGTCCAACATGTATTGTATAACTATGATTTGTACTGTGTGCAGACTGGACCAAGGCAACTGTTGATTTTTCCCCAGTTTAGTGTTGAAGCAGAGGTTAGTTTATAATTAAATGCACTTTGATCAGTGTTCCAAGTTCAGTGTGGGTGTACCTGGAAACTTGCAGTTTTCTAGTTTACTTCTTCTACAGAGTGGGCCCCAGACTGGTGAATATCTTGGTATTCCTCTACATCTATGGCTGTCATGAAAGCACTGATGTGTCTTTGGCACATTCTAGATTCTTTCTTGACACATCCTATGAAAACTGCAGAACATTTAAATTCTGTGTGCCCAGTTTCTCTTGCTTTTTGCATTGCTCAAAATTTCAGGTGGCACCAAAGGGCACATTTTCCTTCATTCCTTGCTATATCAAATTGGGATAGAATGTATTGTTTTATCTCCAATTATTTGATTGCCTTGTTTCTGTGAAATAGATGTTCATTACATCATCTTCTCCACACAAGCAAATATTGTGTTGTATTGTATGTTGACTGGGGGCCTAGAAATGATGGAGAGGCTCTGTCCCCACCGCAGCCGCAGTGGTCCACAATCCCATGACAACTACTGCAGTCCACTTCACCCCTCCTCTGCCCCACCGCCCCAGGGAACATCTCATATCAGATGAGTGTAACTCCTATGTTTGCATGGTAGAGTAATGTTGGTGTTCGTGTATGTGAAGAACTTGTTTGCGCAGCAATCGCCGACATAGTGTAGCTGAGGTGGAATAAGGGGAACCAGCCCGGATTCGCTGAGGCAGATGGAAAACCACCTAAATACCATCCACAGGCTGGCTGGCTCACCAGACCTCAACACAAGTCTGCCTGGTGGATTCCTGCCGGGGACCAGGTGCTCCTTCCCAATCCAGAAAGCTGTGCGTTAGACCGCACGACTAACCGTGCGGGCAAGCAAATATTACTTTGATGTTCAATGTGCTTTTTATAGATGGATGTCTTTCAGAAATGAACTGCAGATTGCAACTTTAGTGGAGGCATATGATAATCATGGTAAATACATTCAAGATGTTTTTCTGAAAATTTTATTAAAATATTAACAGTACTGGATTTATTTTCTGGATTCATTGTCATCAGAACTGTTACGCTCTCTTTTGAGGAGTACTGTTTCCACCACTGCCACTAGCACTTCAATCTTGAACACTATTGCTCATCTATAAACTCATTTTCTTCATCCACTGTCCTACCCAATGTAACTTCAGTTGACCAGTCAAATGAATATTCATGTGTCTGAGTGATCAGATCTTCAAAGAATGTTGCAGAAGTGTCGTTGTCTTGTCCTACACTCTCTCCCATTGGATAACACCTTCTTAACTTGGATTTTTGCTGTATATACATGAAAACACTGACGCATGTATACTTAACACATCAGGTACTTGCTGAGGTAACTGATTGACTGGCATGTTAACCCCCCCCCCTCCCCCTCTCCTCCTCCTCCTCCTCCCCCTCCCCCAAGACTGCAAGCGCTGTTGTGTACTAACCAAGAGAAACATAGCCACATGTCATTGGAGGTGTGATTAGAAATGTGAGATGGGTCTGTGTAAAAATGTTTAAATATGAATCCCTGTTTGAGCCAAGAGACATCCCGTGTTAATATTGGTGACAGTAATGTGTATGTTATGAGGAGCTGCTTGATCATTGTACCCCATTCTTTGTAACTCCCTACACACAGTCATTATACAAGTGATTCCTTCCAGGAATTTCATGCAATTTTTGATAACCACCAATGCAATGTCCAGTGGTCCCTGTCCATCAGTACATGAGCTCTGCTTGGTCTTGGATTGGATGTGATTGTTCCTTTACATTTCCATTTCACAATGAAATCACCGACACTGACTTTAGAAGGGTTAAAATGTTCCTGAGTGATTTGTTACTCAGGTGACATCCCATGACCAGTCCTCATTCAAAGTCACTGAGCTGTCCTGACTGACCCATTCTGTTGTTACTGCTTCCCTACTGACAGCAAATACTCCCTGCCTCCCTGTATACTAGAAGATCTGTCTGTCATGATATCTGGTGGTCAATTTTACATTACTTAGGGATATCCAGATACTTTTGATCAGATAATCTATACAGAATGGGCAGAAGCAGCCTGAAAAACTTGTAAGGGCGTAGCAGGGTAGGTTCTCCTGAGAAATAGTGGTTAAGAAAAAAATTGATACATTGCACTGTTTCTGAGTTAATTAGCACTGAAGTTAGCCAATTGGGCCATTGCACATGCAAATTCAAGTGGCTGCCAGAGACTGTGTCACCAGACGTGTTCTTCATGAGGTATCCTTAAACCAAATGAGGGAGCGATACAAAGTTGGACAAGGGATGGCAGTAAGGATTGAACATGAGCCAAAGGCAGACCAATCTAGTGAACTGTCATCAGTGCTATGAGAGCAACTGATACTAATTGTATCTGGCGGGCCACTTGAATTAATAGCACAGTGGGCTGATTGGTTAAATTCAGTGCTAATTATCTTGGAAGAGGCACAACATATTGAATTTTTTTCTGAAAGTTATTTCTCAGCTCAACCTACTCTGCAGCACCCTGATAAGCTTTTCACACTATTTTTGAATCCCTGTATATTGTGAACATTAGTAGTCGTGTAACACTCCCTTGGAAGTGTCAAAGTTACTTTGACATGTGGAAATTTTTCTCTGTTAAGAAGGAAATACAGTGTTCTATTTGCTAGGAATCTTCACATCAACCACAAAGCTTTTCTGACATTCTGTACAGTCGTACTTTATTCATTAGGTGACAGTACATAGCTATATTGAAAGTCTTCTAGAAGTCAAGGAACCAAGAATCAACCTCGGCCCCAGAAGACTAGTTTCTAGATGAATAGAGTGAATTGGATTTCAATGCCATTACACTGCACTTGAATGAAGGATAGGTTGTGACTGTATTTTCCAGCTTGGCCTCGGATGAGACCAACAGTATGTGACAATATTCGACTTTAATTTTTTTTCTTCTGTGGCTTGTGTGATCTTTGATGCAGTTCAGGGCAAAAAATTAATAAAATTAAATCATACAAATAAAGTCTGGATGGCCACTGTTTACAGTATAGCTCAGAGCCCCCATATGCTAATGCATGGAATTAAAAAAACCACACACACACACACACACACACACACACACACAAACAACAGCGGGCTACCCTAGTGTGTGGTTGGGCTTAGATATGTTGGCTACACTACATCTAAGGGGGCCAACACCCACACGTCACATGTTCCCAATGCTCTAATTTAACTGTAGTCCAAACATATGCAGACATTGCTAATCTAAAATCATGTACCCACTCACAGTAGTTTAAATTTTACAAAACACTTGGTTTATTACTTTTTGACACCACAAATGAAATTAAAGTTCACAATTCCTACTGATGGTTTATGTGCAATGGACCCTATCATCAAATTGCAATAACCTACAAAAATCTTTCCCCAGAAATGTTAATGTTCAACCAGCACCACTTCCAAATACAAGTCCCACACTGTCTAATCATGAAAAATATACTAACTCCAACTTGCTAGCTGGATGCAACTGTAGAAAAAAATAGAAAAATTAAAGTCCACATGAGTCTGTCCCACATGAAAATTATTCTAAGTTCAGTTGTGCACAAAAATATTCTATTTCCAACTTGCAAACTGAATGCAAGTACAATTGGGGTCTATGTTCACATGAGTTGTTGACAAAATTCTGAAGTTCACTCACGTAGAAAAATATTCTAAGTCCTCGCTAATGACTCTCCATGGAAATTTTACAAGCCTGAAGTGAAAAACTTAGCAGTCTTATGTAAACCGCAAAATGCGACTGTTGTGCCACCCGTGTGGATCAAACCACCACAGATCTTGCCTCACCAAGGTCTTAACCACAACTGACTCTTTCAAAATGCCAACCGCACTTATAAATCCTTGACTGTTGTGAGTCAAAAGAAATACTTTGTATTACCTTAAAATACTAAAAGCCATAATTATAACATTTTATATATGTATTATACATCAGATGACAAGTAAATGTTCTTAGCTTGTTATACATGCCTTTGATTTTTTTCTACCTACAATAGCTTATTTATAAAAAATGATTTTGTACCAACTGTCACATTTTTCCCCAGGTTTTATAGAATAAATAAATGCAAATAAATACAGTTCACCATGCTGATGTTCCCTACTTACATCTAGTCTTGGATACCGCCATTACTTTTATGATTTTAATTATTTTTTTGTTTATAAAAATAAAATTAAAAAAATTTGGAGTGCAGAGGGCACATCCCAGCCTTTAATACAAAACTGCGTACTATTTTAACATGTCTACTGTGACTGGCTGATAGGGCTCATTGATATCTATACATTGCCACCTCATTTGTTGTAAATACATAATGAGCTGGGGAAATGTACTTTTTTTACAGATAGAGCAGTACTCCAAATATTCAATTTGTAAAGACTTATAAAGTATTTCAGACATTGATGGGTACCTTTACTGTCACAGTTGTCTTATTTTCCTTGTCAAAATGAGCCTGCTAGCTCCTCAGTACCTCAAGTGGTTTAATATTTAGTAATTTTAGTCTTATTTTTGCACATTGCAATGGTCACACAGAGTTGCCATTTGGACTCTCTCCACTTTCAACTCCAATGTCTCTGTTTTTCCACCTCAGGAAATGGCCCAGCCACTGCTGTCCACCATTCCACCAGGATTTCTCAAACCTGAGAGCTTGTCAGTTACATATCAAAGTGACCACCATCTGTGTGCAGAAATGTGAACTCATCCCTTTACCTGTCCATAAAACTGTCCCACCACACACACCCTCTTGCATGGCTGTCAACACATTGTGAAGAAGGTGAAGATGCAAGCTGGGATATTTTTACTCCCCCTCTTGTGTTGCCATCTGCCTACTTAAATTCATTTTTTCATTTCGACTAATTACTATTAACATACATGAGTATAATCTGCACTTTCATTAAAGAGAAAGCTTGGCCCTCAGTTTTAAAGAATATAACACCAGATCTTCTAATTTATTTCGACTACTACTAGTCAATACTTTCATTATAGGGTGAAATCAGTAATTGTTTCGTAACTTAAATTCTGTTGTTGACGTATAAGCAACCATAAAATCTGTACTAAGTATAAACATTTGGAGGAACAACTCAGAATATTCTTAAAGGATCTATTTGGCTCTATTCGAAAACATGTTAGCAAAGCCAGCCCTTAATTAATTCCAAAGTAATTAACAGTTTTGTCCAAAGTATTGTTTGTGTACTTATATTTGTTAATTTCGTGATTTAAACAAATAATTCAGCTTAACTCTTGTAGTAGAAGAAACTGTTAAAAAGAACCAATTTTTCAATATATTCAGTTTAATGAGATAAGTTTTAATTGTAATTTCTGTAAATTAAACTTTAAACAATGTGTAGTTTCAGCGCCTATTACAGTGAGGATATATAAGGGCCCAATTTTTGGTCACGAGACAGTCAGTCTATGGCTGAGTTTCAGACGAGAAACCTGTATTGGTTAGAATGACAACAATGCATCAACTTAACAATGAAATAAGTGTTACACCAATAGGCTGTATGTTAAAACACTGATAGTGTCTGCTCCATACATACCTTTCTATTTTTCAAGAACTGTGAACTTTATGGTTATGTTTTCTACTGCTCGTGGATGTTCAACAGTAAACTATTGTAGCAGTATGAGGATTTTCACCTGCAGCCTATTAATTAGGCTTATTGAAAATTAAACAATAGTGCACTGGACATATAAATGTGTATATGGTGGGATGTGAAAAGTGAAAGTAAAAGACAGAGAAACGCAAATGTGCCTCTGTCAGATACATCATTTACAGTAGACAGTAGTTGCACGTCCATCCCCTATTTTTTCAGCCAGTTTGTTTACACTGAGGACAATCAATGAAGAGATAAAGCAGGCGAGCATCATCACAACATGCACACTGGCTGATCACGATCACACATTCGTGCCAGAATTCTGTTACTCATCACTCTAGTGGTGCTGTATGCTCACAATGTTCTGTTATTATATCACACAGAAGAGTAAATGTTAAGGTTTGTGTAATCAGCTTTGGTAAGCAAGTTCGTTCAATATGCAGTCATCAATCCTAGTAGTGGACTTTGTTTTCAAGGTAATGCTACCACTCATATGGCTTAACTGTCCAGGAAGTGTTTAATGTGGATTAAGGTGGAATGGTACTTTCCTTGGCCTCTATTGTTGTCAGATTTGAATTGGGCCTCTCTCAAGCAGTGGGACAGTTTCTTTGTTAGAATGATATAAAACTCCTGTTGCTACCACGCAATAAATATAGGTTTTTGAGTCAGAAGCTGGAACATGCAGGATAGGATCATCATTGGTAAGTGGGCATGAGTGGGTTGCCATAGTCAAGTCATGTGCTTAATGAGATTTAGATGTCCCAATATACTGTGTTTCCCTTTCAAGCTTAAGAATAAGAATGCATATGGAAATAGATTACAATTGTAGTGAAAGACAGGAAGGAAAGTATTCTGTTTTTGTTATCTTGAATCACAATAATAAATAAAAGCATTGAATGACTCATTGCATATGTATAAAAACAGGCTACAATTCTTGATACATAGCACAATTGTTGTGACTCGCCAATCTTTCGAAGTGCTGCTGCACAGTTATGCGCATCCTCTACATGCGGCGCTGTCTGCCAGCCATGCAGCAGCAGCACCACCACCTAAGCAGCCAGCCAGCCAGCAACCGCTAGACTTGGACTCAGTTATGATTTGACCGTTAAAGTGTACACACATCTTACTCTGTTTACTTGATCTGTGACTTTCATGTATTGCGTCTTCCTTGAAATATATTTGTTCAACTTGAAGTTATAACAACTGGCGATAAGGATGGGATTTTTCTTTTCCGTCGTTGACCCACATGTTTCCATGGCTACTTTAGAGCAACTATTGCAAGGTCTCATAGAACAGCAAACGCTTCTCACAAATGCGATTCATGATTTCATCACGGCATCAAATGCGGGGCGTCTCTCGTCATTGTCTCTACCTACTTTTCCTCCTTACAACGAGACGGCGGAAGACTGGTCTGATTACGAAAAACGTCTTCGACAGCACTTCTTGGCATTTCATGTCGTGGATGAACAAACATGTAAGTCTCTGTTCCTTTCATGGATTTCACCTTAAATGTATCGGTTGTTGTTGCAATTGGCTCCTTTGAAAGATCCTGCGTCTTTGTCCTCTGCTGAAATGTGCTCACTTCTGTCTGTCTATTTTCAAAAGCAAACGCATGTGGTAGCCACTCGTGTTGCCTTTTATCGTTGTCAAAAACAACCGAATCAATCCTACCGCGCTTGGGCCGCTGAACTTCACGGCCTCAGTAGAAAGTGTCAATTTGTTACTGAAGTTCACAAAGAATCCTACACCGATTCCATGGTATGGGATGCTATTATCTGATCGGCGCCCGACAAAGAAGTTAGGCAGCGTGCCCTTCAGTTGGCAAATCCGACTCTAGATGAAATCCTATCCATCGCTCAGTCTTTTGAAATTTCTTGCACCGCTGGAGTGCAAATAGAGGCATGGGGCGATGTCGGGGAAATACAACCTTTGTGTGATGTTGACGAAGCGTGTGGCGTGTCCCCGCCGGCCGACATGGCTGCGTGGCTGCAGTACACTCCCAAGCGCAGCCTCGGCTTAACCGTAAGCAAACCTCTAAGAAACTGCAGCAAAACCAACAGCAACTTCCTTCATGTCCGCGGTGTTTTATGAAACATTCATGAGAAGATTGTCCACAACATTGGGCCGTGTGTCACAAAAAAAAAAAAAAAAAAAAAAAAAAAAAAAAAAAAAAAAAAAAAAAAAAAAAAAAAAAAAAGGTCTTGTGCCATCCGTTTGAAAATCCGACCGCATGCATGATGTTCATGAACGGTTCTGAACAACCCATTGCTTATACCTCCAAAACGCTCATGGATGCCCAACAAAAGTATTCTCAAATTGAAAAAGAAGCTTTGGCCATTATTTATGCTCTTCAGAAGTTTGGTGTTTTTCTCTATGGATCCAAATTTCATCTTGTTACGGATCGCAAACCACTCGTTTCCTTGTTTCATCCATCAACGTCACTTCCCAGCAAGACTGCACACCGCCTCCCACATTGGGCTCTTTACTTGTCTCGTTTCAATTATGAGATTCATTTCCGGCCAACAGCTCAACATGCAAACGCTGATGCACTGTCTCGCCTTCCCATTGGTCCTGATCTGGCATTCGATAGGGATGAACTTTTGTGTTTCCACCTGGATGTTGCCGAGCAGCGGGTTGTGGACGGGTTCCCCATCACCGGGGACTGGCTGGCGGCTGCTACGGGTTCTGACCCTACCCTCTCCCGGCTTTTATGCCGTATTCAGAATCATTGGCCAGATCGTCCGTCCGCTAAGACTTCTGATCCGTTGCGGAACTACTAGGCTTTGCGTTACCAAATCGCGGCTAGGGATGGTGTTATCCTCCTTTCCACCGAAAATGCTTTGCCATGTGTTGTGGTACCTGCGTCTTTGCGTGCTTCAGTCTTGCGCCTCCTTCACCAAGGGCACTGGGGTGTCTCTCGCAGAAAATCTCTGGCGCGCCGTCATGTGTACAGGCCCGGCATCGACTCTGAAATCGCACACATGGTTGCTGCCTGTGGCCCTTGTCTGTCACAGGCCGCCACCCCAAAGTCATCTTTGTCACCGTGGCCTTCGCCTGAGAAACCCTGGGAGCATATTCATGCTGACTTCACGGGACCCATTTTAAGTACTTATTGGCTTCTCGTTATTGACGCCCACTCTAACTTTCCTTTCATTGTCCGTTGCACGTCGCCTACCACTGTGGCAACCACCAATGCTCTAGCTCGCATTTTTTCTTTGGAAGGCCTCCCCTCTACTCTTGTTACTGATAATGGTCCGCACTTTGCCTCTTCTGATTTTGCGGGATTTTGTGCCCGTCACGGCGTCATGCATGTCATGGTTCCTCCGTTCCATCCACAGTCAAACGGTGAGCCTGAACGACTGGTCCGCACATTTGAGGCTCAGATGAGGAAACTCCTGACTTCTTCTGCTGCTGATGATGCGGTTCTCCAATTTCTGGCTTCTTACCGTTTCACCCCCATGAGCGACCACAGCCCAGCTGAGCTCTTACATGGCCGACAGCCCCGCGCACTACTTCATCTTCTGCGGCCTTCCAGCTCACGGCTGCGGGTGCCTTCGCTTGGCCGGTTCAGCGCCAACGACCTTGTATGGGTACGGGGATATGGCAGGCGGCCAAAATGTAATCCTGGCCACATCTTGCGACACCGTGGCCCACGCCTGTATAAAATCCAGACGGACACGGGTGTTACAGTGTGTCATTCAGACCAGCTTCGGCCTCGTGTGCCGGCAATGCCTGTTCCGCATGCCGCTACACCACCTTCGGCTCTACCTGACACTCGGGATACTGGAATCTCTCATTACTCACAACGCAGTCCTCTCACCATCATATCGGTGCCAGCACAAGAACCGACGCCCCCAGGAGTCGTGCCCATGCAGGAACCAGATGACCATCATCTGTCGGAGCAACTCTACTCGCCTCCTTCTCCTACGGACGCGGACTCATCGCCCATGTCTCCTGTTATAACAACCGGACTTGCCACAACGGGCAGATTGGTGCATGGGACCCAAGCAGATTCGACCCCCACGTCTCCTGTCATCTCGACCCATTATCATTGGGGACACTTCCATCCATACGGGAAGCCTCCTCCTTGAGACTTTATGGCCAGTCAAACAACACCTATGGATGTTAGCAATCTACAGGTCACCTCCATCAAGACCTGTGCAAAAAATTCAAAGGTGGGAAAAGTACTGTGACTCGCCGATCTTTCAAAGTGCCGCCGTGCAGTTACGCACTTCCTCTACATGCGGCGCTGTCTGCCAGCCATGCAGCAGCAGCACCACCTAAGTGGCCAGCCAGCCAGCGGCCGCTAGACTTGGACTTAGTTATGATTTAACCGTGTACACACGTCTTACTCTGTTTACTTGATCTGTGACTTTCATGTATTGCGTCTTCCTTGAAATATATTTGTTCAACTTGAAGTTATAACAACAATAGTACATCCATCTGAGCATGTCATCAATTAACAATGTGATTGAATTTCAAAGAAAATGGTCTGCTTAACACAATTTACATATTTTTAAAGCAATTCTTATTCTGCATGTAAGCATGGTATTCTTCTAATGTGTAAAAGGGATTTTGTAAAAGGAATATCCTTAGTTGAAATTTAAGCTTCATTGTGGATAGGGTCATAAATTTACTGGGCAGTGCATTGGCTAACTTTAAACCTGCATGATGTGTACCCTTTTCATAGAGTATTGGTGTGTGGCTGCTGGTGAAAATTTTTTTTTTATTTCTGGTATTGTACTGATGCAAATCAGAACAAATGTTGGACTGCAGTCTTTTAACAAGTAATATAGCTATTTGAAATGTACATGTTCATTATGGTTAGCACACCAGTTTTTGGAAACAAGCCGCAGCATGATTCCTTATATTTTGCTCCACAGATTTTTGAAGTAGAAGTAGGATGTTTAGATTTGCTGTGTTTGTTGCTCCCCAAATTTCTATTCCGTAATTCAGGTGAGAGAAAAATAGAGCACATGGAATGCAGTCTTTAGGACATCTGTGTCTTTGCAGGACTTGGTAATCATAGTAATTGCAAGTACTAAAACTTAACTGCTAGAGTGTCAACATGTGTGTCCCAATAATTTAGATTGCTTTGAATTATTAAACTGAGGTATTTTACACCAAACTCTTCTTTTACTAATTCATTGCCTATGTATAGTTTAATGTCATCATTAAAACTACTATTGTTAAACTCCATGAGACATGTTTTACTGCTGCTTACATTTAAGTGGCTTTTATTTAAATACTGAACAATTTCACTTGTTACATTACAGTAGATCTCTAGTTCATTAAATGATTTCTTTTTACACACAATTGATGTATCATCTACATACAGAACTATTTTGGAACTGTGAGTGCAATATCCTATGTCATCTACATAAATCAAAAACAGAAGAGAAGCCAATACTGAGCCACGAGGCAGTCCATATTTTATAGTAATGATTCTGGATTTGTGAGCACCACTTTCAGTTTTAAGCAGTAAAAACCGTTTTTGGTTATTCATGTAAGATTTTACTAGGTCAGAGCAGTGTCTCTGATGCCAGTGTTCCATAGCTTATCTAGTAGGATAGTGTGATTCACTTGCTCTTGATGACACTTCTCTCTTTAATTAACTGAGCAGCTGCTGTGCTAATTGATTTACATTTTAAGAATCCATTTTGATTTTCAAACGTTAGGTTGTGCACCTGGAGAAAGTTTATATTTCTGTTATATACGACTTTTTCAACTATTTTGGAAAATACAGGAAGTATTGAGAGTGGTCTGTAGTTCTGGATCTTGAGTTTGTCACTTTTTTTAAAGATTGGTGTTACCTGAGCTATTTTTAGTCTGCCTGGAATGGTGCCTGATTCTATTGCATTATTTAATGCTACAGACAAAGGTACAGAGACATTTTGTCTACCCACTTTTATTGCATTAATACTGAAGCCATCATGGCCCGTGGAACTAGAAGATTTTAGAGAGCTAATGTTGTTCAGTATTTATTTGCAATTTGTGGGGGATAGATATATGCTATGCTCAGATGGATTGCCTTTAAAATTGTACTGCAGGTTATTATGTTTGCCATTGATAACTTCCCCTACTGTAGAAAAATATTCATTGAATATATTAGCAATTTTAAGTTGATCTTTCACTACCATCCCACTGTGTCCAATTATAAAGTCCATGCAGAATTTGTCTCGGCCTGTTCTAAAACAGTTTATCACTCCCCAGACACCAGTAGTAACATTGTGTGGAAAGCCTGAAGCTTGAATGAGATTTTCACTCTGCAGCGGAGTGTGCGCTGATATGAAACTTCCTGGCAAATTAAAACTGTGTGCCTGATCGAGACACGAACTCGGGACCTTTGCCTTTCACGGGCAAGCGCTCTACCAACTGAGCTACCGAAGCACGACTCACGCCCGGTGTTCAAAGCTTTACTTCTGCCAGTATCTCGTCTCCTACCTTCCAAACTTTACAGAAGCTCTCCTGTGAACCTTGCAGAACTAGCACTCCTGAAAGAAAGGATACTGTGGAGACATGGCTTAGCCACAGCCTGGGGGATGTTTCCAGAATGAGATTTTCACTCTGCAGTGGAGTGTGCGCTGATATGAAACTTCCTGGCAGATTAAAACTGTGTGGCCGACTGAGACTAGTTCTGCAAGGTTCACAGGAGAGCTTTTGTAAAGTTTGGAAGGTAGGAGACGAGATACTGGCAGAAGTAAAGCTGTGAGCACCGGGCGTGAGTCGTCCTTTGGTAGCTCAGTTGATAGAGCACTTGCCTGTGAAAGGCAAAGGTCCCGAGTTCGAGTCTCGGTCGGGCACACAGTTTTAATCTGCCAGGAAGTTTCATATCAGCCTGAAGCTTGTTTGCATCAGAGATGCTTCTGGTCTGTATTACTAAATCTTCATGGTATTCTTGATAAATTTCGAAGGATTCCCTTAGCTTGAGATTTTGTCCGTTATTTGACATTACACTTGGAATAATTTTAATTCTTCCCTTGCTTCAATTACATCATTATTTATGCAGATACTTTTGTTTATATTTTTAGTTTGTTTAACTTTTGTGGCTACAACTGGCATGTGGCATTAAAACAGTAGCAGAAGTATCATTATATGAGGGCTGTTTTTTTTTTTCCCCCAACTTCCAATAGGCTATAAATAAAAGACACGTTCATAGAAAACAATTATTTTACTTCCAAAAGTTTTGTATCGTTAGGGTTACTTTTCGACATAATCACCAAAAAGATTGAGAAATTTATAGTACCTGTGGACAAGCTTTACAATGCCCTCTTCAGAAAATGTTGCCGCCAATGATGTCAAATGAGCGTTGACATTTTGAAGACCTTCATTGGTTTGAAAGTGCTACCCTCCTAGCTACGTCTTCGGTTCAGGAAAAAGGTGAAAGTCACTGGGTGCCATGTCAGGACTGTATGGCAGATGATCGAAAATGTCCGATTGAAATTGTTCAAGGAGCCATTGGGTTGTGCCAGCAGTGTGTGGACGAGCGTTGTCATGGATCAACACAATTCTTGAAGTCAGCATTCCTCTTTATTTGTTTTGAATGGCTCTCCGCAAATGTTGTAAAGTTTCACAATGAGCAGCTACATTGATAGTGGTTCCAGGCTGCATAAACTCTACAAGCAACACACCTTTTTGGTTCCGAAACACAGTAGCCATAACCTTTTTGTTGAATGTTTGTTTGAATTTTTTTGGTTTGTCTGGTGAATTTGGATGCATCCATTGTTGTGATTGTCATTTTGTTTCCAGTGTATCATATTGGATCCACGTTTCATCTCCAGTAACAATTGATTTCAAAAAGTTCATGATAACGGCCAAGGAAATTCAAAGCTGGCACCTTTTTTTTTTTTTTTTTTTTTTTTTTTTTTTTTTTTTTTTTTTTTTTTTTTTTTTTTTTTGCAGAAACTGAATTACACTTCGTAATTCACACTTGGCAGGAGCAAGAATGATGGCAGCCATGTTCACGTGGCTGTAGTGCTACACGGACTGATGCCTTGAGGTTGTCAATGGTGGAGTTGCGCAGTAGCCTATAGTGCATGTCCACTTTCTGCCGCTTGCATAGCTTCTACACTAAGTGATCGGAGGTTGAAAAAAAATGGCCCTCGTACATAATTCTTTTGCTTACGTATAGTTTCTTTGCCCACAGCTTGTGGTCTCGCAGTAGCGTTCTTGCTTCCCGAGCACGGAGTCCCGGGTTTGATTCCCGGTGGGGTCAGAGATTTTCACCTGCCTTGAGATGACTGAGTGTTGTTGTGTCATCTTCATCATCATCATTCATCCCCATTATGGTTGGAGGAAGGCAATGGCAAACTACCTCCACTAGAACCTTGCCTAGTACAGCAGTGCAGCTCTCCCGCATCATCCCCTACGCTCTATCAAGGAGTATGGGACATCATCATCAGCATAGTTTCTTTTTGCCTCCAATTGAAGCTGTACTGCATGGAGATTAGTGATGGCTAGTTTTGGAACAGATGAACAGTAGGAAAGATGGGTCATGTTTGTTATTATGTTACCCAGTTATGTTTTGCTGTTGCCAATTTCTCTACTTGGCTCATGGATAAGTGGAGTAGGAGGTGTAGCTTTTTGGAGATGGCGTAAGTGGTTAATAAGTCTATATTTATATCTCCTTTATTATAGTATTTGTATGGCCATTTAACCCAGAAAATGTACTGTCTATATATACCAGCAAGTCAGATAGATTTTTGAAAAATGTATCCATACATGCCCCAAGTGGCTTATACACACCGATAATTCCTATATTTTCTCTACTCCATTTTAGATTTATTGCAGTAAATTCTGTGTTTCCTTCTATGCAGTACGCACTTAGTCAACAACACTGAAATTACTTGCTTTAACAGTGAAGTTTGCTACGCTACCCCCACTCTTGTTTTTCCTACTAAAACCAGAACAAAATTTCATGGAGAGTGGTCGACTAATGCTAATTAGGTCTTAAGTATACCAATGCTCAGTAATTACTAAAATATCAGGTTTATCAAGACATGTAATAATATCCAGATCATTGTGCTTGTTTTTAAGAAATTCTGGTGAACTATACTATCCTGCTGAACTATACAGGATGATTTACGCCTCCCAAACTGTCCAGCAGGCTTTGCAAGTTTCCCAGGCTTGCCTGCAGATTCTGATTTGATGTGTTGCACCATTCCTGGCAATGCACTTATTTACACCACTTTTAATTTGCTGACAATCTTTTTGCCTCTTTCATTCATGTGCATACCGTGAGTTGTGTGCAGATCTCTTTCTAGATTTCTGACATTTACCAGGGACACACTGTGAAATTTATTACATATTGTTTTAAGCCTATCATTTGTCTTGTGTGCTACCAGGTTCACTATAGATTGTTCCATTAGATCATGTCTCTGTGGAAAATTAATGATAATTACTTTAGTGTTAATCAACTTAGTGAGTGCCACTTTCATGTATCTGATAGTGTCATTTGCTTGATTCTTTGCTACATCATTTGTACCTCCCATGATTATGAGACAATCATTCGATGGCAAACTACCTCCACTAGAACCTTGCCTAGTACAGCAGTGCAGCTCTCCCGCATCATCCCCTACACTCTATCAAGGAGTATGGGACATCATCATCAGCATAGTTTCTTTTTGCCTCCAATTGAAGCTGTACTGCATGGTGCAAGCTAGCACATGGTGGTCAAGCAGAAGATACCATAAACACTGATGTTTGTCTACCTGTATATTCTCTATCTTTCTATCTTTATATGTTGCGCAGGAGAAACAATTGCCATAGATTGCTACTGTATGCTGTTCTCTTATTCTGTGGTGCTATCATATTTGTTTCATATGTTGAGCTGAGATCTTGTATCAGTCATGTATGAACGTTTACTGTAACCTTCACGTGTGTAATAACATTCTTGTAGTGCCTTACAGTGGAATTTGTGAGGCATCTCTCTAACTTTCAATTGCTAGCCAAATGATACCCATCATGTGTTGCAAACATCTTCTTTAAACACTTCCAGTTTTTCAACAAAAACTAAAATATGTCTGAACAGGCCTTGGAAGACCCAACGGTACTGACCAGCCACCGTGTCATCTTCTCAGCCCAGGAGCATCACTGGATGCAGATATGGAGAGGCATGTGGTCAGCACACAGCTCTCCTGTCCATAGTCAGTTTTCGTGACCAGAACCGCTACTCCTCAGTCAAGTAGCTTCTCAGTTTGCCTCATGAGGGCTGAGTGCACCTCAGTTGCCAACAGCATTCAGCATACAGGACACTCACCCATCCAAGGTTACCACTGCGAAGGCCGTTAGCCAGTTTATCAATAAATATAATAATAATCCCTCGTAGATGAACAGTACTAAAGGGTGCCTTTAACAAGTTTCTTTGAAGCTGTGTCGCACACAAGTCGTACCTACTCAGAGTTTGCTCGGTGATACACAGTCTGATGTATCTCTTACTTTCCCAGTGTTATAATTAATGTACTTATTCTACATCTCTATGCCCTGAGTCACAACAGTGTGTGACAGAAGTTATCTTTTACTGTGTAAGTGATAAGCAATAAAGATGCAAGCATAATTTTGGTCACAAATGTTTCCAATACCTGTCTGAACAGACATATTTAATCCTTCTTTTGTGAATGGAACATATTCCACTGCACAGGAAAGAAGCATAACCCAACCTGTTTCTAAGATCCAAACCCCACAATCGCCTTGTGATTACTGTCCAATCAGCATATTACCTGCTGTACACAAAGCCTTGATAAAATTTCTGAACACTGATTGAATTTCAGTTTATGTGACAAATGTCAGTCCTGCTTTCGTGAACACAGTAACTCAAATACTGCATGATTAAGGTAACTCTTGACCTTATAGACTTCAGGAAAGTTTTAATGTTGTCAGCTTTGATATACTGCTCAGAAAAATGAAACAGTTAAAAGTTTTAGATAGTGCGCTGAAGTAGTTTGGAAACTACTTGAAAAACAAACAGGACTCTGCTGTCTGTGGGAATAAAATAAAATAAAATAAATAAGTGGTTTATTTGTCCATAATAACTTACCAGTCATGGACATACCATAGTCTGTTCACAAACACAAGAACATTAAAAAAGTTTAGAAGTAAAGATAAATTATACACAATAACATTAAAAATCCTTGATGGAGTACAAACATTTATCAATGAACAATTGCTTTAATTTTGTCTTAACTATGTTTCCTTTTAACAATTTTATATTATTTGGCAATCTGTTATAAAAATGTCTTCCAGCAGAAAATGGACTATGATCTGTTGCTCTTTTATTACTAAATTTTATGTGGTAATCCTCTCCTTTTCTTGTATTATAATTTTGGATTTCATTATTGGTTACACTATGCTCCATATTTTCTTTTACAAACAGTATAGTTCTGAGAACATACAATGAATACACTGTTCACATGTTATACATCAGTACCATGATCATCCAGATGAATGATGGTCTGTCTTCAGTGTTACCTTGAAGACAAAAACTGGGAAATACTAGATGGTTGGAACTAAACATCAATGTTTGTGTTCATTACATCATCATCATTTGTATATTTGACCATCTCAGTGCTTCATATGTCTAGTTAGGATGGTTGCAGTCAGACAAGTTGCGCGACTACTATACGTTATGTCTACTTCATCAGTTCCTCAATGCACAAACACCTCAGTACCTTGTGTTAGAGCTTAAATACCTGTCATCTCATCATAATCTAAACACAGGGTCTCACTTATTTAGTATCTTAGCTGTGCTGGTTTGTAAAACAAAAACATTCACAAACTCCTTTACTATTGCTGCTGTCTGACTTTGGATCAATCTACCCTCCACTCTGCACACATTCAGTTGCCTTGATACTTTTAAGAATCTGGAGCACTTCCTTCCTTCACTCTCACAATGTTTCCCTAAAAATTAACATATATGACCAATTTTCCCTCAATCAAATAGTGAAAGCAGTGCTACTATCTTCTCCCTGTTATGCTTCTTTCTCCTTTTCATTTTCTATGAATCAAGCCAGTTTCTTTTCCCTTAATTTCATTAAGTGTGTTATCACATTCCTCTTTCTTGCCCCCTTGTACTCCATTCTCTCATCCCATTGCTGCAAGCACTCAAAATTGGAACCTAACTCCTCATAATTTGTGTTTATTATTGTACTTGCCATGAAAGAACATAAATCAGTTTTTATCTAAACTAATTCAATTTTGAAATGTTGTATAACATGTAATGTTAAATATGTTAATGCCTGGTTAGATATAAGAGAGAGCCTGGTGGTCCTTAACCTCTCCACCTTAAATAAATCAATGCATTAAAATGTTTAAAATTTTGAATATGATTATTTCTGCTTATGGCTCTCAACAAATGCTTTTGTTTGGGACTGAAATTTTGGCTAACTTTCATTATCAACCATATGTCATAGATGCTCCATCATTCACTGATAATGATTGAAGTAAACTGCATGAGCTGGTTCCCAATCAGTGATGGCAGAGACAAGAAACCAACAAAAATAATTGTAACATCTGAACTTCTTTGTGCATACTACCTCCTTCATAGTTGGAATACAGATACAGCATGGCACATATATCTTCTTCCTTTTTCACTCCTGTTGGAGTACACAAAGAATGATTGCTGATATGCTATCACGTAATCTGTTATTAGTTTAATGTTATCTTTACAGATGCTATGGAATGTAATTTCTGGTCTACAACTAGTTCTTAGAATTTTCTATCTCAATCTTTGCAAGACATTTTCAATGCAATAACAAACCTGGTTAGCTGTACATTATGAAGTAATTTCCTCAGAATGCACTGGTGTGACTCCAAATCAGAAGTTTTTTGACTCAGTCTGGTTTCCTCTATCCCTGGTGCCTGGGATATCTTTTGTGAAGATTGTAAGTTGGGTTTCACATGAGCAATGATTTTATAATCAATGCTGATTTCCACAGATAAGCTCATTTTGTTTTAGTTAGGTCACTATATTTCAACCCATATGTTCTATAATTCAGCTACAAGCATAGCTGAACGACATACGACAATTGTTCTGTCAGTTCCCCTGCCATTTTTTAAAGATAAGTGTGACCCAGCAAACAGTTATCTTTCTCAAGTGATCTTTGCTACATTATGCTTAAGGATGCAGCTACTGTCTTTAATTATTGTGCTAGGTACATAACTAAAAATGGTAAGCTTTTCTGTTTGGCATGTAGTTGCTCTCTGAGTGTCAGGACAAGTTATGCATGCAGAGGACTAAATAATCACAAATAGTTTAATTTGTGAATGAAAGTTGTTATACTGTAGGGAACTTACATTAGTTAGTTGCCCCCAGCCTACAGGAGCAAAGTCATGGTTTACATAAGGATCCTTCGGATATGTATCGGCTGGAGTACGTGGACCATGCCGAAATACCTGAAACATGAAACAAATATGAACATTAAAACAATAACAAAATGCTTTCTTCAAAAATTACACTGGAAAATGGTGAAAGCATTGACCATCCTCAAAATAGCAAAGTTTTTTGAGAAGCACTAGTTTAAGTTTGAATATAAACTGACCATGCGCAGCAGTGCACTCTCCAAACTATGCTCAGCAGACATTATCCAAATTATAATCTGACAAACTGTGCATATGTTGGAGATGTGAATTAATTAACACAGTATGAATTTTTTACTCTGCAGCAAAGTGTGCACTGATATTAACCTTCTGACAGATTAAAACTGTGTGACAGACTGAGACTTGAACTTGGGAGCTTTGCTTGTCACAGTCAAGTGCTCTACTGACTGAGCTACCCAAGTGCGAATCATGACTCATCATGACAGCTTTAGTTCTGCCAATAACTCATCTCCTACCTTCCAGGCTTCACAGAAGTTCTCTAAGGGGGAATGCATTTTGAGCTAATGGGCAGTAGAGGAAATACTGATACCATTCAGACAGAAACAGTCTTTCATCTCTTTCCTGGATTATATTTTTAAAAACTTGGAACTAATTAATTTAAGAGGTAAATGGAACTGACATTTCAGACACTCATAATTTCAGATGTCTGTTTTGTCTCATTGTGAACTTTAACAGTTTACTTTTTGTCGATCAGCCTTTGCCTCTCGCTAATTAAGAATTTGAATAATTTATCATTATAAAAGATTAATTTTAAGATGGATGCCATACTTGTAAGTAGGGGATTCAGACAACAGCAGCATAATAAGGTTCTGTACACTTTGTGATTTACTAACCTTCAACATTTTTCATAAATCAGAAAATAATGAAGTCTTATATTCCATACAAAATACCCAAATCTAACCTGGTTGGTTTTCAAAACATCACTTAGTTTCAGAAATTTTATCATATTTGACTGTTCTCTTTAAATAGCCATCCCTCCTCCAAAATCAGCAGTCCACATCCAGCTAGCATGATGCTCACATCTCTGTGCCGGTTAAACTGAGAGTCTGTGATTGTCAAGCAATGATTTAACTTACATATGTCGATATGCAAGAGGCTTGGTCAGACAAGTGAGCAAGAAACATCCATGTAGAAGGAAGTCTGTCATCAGAATTTGTACATGCAGTAACTATGTGGGTTAAAATGAAAGCCCCAGATGTACTACCGGATATGTGTAACAACTGAGTATGTGAAGAGTCAGAAATCTTATAACATCTTGGCATTATAAAATCATGTGTTCAGTAGTAAAATGAAACATTAAGATGCTAATGTTCCACAAACACTAATTATTGAATTCTGTAATTAATCTCACTGACTGTTAATTAATCTTGGTTATTGTACTGCAGTTTATTTTGTGGACATTCTTACTTCCATATTTCTGTCACTGCACATTATCCCACTGTGCAGTTCAACCAATACTGTGTCTCTGACTAATGACTGAATTAGTCCTCTTCTGGATATGCTGATGAAGGAAGAGATGCACATCTCTTTATCTGTTTAAACTGTGATCTATAGAACTGGAACTGGTCATCAGTAACTTTACAGTGTGAATAAGGTGGGAGGAGACACTTTTAAAATTCATCTACTGTGTGATATAATATCATTTTATGATATATTACCAATGGACATCAAGACGTGAGACTTTGAGATGCTTGAAGCCGAGTACATCAATAAGTACATCACAAGATTAATGGGTCAAGTAGGAAATTCAGACAATCTGAGAATGGTGAAAAGCAACATTTGTTGCATAGGATGTGAAATATTTTTTTACAGAATCGTTTAAAACTCTTCTCTCATGCATTATTGTTCCATTTCTGTTGGATTTCTTATGCCAATATTTGCCTTACAACTGGGGAAAACTACCAGAAAACTCTCATTAGCATAACCTACTTTTGCTTTGAGTTTTCATTAATTTGGGTCTTCTTTCAGTTTTGTTTCTATTTTATTTCCTTTCTTATTGTAATGCTTTTGTTAGACTGTTGATGAATTCTATTTCATCGGAGAGTAATTTTTGAATGCTACCTCCCCATTTTCATGTGTAGTTGTCTGTATCTGCCTCTGACAGATACAGTGACCTGTGGTGAGACTGAGATTGCTACATTCTAAGAGCTACATATCTTTTGCTACTGTTATTATAAATTTTTAAATATAAATTTTATATTTTAGTCAAAATAACTGAGTAATTTTACAACTGATTACAATTTGCTGCCTAGTGTTAAAATAAAACTTAAAGCAATTAAAATTAAACTAAATAATGTGCAATAATGTAGCGTTGATAATTTTTAACTGATACATAATCGAGAAAACGAGATAGAAAAATTGTTGGATATTTACTTATAATGTTGAGTATTCGAATTGGGAAAAAAAATTATTGATGATCTTGTAAACAGAAGAGGTTCTGGGTTAACAAAATATTAAGGTAGATTTTTATTATCACTATTGGCTACAAATCCATATTTAGCCTTTGTCAGTTCATAGCCAGTACAGTAGCAAAAACAATAACAGATAACAAATTAAAAGTAAAGAATTTGAAGAACGAAAACGGCATAATTTAGTAATGAAAAGGAAAGCTTCAGTTGGTGCTGCGTTAAAAAATGAACAAAAAATCTCAAAAATTAAAAGGAATAATAAATCTTAATAAATTTTAATATAGAAAATCTTGCTAAGAAATTAAAAATAAGACGTTATAGAGGTGTTTTTTCACTGATGAGTTATGTAATGAATCCAAAAAATTTGAATGTAGTATAGTTAATTTAAATATTACTGAGAAAGGTGGTACTTATTGTATTTGTTATTATAAATCAAATAAGATGAAAACTGTTATTGATTCATTTTGTGGAAATATACTAAACCAATTAATTAGTTATTTGAGAAAAATGATTTATATTATAATGATTTCATTTGTGGTTATTTTGGTTAGTTCTGTTAAAATTATTACTAGATAATTATAGACATAGTGATAACAGTGCTTTAGCTACCACTAAGTTTAATGCAATTTTAAATTTCGTAAATGGACACCTTTGGATAAAAAAACAAAGTATGAAAAATTACAATAAAACTTAGACTCAAAAATTCACAAATATAATTTGGAAAAAATATGTTGTATCCTTACAAATTAATGAGAAATAGAATCAACAATTAGTACAAAACTTAACAACCATGAATTAGAAGAAGAATAAAAAACTAATAAAAAATTATCAAACATAAATTAGAAAAAATTTAAATGCAATGGATTCAAAAAGAAGAAAGTAAATTGAACAATTTGAGAAGGAATTAGGTAAAATTTTTCATGCAACTAGGACTTACAATTCTTTTAAAAATGGAAGATTAGTTGAGTAGAGTGATCGAATTAATGTTATGCTGCTGTTACCAAACATTATTTAGCAAAAGAATTTAAAAACTTGTTAAAAATGTGAATACACAGATAAAGCACCAAACAAAGTAAAAATTGTTTTGAAAATATTGAAAGCAGAGTACCTATTGTTAAATGTGATCCTGATTATATATATATATATATATATATATATATATATATATATATATATATATATATATATATATATGTATTTCTCCAGTCTACATAATCTTTAAATTCTCTCATAAAATTTTCTGGTAATTTTTGATAATTCCAAATAAAAAGCCGGTTTTCTTTGTCTTTATACCTTTAATAAAATTTTCTAATAATATTATTAATATAATAAAATGTTAAATGTATCTATGTTATCTTTAAATTGAATAATAACATTTTCAGATAATGTTTGAAAATTGTGAAATATAAATCTAGTTTACTATGTCTCTAAATGCTCTTAGAAAATTTTCAGGAAAAGCAAGTAACAATCCATTCACCTTCATCTTCAAATGTTTATTTCTTTAATACAATAAACAACAGAAATTCTATGTTTCATCTGTTTGATATGAATCATATAGTTTTTTTTAATTTTAAATTTTGATATATATTTTCATATATAAGACGATTATTAAAAATTATCAAAATATTATTATTGTAACTGACATTTTTTTCAATAAGGTTAGATTTATTAAGTTTAGAATATTCTTTCGTTTTTAATTCTTTTGTTCTGGGTTTTAATTCTTTTATTTTTAGGCTTTTAAACTCCCCATCTATAAAAAATGATTGGATGGAACAAAAATGAAAAACGTGTTTATATTTTTAAAATTTAATCTCAAAAAATTGAATGTTTTTCATTTGTATGTTTTTCTAAGTTATAAATTTATGAATAACTGAGTTACAATCATTTTCACATTCTGTTATGAGTTTTGATTTTCTGATTTTTTATTTATTGTGATATTGTAAAAATTTATTTTTTATTTGGTTTTGTTCATGAAATTCAGTTATTTTTTATTTTTGGCGAAATAAAAGTGGTGTACTTGAAACTGATTTGGATTTCCATTGGCTGTATAAATAAAATGGGGGCACCACTCGAGCAAGTGCTTGCAGCCCCATTTTATTTCTACTGTTGTCAGACAACAGCCTCTCTAGTTGTATTACTTTAGTAAAGAAATGCTTTTAGAGTTTAGCAATCAGAATTTTGCTATTTGGTTTTCGTATCGGATACAGTTTGATTAACTTTAAAAGTACATCAAGATGGGAGTGGCTCAAAACTGTCTTTTTTATTTTATTTATTTATTTACCTCTTGTTCCGGTGATCCATGTTGTGACACTATCACAGGATATGGAACGTGTCAATTATACAAGCTTTTGGCCAGAATTTATGGTAATACATAAAACAAAACAAAAACAGTAAACAGTAACTTAGGTCCCACTACAAAAAATACATTTTAGAGATAGATAGAGATTACAAAACAAACAACATTAACTTAGGTCCCACTACAAAAAATACATTTTAGAGACAGATAAAGATTACAAAATAATAAGTGTTACAGAGAAATAAATATTGCAAAATATATGTTTACAATAAAAATATTCGGTATTACAAATACAAATTTGGGCACACATTTGCAATTTACAATACAAGAAATGTTAAAAACCGTAGTTCAGGATCTCTTCTATTGTATAAAATGATCCTTGCAATAGGAACTGCCTTAAGGTTTTTTTAAACAAGAGATCATCATCTACCAAACACTTAATTCTTGAAGGGAGGGCACTAAAAATCTTATAGCCACTGAAATGGACTCCTTTCTGCACCATACTTAGATTTGGCTGTTCATAGTGGATATCATGTTTCCTTCTAGTATTGTGACTGTGATATGCACAATTCAGCTTAAAGATGGATTGTTCTTTCCTTGTGAAGCACATCAACGAGTCTGCTGCCAGCAACTCGCAAACTTTGCTAGGGATGATATTTTGCATTTTCCCCTGATGCGAGTTAGTGCAATGTTTCACCCACTCACATTTGTCGCAAGTGACCAACTGAGTGCGCACACATCCAGCTGGGTTGTTTATGTGCACATATTCCTCCATGATTTCTACACACTTTTTGTGATCTGTAATGCACAAAACGTAAACGGAGATGGTCTGTCAGGTACTCAACATTCTTTTCTGGAAATCACAGTCTCCATAGCTTTGTTTTCTGGTCGTCCCTACGAAATAAAGCACACTTATGAATTTTATAGTAGTGGAGTGTCCTGTCATAACCCTTGCTGCCAAAATTTTTCATTTCGGGGTCATCATTTTGTGCTTATCGCCTGGTCTTGTAGACAGTATGAATCTCTCTTTCTCCTTCTACTCCTTCCATGCATAAGTATCTGAACTCTTCACTTACTTCTTCCTCATCATTGCCCTCTTTCCCCAACAGGTAGCCATGGCAGTGTGTCAGCTATGCAACTTTTAGTTCCTTTTATGTATCTTATGATATAGTTCAATTGCTGCAAAAACATTTCCCAGTACATAAGACGATCATTTAGCAACCTACTTTCCCGCAGTAAACTAAGAGCTTTATGATCGGATAGCACGGTTACCTCCTTATCCTCCAGAGACAACCATAACTTTTTGAACCCATACAAAAATGCGAATAATTCTTTATCAGAAATGCTATAGCCCTTCTTTTGTTTATTTTACATACAGCTCGCAAGAGCTACACTTCTGTGTTCTATCTCTTCTCCTACCAACTTTTCCTGGAACACCTCACATGTGATGCCATAATCGAAACTGTCTGTAGCTAGACAGAACGGCAGTGACATGTCAGAGTAGTATAACGTTTTACTACTGCACAATTTGTTCTTTATTGCTAAGAAATCCCTCTCACATCGCTGTATATCCTTGTCGAGTTGTTCCTTAATAGTTCCTATAGGTTTGGAGTATTCATCACCCTATCACCCAGAAATTTTCGTTCAAAAACCGCATAACCCTCGGTATGATTTTAGTTGTTTTCTGGTCCAGACCAAGAGTACTTTCCCCCAAAAACACGCAATGTTCGTGCCAAGATTCCGTGGCAGTCAAAATATCGTCCACAAAGTCAACAAGTTTGCTCATTAATCGATCTCCTAGTAGGTAACTGAACACTCTCCAGGAAATCGCAACAGATGTTGTTAATCTGAATGGTACCACTCTGAATTGACAACTTCATTGTTTAAATGGGAAAGCAGTATTGCCTACTCCCTTCAGCCAGCGAAAACTGTCAAAAGCCACAAGTCAAATTGACTCTCGACATCAGTTTTAGAATGTGAAAATTCTGTAAGAGGTCTTCCATGTTGTCTGGCTGATCTAGTTCTCTCACTATAAGCTTATTCAATTTTCGAGTGTCTAAAACAATTCTATCTTAGTCAACCTTCTTTTTAACAATTGCAATCAGATTACGGTAATCACTCCTACTTTGTTCCACAATATTTATTCTACGATCTGCTTTAACATAGCCTGCACTGCCTCCCGATCAGCAATAGTAATCGCATATGGTTTTATTCTGATAGGCTCATGTGGCCTCAACCTAACTGAATGCTCAAATCCATCGCCCTACCATGCATGTGTAAGAAAATATCATCGCACTGACTCAATAAATTACACAATTCCTCCCTTTCTGTGTTCGAAATATCTTCAACTGTTTCAGTAGTTTCTTTTATTTGGTCATACATAGAATTAAAATTGTCCCAACCTTCAGTAATTACTGTATGAGCAAGTCATTGGTCTCCAGTTAACAGATTTTTGGATTTTACTTTCCTTATATTGCACTTTAGTTCGAATTCAAGTTATTTCTCAACACAGTTCAAAGAAGTTTTATATTTACCCAGGTAATTTGTACACAGTAGAGAATCTTTAACTAAACCATTCTCTATAATATATCTCATACTAAAATAGTAATCACTACACTTAAACTGCAAATGCATTTCATGTTTTATGGGTTTACTTAGCCCACCAACTGCTGCCTTTATCTTACCGCTGTTGACCAGAAAAATTACAAAGTTCTCATTCTTGTTTGTATTTACAAATTGCTCTCATACTGCCGATACATTACTACCAGAATCTAAAAGTGCACTTATTTTTTCATTACCCACCTCAATTTTTAATATATTTCTTCCTTCGCTAAACACTGCGCCCTCAAAAGCATATTTTCAATATCCCTTCCACTCTCCTCCTTATGTACTGTATACATTACAACATCAGACAAACCTTGAATTGCATTACCATGATCAAACAATTCATCAAACACTTCCTTTGCCTTCAAGACCTCTTGCTGGTTTATATTTCTCCTGCGCTCACCAGACAGATAGTAACGACTTCAAAATTTTCCTGTACTATTTACAATCATTTATAGAGTAGTCACTTTCTTCCTTGCCATATCATTCAGTACTAACGTCATCTCCTAAGCAAATACTTTCCCCTTATCCACTTCTATAGTCTCAGAATCACCCTCTGAATCATCTCTAGTCTTTAAATCACCCTCAGAATCCATCACTTCGTCATCCTTGTAAGCCTCAAATATACTCTTCCCTCCCTCTAAAGTTATCACATCAATAGCTGCAACATTCTCGCGCTTAACCAAACAACTTAAAACTTTGTCTCCTGTACACAAACCGTCACTTGTTTCCACCGAATCACTGCAGACTTTATCACTGTTAACTCCATTAACTTCCGCCAGTAACTCGTACGATTAGTAACTTAAAACATCCATCAATACATTATAGAAATCACCACCAATAACGCCATCAATCTCCTAGGATACACCACTCAAATTGCCATTACTGCATCGTACCACATCAGAATTCACAGTACCTTTTAAGTCGGCCGTATATGGAACTACCTCTGTCTCCGCAACATTTTCTCTCGTCTCAGATCTCTCCAACTCTTTACATTTTGATATGCCACCTAACAAATTACTTTCATATTCATCCTTTCGCATCTACTCATAATTCATGCTTTCATCAAGAACCATTGGCGGCAAGTGTACACGTAACTTTAAACCGCTCTGCAGTTTTTGAGGACTTAATTTCAATCAAGTGTATTGTTTGTGACGAAACAGTGCTAAATGGAGTTAGAATATGCGTGTTTAAACATAAATGGTGCCATTCACGCTGTTATGCTCAAGAAGATTTTCAAATACAGTGTAAATGTGACAGAGTGTAACGGCCGCGAGATCGCGAGTGAAAAGTGCTACGCGGGAATAGAAGACAGCGTGCATGACGAACTTCAAAAAGAACTTGACATTATAAAAAAATATATAAAAACAATGGAAAATTTGGTACTAACCGTACGGGAACTGTCTGAATCGTCAAGGCAACAAGATCTCATTAATGCTAGCCATAAAATTCGTAGGTATGCACAACCAAATGTACAAAGTGTAAACAGTACGACTGTAACTAGAAATATGAACGAACTGATCACTCAAAAAGACACAAGTGAATTAAACGCAAGAAAAGAAAGTGTTAATAGTGCATCTATGGATAAAAATATGAACAAACTATCCACACAAAAATATACAAGTGGATTAAACGGAGAAAAACACAAGGTAAATATTCGTAAGGAAAAAAAAGTAAACAACCACGTTATGCATAAGCAAGAATACAAGCAACAGACATATATTTTTGCAGATAGTCATGGGAGAGGAGTTACGGAAATTATGAGAAGAAATCACCCAGACCTTAATGTAACAGGCATCATCAAACCAGGCGCGCCATTACGCGAAATTCTGAAAAACAGTGACAACATATTAACAACCGGTAACAGCTGCATCATAATAGGAGGCGCAAATGATGTTTACTGTAATGAAACTTGGCGTGCAACGAGAATCCTAAAGGAAACAATCAAAAGGATGCCTCGAGTGCATTTCTACATTGTTAGTATCCCCAGGAGGCACGATCTGATGGAAAACTCGTGCGTAAACATCGAGATTGTTACAGCAAACAGGCTATTTGAGAAAATATGTAGAGGTTTCCAGAATACGACTTTCGTAGAGATAAACAGTGTTCAAAGAGAGCACTTCACAAGACATGGTCTCCACATGAACGTAAAAGGGAAAAAGATTATTAGTGCCGAAATACTTAAATTCATTAATGAGTCATCTGTAATGGAAGTGTCTCCAATCCCAATTCCGCCAAAACAAGAGTTGTCTGTAACAGTGGAACCATCATTATCTGCAGTAGAGCTACAACAAACACCAATAGCAGCAGCAAAGGCTCAGATATTCTCAGCAGCAGTGTCAGATAAACCAATAGCAGCAGAATCACCACAATCATCAGCAGAGCTGTCGTCATCAGCAACAGCATCCAGAACAGAAGACCCCATAATACTACCTCAAGGCAATGAAAATGCATGTGAGGAAAACATACAAAGGTCATTAGCCGCAGCAGCTAACAAAGAAGGGCAGTCACCAAGTCAGGGAGCACAGGAGCCACCTGCAACAGCAACCACACAGAAGAGGTGCCTGAGGCCTGGGAGATCAACAGCAGAAGCAGCTTCCAATCAAGACAGATGCCTGAGAACTAGGAGACCTGCTACACTAAGTGAGGATTTTTTATGGTACCGAGTAAGCAGAAAGAGAACATGGAAAAAGATGTAAGTAAAGCTGTCCATCTTAAATACCAGTGTGACAATAGTGAGAGGAATATAAACACCGGACAAAGATACGATCCAGATTTAATGACACAAACTGAAAAAAATCACTGCATAGTACCAGAAGCAAAGGGAGCAAGTGAAGTGCTTAGTATATTACAGGAAGGGGAACTATTACATTTAAAGCCAACTGTTAGAATACTTCACCAAAATGTTCAATACATAAACAATAAAACAGAGGAACTAGAGGTAATATTACAGGAGTATAGGCCAAACATTCTAGTAGTTACAGAACATGGGCTAAAAGAAAATCACATAGGAATGTACAACTTGAAGAATTATGTGAAAGTAGCCAGTTTTTGCAGAACTTCCTATAAAGGTGGTGGGGTTGCCATTTTTTCTAACTATAAATCAACTAAAGCCATAAATATAACAAAATATGCAATAGAATTGAGCTTTGAAGCTACAGCACTGGAAACTAAAATTGCTGGGAATTTATGTTGTGTATTAGGTTTGTATCGATCACCAAATGGTATAATTAAAACCTTCTTTGAACAGCTGGAAGATATAATCCAACACCTCTCAAAAACATATGCTTATTTGATCATTATAGGAGATCTGAACATAGACACGAGTAAAAATACAGACAATACTAAGACCCTACTGGACTTATTGTGCATATACAATCTAAAAATAAAAATAGATAAACCAACCAGAGTAACAAAGCATAGTGAAACTATTATTGATCATGTAATAACAAATATTCCTACATGCTATTGTGACACACAGGTAATAAACTCCACATTAGCAGACCATTTTGCAATCATGATAGACATAAATATAAACACTAGTGATTCAGTGCAGAAGATATGGGAGATGAGAAGACAGAACTACCCACATAACATAAATCTGCTAAAAAAGATGTTAGAGGCAGAAAACTGGGAAACAATATCTGCAGCTAAAGATGCAAACACCAAATGGAACCAGTTTTATTCTTTATTCAATTATTATTATGATGTTACATGTCCTGTTAGTAAAAGGCTTGTCAAACAGCAACAAAAAAAGAAAAGCTGGGTGACTGGAGAAGTAATCCATGCCAGAAATAATCTGAGAGTGTATTATGACCTCTCCAAAAAAAAAAAAATAATGAAGCCTGCAACAACACTGTATAAAATAAAAAAGAAAGAGTACTGTAGTTTTATCAGAAAAACTAAAGCATCATTCATCAGGATGTCTATAGATAAGGGAAAGAACTACTCAAAAGGTTTATGGTCGTTCATTAATGGAGAGAGAGGAAAAGTAACAAATCGGGCAGAGGACATCTGCCCACTGATGAGTGGGAAAAGCAACGCAAACCCTCTAGAAGTAGCCAATACTTTTAACAGATATTATATTACTGTAGCAGACGAATTAATAAGTCAAAATAAAACAAATGCAGTAAGTAAATTGTTAAACCCCCCACATACAAATCATACTATGGTTTTCATACCTACAACAGATGCAGAAGTGTCAAACCTAATAAAACAACTTAAAATTAAACATTCTTCTGACTTGGATGGTGTCACATCACATCTCATAAAGGAATGCAGAGAATGTATATTAAAACCATTGACACACTTGCTGAATGCTGCGATAGAAGAAGGTATATTTCCCGATTCACTGAAAGTAAGTAAAGTGAAGCCAATATTTAAGAAAGGGAACAGGGATGAATTAGGAAATTACAGGCCAATATCATTGATCTCAACATTTGCTAAAATCTATGAAATGATAATAAAGAATAGAATTGTAAGTGCAGTATACTGCATTCATCACAACATGGTTTCAGAGAAGGGAAGTCAACAAAAACAGCATCAACAGATATAATTGAGCACATTCTTAATTTACTTGACAGGCAACAAAAGACTTGTGGGATTTTTATTGACCTATCTAAGGCATTTGATTGTGTGAACCACTCAAAATTAATGATGAAATTATATCAGTATGGAATTAGAGGAAAATGCTATGATATACTTAAATCATACATTACAAATAGGAAACAATGCACAGAAATCAGACATACTAGTGGGGGAAATATAACAAACTACATATCAGAATTACAAACAGTTAAACACGGTGTGCCGCAAGGGTCTGTGCTTGGGCCAATACTATTTATACTCTACGTAAATGGCTTCCCTAGCTATATAAATCAGAAACTTATAATGTATACTGATGACACAACAATCATTTGCACAGCTGACACAAAGGAGGAGCTTGAGAAGGAAGCTCTCCTGACTATTGAAAATGCAAATAAATATTTAACACAAAACAACCTGTTTATGAATCAGTCTAAAACAATGAATCTAGTAGATAGCTTCACCCAATTTCTCTGATGCAAAATCATCTCCATTACTTTCACCTACATTATTATAATAATTACTACTGACTAGTGCCTCATTATCATTCGTCATACATTCCGACTCCACCTCTCTCTTGATCACAGACTCTTTCAACAAACATGCATTCCATCATTCACTTCCCTTTCGCTAAATAAATTTTTCAGCTTCATATACGCGTTACAAATTTATCTACACATTTTACAACCTTTCTTGGGCCCTCTTTACGGTTGCGCTGCTCAAAATTATTTCCCATTTTATTCTTACTTATTATAATCTCCGAAATTTGCAGCTTCTTGCCAAATTTTCGACACCGACAGAACTTTTAAAATAACATGTCCTTTTCAACGCCAGTTTATTTCGCCATCTTCGGACCTGAGATGTGGTTATCTCTAATTTCCCGACCTCGTATTTTGAGTTGCATTTCGTGAGGATCCTGCACCTAGGGTCCTGCACTTCAGATCTTCGTTCCCAATTTTGACTTTCGTTATGACAGTTCCCGTTTCCATTTCCCCTGTGAAAATTATTATTATGGTGATAACTATTTTGGTGATTATTATAATGCCCATTCTGGTACTCCTGTTAGCTGATTGAATTTCAACGTCTGTTCAAGTTTCTCAGTAAAATCTAAAAACTCGTCAGTGTCATTTGTCTGGCTGTCTAAAAGATCCCATTGTAAAAATTCCGGTAAGTGTCTCTTGAGCGTCGTTATCTCCGACAACACTCCCAGCGGACGATTTATATGCGTCAACATGGACAGGTCACGCTCACAAAATCTCTCATCAACTCACTTCCATGTTTCAAATTTTCACTTCGCCGCCAAGTTCGTCCTGTCTCTTTTCCAACCTGTCCCCAAAATCCTTTTCACTGTGTCGACTCTGGTGTTTTGTTTACAACTGCCCTTACACAACGATAAACAAAAGCCTATTGTCGTTTAACAAAATAGTACATTATGATCAATGTTCACTCCGAGCGGGTTAGCGAAGTGGTTAGCACACTGGACTTGCATTCGAGAGGACGACGGTTCAAAACCGCATCCAGCGGTCCTGATTTAGGTTTTCCGTGATTTCCCTAATTCGCTTGCCGCAGGTGCCGGGATGGTTCCTTCGAAAGGGCACGGTCGCTTTCCTTCACCATCCTTCCCTCATCCTAGCTTGTGCTCCATCTCTAATGACCTCGTTGTCGACGGGACGTTAAACCATAATTTCCTCCTCCACCTGAATGTTCAGTTCCACAAGAAATCAGTTCTTCAAATAATTAATGTTTGCTATTGTACTCAGCACTCGAAACAGTTCAGAGACGACTTGTATTCTTTGTTTCCATTTACGAAAAGTTAATTGCTCACCTTAAAAGCGGAGACTACTTACGGACACTTGCAATAAGCGGGCGGCACACACAACGGAACACTAGAACTAAACACGGGTTGTGCAGATACATTCATAATCCAAGTAAGTTCACTTTTACGCAGTTTCACAAGTTATACGCGATATGTCAGCAATTATTAACGCCATGCGAGACTCACACGGACGCGAAACAGATCCACAGCAGAGTTTAGCACATTCCCTTATAACTGACAACGATCGACTAACTCTTTCGTCATTTATACATGCTCGGACGGCGAATGGAGCACTTGCTCCAAAACTGCTTCCAGCTCAGGCAACAGCGCCCAGTCAGCACCCTTTATGACAACAAAATTATTGCCGACCGCTGTGGCCGAGCGGCTTTAGGAGCTTCAGTCCGGAGCCGCACTGCTGCTACGGTCGCAGGTTCGAATCCTGCCTCGGGCATGGATGTGTGTGATGTCCTCAGGTTAGTTAAGTACAAGCAGTTCTACGTCTAGGGGACTGATGACCGCAGATGTTAAGTCCCATAGCGCTTAGAGCCATTTGAACCAGTTAGGAACAAAATTATTTATATCGTTGGTAGTTGAATACTAACAACGATCCTAATTTTTCTGTAAGCATCTCTGCACTTTATTTTAGTTCTATAACATCTTTAGCCCGCCAGTCTAAAATTTGAACTCTAGAATTTTCCAAACGGAACGAACTGTAGATAGCGGCCTCTGAACTCTCTCTGTTTTAATTCAGTACTTTTCAAAACTTATATTATTATCTTGAAACTTGGTACACATTCATTATTACATATAATAAATATAGTACTGTCATATTGGCTTTGTAGCTTAACAACAAAAGTTACTTAATCTAACTCGTTGTAAAAATTTTTGTTAAGAAACATGGTTTTTTCTTAATAATTCAAAAAGTAGATTAGGTATCTTCATGGAAGCTTCTACCATATGTTTTTATGATAAACTGAAACCAATTCCAGAACCAGAACTCTGTAACTTAATATTACGTGCTTCTAATATTTCGAAAATAATGGAATAATTCAAAAAGTGAAACACGTAGCTTCCTGAAAACTTCTGCCGCGTGTTATTACGATAAATTTCATATAATTCCAAAAGAGTAATTTTCTAGCTTTAATATTATGGGCCTCTTAGAATTTTACAAAAAATTCAAAATATTTAACCTTTCCACAGTCTTACATAAACTGACCCAGTTCCGAAACAATATTTAAACATTTAATTTTATATAAGTATATGGTACAATCTCTTTGTTAGCAGCTCATGCTCATGTCAGGTTCTCTGTTGGACTGACCTTGGCTGAGAAACTTGGGAAAAAATCAATACTTAACTCGCGTTACTAGATCTGGCTTTCTTCCCCACAGAGAGATCATGTAGGGAAAACTAGAATCAATCCAAGTTGTGGGGGTTCCTGGTGCAACAATGCCTGCAACTGGAGGCTTCCCGACTTACCAGTCGTCCTAGCTGATGATATATCTGCATGAAGCTCCTGCCAAAGGGTACGATAACGAAGGTGATGATTGTGATGACATCGAAACCACACCTGCAGTAGTAGCAGACACCCACGCAGCTTCGGCGTTATCTGCAGGTCCTCCGCTATTTCCACAAGAAATGGAGTGTGGTGACTGTGAGAATACCGAAGAGTATAAGAGTTGAAAGACAGTGAATTGCAGCGAAAATCAGGTTTTTCTATCAAATACAAAAAAATTCTAGCATTTAAAGCACTGCTAAAAATGATATTCAGTTAGACACAGTAAAAATTTATATCTCAGAAACTACTGTCCAGTTAAGTTGCTTGGCAGATCCCAGTGCACTACAGGTTGCTCTTAGACGTATTATCAGAGCTGGCATCCTAAAGGGACAGCTATTGCGTAACCTACATCCAGGGCATTAGCCAGGATTCATTTGAGAGTAAATAATCTGCCAACAAAGTATAAACCGCTATGTAACCTCCTTCGGGAGACGTTCACGAGAAGATATGAACCATTTGACATTGGGCATTTCTACGTGGATTTTGCAAAAGCATATGGACACGATTTCTTTAACTCAGCCTTCCCCTCTCCGAGGTGCTTCGTTCACACTCGGAACACATAAAATGGTTAAGATAGTACAGATAAATGCTGTGCTAAATAAACCGGCTATGACTGAAATACGAAAGTTAATTGACGAGCTGAGTGTTGATATAGTCTGTTTGCAAGAGCCAGACTGTCGAAACAACAAGCTCCCACATTTTCTTGTGGATGTATTAACAGTTACTGGCACAAGGAGGCTATGTCTGGCATTGTCATTACAAGTAGGAAATTCACTGGAACTAAGCTGTGCAGCTATGTAACTAGCACATTGTCACAGTAGAAGTAAAGGAATATACATGCAGTATTCCAGCCTGTCGTACCTTCAGGGCGGTATGTCTATATGGACGAGGAGCGTGTCTCCGTGTGGCACCAGATGCGAATGCAAAATCCTCTCTGTGGCGCAGTGGGCAAACTGACGAATGAGGTGAGGTACTATAAGAATAATACAGGAACTGGACCTCATTGTTTTAAACATACAAGGCCATACGAGTACATTCGAGGGAAGAGCAGGTGTAGCCACCAACATACATATCACTTTAGCAAATCGCATGGCAACAGCTAAGATGTTGGCAAGTGCTCCAGTACCCAACATCCAGTGACCATAATGCAATTGCCATCGGAGGGGAAAGTGGTAACAATAGCGGGAGATAAGCAGAGGAAAGTCTGATTGGCTAATATATCAGGAAAACGGATTGGGATGGCTTAGTTGCCTACACTATAGCACATCCAATGAAATCGCTTCAGGTACATGTAGACTTCAGTGCACAGCTACTAACTGAACTCTTGCAAAAAGCACAGGACATTTGTATCCCTAAGAAAAAGGTAAATAGTCAGGCTACAGCCCCTTTGGGCCAAGAACGTTCCACGGTGAGGCGAAAGGTAAGATCAAGAACAAGAGCTTCTCAACGTGCTTTAGGGCAATCAGAGCGCACTGTGAGGCTCCATGAATACAAGGCAATTAAGATACCCTACAAAACATTGCTTCATGAAACTAAAAGAATACACTGGGAGAAACTTCTACGAAGACAACGGCAATTTGACATATAGGGAAGACCGTATAAATTATTTACTGAAAAGGTTAAGGCACCTACTGTCATGTCCACCGCTCGTAAAGTGATGGCTCAATGACGGACGGATGGAGGGAGTCAACAGAATATCTGTTAACCGCCCTACTTTCTGACGATAATACAAACATCGATACCGAAGTACACGCACAACTTAGAAGTGAACTACATAACGAATACGACAATTATATTTTGATGATACCTTTCGCTTGAGAAGGAGTTGCTATCGGAATTTCCAATCTCAAAATCGGAAAGGTGCCTGATCCCGACGTTGTCTACCCTGAGGTGGTGTGGATGGTAGGTCCACTGACAGTGTCATATTTGACAACATTACTAAACAAGGCGTTGTGAACAGGTGGGATCCCGGCGACATGGAGAACAGCTAGAGCAGCAGTGATTAAAAAGGGAGGGATAAAGAGGCGGCATCGCCGAAAAGCTACAGACCTATTTGATTATTAAACGCCTCGGCCAGAGTTCATGAGCGTCTGCTCTGTGGCCGGTTGCAGGCGCACAGGGAGCTCTTGGGTCGAAACAAATGTCAATATGGATTTAGAAAAAGAAAGTCTCTGCCCGCATCTCGTGGTCGTGCGGTAGCGTTCTCGCTTCCCACGCCCGGGTTCCCGGGTTCGATTCCCGGCGGGGTCAGGGATTTTCTCTGTCTCGTGATGGCTGGGTGTTGTGTGATGTCCTTAGGTTAGTTAGGTTTAAGTAGTTCTAAGTTCTAGGGGACTGATGTCCATAGATGTTAAGTCCCATAGTGCTCAGAGCCATTTGAACCATTTGAAAAGAAAGTCTATAGACGATACGGTTAATAGAGCCCTCCAGATTGTAGAAAATTCGACAACGAAGTGTGAATAGCACTTACGACTGACATCGCAGGTGCATTCGATGATCTTTGGTAGCCTACGATGTTCGCTCGCCTCCGAGATCTCAGGGTCCCCAAATGTCTGTATAAGAGCTTTGTATCTCACTGTAGTGGACGCAGTGTCCAGTGGGTTGCGGGGCAGAACAAGGTAATCAAAAAGATTACCCAGGGCTGTCCTCAAGGCTTCATAAGTGGTCCATTATTCAGGGTTCTTAGTACTGAACTCCTATTACATCTGTTAGACGGGGCAGATGCTGCTTAGATGTTGTTGTAGATGCACATGACATCCTATTAATTGTGTCTACAGACTCCAGGTAGAGACTTGAGCAAAAAACAAATGATGTGCTTGCTCAGATATAGCGTTGGTGCAAGGGCAACAAACTGACTGTAGCTGTTCATAAAACTACGTACATACTTTTGAAGGGAAGACTTTCTCTTGCCAGAAATCCTTTCCTACGGCTTGACAGAATGTCTGTAAAACGCAGCAGTGTTTTTAGATATTTTGGTATTTTTCTAGACAAGAAATAATTTCTAGAACATGTAAAACCTGTAACCCAGAAAGCGGCTAAAATTAAGTATGAGATTGCCCGTGCTGGCCCTGCTGACTATAAATTACCGTGGTATGTGGTGCTGTTATATCACTAAGCTATCTTCAACACCATTGTGGGCTTCGCTGCCAGCGTCTGAACGCATCGATATGTAGATACGTCACAATAATGCGGCGAATTCAGCGGAGCGTACTTCTGAGGCTCGCCGGTGCCTTTCGCACTACACCTGTCGAGGGTTTACAGGTGTTTCTCGGAATATGTGCGATGGATATCGTGGTACATTACAATGGAGCACTGTATTGGTTCGGGCGTGAACAATGTGATCGTGTGTATGAGATTACAGGAACTCATATTACTAATAATAGAGAATTGCAAGCCTGGAAGTTAGATGAATGGCAGTTTGACTGGGACACTAGAAGCACTGCAAGGCGGGTTTACAGCGCATTCTCAAGCATAACGGTCAGCCTCAAACTGCGCGAAGTGCCCCTACTCGAGGTATGGTGCACCTATTAACAGGTCGTGGTTCACATACCAAACATTTACAACGAGTGTGATGTAGTAACACACCAACCTGTGAATGTATAAAGGAAGATTCCGATGACCATGTCGTTTTCAGTTGCCCCATTTTTAAAGTAGAGACTGCAGAGAATTAGCCTGGAATCTGCAAACAATTGTTAGTGACCAAAACTTGTGGACTACAGTTAACATGATTGAACGTAGAATATCTAAACGGCAAGTGCTTAACTTCCAGTTTGTACGACTACGTGCACACTCTGAATATTAGAATAACGTCAACAGACCAGAAGAAGCGTTTCCTCCATATAAATTTAATTGACAGGAACTTTAAAATACATATACATAAATAAGAACCATTAAAAAAAGAGAGAAGGAAAGAAAGAATGCTATCGCCACCCACACTAATATGCGTATGCTCGCGGTTTGCAGAGACTCGCACGTACCAGTGTGGGCGATATAGACTAGTGTAGCAACAATAGGTTTAGAAGTAGGTATAGTTTTAGTTAGTCGTCAAACCTCGAGCTATTCCGAGGCTGCCAGTAACATGTCTAGTAATACGAGGATTGGAACTTTAATAGTGGCAACTATTTATTTACAGCTCGTACGAAATAGATGCGTGTTTCAAAGTTTTACTGACCTTCAGCATTGTGTATGACCCGTTGTCAGCGATGTGGAAGTCGTAGGATACTCTTAGCAGTGCAAGTTGTGGTGACAGTTCGAGCGGCGCGGTCTATTGCCCGACGAATTTGTTCCTGTTCATTTTTGGAACACAACCTACGACCAATTTAGAGACAGAAGTGATGATACTTTCTGCAGGAACTGACCATCATTTTGCAGGACAATGCTCAAGCACGTACAGTGCAAGCTGTTACTGATTTGTTTGACTGATGGGGCTGCTAAGTGCTATACCGCCTACTGCACTCCCCTGACTTAAGCCCTCGTAAGTTCAACTCGATTTCTATCTATTTTGTAGTAGCAGTAAATAAATAGTTGCCACTGTTAAAGTTCCAACCCCCGCATTTTCAGCCAGAGAAGTATTTTCTCCTCAGCCGTTGGAGAGCGTATGAAGCTCTATTACGATATAATGACGTAACTTCCATCTCCGGCGTTCAGACCGGTAGCACGTGGCAGCGCCGTCACGCTCGATCCGGGTGTACCCTGGTGGCTGTGATGCTGGTAGCACAAAATCATTCATGAAAGTATAGAGGGTGGGTCTCGGGCCACACATGGTCAAATACTTGTTGTTATGGGTAGGAAAAGTAAGTCTTTTTTAGGATAAATCCAGACAACAGGTTCCCCTGCCTAAAGAGTATCTCCAGCAGTTTAAAAAATACTAAAACACTCACTCACAAAAGAGATTTTAACACTCCAAATATCACACATACAGATGTCACAAAGAAAAACAAACCATTGGAGTCCGCAGCTCGTGGTCGTGCGGTAGCGTTCTCGCTTCCCACGCCCGGATTCCCGGGTTCGATTCCCGGCGGGGTCAGGGATTTTCTCTGCTTCGTGATGACTGGGTGTTGTGTGATGTCCTTAGGTTTGTTAGGTTTAAGTAGTTCTAAGTTCTAGGGGACTGATGACCATAGATGTTAAGTCCCATAGTGCTCAGAGACATTTGAACCAAACCATTGGAAAGAGTAACATGGGGCATTTCACAGACTTAACAATCCTCCATCAAAACATGCAATCAATAAAAAATAAAATACAACTATTGGAAGTTGAGCTCCAATCTTTGAACTGCACAGTAGTTTGAGTTACTGAGCACTGGTGTAGAGACACAGAAGTTCAACATGTAATATTACCATTGTATGAAAGTGCAAACTCTTACTGCAGAACTGCTTCAAGGGATGGACGCTCATGCATTTATATCAGAAAAGGAACACAGTTCAAATCAACACATGACCTCAGTACAGTAAGTGAAGAAAAACACATTGAAATATCAGCTATTGAATTAACAGTGCTTGATATCACCAAGAAATTCATCGTTTTGTGTGTGTATAGATCTCCCAGTGGTAGTATGGACACTTTTTTGAATAAATTTACAGAAGTTCTAGATAAAGTCTCAAGTACAAAGGTCAACATAATTCTGTGTGGGGACATTAACATCAACACTAGTATCATAAATGAATCCAGCAGCACCCTCATAAATATCCTTCAAAGTTTTTGAATGTCCCTATTGGTCAATAGTGCAACAAGGGTTACTACAATGACTGCATCAGTAATTAACCATGTGGTCACAAATATTGACAGGGAAAAATGTAATCTAGCTGTAAAAGATCTCGGACTATCAGACCATCTCCCTCAAATAATAACAGTAAAATCAGACATCGAATCATTCCCTAAACTACAAGCCTACAAATGACATCTATCAGAAATCAAAACAAAAGATTTTTCAAAAGAAGTAGCAAAACAAAGATGGGATGAAGTGTATAAGGTTCAAATGGTTCAAATGGCTCTGAGCACTATGGGACTTAACATCTGAGGTCATCAGTCCCCTAGAACTTAGAACTACTTAAACCTAACTAACCTAAGGACATCACACACATCCATGCCCGAGGCAGGATTCGAACCTGTGACCGTAGCTGTCGCGCGGTTCCAGACTGAAGCGCCTAGAACTGGTCGTCCACAACGGTCGGCGAAGTGTATAAGGAAACCAATGTGAATATGAAATTCTCTAAACTCTCCACATTATTTAAATTGCACTTTGAAAAGGCATTTCTAAAAGTTTGCATGTCTGTATCAACATCTACAAAAACAGATGGATAACGGCAGGTATTAAGAAGTCCTCCCAAACACTTAAATTTCTCAGTTACATGAAAAAGATTCGCAATGATCCAAATTCTTAAATTTCTATCATAGATACGAAAAGATCTATACGAAGGTTCTGATTGCTGCAAAAAAGTCATTTAATGACAAAATAATATACAATGCAGAGAATAAAAGCAAAGCAGTCTGGGATGTTATAAAAAAGGAAACGGGGAGAGGCAAACAAACACAGAATAACATACTTCTAAGGGAGGGGGATAAAGTAATAAATAATCCACAACACTTAGAGAACTATATAAACGAGCATTTTTCAGGTATTGCAGAGAAGTTACAGCAAAAATTCCCCAAAACAAATATAACACCTGTAAATAATGTTGCACTAAGTACAATGATGTTACTTCCAACGGCAGAGAATGAAGTCAATAAGATTGTTCAAAAACTAAGGAATAAAAAGTCAGTACGCTTAGATGAAGTACCAATGTGCGTACTGAAACAATGCACAGGGATTATACAAGGCCCCTTAACAAATATAATAAATGAATCCTTCACATCAGGGACATTTCCAGAGCAGTTGAAACAGGCAAGAGTTGTACCTTTGCTTAAGAAAGGTAGTGCAGAAGACATAGAAAATTACCAGCCAATTTCCTTGATGTTACCATTCTCAAAAATAATATAAAAATTATGAAAGATAGATTAATGAATTACCTGAATAAATACAATCTTTTAAGCAAATCACAGTTTGGTTTCCGAAATAGCAAAAATACGGAGTCAGCCATAGTAGAATTTACAAAAGTTGTACTTGATGCTCTTGACAAAGATGAGTGTGCCAGAGGCATATTTTTGGATCTTTCTAAGGCGTTTGATACAGTCGACCACAAGATTCTATTAAATAAATTAGAAGCATTAGGAATAAGAGGGGTAACTAATGGCTGGTTTCGATCATACCTAGCAGATAGGGTACAAAGAGTAGAGATAACACATACATCAAATAGATTTAGTAAATCAAATACATTTAGTAAAACACTTATCAGAGCCAAAATACATTTATATAGGGATTCCACAAGGTAGCATATTAGGACCAATACTATTCCTGATATACATCAGTGACTTTCCCAGTAGTGTTACTCATGGTGAAAGAATTCTCTTCGCTGATGACAGCAATATTTCAGTCATTGAGAAAACAAGAGAACTCCTTGCAGAGAAAGCAAATGAAACTCTCAAGGAAGTTTACGATTGGTCAATAAGCAATAAAGTGACACTGAACATACATGCAGTGTCTTTTAGTTACATATTATTCATATTTACACTCAATTCTTAGCTATGGCATTCTTTTTTGGGGAATAAACGCACAAAATATGAACACAATTTTCAAACTCCAGAAAAGAGCCATAAGTATAATAACCAAAAATAGTAGTCGAGCTTATTATAAAGATCTGTTCAAAACACTGGGGATTTTAACTGCTCCGTGTGAATACATTTACCAGTCAGTTGTACACATCAAAAATAACATTGGTAATTACTACACAAACAGCTCTGTCCATGACCATAGAACAAGAGCTAGACTCACTTACATTTACCAATAAAAATAAACATAAAACTCAAAACAGCGTTTTCTACCAAGGAATAAAACTGTACAAAAAGAGATTAAAGAAATTGCAAAAATACACTTATTTAAAAAGGCAGCTAAAAAGTACCTGTTATGCAGTACATTTTATACATTGAAGGATTACTTAGACAAAACAGAGTAGAGGTCTGGTTAAAAAAAGTTATACAAATAAATAATAATAATGATTATAAAACATCCAGCATTCCACATAACACCTTCAGACTATGTTTTTTCCCTTCTTTTCTTCCTTTTCTAGAAAAACTTACCCCCAAGCTATGTATAGCACAATACTAATATCTCTTCCTCTTTCTGAGCTCAACACCTCGCTCATTATAGAGGGATGCTGACTCAGTTTTTCAAGATAGCAAATGGGAAATTGCGGTACAGAAAATGGCCCAGAGATCACCAGTGTGTGTGTGTGTGTGTGTGTGTGTGTGTGTGTGTGTGTGTGTTTAGTGAGTGAAGTGTTATGAAACAATGTGTGTATAGTGTGTGCAGTGACTGGTAGTGAGATATGAGTGAACAGTGTGGCGTTACATTATGTAATAAGTTATTTGTAAAAAAAAGTATAGTATACCAGGAGTAAATCTAATGACAGTCTCTAACTAGAAGTTTATAAGTGCATGTGCGTGCGAATTAGCTTATTTTATATTGATATAAACTTCTAAATACTTTGATATGTCCAATATCCTCGTTAAAAGAGATCTACGGATGAATACAGCTACTTACTACTACTACTACTACTGCTACTGCTACTACTACTTCATCGCCTAATTGGGCTGGCTTCGCGACGAGGACTTATTCCTAGTCAGCGGACTGTACACCAGTCCTCTCATTCTTCGCTTTCTCTTCAAATATTAGACTACGACAAAGCATTAAACAGTAAAAATCCCCGCAGTGTTCGTAGTATGTGACGCTATTGATGGTAATTCGCCCGAAGGATGGAAACGTCAAGTGAGGCGGACCGTTGGAGCGATTCGGGACGATTTGTGAATTTACCTGCAACAGGCTCCACCTTTCCCATTCAATTTCCATCGTAACACAGAAGCAACGTAACGACGTACGGCATTGTTGGTTCGGAGAAGCCAAGGGGTATGTTCAGGCGCCTAGTCGGAAAGAGTTTTCTTCCGCCGCGCACAATCGCCCCTTGTGTCACATGTATATTTCTTGTGCACAGGTGAGTGCCGACACGTAGCCGGCTTCTCTCGAATAGCATCAAAGGGGCGAAGTACGGATCACCATCAACAGTGTCACATACATTCACTTCATGAGACACTGCGGAGAGGTTCAAATGGCTCTGAGCACTATGGAACTTAACATCCATGGTCATCAGTCCCCTAGAGCTTAGAACTACTTAAACCTAACTAACCTAAGGACATCACACAACACCCAGTGCGGAGAGGTTTGGAATGCAATCCAAGACATTGGCGTGAAGTCTGGTAGATTAGGGACTACACGCCACCACCTCTCCTGCCCTTAACGGCCAAATAATGGTAGTGAAAATTTCACCCACGACTAGGATTCAAACCGGATTACCTCCGGGTCGAGCACCACCACACAAGCGTGCGTTAGCGACCTCAGCTACGGAGGTGGGTCGTAGCACCTAAAAATAAAACCAATACACAACACAAGGTCCTATGATCGTAACCCCCGTAATATAGACACGCACTCGAGAATTAGTAATTATTGGTTTGGAGGATACGGCAGGTCCCCTTGGCTAGGATATTGTGAAGAACGCAATTTACGATATACCAGAGTGTCACTACGCTCAGATTTGAGAACAAGATTTTATTAGTCATAATGGAGGTCAGATGAGGTACGTGAAGTCTTTACTGGGAACATATTCATTCAAAGCTTTGACGTTTGATCCTTGGACGAGCTTAGGATTTTTCCTGTCACTTAACGCCACATTAACCTCGTGTAATGCTTGGTGTAAACCAAAAAAATCCATTTTCAACCGTGGTTCGAATTCCACTGAAGCCTTAGGTCGTCCTTTGACCGCGGGATAAGTGAGTTTACAGCACAGAGAAATGCACGGCGTAATACTTACAAAAGGAATATGCGTTTTGAAACATCTCGATACTCAAACAAAAAATCTGGGGTGATTATCATTTCATTTTATTGCAATAGTCTCCTTGGATAGTACACATAAATTGTAACGTGTTGACCTTGTGACGTACCAAATGCTAGCCACTGGACTTTCGTTTATTCGCCGCGTCCTTTCAATAATGCCTCTGTGTATATTCATATCTGGCAACGTGTCAACCGTAATCCCTTCCCTACAATGGTTGCCACCGCGCAGATATCTTAGTGCTGTTCGTCATGGACGGTTCGAGAACATGTTTCCACACAAGCAACTAATCATTTGGCATCTCCCTCCCCCCTTTTTTCCTCTTATACTTCCAATTTCGCTGTAATTGTGATGCGTACTGTATACAAATATCGCAATTGGGCGTCCCTCTCAGCCTCTACTAACTATTACAAGTCCTGTATAGAAATCCTACAGTTTGGCTCCTTGGCGCTCCTCCCAACTTCGTGCCCCAAACGGTGGCTTGTGTCGCTTGAGCTTTAAACCGGCCTGCCTGTTCCTTTAATAGTGAGTATATTTTTCAAAGTTGTTTATCTATCTATTGGGAACATTACTATCACTGTAGTCTGTGGTTACACTGGTCCCAGATTTAGCTGTTTCACTTGCTGCTCTTTCAGAAAGAGGTGGCACAGTGGCTAAGGCAAAGGACTCGTATTTGGGAAGAGCAGTGTTTAAGTCTCTTTACAGTCATTGTGATTTACGTTTGACGTCATTTTCCTAGACATTTTCTGATGGTTGATCGACGAAACGTTAATGTAACACCTTTATTCACATTTTGTTCCATGGAAGACTCTCCAAGATTATTTTTATTGCGGTATTGATAGAATGTTAATTTGTACCGAATTCTAATGTGCTGTCATACGATGCCCATGAAGGAAGAAATGTTGAACCCTTGGACATTTAGCGAGAATCCTTGAGAGACGACATTTTCGGATGTAATGGGTATAAGGGCAGATATTTTTATATGTGACACAACATGTACACACATCAATGTGCTGGTTGTTTTTTCTCTGTGTCACACAGTCTTCCCGCAAAAACGTTACAGACCTAACGACCTGATGTTTTTTGAATGGTCGTAATTGCACTACTAAGTGGGCTATGCCTGCCCGTATAGACTAACCGTTCTGTGTCACGCGTCCATACTTCAACACCTGATCTACTGCCCAGAGGAAAATAAGCATTAATGGCGTGTTCTTGCCATACGTACTTGGAGCTACTACCTAACCTAAAAACATATGACTTGTAACAGCTATAATTATTAATATTTGTGTTTACTGACACCACTGTTGGTCAGTTTCGGCTCTAGAGCCATTTTAAAGTGAACAATCAATGAACACATGTCATATGACGGCCAAACAGCAACCAGGGCATCTAATATTTCACTGTATCACACAATCAGCAAACTTGTAAGCATGAGTGGTGCAAAACTGAAGACTGTACGGCTACGTTTTCTGGTTCTGAGCCGCGCGGGATTAGCCGAGCGGTCTCGGGCGCTGCAGTCATGTACTGTGCGGCTGGTCCCGGCGGAGGTTCGAGTCCTCCCTCGGGCATGGGTGTGTGTGTTTGTCCTTAGGATAATGTAGGTTAAGTAGTGTGTAAGCTTAGGGACTGATGCCCTTAGCAGTTAAGTCCCATAAGATTTCACACGCATTTTTGAACTAGTTCTGACGAACAAATCTTGTTTGCCAGCATGAATGAGAACTCTAGAATTATAGGTACGTCAATTAAAACTTTAGATTTATTATTTTTGGTGCGCAGCTCGTGGTCGTGTGGTAGCGTTCTCACTTCCCACGCTCGGGTTCCCGGGTTCGATTCCCGGCGGGGTCAGGGATTTTCTCTGCCTCGTGATGACTGGGTGTTGTGTGATGATCTTAGGTTAGTTGGCTTTAAGTTGTTCTAAGTTCTAGGGGACTGATGACCATACATGTTAAGTCCCATAGTGCTCAGAGCCATTTGAACAATTTTTTTATTATTTTTGTATATAATGAAGACAAAAATTTGTTTAAATAGTATGTTATTTTCTGTGTGTATGGTTTATACCTGTTTAGAAGTGACATGACCATGTCATTGTACAAAATGATCAAAGGACAAATAAGTATTATTATTATTGTTATTAATATAGAGTCTCCGCGGAAATACTGTCTTCTTTCACGAATTTTCAATAGACTGTGAAACCAAACCGGAAAAAAACTGATTAAATGATTGTGACCTTTGGGAACGGACAGTCCGCAAGGTACTGGCAGTGTTGCGCAACGTTCAGGCCAAGGCCAGCTACTTCCACTGACCCCAGGCAGCGGACAACGTGTTGAGTTCTTCCCAAGGACAACTTCCATGTTACAATTTAACAAACTAACTGCAGATGTGGATAAAGTTTCACGAATCTAATTTCGAGGATGAAACCAATTTTATGCTCCATAATGAAATTTACCAAGAAGCTCCTCATTTGTGGCTTATGTATTTGCGAACTAATTGCTACAGCCGAATAGTCCATACGAGCATCTCGCCTACGGGTGTATGGCGCTCCTCCAAACCATGCATTGCTTATTATGTATTAACGGTATTTTGGCGTTTAATCACATAGTTTCAGAGAAAAGGACCTCGCTGGCTGTTGTGTCACAAATTCGACTAATGACAAGAGAAGCTCATGCAAAAAAAGAAAAAACAAAAAAAAGAGGATATTGCATATGCTGTTTTCAGCTGGCTATCATGCCAGCTTATTTCATACGTCATCCACTGAGGTTACTGGTATAGCCTTTATAAGGTAAATATCGGGGGATTGTAATGATCGTAGGTACCAAAGGATCTAGTGTTCTTTTTACTGATCTTTGTAAAAAATTCTTAATTTTGTAAGAACATAACGAGCGAGGATGGGCTGTCTTAACATATCGTGATTTATATACAAGACTAGATAATCTTCAATCTAGGGTGGCTTTTTTGTGACAGTCACAAGCTGTTACAACAGAAGACTATTCAACTGTATACGGTTCTGTTTAGTAATTCAAAGGATGTTTTGTAGCGCTCTCAACGGAATTTATGACGGATGCAGCATACAACTAAATGAAGTGAAAGCACAACCTCAAAAGTATCTTTAATATCTGTCTATAAAAAATACTGCTTACGGATTCTTCGTGTTGTTAAGTCGGTACCCATGGACTTCACATATTCAGTACTCTAGAAACCTAACAAAATGTACTGCTTTTGGCAATAAAAATTGTACTCTATAGAAGAATCCGAAATACGAGTCCAGAAATAGGGAGGATAGCACACTGTGTTTGCTATTTGCGTCCATCAGTAAAGGCGAATTGAGGTGATTAGATTACGTTAGTTGGAATATGATCTGAAATATGGTGTGCTGTCGACGTATGTGTGATTCTGAAGTGTTTTCACTGTGTAAAATTACACACAAATTTCCATTTGCCACAGGAGACAGACGTTGTAGAAACGTTTTAAACCATATCAATGTCCAGAATAGGTGTGAATGTAGATTTTCCCGGAGTACACTACAAACGAAAGGCCCTCGGGTTTCCAGCCTGGTGGAAATGTTGAGATACCGCGATTAGCGTTTTGGTACACATTTAGCGCATACAACAGCTTCAGTTCACCAGATGATGCTACTTTCAAGCCCTTGGTAAGTGGATCAGGGTAGAAAGCAACGATGTTCATACGAGATTCACTCCAAAAGAAATGCACACTATTTTTGTAAAAATACAGTTTTCATTCTGCATGTGTGAAAGTTTTACAGTGTGTAGATACACCCTTCCCGCTTGTTTTCAAACTTAGTTCAACCTTTTCCCGTGAGTGGCACCGTCACAGCATGTCTTCAAGATGGTTGCTACACTTGACGTTCGATAGAAGCAACGTTCTGTCACAGAATTTCTGTGCTGTGAAAACGAGACAATGGGAAACATGCTCAAGAGGTTGAAAAAGGTGTATGGAGATGCTGCTGTCGATCGCAGTACAGTTAGTCGGTGGGCAAGCAGGTTACGTGATGAAAGCGGGCACGGCAATATTGAGGATTGCCCTCGCAGCAGCAGGCCCTAGTACTGCACACACTCCAGACGATGTGCAGAGAGTTAACGAATTGGTGGCCGCTGACAGACGCATCACAGTGAACGAATTGTCACGCTACGTTGGGATAGGGGAAGGAAGTGTTTGCAGAATACTGAAAGTGTTGGCGTTACAAAAGGTTTGTGCCAAGTGGGTTCCCAGGATGTTGACAGTGGCTCACAAAGAAACAAGAAAAACGGTATGCAGCGAACTTTTGGAACAGTACGAGAATGGTGGAGATGAATCTCTTGGAAGAATTGTGACAGGTGAAGAAAAAGGGCTCCATCATTTTTCACCAGAGACGAAGAGGCATCAATGGAGTGGCATAATGCAAATTCACCCAAGGAAAAAAAAAAAAAAACTCAAAACCACACCTTCTGCTGGAAAAGTTATGCCTTTGGTGTTTTTCGATTCCGAATGACTCTTGCATGGGACATCATGCCGAGTGGAACAACCATAAATTCTGATGCATATGTGACGACACTGAAGAAACTTCAAGCATGACTAAGTCATGTGAGACCACATCGGCAAAAGCAGGATGTTTTGCTGTTGCACGACAATGCACGGCCACATGTCAGTCAAAAAACCATGGAAGCGATCACAAAACTCGGATGGACAACACTGAAACACCCGCCTTACAGTCCTGACCTGGCTCCATGTGACTATCATCTCTTTGGGAAACTGAAAGACTCTCTTCGTGGAACAACGTTTGGAGATGATGACTCCCTTGTGCACGCTGCCAAACAGTGGCTCCAACAGGTTGGTCCAGAATTTTACCGTGCGGATAAACAGGCGCTGGTTCCAAGATGGCGTAAGGTAGTTGAGAGGGATGGAAATTATGTGAAAAAATGAAAATATTGTTCCTAAAGGATGTATCTACACAGGGTAAAACTTTCAAACATGTAGAATAAAAGATGGATTAAAAAAATAGTGTGTATTTCTTTTGGAGTGATCCTCGTACAATTTCTGTAGACTACGAGAAGATAGTTTGCGAGTTTTGTGTTGTCGTTCGATTACATCCCAGGTGTAGTCGATAAGGTTGATACCTTGTCATTGAGGACATCTACTGGAATACATTATGATGCTCCTCAAATAAGTGCATAACGATTCTGTCTGTATGGCATGAAAAGTTATCCTAATGGAAACTGCTATGTGTGACTGGAAGGCATCGGCCACGACTAGATGAAAGTTGTGTTCAGTACGACTACCGTGGTCCACAGCTTTCCCGTAGTTTTTAGTGACAGCCACAGTTTACAGTGAGGCCAACATGAATACTCGATATAGCAAAAGGCTGCCACCACCGATTTGTGTACATCTCGTAGTGCATGCACCCGGAAAAGTACTCGTGGAGACGGTATACAACCATGGACGTTATGCAACAGCAAAGGTGGAGATAGCAGTCCGTTATTGCTAGCCTTATTCCTAACATTCCGTCTGTTACACTAGGCACCAGGATGGGCCTAAATGCTGAGTACCCCAGGAGTTGAGTCTTTGGTGGATGGATCGGGGTTTTGCTGAACCCTGGGTTAACGAACTGAGGATTGTTCAGCGTCGCCAGATGTATACCACCGTAACCTCAGCGACTACTGATTCACTTTGCAGTACGGGATGGGGCTTTTTATTGGTGGGAGGACTAGAATGGGGTGCACTCAGCCTTGTGGGACTGAATGAGGAACGACTTGTGAAATAGTGGCTCCGAGATCTGGAAATCTAGTAGCGGCCAGGAGAGCTGTATACTGATGCCATGCACTTCTCCAGTGTAGTGACCAAAGTCATGGGATATCTCCTAACATGGTGTCGGAGCTCCTTTTTCCCGGTGTAGTGCAGTAACCCGACGTAGCATGAACTCACGAAGTCGTTGGAGGTCTCCTGGAGAAATTGAATCATGGTGCCTCTATAGCCGACCATAACTGCGAAAGTGTTGCCGGTGCAGGATTTTCTGCACTAACTGACCTCTCGATTATGTCCCACAAATGTTCGATGGGATTCATATTGGGCGATCTGGCTGGCCAAATCATTCACTCAACTTGTCTGGAATGTTTCTGAAACCAATCGTGAATAATTGTGGCCCAGTCACGTGGCGCATTGTGATCCATAAAAATTCCATCGTTGTTTGGGAACATGAAGTCCATGAATGGCAGCAAATGGTCTTCAACTAGCAGATCATAACCATTTTCAGTGAATAATCGGTTCACTTGGACTAGAGGACCCAGTCCATTCTACATAAACACAGCCCACACCATTATGGAGCCACCATCAGGTTGCACAGAGCCTTGTTGACAGCTTGGGTCCATGACTTCGCGGTGTCTGCGCCACACTCGAACCCTACCACCAGCTCATAACGACTGAAATCAGGACTCATCTAACCACGGCTCGGTATTCTAGTCGTCTAGGATTCAACCGATATGGTCGCGGACCCAGGAGAGGCGCTGAAGGCGATGTCGTGCCGTTAGCAATGGCACTTGCGTCGTCGTCTGCTGCCATAGCCCATTAACGTCAAATTTCGCCGCACTGTGCTAATGGATACGTTTGTCTTACCTCCCACATTGATTTCCGCGGCTGTTTCACGCAGTATTGCTTGTCTGTTAGCACTGACAACTCTAAGCAAACGCCGCTGCTCTCGGTCGTTTAAGTGAAGGGCGTCGGCCACTGTGTTAGGAGTGTGGAGAGGTAATGCCTGAAATTTGCTATTCTCGGCACACTCTTGACACTGTGGATATCAGAGTACTGAATTCCAAAATGGAATGTCTCATGTGTCTAGCTGTAATTAGCATTCCGCGTTCGAAGTCTGTTACTTCCCGTCGTGCGGCCATAATCACGTGGAATCTTTTTCACATGAATCATCTTAGTACAAATGACAGTTCCAGCAATGCACTGCCCTTTCATACCTTGAATACGCATTACTATCGCCATCTGCATATGAGCATATCGCTGTCCCATGACTTTTGTCACCTCAGTGTACACTGCATCCGAATAACGCGATCTGGCAGAGGAAGACATTGCGGCCGGTCACCATCGTGTGTTCCTCTGGGCCCCATTGCGGAGTTTAGCATTTTTCAGTGTAATTACTGAACAAAACACATATTATTTGTATTATTTTGACCGGTTCCACTCATCAGACATGAGCATCCTCCGATATTCATTGCCCTAGTGGCAGCAAATTGCAAATTAAACACACCACTATGGAAGCGATAGCGATTCGAGAGGCCCTCATATTTGAGACTGGCTCTGAGCACCATGGGACTTAATATCTGAGGTCATCAGTCCCCTAGAACTTAAAACTACTTAAACCTAACTAATCTAAGGACATCACACACATCCATGCCCGAGGCAGGATTCGAACCTGCGACCGTAGCGGTCACGCGGTTCCAGACTGAAGTGCCCTCATATTTGATTATCATGCGGGGCTCCATTACCTGCTGACAGTATCAGACTCAAAAATCATATTTCAATCTACTGAAAACTCAAAATGGAACAGCAAAACTAATATTCAAATGTAGAAAAGTATACGAGAATCGCTGCTATAAACGAAGAAATATGAGAATCTCTTTTGCATAGACTCCATGTCATACAGGATTGATTTGCAAATCTACCAGTTGCTGATGGAGGCCAGTGTTTCTGGCCCTGTGATGAACGTCAGTCTACCACCTAGCGTTTTCAAGCTATGGATGTGTATATCTGGGCGAGGGAGAATGGGCAAAGTATTGTCGACTTTTAGTCTGCCATACAAGTCAATAATTAGCAACTCCTCCTGGCTTCGAAAAATTCAGGCGAGCAGGAAATTGATAACTATGCAGGTGCAAATGGATACCAACCGTAGTTCGATTCCTTCCCAATTACATCGGATAGACGTCAACGATAAACATTTCTGCTTCTGTCTGAAGACGGAAGAAGAAGACATAAGTATTTGAACACGGGGGACACAATTCCAAAGTACCGTTATCCAAGATGGCGGGGATGACGTCATCCAAAATGGTGGCCGTGACGTCATCCAAGATGACAGATTTTGGCGGGAAGTTAAAATTTTGGCGGGAAAGTACCACGCCCCCCTCCCACAGAAAAATGGCGGGAAGTTTGAATTCCAACATGATAATGCCTCACACCTAGAAAAATGGCGGGAAAAATGGACTTGTCTTTATTATTTAACTGGTTTCAAGCATGTGTGTTCCCCACGGGGTCTGGACTCCAACTGACTTAGTTCATATCGTCGCCACCAGAGAGTGCCACTGTGACATCATTGAAGATGGTTGATTTTGGTGGGAAGATACGACACTTGGGCTACCTCCACTAACTTAACCCCCTCCCCCACCCTCCAGAAAATGGCGGGAAGTTCAAGTTCCAGTACGATAATGGCGAGAAAAACGGACTTGTCTTTATTATTTAACCAATTTCAAGCAAGTGTGTTCGCCACTGCGTCTGGACTCCACCTGGCTTAGTTCATATCGGTGCCACCAGAGGGCGCTCTCCTGACGTCAGCTGATGATGCAAGTACAGTTATTCAAGATGGCTGCACCCAGTGTATCGACCATGTGACTTGATACACAGAGAACGCAGTCTTGATGTCAGCGAGTACCGTTATCCAGATGGCGACAATTTTTTTTCTCCACTCAGATGACCGGAATCGGTGGTACACATTCATATAGGTAAGGAAAGGGGATTACTATAGTTTCAACTACCTAGTTTCAACTACCTGTCAAGGTAATCCGAGTACCAACTTTCCAAACCCGAAATACATGCCCTTGGATCAATGCATATAGAAAATGTGTCCATATACTCGAGGGGCGGGCAGTCGCCTTCCCTCCCACGAACACCTTGCGCACAAAATAGTGCAATTGGGCTAGGATCTAAGCAGAGTGTATGACCGGAAATCACGTGACCGGAAGTGCAATCATTTCGGATTTGTAGAGTATAAAAGGATGCAAGCTGACCGCATCTAATCAGTCTTCTGGGGTAGATAAATGTGTCAACATGGATTCCTTCAAAGTGCTTAACATGCCTCAACTATTAGGGAGGAGGACGAGACCAACTTGGATGACGTCACGGCCGCCATCATGGATGAAGACATCGCCGCCATCTTGGATAACGGTACTTTGGAATGGTGTCCCCCTTGTTTCAATACTGACATAAACAGTTACTGTCTTCCTGTAGTTGCTTCGAAGAACAGTAAAGCCTTTACTGCAAAACCAGGTGAAACTAAAGGTTTCTTCCAATATGCCCTTCTGTTTCACGCCATGACGAAGATCTTCAAATATACATTGGCCTTTCGTGTTTTATACGAAATAATAACACTTGTATATGAAATTTGGTATTCGATTTGTGGTAGCATAATAAGTCTACTTCCAAGTGTATGCTTCCTAAATCCTACTGATGTTCATTTTATGTTCTAGTTTGTCTATAGTTGATATCTCACGATTCCTTAGCTTGAACCTACGTGAAAAGTATAAATATAATTTAAAATCATTGTTAAAGCTATTTACATCGTGATATCTTTGTATATACGACTTTGCATTTGTACAAAACTGTTGGCAGTGTGTTAAAATAAACCCACAGAAGGAAAACGCCCGGCACCGTCGTCAGCACAAAGGTATGCTGCCACTAGTGCGGCAATGACTATCTGAGGATGCTCGCTTAGTACGATTGCAGCCAGTCACAATGAATAAAACAATACGCGACTTGTGGCTGTATTATGTACATTAATAACAACGGTCGTTGTGTCTCCTGCGTTTGCTTTCGTTTCTCGTTTCGACTTTGCCCGATTACTTCACAACCGGTTTCATCCTCCTCAAGGTGCGAACTTACACTCCTAAACGCATGCCTTGTTCCAAATTTCAGCGCTATGTAAACACCACCATCGTACATAAGGCATAATATGTTACTACTGGAATATGCGGTCAAGCCACACGTGAGGAAGGAACTTCATTACATCAGCAAACAAGGGTACACGCTTTGGGTAATCACTCAGTCCCGAGACGAGAGACGCCAAGGAAGCACAGATATCCAGCAATGACTCTCTCGGCCGCACATGTTAACTACTGTAAAAAGTTCGAAACCACTGCCTCATGTGCTCTAGTAGATATGATAGCAATCACTTAAGTTTTGCATAGTGAACAGTAACCCACTAAATAAGTCATCAGTAGCTGCCTATGCATTCCAACGCAGCCTACAGCGAGGGTGCTGACCCAAATGAAAATGGAAGTGCCCTCTGAACCACACTATATAGACGACCTCCACTTTCAAAGAGAATTCAGTAAGATCCAGAGCACAACACAAGGGAGTTTATGAAGACTCATGGCCAGTTTCAGAGATGGGAGGGCGCCAACATCAAATTGGACACCTAGACCCGGGAAGTTCAGTAGTACTCACACCCGATTCTTGAGAAGGGATGTCGTCCAATATCGACGTCACAATCTGCGCTAAAGGCAATTTAGGAAGGTTCACAGCTAGTTTCCGAGATGAGGTGCCATCATTATCAAAGCCAAGGTCACGTCGAAAGCGTCCAGTTGAGGACAGACAGCGTAGACTGTTGTTAGGCACCAGGAAAATAGTTGCAGATTTCAGGAACGTGCAGTCCTCATCCCTTGGCTGTTCTGAAAACAACAGATCCTGAGGTCTACAAACAAGTCCAAACTCTACAGTATTCTCTAGAAGAAAACTCGCTCAGCCGCGCGGGATTAGCCGAGCTGTCTTAGGCGCTGCAGTCATGAACTGTGCGGTTGGTCCCGGAGGAGGTTCGAGTCCTCCCTCGGGCATGGGTGTGTGTGATTGTCCTTAGGTTAATTTAGATTAAATAGTGTGGAAGCTTAGGGACTGATGACATTAGCAGTTAAGCCCCATAATATTTCACACACATTTGCACATTTTTTGAATACTCGCTCACTTCCCAATCACAGTAATTACGACCGTTAGACATGACCTGCTCATCGCGAAGTTCATGTCGTCTCCCTCTATTTTTGCTGTTCAGAAGAGCCCAAGCTGTTCTTTGAAAGAAAAAAAAAGGCAAAAGGGTCACAGGTTATAAAGCGAATTTCGTATTTTGTAACCAGAAAATTTCTCACATTCTAAAGCCAATCATATTTGCTACATCCTTCGCTTCTGTTGACAAAAAGACATGCGAGAAGAAAAAGTTTTGAAGGCAAATCATATCACCACAGTCTTGAATAACACGTGCAGCTGCGAGTGTTCGAACAACGTTGGTCTCCAGCTAAAATCAGTAGTCTCTACCGCTCTCCTACAGTGCTGACAGACGTTGATTCAACAATCCTCAATTTAACAGCTGATCACCCATAAAAAGAATAACAAAGCAAGCAACCCACGAATACAATGGCACTATCATCTCCTCCAACAGAACACAAAAAGAATCTATCAGACAATTCTTCAGTGGTTTGAATAGGGTCAGAATAATGTGACATATCATTTCTTGTACGTGCATGCGATCTTTGACTGTTAGCGAGGGAAGGTGGCTTTCTTCATCCGGGAGCTGATGAGCTGGTCTTTACCTAATCCTCCTAAATGGGTTACGGCAGGATAGCACATGTCTGACTTACTGGGAGAGTCTTTCCTATTGATGGCTAGTGCTTCCAACATCCATTACAGAAGAAGTTCTTAAAATCCTGTAAGAAAGCAGTATCTTAAGGAAGTACTGTGAACAGGAGGAGGAACTGGTCAATGAGAACGCCTAAATTATGGTCCTAATTCTGATTGGGTGGAATGCCTAAAGGTTAAATAATGTTGTAGTGCGTTTTGGAGACCCACGAAGTTGACGGAGTCGGCCGGCAGCCATTTTGTGGTTGAGGAAGTGAGTCATGGGCCCTACGGGACGGACTTCGTTTTTAAAGTGGTTATTATTTCGGAAATCCACAGTTAGTCATCCTTCGTGATCAGTGCAGTTACTTCTCCCGAATGGAAAACCTACAGAGCATTCAGTGGTGCGTTTGTGTGCACGCGCGTGGAATTCCCAGTTGCCGTTTCTCTCTTTCTCTCGGCGAGTATTTGAGGTTAGTAGGCGAGAAATTGTTCGGTAACAAGAGAGACCTCAGAGCAGTGCGTGGAGCCATTAGCTATCTGGAGATGGTGTTGCAAAAATTTGACAGACTTGGCAAATGTTAACTAATGCCAACAAGATTAATTTGTTTCCATTCAAATTTGGAAGCTATTTTTGTGTCACTCTTCCTCTATTGAACTTTGAACTGTATTCGTGTTTCGTTACCCTGGTTACCATCAGTGACAGTTGCTATAACCATTTGGAGGCGGTGCATTGATCTTTTAGAAATGAAAACACTGCTGGGAAAAAATTAGTACATTATTTTAGAGGCTTCCAATTCGCTCAAGATTAATTGTTACAACAGTGCATATGGAGTACATGACATGATTACATGTATAGATCAAAAGCACAAGCGGTTCTGAGGTACCACGTATCGACTCATGCCGAAACACTCCTGTTAGTACGCGGTGTAGCCTCCACGAGCGGCAGTGCAGACTCTGACTCTGGCATCCCGTCGATTGTACAGAAGGCGAATACTGTCCTGGGATACATTATGCCACTCCTATTCGACCTGTTCACGTAGTTCTGTAAGAGTTGTTGACTGACGAGTCGCATGAGTCACTTCTCAACCCATCATAGCCTACACGTGCTCGATTGGAGAAAATTACAGAGATCACGCTGGCAGGGAATTTGCAGCACGTCTTGCAGAGCGCACTGAGTTTCACAGGCAGTGTGTGGGCGAGCATTATTCTGTTGGCACAACACATCTTTCTCCTATTGCAGGAACAGCAAAAGAACAGGCCTAACTACATTCTGGACATACCGAGTACTGGTTAACGTCCTCTCCAGAAACACCAAAGGTCAACGAGAGTTGTAGCTTATCACACGCCAGACCATAAGGACTGGGACGGGGTCAAGAAACATCAAAGGTCAACGAGAGTTGTAGCTTATCACACGCCAGACAAAAAGGACTGGGATGGGGCCAAGAAACATCAAAGGTCAACGAAAGTTGTAGCTTATCAGACGCCAGACCATAAGGACTGGGACGGGGCCAAAAAAAAAATCAAAGGTCAACGAGAGTTCTAGCTTATCACACGCCAGACCATAAGGACTGGGACGGGGTCAAGAAACATCAAAGGTCAACCAGAGTTGTGGCTTATCACACGCCAGACAATAAGGACTGGGACAGGGCCAGTGTGTCTTGAATAAATTAGCCCTATGAGATTTACTTTCATTGCTGAAGACCATGGCGCGTCATTCCATCTTCCAATTGGTCCTCTAACGTCACCAGTCGAGCCATACACGTCGATGCTGTGGCGTGAGTGGAAGACAGGCAAGAGGTGTGCGTGCTCCTAGTCCCACTGCTAATAAATGGTTCACAATAGTTCATGTTGACACGTCTGGGCTCTCAAGCCCTCTTATTTGTGCTGTGGTAGCTGTACGATCTGCCACTACTGCCCTTATAATACGATTATCCAGGCGGGTATCAGTGCTGCATAGACGTCCAGAACTTCTTTAAGGATGTGGGAATGTTCACGTGACCACTGATACGAGCATCGTTACACAGCTGACGCTGCACAAAAATGGCTCTGAGCACTATGCGACTTAACTTCCGAGGTCATCAGTCGCCTAGAACTTAGAACTAATTAAACCTAACTAACCTAAGGACATCACACACATTCATGATCGAGGCAGGATTCGAACCTGCGGCCGTAGCGGTCGCTCGGTTCCAAACTGCAGCGCCTAGAAACGCACGGCCACTCCAGCCGGCGACGCCGCACATCCAACTCGTGTGGCAGTTCTCTGAAAGGACTATCCTGTCAATTTGATCCCTTTCAGACTCGCTCGGTTGGCTGTAGGAAGCACGAGTGCGTCTCTATGGCATGGTTGCCTGCTTGCTTCATACGTTTGCACCACACTGAGCCTTCTGGCTATGAGCATTCCTTATTAAAGACTAGACACAGATGGCGCTTTGGTAGCTATGCCACTATGCTATATGTTGGCGAACGACACTGAAACACTTATCAGCACATGTACTATCCCAGACGTGACATGTGCCATCACAGAATCAAAATCCACGTCGTGTTTCCAGGTGTACTAATTTTTTACAGCGGTGTGTGTACTGTCACATTGAAACCACAATCAAGTTCAAATCCGTAAGCAAGTTGTCAATGAAGTACGACATTTACAACTGAAACTACAGCACCCTGGATCTGGATCTTGTCAGTGGTCCTCTGTACGGTCATACTGGTGGATCCTCACGTTCTGATCGAGTTGGTACATTCTCTGCATTACGATGACGCACAATTTTAAGACATCGTTGAGTTTGTTTGGAAGTGTCTTAGCGGCCAATGCTTGTCGGCGACAGGGCGCCGTCTATGCATACGCCGATCACCTTTTACCATGACAATTCATGGCTCTAAAAAATGGTTCAAATGGCTTTAAGTACTATGGGGCTTAACATCTGAGGTCATCAGTCCCATAGACTTAGAACTACTTAAACGTAACTAACCTAAGGACATCACACACATCCATGCCCGAGGCTGGATTCGAACCTGCGACCGTAGCAGCAGCGCGGTTCCGAACTGAAGCGCCTAGAACCGCTCGGTCACAGCGGCCGGCTTGACAATTCATATTTGGAAAACAATTCAGATATCGCTGTCATTAAATGAATTGCTTTTCAAGTAGTCGTTAGATCTGTAGAAAATAGCATATCGTTTTTAATTGTTTCATATTGTACGTATCGAAAGAAAACTAACAATCGACAACAATTTGCAGCATCCGTACTATCATCTAACTATATTGCGAAAAATTTTGATTCTTTCACGGTCTGCACTATCTGATTTGTAATATCTTTGGCCGGCTTGGGTGGCCGAGCGGTTCTAGGCGCTACAGTCTGGAACTGGGCGACCGTTACGGTCGCAGGTTCGAATCCTGCCTCGGGCATGGATCTGTGTGATGTCCTTAGATTAGTTAGGTTTAAGTAGTTCTAAGTTCTAGGGGACTGATGACCTCAGAAGTTAAGTCCCATAGTGCTCAGAGCCATTTGAACCATTAGAATTTTTTTTGTAATATCTTCGGCCATATCATCAGTCCGACGTTTCACAGTGTTGTCAGCAAATGGTATTTGTGAAAGTTTCTTTTTAATTATTCATTCAAGAACAATATTAGCTGCTTTCAACAAACAGAGTTTGACGAGTGTTTCTCCGACTAAATGACTTTTCTTAGCCTTTGCGATGAGTAGTGATAATTCATAGGAACCTAGGATCTCTTTTTCAGAAGGCTGAGCAATGGATCCAGTACTATCCAACTTAACACGTTTCAATCTCACACATTTTGCAGAAAAAACTCCATCGCTTTACCCTTTAAAGGGCTGTTCTTAGTCCACGAATGCCGTTCGAGACGAGAAGGTCTCATAGCGTCACTGCTCAATACTTCACAACTAATAACACGTTGTGGCTGGTCGACACCATTATTTTGTACAGCAACAAAACCGTATTTAATGTAATCATCACTGTATTTGCATTTATTTGGCAAACTCATGACGAAGTAAAGAAAAAAAAATTGCTTTACAAGCCGACATTTCACTTTCACATCAAAAGTACGCACAACTAAACTGCTTGTTTGATCCATACTGACTGAACAACTCAGTCCAACTAAGACTCGAACGCCAATCCTGCTTAGAAACAAAACCGCGACTTGCGCCACTTACTATATCGTTGAAGCTGTGAAAAATTTTACACAGAAGACAGCTGGCACGAAGTTACAAATCTGGACGACGTGCGACGATCGGCCAAGTTTTCGCACGTCTGCTGAACTCGTACGTTATGATTTCCAGTGGTCAGATTGACTACGACCAGTTACTGCGCTTATATTCAGGCTGATGACCTACGACTAAAATGAATCTCAGAGTAAACAGAAAATACTGGGCACCCAGTAGACAGTTCATTGTAAGTACGAGGGTCACTCCAAAAGAAATGCACACTAATTTTTTTAAAATCCATCTTTTATTCTACATGTTTGAAAGTTTTAAAGTGTGTAGATACATCCTTTAGGAACAATATTTTCATTTCTTCACATAATTTCCATCCCTCTCAACAGCCTTCAGCCATCTTGGAACCAGTGCCTATACACCGCACGGTAAAATTCTGGACCAACCTCTTGGAGCCACTGTTTGGCAGCGTGCACAAGGGAGTCATCATCTTCAAACCTTGTTCCACGAATAGAGTCTTTCAGTTTCCCAAAGAGATGATAGTCATATGGAGCCAAATGGTTCAAATGACTCTGAGCACTATGGGACTTAACTGCTGAGGATTCGAACCTGTGACCGTAGCGGTCACACGGTTCAAGACTGTAACGCCTAGAACCACTCGGCCACACTGGCCAGCTCACATGGAGCCAGATCAGGACTGTAAGGCAGGTGTTTCAGTGTTGGCCATCCGAGTTTTGTGATCGCTTTCATGGTTCTTTGACTGACATGTGGCCGTGCATTGTTCTGCAACAGCAAAACAACCTGCTTTTGCCGATGTGGTCGCACATGACTCAGTCGAGCTTGATGTTTCTTCAGTGTCGTCACATATGCATCAGAATTTATGGTGGTTCCACTTGGCATGATGTCCCATGCAAGAGTCCTTCGAAACTGAAAAACACTGTAGCCATAACTTTTCCAGCAGAAGGTATGGTTTTGAATTTTTTTTCTTGGGTGAATTTGCATTATGTCACTCCATTGAGTGCCTCTTCGTCTCTGGTGAGAAATGATAGAGTCATGTTTCATCACCTGTCACAATTCTTCCAAGAAATTCATCTCCACCATTCTCATACTGTTCCAAAAGTTCGCTGCATACCGTTTTTCTTGTTTCTTTGTGAGCCACTGCCAACATCCTGGGAACCCACCTGGCACAAACGTTTTTTAACACCAACACTTTCAGTATTCTGCAAACACTTCCTTCCCCTATCCCAAGGTAGCGTGACAATTCGTTCACTGTGATGCGTCTGTCAGCAGTCACCAATTTGTTAACTCTCTGCACATTGTCTGGAGTGTGTGCAGTACGAGGCCTGCTGCTGCGAGGACAATCCTCAATATTGTCGTGCCCGCTTTCATCATGTAACCTGCTTGCCCACCGACTAACTGTACTGCGATCGACAGCAGCATCTCCATACACCTTTTTCAACCACTTGTGGATGTTTCCCACTGTCTCGTTTTCACAGCACAGGAATTCTATGACAGCACGTTGCTTTTGACGAACGTCGTGTGTAGCAGCCATCTTGAAGCAAGGTTGCTAATCTTGAAGACCTGCTGTGACGGCGCCACTCACGGAAACAGGTTGAACTAAGTTTGAAAACAAGCGGGAAGGCTGTATCTACACAATGTATAACTTTCACATATGCAGAATGAAAACTGCATTTTTACAAAAATAGTGTGAATTTCTTTTGGAGTGACCCTCGTACTAACACATTTGTCTTGGTTAAACAGCTACTTTTTAATAACTTAATGCGTTGGTACCACTCGCCCCAGCCGCGCCCCATTTTATACGACCTCACGCTTACCCTGGGGGGTGGGGGTGGGGGGCGTGCCCACAATTTGAAAACCAGTGCTCTACAGGATGTCCGCATGTCGATCACCGGAGCTGTCTCCAATCGAGCACGTATGAGACAGCATCGGACGTCAACTCCAGCGTCATCGATAGACGGCATTAACCGTCCCTGTATTGACCAAGTTCAACGTGCATAGAACTCCATTCCACAAACTGACATCCGGCACCTGTACAACACAATGCCTACACGTTTTCATGCTTGTATTCAACTTTCTGGTGGTTACACTGGTTATTAATGTACCAGCATTTCACATTTGCAATCGCTTATCTTGCGCTTATTTTAACCTGTGATATTGCAATGTTAATCACTCAAATACGTTACCTAGACAAATGTAATTTCAAAATTTCATCAGTTTACATTAATTTTTTTGGTGTTGCGATTTTTTTCCGTCACTGTATGAATGGAAGGTAGTCATGCTTTCGAGTGCTTACAGAAAATGTTATGACGTCGTTATTTTATGGTAATTCAGCAGTGCCCCAGTTCGACACTGTATTGTGAAAGTATCTACGTCATAAATTATATTAATATTTCCTGCCATTTTTCGGTATAAGCGGTAACAATGCCCACATAGTACTAGGGACAGAAAGCGGGCTAAAATCAGAAGTAAAAAGCAACGAAAGTCTAAATTCCGAGTGGAATATATATCGCAAACATAGGGTGAACGCTGATGATGAGAACTTGTTTATAGCCATGAAAAATACGATATCGTCTAGTGAGATTAATAAAGATTCTGAATGCGAAATAATCTGGGTAAAGACAAATATTAAAGATGGATCAAACGTGGCCATCGGATGCCTTTATAGACCCCTACCTCAGCAATAATAGTGGCGCAATACATGAGGGCAGACTTGGAGAATATTTCGCGTGAATTTGCTGGTCGTATTATGGTTTTGGGTGGTGATGTTAACTTACCAGCTATAGCTTTGGTAGATTGTAGATGCAGATCAAGATGTAGAATATGCCATGACATTATAGTAATTCAGCCCCACACCAGTCACAGAGTGTAATATCAGATATCTTAAGTCATAAATTATGGTAATATTTCCTACCATTTTGCAGAATCTGGCATGACGTCATTAAATTATAGTAATTCAGACACACCCCAGTCACACAGTGTAACGTCAAATTGTGTTACCTCACAAATTATGTCAGTATTACCGCTGTTTTTAAGTAAGATAACTTTGCTGATGATGACCCTTTCACTATCGTACACAGAGTACACACGATAGGTCTCACACAATTGAAATAGTAAAAAAACAGAGGGCGGCAGGGGAACTTGATTTAAATCTTCCCATTGGCCTAGACAGAGAAGAGGTGAGGGGGAGGGTGACCTAATATTAGATCATTATCTGTCTTGGAACTGTCTCAGTGGTGGGTGATTCATTTTCTTCCAATTTTTATGTCACACAATTGCTCAAGAAACGTGGGCGATGTATCTGGTTACATCCTGACCTTGACCGTACCACACACAAGTGTCCTACAGCCGTGAGCAGGGTATCAGGTTACATGCAGACATTGAATGTACCACAAGCTATTGTCCGAGACCTAGAGTGGTCCGTCGCACGATATTTACCTGTGCTCGTTCTAGCCCTCAACATCTACTGACAGGAAGGCCTAAAATCCTGATTAAAGCTCAAGGAAATGTTGTTCAGATCTTTCGGATTGCGAATTTGTGCCATACAAGAAAAATTTACTTTAGGGTCTTCAAATGGCTCTGAGCACTATGCGACTTAACTTCTGAGGTCATCAGTCGCCTAGAACTTAGAACTAATTAAACCTAACTAACCTAAAGACATCACACACATCCATGCCCGAGGCAGGCTTCGAACCTGCGACCGTAGCGGTCACGCGGTTCCAGACTGAAGCGCCTTTAACCGCACGGCCACACCGGCCGGCCACTTTAGGGTCTTCTTACAATGCTGCTCTGCTCTAATAAACGATTTTCTTTACCCAAGACCCATCTGATAACTAGTGCCCCTGGGACTGTGGAGTCTACACTGAAAAGCCAGATAAACTGGTACCCCAGCCTAATATCTTGTAGAGCCCCCGCGAGCACGCAGAAGTGCCGCAACACGACGCGGCACGGACTCGACTGATGTCTAAGTAGTGCTAGAGGGAATTGACACCATGAACCATGCAGGTCTGTACATAAATCCGCAACAGTACAAAAGGGTGGAGATGTCTTCTGAACAGCACGTTGCAAACCATCCCAGATATGCTCAATAATGTTGTTGGCTGGGGAGTTTGGTGACCAGCGGAAGTGTTTAAACTCAGAAGAATGTTCCTGGAGGCATTCTGCAGCAATTCTGGAGGTGTGGGGTGTCGGATTGCCCTTCTTGAATTGCCCGAGATCGTCGGAATGCACAATGGACATGAATGGATGCAAGTAATCAGACAGGATGCTTACATATGTGTCGCCTTCAGAGTCCAATCTAGACATATCTGCATACAGCCCATACCATTACAGAGCCTCCACTTGCTTGAACAGTCCCCTGCTGACATGCAGGGTCCATAACAGTACAATGTCGGTGTTGATGGGCCCAGGCAAGGTGTAAAACTTTGTGTCGTGCAGTCATCAAAGGTACAGGAGTGGGCCTTCGGTTCCGAAAATCCTTATCGATGATGTTTCGTTGAATGGTTCGCACGCCGACACTTGTTGATAGCCCAGCATTGAAATCTGCAGCCATTTGTGGAAAGGTTGTACTTTGTCACGTTGAACGATTCTCTTCAGTTGTCATTGGTCCCGTTCTTGCAGTATCTTTTTCCGGCCGCAGCGATGTCGGAGAACTGATATTTTACCGGATTCCTGATGTTCACGGTACACTCGTGAAATGGTCGCACGGGAAAGTCCCCATTTCATCGCTACCTCGGAGATGCTATGTCCCATCGCTCGTGCGCCAACTATAACACCATGTTCAAACTCATTTGAATCTTCATAACATGCGATTGTAGCAGCAGTAACCGATCTAACAACTGCGCCAGACATTTGTTGTCTTATATAGGCGTTGCCGATCGCAGCGCCGTATTCTGCCTGTTTAGATATCTCTTTATTTGAATACGCGTGTCTACACCAGTTTCTTTGGCGCTTCAGTGTATATTATTAGCGAGAAGCGAAACAAATCACTATCTGACAAAACTAAATCAGAAGGAGCGATGAACAAATGCCGAATGGAATTCACGTGGATATTCTGATAGTTTATAGTGCAAGTAGTAAATTTGAATCCCCATTTCGGAGCTCATTAACGAAGTCACGATATTAATTCTACAGCTTAGAGCTCGCGAATTGGCGATTTCGTGCCGAATGCTATTGCGTGACATGTAATATCGACCTGTTTGTCACAGCAACGCTTTGGCGTGTTTTAAAAATGCAGGTTAACCTTTATATCCTAAAGATAACGAATATGGTGATGTGTCAGTATATGCCGGCCGCGGTGGCCGTGCGGTTCTAGGCGTTCCAGTCCGGAGCCGCGCTGTTGCTACGGTCGCAGGTTCGAATCCTGCCTCGGGCATCGGTGTATGTGATGTCCTTAGGTTAGTTAGGTTTAAGTAGTTCTAAGTTCTAGGGGACTGATGACCACGGCAGTTGAATCCCATAGTGCTCCGAGCCATTTGAACCATTTTTTTTTTGTCAGTATATATGGTAGCTATTAAATTTAGAAACAGATGAACTGATTGATAAAAGAAAGAAAAACTCAGGAATTATCTGTGAACAAAGTGGAGCATTGGACTCAGATTTGCGTATGATCCTAAATCAGTCACACGATCAATCACCAACTTTCTCCTCTGAATGCGAAAATATTTTGTTGACACCGACCTACATAGGGAGAAACGATCACCACGATAAAATAAGGGAAATCAGAGCTCGTACGGAAAGATATAGGTGTTCGTTCTTTCTGCGCGCTATACAAGATTGGGATAATAGAGAATTGTGAAGGTGTTTCGATGAACCCTCTGCCAGGCACTTAAATGTGACTTGTAGGGTATCCATGTAGATGTAGATGTAGATTTAATTGTTCTTTCCTAAGTGCCCAGAACTGTCTTTCATTTCGCCACTGGCCAATTATGCTGAAATATAATTTTCCTACTCGTGCTGATGTGAACGATTCCGAACACGTCCTTCAATCATTTAATTTCTAACTGACGGAAAGATTCCCTTCAAGAACAGGTAGTTGCGCCTGCTGCTATCGTCTATACTCACACCTGTTGAGCCGACAAAAGTGTGTTAGCAGTACTATCACTGGGCCGTCAAATTTGTCTGACAGTTTATATAAACTTCAGCAATAGTCAATGGAGGCCGATGCACGTTCTGGTTGATTACGAACAGTACCCAGTGAAATATTACCTAGCGCACCCATGATCCGATCAACGGAGCCGGCCCGTGTGGCCGAGCGGTTCTAGGCGCTTCAGTCTGGAACCGCGCGACCGCTACGGCCGCAGGTTCGAATCCTTAGGTTACTTAGGTTTAAGTAATTCTAAGTTCTGGGGGACTGATAACCTCAGATGTTAAGTCCCATAGTGCTCAGAGCCATTTTTTTTTCGATCGTCGGAATACATTTAGGGCATTCATTTATCTCATTGGGGACAGTTGTGAAATATCAACGATTTCTCTCCACGCAGTTAAAACAAAATTACTTTAAAGCGTAATTTTAGTAAATAACAAGCTCAAAACGGATACAAATTCAGCAAACATATAACCTTGCATCCTGCATAACGGAGAGAATGCATAAGTATTGGACGGAAAACTGAGAAGTTTTCTAAAAAAATCTTACTTTGATTCAGATTTCTACTTAAGGTGATTAAGAAAATTTATTCCAAGTTATATTGTTTCAAACTGTACTACGAAAATTGGTTTAAGTGCCGAAGAACAAGTTGAATATTCGCAGCAAGAAGTGACACTTAGGGACACTAGTCTGCTTAAGTTATCAGAGACAGAGGAGCAGTTAGCGTGGTTGTTTACTTCGGTCGATACTATATAGTTCAATTCTTTTATCTTGGCAGCTCGCGCATGCCCGCCCAGAAGCGGGAGACTGCTGCGTTGCCAGTTGCACACGACGCACGCGCCAATAGAAGCAGCGCTATAGTATAGCATAGTTCGCAAGCTTACGTTACGGGGGAGCGCGCAGTTCATGAAGTAAAGCCACCACAGCCGCATTAACCCTTTCGCTGCTACAAATACGTGCTCCCTGCATTCCGCGCTGTGCGCGATTTTGCCACTGCACTGCTCGCCTGTGCAGACACATCGTGTTCCGACTGCTTTGACACTCTTATCAATCGATTCCACAAAAAACTATTTGGCCCAAAAATTAGATTTTTACACGTCTTCTTGACTGATACCTTCCTCCCATAAATGACTTAATTTTGTTTCGATATTCAACGCAGTTATTATGCAGCATTAAATATAGTAAACCATTGCACGAAATTTTGAAGAGTTTGCAGAGGTAAAAGTCCATAGAGTATACTTTCCGTATGGTCGATTTTAGTTGCCACAATGTTGAGAATGAAATGTGGACAAGATACCTAAATTTCATATAAAATTTACTGTATAACAATAGCCCATTTAAGTACCACATAGGTGTCGTATGTAATATTGAGAAATATTCCGTCTTTCGCGACTGTAACAAAAGTTTTATTTACACTGAGCACGTTTGGCTTTATTTTAAAGCACTTCAATCAATCAAAAGGAAGTAGACAAAATACATTAATCAGAACTGTGGACTTACAAAAACATTAGGACTTGAATATACCGTCTATCAGTGAAGTGCTCTGAGTTATGTCAAATATAATTTTTGTGTGTGGCACACACAAACATCATTTATTTGCTAAAACACTGATATGCCAACACAAACGTTGAATATTGTGTTACCACAGAACAAAACTACGAAAGGTGACTTGGCAATGGAGGAGACAAAATACTGTCCACTGAAGATGTTTCAAAAGAGAGAAACGCGTCTGGTCTAAATAAGCCCCTTATTACAGTTGCAGAAGAGGAATATATTTCAGTACCATTGGCAAAACTGCGACCGTGGAACAAAAACAAGAAAGAGAACATGAGTACCATTGTGTATGTGCCATACCTTTCCTTGATTGAAGTGCTTTAAAATAAAGCCAAACGCGTCCAGTGTAAATAATACTTTTATTACAGTCGCGAAAGACGGAATATTTCTCAATATTACATACAACACCTATGTCGTACTTAAATTAATTAATTAAATTAAATGAGATATTGTTATATATTAAATTTTATATGAAATTTAGGTATCTTGTCCACATTTCATTCTCAACATTGTGGCAACTAAAATCGACCATACGGAAAGTATAAGCTATGGACTTCTACCTCTGCAAACTCTTCAAAATTTCGTGCAATGGTTTACTACATTTAATGCTGCATAATAACTGCGTTGAACATCGAAACAAAATTAAGTCATTTATGGGGGGAAGGTATCAGTCAAGAAGACGTGTAAAAGTCAAATTTTTGGGCCAAATAGTTTTTGTGAAATCGAATGATAAGTGTGTCAAAGCAGTGGGAACACCATGTGTCTGCACAGGCGAGCAGTGCAGTGATGACAAAATCGCGCACAGCGCGGAATGCGGCGAGCACGTGTCTGCAGCAGCGAAAGGGTTAATGAAGAGACAAAGCACTAGAAATTTCAAAAAATTGCATTTAAACGAATATAATTCGTGAAGTAAGGAACTTCGATATTGTTTTTAAATAATAGATATATTAAGCACCACACAAGGTTTGAACTCTTAACCTTTCACGTAGCAGCACAACACCTTAACCGTTACGCTAACGCACCTCGTCTGACTCCATAACGATTAGGGGACTATAATACGTAACGCAAAATACTGATAAACACTGTTGGTATGACTATGAACTACTCACGCTTCGTCGAAGTACAATAGGAAATAAACAATTACCGCTGTTCTTTATTGCGAAAAAGCTGTTCATGAGAGTGATACAAACACCTTTCCTTGCTATCGCCTGAATTAGGAGTCTTATTGCTTGTTTGGTTTAATTAATTAGTAGAATATGAAGCAATTGATATAAAGAATGCTTTTTCCAAACTTTCTATAAAATAATGTCTTCTATCAAGACATTGCTTTTGTTCTATTACTTTATTTATGACTGAACGTTTCTAAAACTGAAGACACTCGTCCATGCTCTGCACTGGAGTCAAGATGTGGCAACGTCGTTCTCTGTTCATTGGCTGACTGTGTTTTGTGACGTCAGATGCGCAGAACGAACCTAAACTCGGCCGCCAACATAAATGACGCGCACTTTAGTCTTGTGTGAGTGAACAGGTTTTGTAGTCATTTGCTTCGCATTCCACACCGCGATGTAACATTTCCATATCAAAACGTCGCGTTTTTCTCTTACTAAACCAAGCCATTAATATAAAGAGAAATGAGATCCCACTATCTGAGTCAGTTTACCATAAAGACCAACTCATAAGGAAGCAATAGTACCTTACCAATGTGTCTAGTCTTAGATTAAGCAGATGCAATAAACAATTGCCTACTCAACATAAAGAACGAGTATTTTATTTTCCTGATTAATACCCATTGCAAAAAAAGTCAAATCGCTCCACACAAGGAAAAACAGGTGCTATAGCTGATTTATTTAGTTCTTGTCCTTTGTTTGCGCCCCGCCCTTGACACAGTGGTAACACCGATTCCCATCAGATCACCGAAGTGAAGCCCTGTCATGCTTGGCTAGTAGTTAGAAGGATGACCATCCAGTCTTCTGAGCGCTGTTGGCAAGAGGGGTGCATTCAGCTCTTGAGAGGTAAATTGAGGAGCTACTTGATTGAGAAGTAGCAGCTCCGGTCACGAAAACTGGCAATGGCTGGGAGAACGGTGTGCTGACGTCATACCCTCCTATCCGCATCCAGTGACGCCTATAGACTGAGGATGACACGGTGGTCGGTCGGTACCGTTATGGTCTTCCGAGACCTGTTCCAACGGAATTTTTTTTGTCCTTCTTTGGCTTGAAAACTTCTGTTCTAAAACTAATCGGTAATGGATCGAGTCACTAATGATATCACGTAGAGAACGCTGTTTAAAACCAGTCAAAATTATACTAAAACAAGATTTGAGATAGTATACGCAAATAAATGATTCAGTGTGTAACTTCTCCCTCACTTATCGACCTTAATGAGAGTGAAAAATTAAACCGCGTGTACCTAGTGGAAATTTGGGAAAAGCAATCGTCACCGAAGTTTATCTGTCGGTAAAGAGGGAGGAAAGGGTTACATCTAAATGAAAGGAAAAATGCAAATGAAACTGGTGGAAATTAATTTTGAAAGAGGGTAAAGTTAATAAAGAAAGTAAATGTGCGGTCGTTACGTTAACAATTAACTAGCAGTAATTAGATATTTGAGATTTTGGGAAAATTACGGTCGCCAGTCCTATGGACAATTACTATAGTAACTGAAAAAGAAAGGTTTTACACATATAATTAGCACTAGAAGCGTGGCAACTGAAGGTTGACACGTGTAGTGTGAAAACTGTAAGTTTGTCAGAAGTAATAAATTTCGCTACACTCTGACTTAATTTAGCAAAAGACTTAATAAAACCGGAAAATTGAAAGTTAATTTAGTGACTGAAATTAATAGTGAGCTTTGTTTTTGAAGCACATCGAAATTCAGTAAAATACAGTTCTTCTTGGGCTACTTCAACAATCATTTCAAAAGCTACTTGAATCTACGCAATTTAGAAATAAGAGATTTAACTTTGAACTTGAGTTAAATGATTCTGAACAATTAACAATAGTAAAATTTAGTATGTACCAAGCTGAGCTGCAGTCACAGGTAAACTAAAATATGCTAACAAAACTCGCACTCTTAATTTGTGCTTGTGTAATCTAAATATTGTAGTCAGCTATGAATACCTTAACTGAACTTTGAAATTAAAGCAGTGAAATGGAATGATATTACTTTAATGCTGGCGTCTGAATTTCAACGACACTCAGGTTCATTTCGGAAAAGGAAGGGACCCTCCTTGGTAATGCAATTGGGACAATGAGCAACAAAGGTTCATGCTAAGTTGCTGTAATTTTGTGATGCAACAATTTTAAAAGCTGAGGTCTGCCATACAGTTCTAAAACTTTACGTGCTTCCAGTCTTCCTTGTTGGTTGATTGAAGGTTTGAAGTCGTCGGTCGAGGAGGTGGCGACAGTCACTCATTGTCGGCCGTCGCTGTTGCAGAAGCTGGATGTTGGCGCGCCTTCTTCTCGACACTGTCACCAGGCGAAACGGGCTCTTGATGTGCGCCTGCTAATGTTTCCCGTCCGCGACACCGTTTCAGAAACTATCATAGCAAGTCGAGCGCAATTACATGCTGCCAAACCCCGAAAACCGAGTGAGGTGGCGCAGTGGTTAGACACTGGACTCGCATTCGGGAGGACGACGGTTCAATCCCGCGTCCGGCCATCCTGATTTAGGTTTTCCGTGATTTCCCTAAATCACTCCAGGCAAATGGCGGGATGGTTCCTCTGAAAGGGCACGGCCGACTTCCTTCCCCATCCTTCCCTAATACGATGAGACCGATGACCTCGCTGTCTGGTCTCCTTCCCCAACCAACCAACCAACCAAACCCCGAAAGCGCGGCAACTCGTGGGAGAGTCACACAACACACTTGCTCCACCGCACTACTCCAGCCAGACTCCTCTGCTCTGCCCGCGCTCCACGCGGCAGAGTTAACACTACCAAAGATCCTACACACTTTGGTTCTTCACACGACCTATCGATGTAATCGTTCGATAGCATAGTTTTCCCTGTGCAAGACCCAGCGTAAAAATACAAATAATTTTTACAAAACAAACCAATTATACATCGACATAAGTGGATAAATATATATATAGTAAAACAATTACAACATATAAAGACACAGAAATGTCGTATCTTCAGGTAACAAATAAAAGAAAAGAATTTATAGTACAATAGATGTAAATAGGAGGATATGCATTTCCGGCATTACAAGTGCACTGAAAGACTAAAATATTCTGAGAAACTGATATTCGGAATAAAATGTGAGTTAAAACGACCTCCTAAACTTACAGTTGTAAATCTTTTGATAATAACTAACATTTCGTTGTTCTTATGGAAACCAAGTGGAAATGAAATTGCATGCATAACTTTCTGTGCAGTTGTTACGGATGTGTGGTTAAAATGTAAATTGTTTTTCTGCGTAATGTTCGCTGAGCAAATGCTGCAGTTCCTGTTGGATGAGTGCGCATTTTAATCCTATACCCCATGAGAGACTATGGATACGGGGATGGCACAGTTAGAATTCCTGAAACACTGGAAGAACGATCAACGGCCTTCACAAAGTTCACGAACTGCCACTGCAGATCGTTCTGACCATATTTTTCAGGACTGAGAATATTCTCTGTGATGCACAGAATTGCCCCAACATCCGATGTTATAAAAAATAATAAAACGAAGTCAAGCAAACTAAACAAGTTTTTTGATTTCTGTGATCATGACAGTGGAGATCATTCTTGTAGTGAAAATAGCAGCACTTCGTTTCTGTACAAGATCACGCAGATGATTCTTTCAAGATAGATTTTCGTCTCTCTTTAGTTCTAAGAATATAAAATGTTCAGCCTCACTGTCCATTTGATCATCAGCTGCCAAATAACTCTAGGTCTTGCTAATGTTATGCGCTAGAAACTGTATGCGCTGTGTCTTCTTGCAACTGAGATCCAATTTTTTATCTGTAAACCACGCACTGTTGTTACTCATCTCTCTGTTTGCTAAATCACTTACATTACTTTTCATGTCTCTCTCAGCGGCACTTGTCATTTGAGAATAGAAAAAGGTTTGAATTATCCGCCACGTTTAGTGGTAGGTCCTTGATTTTAAATTAGGAAGAGCAGTGGAACCAGAATGGAACCCTGCGTCACCCTTAACTAACAGCAACCAGTTCAGCTCAGTTTGTCTGCTGTTCGTTGATTCTGAATAATAAACTTCCGTTTCCTTTTGGCAGATACGTACAAAAGAAACCACGGTGAGATTTTCCGCTAGTACCTCAATGATTGGGTAAATGTATACTATTGTCTACACAATCAAATTCTTTCGCCCACAGGTCTGAAAAAAAATCAAGCGATGGGTATACAGAAACGCAACACAGATGAAAATATTGGAAAAGTGCACAATACGATACTTGATGATCTGCAATTTAGGGTGTATCATTTAGGTTTCACCATAGGCATAGCATAAGAAAAAATACAAGACATTTAAACACGAAGAATTGTTGTTGTTGTTGTTGTCTTCAGTCCTGAGACTGGTTTGATGCACCTCTCCATGCTACTCTATCCTGTGCAAGCTTCTTCATCTCCCAGTACCTACTGCAGCCTACATCCTTCTGAATCTGCTTAGTGTATTCATCTCTTGGTCCCCCTCTACGATTTTTACCCTCCATGCTGCCCTCCAGTACTAAACTGGTGATCCCTTGATGCCTCAGACCAAGTCCTACCAACCGATCCCTTCTTCTAGTCAAGTTGCGCCACAAACTCCTCTTCTCCCCAATTCTATTCAATACCTCCTCATTAGTTATGTGATCTACCCATCTAATCTTCAGCATTCTTCTGTAGCACCACATTTCGAAATCTTCTATTCTCTTCTTGTCTAAACTATTTATCGTCCATGTTTCACTTCCATACATGGCTACACTCCATACAAATACTTTCAGAAACTACTTCCTGACACTTAAATCAATACTCGATGTTAACAAATTTCTCTTCTTCAGAAACGCTTTCCTTGCCACTGCCAGACTACATTTTATATCCTCTCTACTTCGTCCATCATCAGTTATTTTGCTCCCCAAATAGCAAAACTCCTTTACTACTTTAAGTGTCTCATTTCCTAATCTAATTCCCTCAGCATCACCCGACTTAATTCGATTACATTCCATTATCCTCGTTTTGCTTTTGTTGATGTTCAGCTTATACCCTTCTTTCAAGACACTGTCCATTTCGTTCAGCTGCTCTTCCAAGTCCTTTGCTGTCTCTGACAGAATTACAATGTTATCGGCGAACTCCAAGTTTTTATTTCTTCTCCATGGATTTTAATACCTACTCCGAACTTTTCTTTTGTTTCCTTTACTGCTTGCTCAATATACAGACTGAATAACATCGGGGAGAGGCTACAACAATGTCTCACTCCCTTCCCAACCACTGATTCCCTTTCATATCCCTCGACTCTTAAAACTGCCATCTGCTGTCTGTACAAATTGTAAATAGACTTCCGCTCCCTGTATTTTACCCCTGCCACCTTCAGAATTTGAATGAGAGTATTCCAGTCAACATTGTCAAAAGCTTTCTCTAAGTCTACAAATGCTAGAAACGTAGGTTTGCCTTTCCTTAATCTTTCTTCTAAGATAAGTCGTAGGGCCAGTATTGCCTCACGTGTTCCAACATTTCTACGGAATCCAAACTGATCTACCCGAGGTCGGCTTCTACCAGTTTTTCTATTCGTCTGTAAAGAATTCGCGTTAGTATTTTGCAGCTGTCACTTATTAAACTGATAGTTCGGTAATTTTCACATCTGTCAACACCTGCTTTCTTTGGGATTGGAATTATTATATTCTTCTTCAAGTCTGAGGGAATTTCGCCTGTCTCATACATCTTGCTCACCAGATGGTAGAGTTTTGTCAGGACTGGCTCTCCCAAGGCTGTCAGTAGTTCTAATGGAATGTTGTCTACTCCCGGGGCCTTGTTTCGACTTAGGTCGTTCAGTGCTCTGTCAAACTCATCACGCAGTATCGTATCTTCCATTTCATCTTCATCTACCTCCTCTTCCATTTCCATAATAGTGTCCTCAAGAACATCGCCGAGCGGTCCTAGGCGCTACAGTCTGGAACCGCAAGACCGCTACGGTCGCAGGTTCGAATCCTGCCTCGGGCATGGATGTTTATGATGTCCTTAGGTTAGTTAGGTTTAACTAGTTCTAAGTTCTAGGGGACTAATGACCTCAGCAGTTGAGTCCCATAGTGCTCAGAGCCATTTGAACCATTTGAAGAACATCGCCCCTGTATAGACCTTCTATATACTCCTTCCACCTTTCTGCTTTCCCTTCTTTGCTTAGAACTGGGTTTCCATCTGAGCTCTTGATATTCGTACAAGTGGTTCTCTTTTCTCCAAAGGTCTCTTTAATTTTCCTGTAGGCAGTATCTATCTTACCCCTCGTGAGATAAGCCTCTACATCCCTACATTTGTCCTCTAGCCTTCCCTGCTTAGCCATTTTGCACTTCCTGTCGATCTCATTTTTGAGACGTTTGTATTCCTTTTTGCCTGCTTCACTTACTGCATTTTACTATTTTCTTCTTTCATCAATTAAATTCAATATCTCTTCTGTTACCCAAGGATTTCTACTAGCCCTCGTCTTTTTACCTACTTGATCCTCTGCTGTCTTCACTATTTCATTCCTCAAAGCTACCCATTCTTCTTCTACTGTATTTCTTTCCCCCATTCCTTTCAATTGTTCCCTTATGCTCTTCCTGAAACTCTGTGCAACCTCTGGTTTAGTCAGTTTATCCAGGTCCTATCCCCTTAAATTCCCACCTTTTTGCAGTTTCTTTAGTTTTAATATACAGTTCATAACCAATAGATTGCGGTCACAGTCCACATCTGTCCCTGGAAATGTCTTACAATTTAAAATCTGGTTCTTAAATCTCTGTCTTATTATTACATAATCTATCTGAAACCTTCTAGTATCTCCAGGGTTCTCCCATGTATACAACCTTCTTTCATGATTATTGAACCAAGTGTTAGCTATGATTAAGTTATGCTCTGTGCAAAATTCTACCAGGCGGCTTCCTCTTTCATTTCTTAGCCCCAATCCATATTCACCTACTACGTTTCCTTTTCTTCCTTTTCCTACTGTCGAATTCCAGTCACCCATGACTATTAAATTTTAGTCTCCCTTCACTATCTGAATAATTTCTTTTATCTCATCATACATTTCATCAATTTCTTCATCATCTGCAGAGATAGTTGGCATATAAACTTGTACTACTGTAGTAGGCGTGGGCTTCGTGTCTATCTTGGCCACAATAATGCGTTCACTATGCTGTTTGTAGTAGCTTACCCGCACTCCTATTTTTTTATTCATTATTAAACCTACTCCTGCATTACCCCTATTTGATTTCGTATTTATAACCCTGTATTCACCTGACCAAAAGTCTTGTTCCTCCTGCCACCGAACTTCACTAATTCCCACTATATCTAACTTTAACCTATCCATTTCCCTTTTTAAATTTTCTAACCTACCTGCCCGATTAAGGGATCTGACATTCCACGCTCCGATCCGTAGAACGCCAGTTTTCTTTCTCCTGATAACGACGTCCTCTTGAGTAGTCCACGCCCGGAGATCCGAATGGGGGACTATTTTACCTCCGGAATATTTTACCCAAGAGGACGCAATCATCATTGAACTATACAGTAAAGCTGCATGCCATCGAGAAAAATTATGGCCGTAGTTTCCCGTTGCTTTCTGCCGTTCGGAGTACCACAACAGCAAGGCCGTTTTGGTTAGTGTTAGAGGGCCAGATCAGTCAATCATCCAGCCTGTTGCCCCTGCAACTACTGAAAAGGCTGCTGCCCCTCTTCAGGAACCACACGTTTGTCTGGCCTCTCAGCAGAGGCACCTACGGTACGGCTATCTGTATCGTTGAGGCACGCAAGCCTCCCCACCAACGGCAAGGTCCATGGTTCATGGGGTGGCACGAAGAATTAACTACAAGAAAACTTAATTCAAGATGGATAGCGCATTTTCTGAGTGCTGACGAAGGAAAAATACCAAAACGAATTTCTCGCCAACACACGGGCCTTATCAAGAACGTAATTGGCAACATTATAAGAAAACAAAACGGAATCTGGGAACGATGGCTCAGTAACTTTGACAACCTACACAATTTAAAGCTCACCCAAGGATTTCCGACGGATAAACAAGGACAGTTTCGATCAACGCAGACATATTACGGAGATGCTGCGAGGACACAAATGGGAATCCCTGGAGGGAAAGCGACGTCCTTTTCGCGAAAAACTATTGAGAAAATTTAGAGAACCGCTGTTTGCGGCTGACTGCAGAACGATTCTAGTGGCACGAATGTATATTTCGCTTAAGGACAGCGAAGACAAGATAAGTGACATTAGGGCTCGTACGGAAGCATGTAGACAGCAGTTTTCCCTTGTTCAGTTAGCGTCTGGGATAGGTAATGGAATGACTAGTAGCAGCACAAGGTACCCTCCACCATGCACCATATGGTGGCTAGCGGAGTGTGTATGTAGATGAAGATGTAAATGAAGAGAATTTGGCCCCTGCAACAGTTGGAGAAGTAAGAACTACCCTAAAACGACTAAAGGACAACAAAGCAGCTGGAACAGTCAAAATCCCTGTAGAATAACTGAAACAGGGTGATCAGTAATTGGAACAGCTCCTTTTAAAAATAGTGACGTTGATCTGAGAAGAGGGACAAACACCACAACAGTGAAAAGAAAGAGATATGTGCACACACTATAAGAAAGGAGATCAAATGGAATGTGCAAATTATTGAGGAATAACAATACTAAACTTGGGGTTGAGGTGTTTTCTAACTCCTCCAAATCGTCCAGAGAGCATCAGGTCCAAGCCAATGGTGATTGTTCCCTGGAATATCAACAGTAGATCAGATTTTCACTCTGAGACAAATCTTACAAAAATCACATAAAAATGGAATTGGCACACATGCGTTCATAAGGCTGCATATGATAGTGTGAATGGGGGTGAAGTATATGCTACCCTGAGGGAAATGAGAATGCCTGAGAAGCTGATAAGTCTGGCGAAGAGGACAGTGAGCAATGTGAGAAGCAGAGTCAAGGTTCTAGCAGTATTATCGCAGCCACTGTAGAGTCACAATGGAGTAAGCCAAGGGGACGCGCTGAAGTGTCATTTTTACGTAACACTTAAACGTGATGGGAGACGCTAACCCGCTAACCTGCTTGCCAGGGGGACGATCATGCACAAATCGATGCAAATATTAGCCTACGCCAATGATACAGGCATTTTCGCAAGATACCGGTGGGCAATTGACGAGTCATTTACTGCATTAGAAGAGGCTGATAAATACACGGGACTGACAATCAGTGACTCTAAAACTAAAATATATGGCTCGTGCAAGAGCACGCATGGGAAACTTTCTGAAGTATCTGTATCTGATTGATAAATTTGAGAAGATTGAAGAGTTTAAGTAGCTAGGATCGACTGTGATCTACAACAATGATACCTCGTGCGAAACAACTGCTAGCGACAGCCAATAGAGCTTGTTTTTTCCTAACAAAACTACTTTCTTCAATGTTCTTATCTCTCATCACTAAACTAATCATCTACAAAACACTTTTAAGATCAATGCTCACATATGCCTCGGAAAATTGGCCACTAACAGTAAAAGATACCAATTTGCTGGCTACCTTTGAGGAGAAGGTATCCCGTAGAATAATAGGCTCTGCTGCGAAGCAGGGAGGTGTAGAAGACAGCATGACAATGAGTTTTATACCATACAAAAAGAGCTACCTACTCAGAAAAATAGTAAACTTAGCGATATTGAGGTGTGCCGGGAATGTGGCACTGATGGGTGGGTGACGCAATGGTGTGGAAGAAGATACGAGTACAAACTGGAAGGCAAGAGGGCGCAGGTAACCGAAAACCAGGTGGACAGATGGTGCCAAAGAAGACCTACGAAGAATGGCATACATGAACAGAAAGCACTAGCACCGAATCGGGAAATCTGACGGGAAATCGTTGGAGTGGCGAAGGTGCACAATGAACTGTAGAGCCATAGAAGAAGCCTTGGGCTGGTTTAAACAAAATCTGACTGATTTTGTGCTCCGATTTTTTCAGTTTCATGAGACATGGGTTCACCACGACCACCCCAGAAACTAAACAGCAATCAAAGCAATGGGCGGAGGCCGAGAGTCCAGGACCAAAGAAGAATCAAGTGACTTCATTTGCAGAAATTTTATGACTGATTTCTCGGATTCAGTTACGGATCAACATTTTTTCTACGTATCGTGAGTAAAGACCATCTTCAGATCTGAGTACACGCAGTTTGCTAATCATATCAAGCTTTGATATGCAAAAGTGGTACAGTCATACAATAATAATAAAAACAATTAGCAGGAACTTGTTTTAAAGAAGTAAATCGTCTCCCGCCAGGAAAATGCAACTGGCCATAAAAGTGGTTTGGCAATAGTAAAGCAGAGATCTGAAGCAGGAATCGTTAAAACTTCTACCGCACCGTATTCACCATATTTGGCTTATCATATCATTAATATCATTTTAGTCGCCTCCACAATTTTCCGGCTGCAGGGGGAAGGGGTCTTTCGTTCGACCTGAAGATGATGGGCTGGTCTTTCCTTAATCCTCCTAAATTGGTAGCGGTCGGAGCTGGCTAGGCTAGTTTTAAGGGAGAGTAAGTCTCCCATGACTGCCGATATTTCCCAACGAGAATGACGAAAAATTTCTAAAAGTACTGCCAGAAAGCAGTATCTTCAGATCTATTAGTGGCAGCAGGAAATGGGCAATTAAGAAACCTACGTTATGCTTCTGATTATGATTGGCTGGAAGGCCTAAAAGTGAAATGATTTTATGGAACTGTTTGCGTGCTCGCGAAATCCGAGTAGTCGATCGATAGCCCTCCTGGTTGTTGGAGTCGTGGACTCAATGGGTGACCAACGAAGTATTCCTTTCAGTACGGAAAGCTGAGAAGCCAATCATTGATGCCAAAGCATTTAAGCTAATATTGTATTCGTTTCCGTAGAAATTGGAGTGCAGTGTTTGTGTTACTCTTACTCTACTGACTTTGAACTGTATTCTAGTATTGTTTTTGTGGAGATAACCGGTAGGAGTGGTTAGAAGCAAGTTGGAGGCGGTGTGTGAACTCTTAGCGGTGTACATAATTCAGTCCTGTGGTCGGAACTCTGAATCTTTCTGACGGCAGTTGGATCGCTGCAGGGCATTAATTATTCACGTTGGAGTAACGAGAGGTTTAACCGTACCTCGCGGGTTAAAGCGAGGATGGCGACCGTTCTTCAGACTGATTTTAAGAGTATATGAATTCAGGTCGCAGCTGCGCCTGAGATTTCGTGCGGTGTCACGGAAGCTAAGACGCACGTGTGAAATAAATGTTTTAGTCTGACTTACTTATTCACAAGAAAGAAAACTCTGGATGTAAAACTTTTTATGCATAATGAAAAGCTTGCCGCAACTATGGATGAATGTTTTGGAGACCTACATCATCTCTCTGCAAAGAGTGTTGGACAAAGTGCGTTGGCCTAAAAGTTAGTGTAATTTTTACCTAAGAAGCATAATCTTTCACTAAAAGAGCTAGAAATTTTTACTTTACTCGACCAGAATACAAAGGGCTCTTATGTTATTGTCAACTAACATACGAGGGTGGTTTGATAAGCGCAGTAAAAAAGCAAGAGAAAAATGTTTGTTGCGTAAACAACTCACCTTACTTCTCGACATAGTTTCCTTTGAGGTATATACACTTGGTCCAGCTATCCCCCAGCTTTTTCATCACATCGGTAATATAGGTTCTGTCAAATTCGGCAAAATATTTGTTGACTGCAACTATCACTTTCTCATGTGATGGAAATTTCTTCCCAGCATGCCAAAGTTAGAAGTTAGGGAACAGAAAGAAGTGACTTGGGGCTAAGTGCGGTGAGTAGGGTTGACGAGGAACCTATTCAAAGCCCAATTAATGTACTTTCGCCACTGGTATCGCTAATGTGTGGTATGGTGCATTATCGTTGAGAAGAAACACTTTTTTGCGTGCCGACCTTGGTCTCTTTTCAGCCAACGCTAGTTTCAAACGATCCAAAAATGAAGCATAATACGGTCCAGTTATGGTCCTGCCTTTTCCCAAGAAATCTATGACGATTATTCTTTGGGAACCCCAGTAAACAATGGCCGTCACCTTACCAGATGACAAAATGGTTTTTGCCTTCTTCCGCGCACTTTCGCCAGCCTTTGTCCATTGTTTTGACTGCCGTTACGAATCTGGTGTGTAATGACGGATCCAGGTTTGATCAAAAGTCACAATTCGGCGCAAAAGGTCTTGCGAGTTGCGATTAAACATCGCTAGACACTGTTTTGAAATGCTGTGCCCGATGCGCGTTTGGTCGACTGAGAAATCGTGGTACGTACTTCACACACGGCTTCTTCATAATCAGTTCTTCTTGCAGGATTTTGCATTCGCTCAGTTGAGATGGCTACAGTCTCAGAAATCGCACGAATTTTTATTCGGCGGTATTGCATTACCATATCATGTGTTATTTACTATGGTTTCCTTTGTGGTGGCCTCAGTTGGACGCCCAGAGCACACTTCGTATTCGGTACTTGTCCGACCATTTAAATTCACTAATCCAAAAGTAAATGGTCTTCAATTATGGTGTAGAGTCCGTGTGAACCGATTCTGGTTTGATCTGTGCGACCGTCCTAGCTTTGAATGAAAACGTTTGATGACAGCACGAAACTCGGTTTTCTCTGCGTTCAGTCACAGTTGACGCACTATCAATTAAGACGGCTGTCAACAATAAACTGTACGCTGCACATCCTTGAAATTCTTTATACGATCATTGGAATTACCAAGCTTAGCAACCATGAAGGCGCAACAAATATGTTCCATTCTTTCATAGAAATTTACCAGGCTAATCAAACCACCCTCGTATTTTTCGAAAAGGAAGAATATAAATTGTGGTTTGGTATACTTTCCTCAACTCCAACATGCGAGTTCTTCTGCAGTGCCAATAGTTACTATGTGTTTTATTGAGTCCATTCTCCGTAAATGTGGCCTCACCACTCAATAGTAGTAACAGACAACCATCGCCCTCGGTATTTAACCAGTAACACAAATCGATTCAGGCCGCGCTGTCTGCAGTGTAAAGCTGTGGGTGCTTGTTGTCAGACTACATCGAACTATGCTATTTATGTGGTGCTGATCCTGCCTATATTGCTGAACTCCTCGTACAGCGGATAAAGCGCACTGGCATAGTATTGCTTTCACAAAATGCGCTAAAAAATGAAACACGACAATTCGGAATATGAAGTGTTGGATTTCTTTAAGAACAGCAGTAGCACTAATATCAAAATGCTGTAAATACACACCACATTCGGACTTTGTTCATTAACAGAAACACGTATCATTTTTAGCTACCACGTGTAGAATGAGATAGTTAACTGATGCGTCATTCCGGCGCATTCGCAACCGCCTGTGGCAACAAATAACAGGAGCAGGTTAAACCGGCAAGATAGAAATCGCACGATATAAACATAAAAAAAGCCCCGAAAACGATTCTGGGTAGAGCATATTTATGTCTACGTGAGCATCACTGCTTCAAATCGCGATTTTTGTCACCTCTCACAATATTAATTATATTTTTTCTCGTCACAGATTTCATTTTATGTCAGTAGTTCATGGTGCACTTTTTTAGTTCTGTATCGCATTAACCTGTGCACCATATGCTACTGTCTTCCCAAAACGCGTAACCAGTGCATAAACAAATGCACAGTTTTTGCAGCACTGTCACTTACTACTATGATTGTGTTTGCAAATAGGCAGAGATGTTTTGGCAATTGCTTTTTGATTCATGTATTCTTTCCAAACTTATAGATTAGTGGACAATCGTAGTTACACGTATTACTTGCTTGAACAGTCCTTAGAGTGCCACAAATTGTTACACTCCGATTTAATATGCATTCCTTTCATTCACAGAAAAGGAGCGACAAAACCATACACTCATTCACACACACCGTTGCTCTCAATATTTTTCATGCTCGTATATTGCTACTGCAGCCCGAGAAAGAAAAGAAACGCGTGATTTGCAAGTGTTATTAGCCCTAATGACCTCCGGTTCCTTAGTCGAACATTCGAGCGACGCACGCTCCAAAAAGTGGATGCGAACAACTCGTTTCTTTCAAATCACAATACACCCAATTCGACTTACAAGAAAAAACCATTTAGTTTCTCTCTGAAACATAATTAGTTAGTTCAGGTCAAGCCTTTCTGCATCTACAATCCTTTGTTCAAAGATAACGCTACAAAAAGGTATGAATGAAGTATCGTAATTCTGAATAAGCGCAGAAGTGTTAGTAAACAGTCAAATCTCACTTGTATGGAATCGCAGTAATCCAGTATCGGCGCTACGTCTTCGCAATTTATGGTAACTCCTTCAACTGCTTTACACTTATCGTGTACTCAACAATCGCGTGCGTGACATTTTGGTATTAATTTCTATGTGCACAGCCTAACAATGAACTTAGACGTGTATCCACCTACCAGTTTGGCAGTACTAGTAAAGTGTTGTACAGAATTCCGTTACAAATCAAGAGAATAAGTTACAATTGACCGCTCCACAGAAAATGAAATGCAGCTAGTGTAAAACGGTTACTGTGGAGATGACGCGCTCAAGGGCCAGTGTATACAAGTGGTTTGAATGTTATTAATTTTTAAAAATATTACGGCGATTATGTACTTTTACACAGTGACCACTAGGATGATTCCCATTTTTTCAACTCACTGTGCATCTTCTGTGTGGCAGATGTTCTATCCTCGTTCTACGATACATTAACTGATTATAGGTATCATTCAGAAAATCTATTGCTGGACTTGAATATGGGTTGCGTCCACCCTTCGAACTCATGGCGGTTTGAGCTGTGCTGGTGACATGGTCAGTGAGGTGTCTGCACGTCTGTGGGCGAATGGCAGCACATTCTTCCTCAGGAGCCGAAACCGAAGACGATAGTGGTGTTGGACGCTTTGGTCTAGAGCTAAATCGACGTTCTAACTGATCCAAAAGGTGTTTCATTGGTTTCAGGTCGGGAATCTGGACAGGACAGTCCGCTTCAGAAATTTTGTTACCCACAAACCATTGCCTCACTGATGCTGCTATATGACAGGGTGCAGTCTTATGCTGAGACAAAGAATCATCGTTTCCGAACTGTTGTTCTGCTGTACACAGTACACGTTCTGTTCTTCTGCATTTAGCGTTTTCTGGAGCGCAATGGGAGGACCAAACCCTATAATACCTCCATACCGGAACACCACTTCCTCCGTGTTTCACCGTTGGCACTACACATCATGGCAGGACAGTGGATGGCTGAAAACGAGTGATTTTGGAATCACACTATGCTCTGAAGCAATGCAGTGGGAGGATTTGATGTTCTCCAGACGTTCGCCAGCTCCAAATCCTCCCACTGGATTGCTTCGGGCATGGGGTGATTCCAAAATCACTCGTTTTCAGCCATCCACTGTCCTGTGGTTTCGCTCTTTATACCACCTCAAGCGTCGTTTAACATCGACTACAGACATGAGTGGCTTATGCGGAGCTGTTCGACCATTGTACCCCCTACGTACACTCATTGTGCTAGTAGGAGTGTTGGTAGCACTTTGGAACTCAGGAGTGATTCCGTGCAATTTTTTACAGCCTGCCTCCGAAATGCTCAACCATGCCTACTCTTTAGAACAGGGCTTAACAACTGGCCGGTCTTGAGCGCGAGTACTCGCGTCTGCTCAGGCACGTGCTCGCGAGCAGGTGCAAGGTCGCTGAGTAGGGACGGAGGGGTTGGAGGGAGGGGAAATGCGCGCGCACGTTTGAATAGGGCCGCAGCGTGCCTATTGAATTCGCGCCGACTGTGTAATGTCTACACTACTACGATCAGCTTCAACAGTCGCTTCGCTGGTTAAGAATCATGTCAAGTCGCCGTTGTGTAACCCCAACCATGCTTTCGCAGTTCAACCCCCATTGCGAGGAATTGTATCTGTTTACAGAAAAAGAGGGTGTTGCAAAATGTTTAGTATGTCACAAAACGCTGAATTCTTTTAGGAAATTTAATTTGCAGCGACATTATATGTCGTACCACGCGAAAGACTACGGAAGTGGAAAATGTGATGGACCAGATCGTGCAAGTTATTAAACTTAAAAGGAAGCTATCCGAAGAAGATCTGGACGACGAAGAAAAATCAACTGAGGCAGAGTGAGTTACAAAATTGCTTTGCCTTTGGCAAAATCCCTGCGCCCCTTCACTGATGGCGATTTAATAAAAGAATGAATTGTAGTTGCAGCGGAACATTTGTGTCCATCTCAAGTTGAACAGTTTCGGATTGTGCCATTATCTAACATGACCATTATGCGTCGCATACAGGACATGGCAGACGACGTCCAGAGCCAGCTTGCAAATATCTGTAAAGATTTTATGGCGTATTCCCTAGCTCTGGACGAAAGTGTTGATATCACTGGAACAGCGCAGCTTGCCATATTTATTATTGAGATCTTCAGGTGAGGGAGGAGCTCCTCGATGTAGTAGCCATGAAGAACACTACAATCGGAGGTGATATTTTAAGTAGTGTTGAAGAAAGTGTTGAAAATATAGGATTGTCGTGGAATTCTTTAGTTTCAGTGTCTACAGACGGTGCACCAGCGATGACAGGGAAAAAATCAGGTTTCGTTGCGCTGTTGAAGGAGAAAATGCAAAAACTGACCGTGCCGAATGAAATAAGGGGCGTTCACTGTGTGATCCACCAGGAAAACTTATGTGCAAAGAGTATCACTCTAAAAAATGTGATGAGTGTTGTTGTTCGTACAAACAATCATATAAGGAAGCATGGGCTACAACACAGGCAATTTAAAAGCTTTCTTGAGGATGTAGAAAGCCAGTATGGTAGCCTGCCTTATTACAGCGAGGTCCGCTGGCTTTGTCGTGGCGAATTATTAAATCGATTTTTTTTTCCTATTAGGTGAGATAAATATGTTCATGGAAATAGATAACATGTGTGTTCCTGAATTGAAAGAGCCTTCGTGGAAATGTGATCTCGCGTTCTTAGCAGATTTAACTAGCCGTCTGAATGCTTTGAACATTTCACTACAAGGTAAAGATCTGCTAATTACTCATTTCATAGATCGAATACGAGCTTTTAAAATGAAATTGACACTTTGGGTGAGTCAGCTGGAAACAGGAAATCTAGCTCATTTTCCTAAATTATCATCCATGCAAGATGTTCACAAAGACTGTGAACGTTATTCACATAGTTTAGTTGCCCTTAAGGAAGAATTTGATCAATGCTTTCAAGATCTGACAGCACTAGAGAGTCATTTTTATCTGTTCTCCTCTCCATATTCAGCGAATATTGAAGAGATTCGTCCTGAGCTGCAACTAGAAATTATTGACCTGCAGTGTGACAGAGAATACAGAGACAACTTTCAGAACAAGAAAAACATTTTGGAATTCTACAGACACTTCCCTCAGGATAGATTTCCTCGCTTGCACAAACTGGCGGCTACAATAACATCAAAGTTCGGTTCCACGTATGTTTGTGAACAACTATTCTCTGCAATGAAATGTAACAAGACGTGCCTGAGAAACGCATTGTCTGATCGAAATTTAAACTGCACGCTGCGCTTACAATGCACAAGAACCATTACTCCGAACATAGACGCAATTGTAAAGGGCAAAAAGTACAAGATAACCGAGAATCTCACACTTCAGTGACACCTTTTATTGTATAACAGTTCACAAGTTAATACGAATGTAGAGGCATACAACACTAAGCTAATAAAATTATGTGGCACGTGTACATTCTCCTTTCTTTGTTTCATTTGTCGCAGTAATAATTTGTGAGTGATATCCCTGCGGGTGGCCGCGGATTTGAATTGACTGGCGGCAGCTGTTGTGTGCCTCACGTGACTCTCCCCACTCTCCGCTCTGGTCCGGTAGTGGGGGTAGCGTGCTCGCGCTGCTCCGTGCTTGCGCCTTGCTGCTCACAGCTTGCTCCGCGAGCACGTATGTTGTGAAGCCCTGCTTTAGAACATGAGGTTTACTTGGTCTTGGTTTAACCGTGGTTGCGTATCCACTTCGCAGTCACATCGCCAACAGCTAACTTGGATAGTTTTAGCAGGGTTGATGTATCGCTGATGGATTTATTACCCAGGTGACATCCAGTGACTAGTCCACTTCGAAGTCACTGAACTGTTCTGACTGACCCATTCTACTGTTACTGCTTCTCTACTGACAGTAAAATACCGTCCCCCCCCTCCCCTCCTTTTATAGTGGCCGCCTCTAGCGACATCTAGTGGTCAGTTCCACATTACATAGGAGTTTCCAGATACTTTTGATCAGATAGCATGCAATTTCACTCAGGCTCGCGCAACAATAATATGAAGTTAATCCTCAGTTACCATCAGTTCGTTGGTACCTAACAAACAAAAGGGGAACAAATGTCCTTAGAGTTTAATATGGCTCATCTGATTAACAGGGGTTCGGTCATACACTATTGCTACAAGCCCTTATAGAAGCTACTAGCACTGTTCATGAACACCTTCATGAGTACTGACATGCAGTGAAATAATTAAATAAATAAATACATGAAAAGTGATTATTAAAAGAGAAACGTTATGAAAAATCCCATCGGACAATAATCTGGGCCACAACAGGCAGGTTATCCATGACTATATGATTATTCAGATAGTTACACGCAAGTATGAACCCAAATACTGACCTCACATACATTGTCAGATAATCGCAATTGAACCAAAATATCACTGAATGATTAATTTGTAGTGCAAGCAGTGCATTTTGCCGTCAGTAGTAAGTGCGGATTGAATGCCTGAGCAGATCAACAAAATTAGAAATAAAAACTACAGCAATAATCACAAATTTCGACATCGGTGCACTAGGTTTTAAACAATAACAAATTTTACTGCTGTCGGAGTTATTTAGTCACTGGGAACCGCCCTGTGACTAAGTTCACCTGCACTTAGAGTTCCATAATTATTTTTAGTCCCGAACTGGTGGACATCGAAATATTTATTGGTCCGTACTACCACACTATAACTCAAAGAACTCTGAGGCCGCACAGTATCTTTCAAACACCTTCCCAGTTCAACCTCACATCGATAAAAAACCCAAGAACCCAACTCTGGCTTGCATCCCTATTTACAACCCTGGTGAGCTTAACTCTACCTTACCCCATACAGCAACTTACAACTTGACCACCATTCATGAAATTCGGCATATTTTAACTTATATACATTTTCAATATACACAACAAATGCTCTTGGTTAATTAGCAAACACATATCACATTATTATATTCCATATGTAGCAATAACAACTTGCTCTATACAATTTTATACTTCACAAACGAAAATACAGTGAAACTAGTCAACACAGCCATTTATACACCTTGGCGTTGCAATCCTATATTAGTCAAATGACGATCTTTTGGCCGGCCGGAGTGGCCGTGCGGTTCTAGGCGCTACAGTCTGGAACCGCGAGACCGCTACGGTCGCAGGTTCGAATCCTGCTTCGGGCATGGATGTGTGTGTCCTTAGGTTAGTTAGGTTTAAGTAGTTCTAAGTTCTAGGGGACTGATGACCTCAGAAGTTGAGTTCCATAGTGCTCAGAGCCATTTGAACCATTTGACGATCTTTTATACGTATATACATACAGAACTAGTCACGTACGACGTAACACCACCTTTATTTCGTGAACGGTTCCAGATATCAAAACGACACTTTCGGCAAATAATAGTACGCTAAGGTGTGTGATGAAGAGGCCTAATTCTTGTAGCAATCGAGATATTGAAGCAAGTATTATTGTTTTAAATGGAATGATATACTTTTTAACGGCGTCCGAAAGCGCTTGGAAAGACGAATACAATGATATATTGTTTGTTAATTTTGAGGTTGAAACTCGTCGCGAAAGAATTCGAGAAATATACTAAAACTGGAAAGCAAACCGGCCAGAGTCGGCTAATGCGGTGCAAACACCGCGAAGTAGAGCTCCCATGCCAGGCTCCATCGTTATATGCAGAAAAACAGTCCTACTCTACTTAAAAAAAGAAAAAAAACATCCTCATTTCCTACACGACATAGATACAGGGTTAGCTATAGTTTTTGTATTAGAATCTACGGCATATACTAGCTTCTGGTGCATCAGATGGGATTAGGAAAACTGTTTCAAATGTGTGTACGTTTCCAGATTTTTGAGGAAACAACTACAGTTTCGTCAGGCAGTTTTGCATTTAAAACCTCCCCCTTGCTTCTTACTTGTCAAAGCCGAAACAGAAACGTCGGTCATTAATATTTCATACCGTTTAGCAGCCTTACTCAAAGAAAAATAAAATAAACTAGCTTCTTAACTTCCTTAGATTTAAAAATAATAATAATAATAATACCAGATGTGGCTTTGCCTGGAGACTCTTGAATGCTTCTTAAAAGTAAAAGTCCTGTTTTAGGACAAATGTGTCTATAGATACTACTCCAGATTGTAATTAGACGGAACACACTTTAAATAAACTAAACATTTTATTTAGAATGCCTGAGGTCATGTCACTCACAAAATAAACACTTTTTGGAACGAAACGTAGATTTTACACTTTACTTCAGCATGTGCTCAAATTCTTTACCATCAACTGCAAAGGGAGATGAAAGTACGTTGGATGATATTTCGTTGCGTGCTGTGACGATTCGAAGGCGCATATCGTCTGGCATAGATGGGACTTGATAACAGACTGCATCTTTCAGTGTTCCCCGTGGAAAGAAATCAAGAGGAATCAAATCAGGGGACCTGAAGCATTCCGTTCGATCCAAGGGCCAGGAAACTTTTCATTCAGTATTTGCGTTTCAACACGGGAAGAGTGAGCCGTCTTGTTCGAACCACATCCACTGACGCTTATCCAGTGGTATGTCCTCTAGGAGAAAAGGTAGAATGTTCTTAAGAAAGTGATCATACGTATTTCCATTTAATAACAATTCGGGCAATTGCCTGGCGCGACGAATAGCGACGATCAGGATAGGCATCTCTATACCGCCGTACCTTATCGTCAGCATATCCTTGACATTCGCCGCATAAAAGTAGCATGTCTAACTTCTCATTGGTGTACATGTCTGAATGCTGAGAATGTTGAAGCAGAAATGACCTGCAGATAGTCGATGCTGCGCCCGCTAGTTTTGCAGTGCAGACAGGTAAACAGTCGAAAGGCTTTATACAACGACGTAGCTCAGCATGAGCATGTTTACAACTCAACAGCCGATTCCGGTCGACTTTTTTTTCAATTTTAGAATATTTCTAGGATTATTTTGACAAGAATTTCAGCCTCAAAATTATCAACCATTATATCACTGTACTCGTCTTTTCAAGCGCTTTCGTATTCCATTGAAAATGTAAGTCAATATATTAAAAAAATCATAGCTGCTTTAATATCTCGATCGATGCAAGAGTATAACTCTTTATAACACACCAAAGTACGTGCCCCTTTGCGTGCTATACTTTGCCGAAAATATCGTTTCGATATCTCGAACTGTTCACGAAATAAAAGGGGTGTTATGCCAAAATCCATATATATATACATGTGCGTGTGTGTGTGTGTGTGTGTGTGTGTGTGTGTGTGTGTGTGTGTGGAATGATAGGAGAGTAGGATGGAACTCTTATGCTGGAGATAATCAATAGTTAGCATGTGGAAAAATCATAGTTTTGGCACACGTTTTCAGATTATTTATGAAACAATGTATAACTATTTACGTATTCGTAAGGCGACCACACCGTGCTTCAGGTCGAAAAAAAATCGATTTTCCGTTTTCATCATATTTCGATAGATTAGGGTTTTATTTAAGTACTCTGAAAAGGATTTTGCTGAAAAAATTTTTTTTCGAGCATTTAAAGAGCATTTTCCTACTACGTGTGTTTATGTGCCACGACCACTTTTCTGTCACCCACTTTTCTGCATGTATTTTAGATCTTTATATCCGCTACATTGCACGTTAGGGATTTTTTTTACACCCGAGTGTATTGGCTATCCTTGGAATGCAATGGTCGGTATTCTTTTGTTTCTGCTGTTTGTAAACAACACGCTTTCAAACACGCGGTTAGTTTTGTTCAATTGTGATGCGAGTAGTTGTTATAGAAAACTTGCAGGTATACTATGGGCAGGCAATTAGGAGAAATAAAGAAAATCTGGAGGCAATGAAGAGAGATGTTTGGGCCATATTCTTCCATAAGTCCTCTACTGATGATAAGCCATGTCATGGATTGTGTCCATCAGGAGAAAATTCGTGGTGCAAATAAAATAGGGCTCAGGCAACTGGAGAATCTTATTCTCACCAGCATTCTCTTCCTGCTGCTGTTATTACTGCAATTAAACCTATTTTCAGAGACTTGGCTCATCCTGACCTTCTAAGGAAATGTCTGCATGGGCAGACACAGAACCCAAATGAACGTTTCCACAGCATAATTTGGAACCACCTTCCTAAAACTGTATTTGTAGGCATGCATACAATGAAACTAGGAGTTCATGATGCTGTTATTACATTCAATTGTGGTGATATTGGAAAGTGTTGGGCACTGAAAAAGCTGGGAATTAATCCTGGTGAAAATATGATCACTGGGCTGCAATATTGCGATAAAATGAGGATGGCTGATGCAGACAGGCCTGCATCTAATATGGCCAAGAAAGCAAGACAAACATCCAGGAAGGTGAAAAAGAAGCTGGAAGACCTGCTAGAGGCCAAAGAATGGCCACCATATGCAGCAGGACAGTTTTAATTAACTGCAAGTAACAAATTTCAAAAGTTTTTTCTTTAAAGTCAATTTACCGCAATCTAAAATTTTCATTACATATGACCCATTATATCAGAAACTATCGTAGATAAATGAATGAAATTTTCAGAGACTCTGCATAACATAAAAAGCCACCTCTGGTACTATATTCATTAATATTCCCCCATTAGGAAGTTCACAAAAAATATTTTCTGCAGAAAAACTTAATATTTCTTGTTAATAAATTTAAAAAAGTATTTCTTAAAAACTATAAAATGGAAAAAGTATATTTAATACAGTTGACTCTGTTAGTGTCATGTAACATACAGTAAAAATATTAAGGTCCTGCATCAAATAGTTTTTTTTTCAGAAATGGTTCAAATACTGGCCTAAATTAACATGGGTTAGGTAGGCATGTTCATCACTTAGTTGACACCATAAGCTACTAAACGGTGCGTCACATGCATATATTGCGTATCTGTACTATTAGTTATTGATTTTATAAAGAATTTTTAGTGTTACATGTTCGTAATTTTGTTATTAAAAATAATAATTTTAGTGAGCTCGTCTCAATATCACGAATCAGACGTCGTCTTTAGATGTTAAGTAGTATGTTTGTAAGCATTTTTGGAAATTTTAGTGAATACATTGGGCTTCAGTTTAACACACACAGCAGCCTCGCCACTTTACTAACCCAGTTGCAGTCCACTCGCGGAGCGGCGGTACCCATCCTCTCTAAAAAAAAAAAAAAAAGAACCGCTCGGTCACCCCGGCCGGCCTTCTATTCCACTCGGAATTTCTAAGTTGCCGAGTCGCTGATACAAGTCGTCCGAATTCTGCCACGGCCATCTGGCCGCCCAGTCCAGTGTCCAGTTTGACTTTCCTGGCGCAACCACACCACAAAAACTTGCCGGCCACGCGTCGCTCATCCAAACATCCTCCACACACGAAGTGGACACGTCGCCTGTACTGCCGAAAGTGTATGTACAGAAGAAAGTTACAGAGTAACTGAGAATTCCCCAGAGTCGCGAATAAACTGATGTATATGAATTAGCCTCACTGCAAATGTTTCCGAAAAAAATTTTCTCACATACCTCTCAAGAAGTTAGGTCATTCAAGCCCGCCTTTCCGAGAGGGAAGGAGCGCCTGGTCCCCGACACGAATCCGCCCGGCGGATTTGTGTCGACGTCCGGTGAACCGGCCAGTGTGTGGATGGTTTTTAGGCGGTTTTCCATCTGCCTCGGCGAATGCAGGCTGGTTCCCCTTATTCCGCCTCAGTTCACTATGTCGGCGATTGCTGCGCAAACAAGTTCTCCACGTACGCGTACACCACCATTACTCTATCACGCAAACATAGGGGTTACACTCGTCTGGTGTGAGACGTTCCCTGGGGGGTCCACCGGGGTCCGAACCGCACAGTAACCCTGGGTTCGGTGTGGGGCGGCGGAGGGGTGAAGTGAACTGCGGTGGTCGTCGTGGAGTTGTGGACCACTGCGGCTGCGGTGGGGACGGAGCCTATCCGTCGTTTCTAGGTCCCCGGTTAACATACAACACAATACAATACGTCATTCAAACAGATCCGTTTTGTTGTTTCAGGAATCGGTCTTTGTCAGGTGATTTGTTGCTGGATGCACTCGCGGATAATTATAACTATGTATGTAACATTTCAGTTGTATAAGAGCAAGAAACGATAGAAGTGTAGAGCTTAACGCACCAGCGACATAGAGATCATTAGAGGGGAAATGCAAGATCAGTTGGAATGGATTTTGCTGCAGTATCGCCTGAGCAGCTGAAAGTAGCTGAAAAATTCATGGTTGTACTAGCTTTTTGATGAATATTTCAACTAGCAACTTGCTCGAAAAAAGGTTCACCCCTTACATACCTGCCAACGTGGTGAGATTAGATTCAAGGGAACACGGAATGGAAGAGTGACCCTTATGAACCGAAAAACAAGCAAAAAAACTGTGAAATAAGAAGAAAGCAACAACTAAAGTAAAGGCTGTCTGTACGAAAGTGTACATCGGTGAAAACGGAATGTTTTGTTTCACCTGACATGCTGTAGTAGTAGTAGTTGCTGCTGTTGTTGTTCTTGCTGATGTTGCGGTCTTCAGTCCGAAAACTGGTTCGATGCAGCTCGCGAGGCTAGTCTATCCTGTGCAAGCCTCTTCATCTCTGTGTAACTACCACAACCAACGTTCATTTGGATCTCCTTACTGTATTCAAGCCTTGGTCTCCTACTGCAACTACAACCCTCCACATTTGTTTTCGTTACGAAATTGACAATTTCTTGATTCCTCAGGTTGTGTCCTATCAACCTGTCCCTTGATTTAGTCAAGTCGTGCCACAATTTTTTTTTTTTTTTTTTTTTTTTTGCTTCAGTTCGATCCAGTGCTTCCTCATTTCTTATTCGATCTACCCATCTAATTTTCAGCATTCTTCTGTAGCACTACGTTTCTTATTGTCTATTATCTTCTTTACTGTTTGTCATTCATGTTTCACTTCCGTACAAGGTTACACTCCAGGCATATCATCAGAAAAGACTTCCTAACACTCAAATTGATATTAGATGTTAACAAATTCCCGTTTTTCAGAAATGCTTTTCTTGCTATTGCCAGTCTACATTTCAAATCTTCCCTACATCGGCCATCATACGTGACTTTGCTGGCCAAATTACAAAAGTCAGTACTCCTTTCTGCGTTTCCCATTCTAATCTAATTCCATCATCATCGCCTAATTTAGTTCGACTACATTCCATTACTCTTGTTTTACTTCTGTTCATGTTCATCTTAGTATCTATTCTCAAGAGACTATTTTTTTTTCTTCTCACGGAACTTTAACTCACTGTACAATTTTCTTCTTGGTTTCCTACACAGCCTGCTCAATTTAGAGATTCAATAACGCCGTGGATGGACTACAAACCTCTTCCACTCCCTTTTCAATTATGGCTTCACTTTCATGACCTTCGACTATCATAGCTGCAGTCTGGTTTCTGTACAAGTTGCAAATAACGTTTTCGGCCTTATATTTTATTCCTGCTGCCTCCATAAATTCAAAGACTGTTGTTCAGTTCACACTGTCAAAAGTTTTTTCTAATTCTACAAATACTATAAACGTAGGTTTGCCATTCTTCAACCTGCCTTCAAAGATAAGATAGGTCAAATGGTTCAAATGGCTCTGAGCACTATGGGACTTAACTTCTGAGGTCATCAGTCCCCTAGAACTTAGAACTACTTAAACCTAACTAACCTAAGGACATCACACACATCCATGTCCGAGGCAGGATTCGAACCTGCGACCGTAGCGGTCGCGCGGTTCCAGACTGTAGCGCCTAGAACCGCTGGGCCACCCCGGCCGGCTAAGATAGGGTCAGTAATGCTTCCTGTGTTCCTACATTTCTCCGGAACTGAAACTGATCTTCCCCAGGATCAACTTCTACCAGTTTTCTCCTGTAAATAATTCGTGTCAATATTTTGCAGCCATGACTTATTAAGCTGATAATAATAAAATAGTTTGGCTCAACGGCCTGGTTCGATAGATCACACACTTGTCAGCACCTACCTTCAGTGGATTCGGAATTATTTCATTCTTTTTGAAATCTGAGGGTATTTCGCTTGTGACATATATCTTGTACGCCAGGTGAAATAATTACGTCGTGGCTGCCTCTCACAAGGATCTCAATAATTCAGAGAGGATGTTGTCTACTCCACGGGCCTTGTTTCCACGTACGTCTTGTCGTGTCCTGTCAAATTCTTCTCGCAGTACCTACTTCTTTATTCTACACGGATGTTCATAAAAAACAGAACACCCTGAACGACTAGAGATAGGACGTTCATATTCACAGGACATGTGCTTTAGTATGTTGTGCAGAAATGATTAGCATTTGAACCATGTCGGTCCGCGGATTTGAGGTCAACGTCGATATCGCAGCGCAACACCACCTACCGGTAAAATGTGTCTGCGGCTCTCGTTGGCGCTAAAAACCGAACGTAATGGATCAGTGTGAATTGAGTAGACGTGCAGGTTACCTCGCAGACGTATGCGCGAATCATACCGTCAAATCAGTGAGTCTGAAAGAGGGCGCATTATTGATGTGAGAGAATGTGATGCATCCACCCACAAAATTGCTACTTTTGTGGGACGAAGTGTTTCGGAAGCGCAACGGCTGTGTGCAGAATAGTTCACGGAAGGCCGTAGAACACGACAGATGGGTCAGGTCGCACCACCTGAGAAGATCGACACCTCATCAGAATGGCATTGCAGGACAAATCTGCGTCCTCCTCGGCTCTGGTGCAACAATGGAACAGTGTTGGACACCGTAAATTTAAATATTTTCAACATTTCGCGGCCCTGTCAGCAACTGTATAAATATTAATTTTAATTTTAAAAACCAACAGCCTCAGTTGCAAAGTTTACCTAGATTTACGTAGGTTTCAGTCGGGATAACTCAACCTTCTTCAGAATAAAAGTAACTACCGTTTGTCCATAGTGGACATCGTCAAGCTAAAACTAGATTTTTAGACCTAGTCATAATAATGACGATGTTGGCTTTATATTATCCTTCCCACTCATAAGTTCTTTTTAGGTGATTAAACTACGTGCTTAAGCACAAAATTTTCCTAGACAGGCCATACGTTGTAAGCACGTGATGTCTTCCTCATATCATGACCAACGAATACTTCATAAATGTTAAGACAGTCGATCTAAGTACGTTGTACACAGGATAACATATACGCCTTTTCCTCAGCTGTACCTTTCTTTTATCTCGCTTCACTAGTAAATTTAACGTTAGGTGTTAGGTTCGCGTCTTGTCCCAACAAGTACCCATCACACATTTTATGCGCAGGCGCAAGGTATTGTGTCCGCCTAGGCGGGCCTCATGACGCTACGGTCAGTTCCATTACAGCACTCGTGGCTGCTGGGGCCGAGGCAGTTTCAGATAAGTTTTTCAGTCTGACGATAATTTATGGATTTGTAGTTTTAGCTTGATGATGTCCACTATGGACAAACGGTAGTTACTTTTACTCTGAACAAGGTTGGGTTACCCCGACTGAAACCTAGATAAATCTAGGTAAACTTTGCAACTGAGGCTGTTGGTTTTTAAAATTAAAATTAACATCGTAAACTATCAGGGGTGACCTTCCGTCGGCGCTTATTACGGCATGGTTTAAGTGCGCGTCGTCCACTTCTCCGTCCACCTTTGATTAATGTGAAGAAACCTGCTAGACGGCAATGGTCTATGGAACGACGTAACTTGGGAAAGGAATGCCATCAGATAGTGTTTTCGGATATGATCCCAGGTTCTATTTGTTTGAAAATGATGGCTGCATTTCGGTTCGGCACAGACAGAGGGAGCAGCATCACAGTGACTGCGTTTGCACAAGATATAGAGAGCTCAAGGTCTTATGGTGTGGGACGCTATTGGGTACAACCACAAATCACAGTTGGTGCGTGTCCAGGATACTGTGGCCAGTGTGACCTATATGAATGACATCCTGCGACCCGTAGCCATACCCTTCCCGCACAACACCTCACACTACAGTTTTTCAGCAAGACAACGCACGACCACATGTTGCTTGGTGTCACAGCATGTCAGCCTTCTGCCCTGACCAATCAGATCACCAAAATTGTCGCCAAGTGAAAATATGTGGGATATGGTGAAATGACGCGTGCAGCACTGTGATCCAGTGCCAACCACCACAGATGAACTTAAGGACGACGTGAATGCAGCATGGATGGCTACACCACAGGACGCAACTCGCGCCTTATACCCGTCGATACCATCAAACTGGAAATTTGTGGTAAGGACTGTGGGACCAAACTGCTGAGGTCGTCGGTCCCTAGACTTACACGCTACTTAATCTAACTTAAACTAAGGACATCACACACTCCCATGCCCGAGGGAGGACTCGAACCTCCGAAGGGGGGTGCCGCGCGACCTGTGACAAGGCGTCTCAGACCGCACGGCTACCTCGCGCGACAATGCCATCACGTATGGGACAAATTATCAGGGCCCATGGCAGACCCTGCGCCTACTAGGTAACAGGACAATTGCTGAACCGAGATGGCTGAAATGCTAATCATTTCTGCAGAACATACTCATGTACGTGTCCTGTGAATATGAACGTCCTATCTTTAGTCGTTCAAGATGTTCTGTTTTTTTATGACCGTGAGTGTATAATATCGTCCTCAAGTTCGGTCCGCTTAAATAAGCCCTCTATCTAGGATGAAAAACAATTCGTGTACTCTGATTTCGCAGCGCGATTCCTCATATACTAGCAATACAAAAATACCTATCACAAAGTTTCGTCCTGCTCATATTTTCGGCAGCAAATGGACGTTAAAGATTGGCAATATAGCTACGCTGTAATCAAATGTCCGGTAACAGCCACCGTAAGGAGATAGCAATAGTGCTGTGCAGTGGGTGCAGTGGATAGCGTTTTGGGTTAACATGCAGGAGGTCGAGGGTTCGATGTTGGGTCGAGGCATATTTGCGTTTAATTGTTAAATGTAGTATGCGTGGGAGTGTACCTAGCGTTTTAATCGTCATACAGCGATTCCAATGGGCCTTCTAAAAAGCATTTGCACTTACTGCGAACACAGAAATTGAAGTATGATCGTTTTCATTGGTCAGATTTTAAAGAAGACTGTTACACGTCGCGGACGCGAATTGTTTCGCACCAGTGCATCTACTAGATTCCAAACCTGTTTTCTGTATACCCTCCCAAATGACCCCATCGATTAGTACCACGTTCAAATCCATTACATTCGCTAGGGTCTTATGTCACCAGTAAAGCTAGCAACGTGCTTTGCAAATAACTGCCAAACTTGGTTACCATTTGTATGTATTATCACCAGGGAACCACTAATTATGCCTTTCAATTTTGAGTCTGATAAGCACATGCTGTTTAGTACGTATCTCTGTGCTTTATTATTATTATCATTATTATTACAATCGATGGAAATGTGGAAACATCACATCCATTACCGTTAGGGAAACAGTGTAATTCGAAAACGAACATTTCATAATTAGCAGTGTCTGGATGAATCATGCAGAACAATAGCTGTAAGAGAGGTGATACGCGTTAGGTGGAACAGCCCGTTGTGACTAATGACGTGTTTATACTCTACGTGCTGTTTACCAGACAGGGACTAGATGCTGACGGAGTAACGCACCCGTGACAGACTCCATGTACATTCGTACAAATATCGTATTTTATTCTTGTGTTGTTCTAAAACAGTGTGGCGACGTATGGCATACACTAACGACGAGTATGTGGATATGCTTCTGGTCCTCGGTGTATCTGATTATCAGGCTGGTGTTAGCGCTCGTGAATATGCTGCTGGATATCCTGGTTGACGTCATCCAGATCAAAATGTGTTTCGTCGCCTGGAGCTTTGCCTTCGGGAGACAGGTTCTCTCCTTCCACCATCGCGTGACAGAGTTCGTCATCGGACTCGCCGCACTCCAGCTAGTGAGGCAGCTATTCTGGAGATGATACACCAAGAACCCCAGCGAACCACACGTAGCGTAGCAAGGCTGCTGCGTGTCTCGCAACACACGTCGTTGACGTGCTGCGCGCGCATGGTCTGCGCCGCTATTATTTTCTTTAGCGCAACACCTGAATCCTGCAGACCGTCTTCTGCGGATGGAATTCTGTGAATTGTTCCAAAAACAACAGAAAGCCAACGACTATTTCATAAACACTGTAATATGATCGGATGAAGCAGAGTTCACTCGTGAGGGTGTCTTCAAGATGCACAATGCCCACCATTAGTGTTACGTTAACCCGCCCGTCGCTCGCGACCGTGAATATCAGGTTCGCTTTGGGATCAACGTCTGGCCCGGAATATTGGAAGACAGAAATTTTGGTCCCTACTTGTTGCCTGGCCGGATGACTGCTGGAAGCTAATATGCATTCCTCTCAAACTATTTGCCTGGCGCAGTGGAAGATGTTGCAGTTCATGTTTGGCGGATGTTATGGTTCCAGCACGGTGGTGCATCTTCTCACTTTGGAATTAATGTGCGACGGTATTTAGACAGAACATTTCTAGGAAAATGGTTCGGACGCGGAGGTCCAGTTGTATGGCCTTCGCATTCACCTGTCCTAAATCCCCTGGATTTCTTCCTGTGGGGACACTTGAAGAAGCGCGTGTATCCTACTCCGCCGACGCATGTGGACGAACTGATAGAGCGTGTTCATGCTGCTCTTGCATCTGTGGATGCAGCCATGTTGCGAAGAGTCCAGAGCTGTATGATCCAGCGGGTCGCGCGATGTTTGGACATGCAGAGGGATCGCTTTGAGCATCTGCCCTGAGGACAATGTATTCTTTTGTAAACGTCATGCGGTCATTAATACGGATATTATTATTGTTGCTGATTGCTAATGTGTCACATCTGAGCATACGTACTGCATATGGTATACATGACTAGTGGATGTTGAGCTATTTAACTATGGAATCGTCTTTAGCATCTCAAAACTGATATTGTTTTTGTAATTGTTCTGTCCTATGACAGGTCATTTGTTTCAACTATTTCTGACTTGTCTAACCACGTTTTTGTTACGTTAATCGTCACAAAAAGCTGTACTGGGTAAATGATACGTATGGCTTACAAAACGGTGTATACTACAGTATTATATGGCAGAATGAAACTGGCAAATAAAAACGAATACACCTCCACCCAGAGTCTAACCGTCGATCTCTTGCATGCTAACTGCACCGCACTACTGCTGTCTGCTGCCAGAGGTAGTTACCGCAAATTTGATTACATTGTTACCAGATTGCCAGTCTTTAACGTCCATTTATTGCCGGAAATATGCGCAGGACGAAATTTTGTGGCCGACATTTTTGTATTGCTAGTATGTGAGGAATCGTGCTGCGAAGTTCGAGTGCGCGAAGTTTTCCTCACCCTACACATTTCTTACCCTCACTTATTATCTGAGCTCTTGACATTTGTGAGAAACAAAATATTGAAAATCTGCCTCGTAGTGGTTGATGGCGGTCATCACCACCTCGTAAATACCCTGAGAAAAATGCAACAGAACTACGTACTAGCCGGCCGCCGTGGCCGAGCGGTTCTAGAGCGCTTCAGTCCGGAACCGCGCTGCTGCTACGGTCGCAGGTTCGAATCCTGCCTCGGGCATGGATGTGTGCGATGTCCTTAGGTTAGTTTGGTTTAAGTAGTTCTAAGTCTAGGGGACTGATGACATCAGATGTTAAGTCCCATAGTGCTTAGAGCCATTTGAACCAGTTTTTGAACTACGTAATATCTTTTTTAAGGCAACTGGAATAACTGCGTCGATCCAGACAGCACGCAACCGTCTTACACTATCAGTTTGACCTCTAGGAATGCATAGAGGATCTACGTAAACGGAAAAAGCTTGAGGACAATAGGATAGAAAGAGAAGAAGAAGTAGGTGAAGATAAGATGGAACAATTCAGGAGGAATTCTGTGAGTCGGAGCGTGAAATGTTAGGTCCCTTCAAAAAATGGTTCAAATGGCTCTGAGCACTATGGGACTTAACATCTATGGTCATCAGTCCCCTAGAACTTAGAACTACTTAAACCTAACTAACCTAAGGACAGCACACAACACCCAGCCATCATGAGGCAGAGAAAATCCCTGACCCCGCCGGGAATCGAACCCGGGAACCCGGGCGTGGGAAGCGAGAACGCTACCGCACGACCACGAGATGCGGGCTTAGGTCCCTTAATCGGGTAGATAGGACAGAGGATTTACAATGGGAAATGGACAGGATGAAGGTAGATATAGTGGGAATTAGTGAAATGCTGTCGCAGAAAGAACAGAAAAGAAATTTGGTGGTAAGGTCTTATGGGATCAATCTCCTCAGGTCATCTGTCCCTAAGCTTACGCACTACTTAATCCAATTTAAACTAACTTACGCTTAGGACGACACACACACACACACACACATACCCATCCCCGAGGGAGGACTCGAACCTCCGACGAGGGGAGCCGCGCGGTCCTTGACAAGGCGCCCTGGACCGAGCGGCTACCCCGCGCGGCAATGAACAGGACGTTTGGTCTGGTCAGTACAGGGTCATTAACACAAAATCAAATAAGGGTACCGCAGGAGTAGGCCTAAAAACGAATAAGGAAATACGAATGTGGATAAGCTACTATTAACAGCGTAGTGAACGCATTGTCTTAGCCAGGATAGACACGTAGCCAACATTCACCACAGAAGTACAAATTTATATGCGAACTAGCTCTGCAGCTGATGAAGAAATTGAAAGAATATATGACGAGATAAAGGAAATTATTCAGTCAGCTAAAAGAGAGAAAAATTTAATTATAATGAGTGACTGGAATTCGGTAGAAGAAAAGGAAGAGACGGAAAATGAGCAAAAGGACATGGACGAGGGAAAAGAGTGAAAGAGGAAGCCACTTCCTAGAATTTTGTACAGGGCATACACTAATCATCGTTAACACTTAGTTTAAAAATCATGGAATAAGTCTGTATACGAGGAAGAGATTTGGAGACGCTGGAAGGTTTGAGATTGATTACATAACAGTAAGACATAGGTTTTGAAACCAGATTTTAAACCGGAGGGCATTACCACGGAGCAGATGTAGGCTATGAACATAATTTATTGGATATGAACTGTAGATTAAAACTTAAGAATTTCAAAAAGGTAGCAAATGAAGGAGATGGGACCTAGGTAAATTGAAGGAATCAGAGGTTGTTGACAATTTCAGAGGGAGCATTAGGCAACATTGGACTGGAACAGGAGAAAGGTATGCAATAGATGACGAATGGATAGTTTTGAGAAATGAAATAGGGAGTACAGGAGAGGATCACATATGTAGAAATACAAGGCATTGTCATAAAGTGCAACATAGCTAAGCATAAATGGCTAAAGAACAAATGCAAAGCTGTAGAAGCATGCATAACTAGGGGAAAGTTAGATGCCGAGTATAGGAACACTTGGAGGAAAGACAAGCAACTCAATGAATATTGATAGGGGTTGAATGTTCGAATGTTGTTGCTATGATGTACGCCAATTCGGCGGGAAACTTCCCGTGCTGACATCCCTTTCTGCCGAATACACGCCCTGTCTAAGCTTGAAATGATCCCTCCAGACATGTTAACAGACTGAACAGTGTGTACACGCCGCATTGTCCCGTTTACGATTGGAGTCCGCTAGGAAATGCATTGTAAATGAATGTGTACTTTTATCTCCAACAGAGAGGAGGTTGTACGTGGTGATTTTCTGTGGTCAAGAGAGTATTAAGAAAGAGGTTTCCCTGGAAAAAGAAATGCTGTTAAAGTCTTGAGAGAGATCGCAAACTTTTTATGAGCAATTCACATGTAGGGTCATCAGGAGAGACGTAACTGGCTGCGGTTCTCACGCTGAGATAATGGGCGCGTTGCCACATGCACTGGAACTTAGCATGTGTGACGCGGCCTTGCGAAATGTGCATTGGTCACAAGGCCACTTCCATGGTAAGATGGATAATTTTAATTGTATGTAGCTGTTCTGTAAAATTACCGCCGGAAAGGCTTCCTGGGGAAGCCCTAGAACTTAATTATTCCTATGATGTATACTTATCTGTTCTGTAAGAATGTTTAATAGAAAAAATAATCAGAATGAACCCGATCGATACCTGCAATAATCAAGTTCCCATAAATGAATGACACTTCCTTCGGTCGCTAACCTAGCCTACAGAGTGTGTAATGCTGAGTGAGGGCGCGTAAGCCTGTCTTCTACTTCCAGATTTGGTTGCTGCGTACGCAGCCTGTGCACAATTAGTCACAGATCTACGTGAGATTCGTTACATTTTCGTTATGCTGAAATGCGAAGCTTTGCTGTCTCGTATAGACCAGAACAGGCTAAGGGACACAATGTCTCCAACATACCGTCAGTCTTATTTGTATCTAGTGCAGGTTGTAGCGTCAGCGCTGTTTACCCTAAACTATTTGTTCGTTGTATGAAGGACGTTCACAGATCCAGTGGATGTTTGCACAAAATGAGGCAGTCTATCGAACTATCTTCACAAGCCTTTAAAAATAGATGGGAAAGACGGAAGAGATGGATGAGAATTCTCAATATACATTACGCAGTTCCATAGGCGGTGGGTACTGCAGATTTGCTAGGAAACGATACTGCAATACCGTGCAGAAAGAATTTAAAGATTTGGTTGACAATGAAAGAACAAAGAATTACAACGATCTAGATGGGATTCATTGTTCAGTACATCAGTAGTTTGCAGGCGTACAGGACGTGAAGATGTTGGTGGTTGTTGTTGTTGTGGTCTTCAGTCCTGAGACTGGTTTGATGCAGCTCTCCATGCTACTCTATCCTGTGCAAGCTTCTTCATCTCCCAGTACCTACTGCAACCTACATCCTTCTGAATCTGCTTAGTGTATTCATCTCTTGGTCTCCTCCTACGATTTTTACCCTCCACGCTGCCCTCCAATACTAAATTGGTGATCCCTTGATGCCTCAGAACATGTCCTACCAACCGATCCCTTCTTCTGGCCAAGTTGTGCCACAAACTCCTCTTCTCCCCAATCCTATTCAGTACCTCCTCATTAGTTATGTGATCTACTCATCTAATCTTCAGCATTCTTCTGTAGCACCACATTTCGAAAGCTTCCATTCTCTCCTTATCCAAACTATTTACCGTCCAAGTTTCACTTCCATACATGGCTACACTCCATAAAAATACTTTCAGAAATGACTTCCTGACACTTAAATCTATACTCGATGTTAACAAATTTCTCTTCTTCAGAAACGCTTTCCTTGCCACTGCCAGTCTACACTTTATATCCTCTCTACTTCGACCATCATCAGTTATTTTGCTCCCCAAATAGCAAAACTCCTTTACTACTTTAAGTGTCTCATTTCCTAATCTAATACCCTCAACATCACCCGACTTAATTCGACTACATTCCATTATCCTCGTTTTGCTTTTGTTGATGTTATATCCTCCCTTCAAGACACCATCCATTCCGTTCAACTGCTCTTCCAAGTCCTTTGCTGTCTCTGACAGAATTACAATGTCATCGGCGAACCTCAAAGTTCTTATTTCTTCTCCATGGATTTTAATACCTACTCCGAATTTTTCTTTTGTTTCCTTTACTGCTTGCTCAATATACAGATTGAATAACATCGGGGAGAGGCTACAACCCTGTCTTACTCCCTTCCCAACCACTGCTTCCCTTTCATGTCCATCGACTCTTATAACTGCCATCTGGTTTCTGTACAAATTGTAAATAGCCTTTCGCTCCCTGTATTTTACCCCTGCCACCTTTAGAATTTGAAAGAGAGTATTCCAGTCAACATTGTCAAAAGCTTTCTCTAAGTCTACAAATGCTAGAAACGTAGGTTTGCCTTTCCTTAATCTTTCTTCTACGATAAGTCGTAAGGTCAGTATTGCCTCACGTGTTCCAGTATTTCTACGGAATCCAAACTGGTCTTCCCCGAGGTCGGCTTCTACCAGTTTTTCCATTCGTCTGTAAAGAATTCGTGTTAGTATTTTGCTGCTGTGGCTTATTAAACTGATTGTTCGGTAATTCTCACATCTGTCAACACCTGCTTTCTTTGGGATTGGAATTATTATATTCTTCTTGAAGTCTGAGGGTATTTCGCCTGTTTCATACATCTTGCTCACCAGATGGTAGAGTTTTGTCAGGACTGGCTCTCCCAAGGCCGTCAGTAGTTCCAATGGAATGTTGTCTACTCCGGGGGCCTTGTTTCGACTCAGGTCTTTCAGTGCTCTGTCAAACTCATCACGCAGTATCGTATCTCCCATTTCATCTTCATCTTCATCTACATCCTCTTCCATTTCCATAATATTGTCCTCAAGTTGGTGGTATGAACAGTAAAATTCCTGATGTGGCACTCATATTTCACTGTATGTTGCAACTGTTTCCGATGGGACTGAACGAAGAGCTTGGAGACTTTACATATTATTGCAGAGTACGTTGGTTAAGTCAAGGAGAAGTCTCGAAGGATTTTTCGATTTAAAACTCGCCATTGTTGAATTTATGACGGAAAAGGAGTGCAGTAACAAGAATTCGGAATGGGATGCAAAACTCGTATTTTAAGATGACTTGCACACTGCCCACAGTAAGACATTGCAAAGTGAGAAACAATTTATTTATGATCTGATGAGGTTGCATTTAAAAAGAAAATCGCCATATACAGGAGAAGCATTTTTGACAAACACAGTTCAGTGTCCAGAGCACTATTGTTAAAGCAAACCGAGGTTTGAAGAATTCATTGTGGCCTCGAGGAATTACAAAGATAGTTTCATAAACGTTTTGAGGACACGGTCAGTCTTATACCTGTTTTCGAGACCGCTTGAGTTGAAAGCGCCCCTGTGCAAATGCAGATGTAACTGATTGATCTATAACGTAATTGCTGTCTTAATGACAAATCATTTTACGTTAAAGCTGTCCAGGACGTCTACATTGCTTTCCACAGGATGAGTTTCCACGTCTCCATAATGAGGTTGCAAAAAAAGAAACAAAAAATGGTTCAAATGGTTCTGAGCACTATGGGACTTAACATCTGAGGTCATCAGTCCCCTAGAACTTAGAACTACTTAACATCACATACTTCCATGCCCGAGGCAGGATTCGAACCTGCGACCGTAGCGGTCGCGCGGTTCCAGACAAAAGCGCCTAGAACCGCTCAGCCACAGCGGCTGGCGAGGTTGCAAAAGCGCTGCAAAATTTCCATCGGCATATTTGTGCAAAAGACCGTTTTTCGAATACGAAAACTAAATAATTCACGACTACGTGGCCATTTGAGTGCGAAAATCTGTGAAACTGAGTCTGTCCGTATGCCGACAGTTAGTACCAGATTAAAATTGTGACTTCAGTGCGCAAAAAATAATTAAATAATACTGAAATTTTGTTTTGTTTCTGATATATGTTGTTGAGAAATCTGAAATATAAAACAAAGTCGTAAGCAGTGCGACTGCACTGCCATTTAAATGCGGTGCGTTCGCAGTTTCTCCCTCTCCCTCCTCTTTGCACTCAGACAGTGTGGCGTGGTGGTGGTGGAAATGTGCACAGAAGCTGAATGCTATGGCACTCGTGCCAGGGCATGGCCCACGAGCCGAAATCTAGGACGCCCCTGACCTAGCGTGTCGCACATAAAACGAAAGGTAATACGAAAACAGTTCTCTATGAGCATCACAGCCGGTGGTAACAAGTCTCTTCGTGAAGCGTGCTTTTTTCTGCAACATGAAGTGGACCTCGCAAGCGGGTTTACAAACTGCATTGCAGTTCTTTTTCCCCACAGTGTTTAAGCTCTTCATGAGTGACACATACTTTTCTTCATCCCTTTTATCATAGTTTCACTGAACTAAGACAGCAATAAGAATTGTTATGCTGCAGTTCGAACACATTACTCAGACATTTCTGATACATTAGAATGCAAAAGGTGCTCACGTCACATGGATTTCCGTGGATTAGATGACAGTAGCTAGTACTTAAAGCGACGTTCATTACATGAGATGAAGTCGACAGACGTTTGGTAGATGCTGCTGTGGCACCCTGGCTGGACCCACAGTGACAACACTTATTCACTGACTGGACGAACAACAGGGATCCTGTTTTACTTCCTTCGTTACGAACTGCTAACGGCCACAGCGCACCAGGATATTCGGACCGGCAGCGTGATGATTTTCGTCCACCGGCTCTGTTAAGCAATAGAATGACGGCAATTGTTTGGCATGGCGGATCGTTGGTGGTTTTCTTGAGAGCGAAAATTTCATTGTAATTATTGTCTCCACTGGTTTTAATACTTTCAGCTGACGTCGAAACTAAAATGTTAATGTAAATGTAAAACAAATACAAGCAAGTCGTGCTACCACTCATGACAGCTTTCTCTATAGATACATTATAATTACGTACTGAGCATTGTGAATCGGTCTCGAAACAATAGTTCTACCAGTACCTAAAGAAATATAAATCAACAAGTAGCAGGGAGTAGCGGATCACTGCGATTTCTGGACAGACTTAAGACTGGGCGACGAACCACTTTCGCTTATGTCAACACCAGAACTTTCTTATTATCAAGATCATTCCTAGAACCCTGCCATCATAGCATCTGGCCAAGTGCACCACAGTTATTCCGGAAATCCTAACATCAGAAGCACCATTTTCTTGTCACCCATTACCCTGTACACAGTAACACATCTCACCGTGGACACATCACAAGCTGTCTGATGCAATGGACAACTGACTCCAGGGATAGTGGTGTGTGTGTGTGGCCCAGGTTAATGCGCCGGTGCGATGAATGCGGTCGTCATGTGACACACGTGCTATGAGCTGAGTTGTGTACAGTATGTCTGTTTGGTTCAAATGGTTCAAATGGCTCTGAGCACTATGCGACTTAACTTCTGAGGTCATCAGTCGCCTAGAACTTAGAACTAATTAAACCTAACTAACCTAAGGACATCACACACATCCATGCCCGAGGCAGGATTCGAACCTGCGACCGTAGCGGTCGCTCGGTTCCAGACTGTAGCGCCTAGAACCGCATGACCACTCCGGCCGGCATGTCTGTCTGGTGGTCAGGGGTGTACGCTCTTTATCATATGCAGTCACCCTGGATCATTACGAGAGTACAGCAGAACTGCATGCGTCATTGCAATACATGTGAAGAGATTGGCAGTCATTGCTTTGAACAATTACTATGAGCTATGTTATAGCCTGCCTGTGTTATATACCTGATAGCAAGCCTTCCAATGAAGCACTAGCATAACGGTTGAATTCACGGAATCGTTCATTTGGAGAAATGCATATGGAGCTTGAAGATGGCATAATGAAATGCCGAAACTGGCAGCCTTCAAAATAACATAAAATAACATCTTACTTTACATGGTTGTTGGTGAATTTCATTGACATTTACAATTACTTAACCAGACGATGTCCCCAATCTGTGATGGACCAACAGAGATTGCCTATGTGTGGTGTCTACAGCATCACTCTTTGTCACCGAACCTAAAAAACCACGAGCATCCCTTTCAGCCACTATTTACAATTAAAAATGGCAGTAACAAGAAATATTTCTGTCGAATATAGCTCCTATCTTTTTCTCTTACCTCTTTAAAATAACGAGGGAAATATTTTGGAGACTAGAGGGCAAGACCATATCTTTCTGCACTAACACATGCCTTCTTGGTGCCACAGGACGTCAGCCTAATGCCGTGGCCCGCCAAGATTACCAGACTTGTCGCCAGTCGAAAATGTGGAGGATATGGTGAAACGACGGGTGCAGTGCTGTGACGCAGTAGTAACCACCACAGAAGAACTTTGGAGCCAGGCGAATGCAGCATGGATGGCTATACTACGGGACGCCATTCGCGTGTTACACGCTTCGATGCCACCACAGATAGACAAGTTATCATGGCCCATGGCGGACCTTGTGCCCATTAGGCAACAGGACGCGTGCAGTACCGAGGTGACTGAAATGCTGATCATTTCTGCAGAATGTGCTACTGTACTTGTTCTGTGAATATGAACTTACTGTCTCTAGTCGTTCAAGGTATTCTGTTTTTTCAGAACATGTGTCTATATCCAATTTAGAAGCCAATCTGAGCAGCCATCTTAGATTGTTTGTAGATGATGCTGTCATTTGCAATCTAGTTAAGTACTCAGAAGATGAAAACCAATCGCAAAATGAATTACAAAAGGTATCCGTATGGAGGGAAAGGTAGCAATTGACCCTAAATAACCGCGCGGAGTGGCCGCGCGGTTTGAGGCGCCATGTCACGGATTGCGTGGCCTTTCCCGCCGCAGGTTCGAGTCCTCCATCGGGCATGGGTGTGTGTGTTGTGCTTAGCATATGTTAGTTTAAGTCAGTTTAAGTAGTTTGTAAGTCTAGGGACCGATGACCTCAGCAGTGTGGTCCCTTAGGAATTCACACACATTTGAACATTTGACCCTAAATAACGAAAAGTGTGAGGTCGTCCACGTGAGTATTAAAAGGAATCCATTACACGATAAGTCACACAAATATAAAGGCTGTCAATCCAATTAAATACGTTGGAACTACTATTACGAAAAACTTAAATAGGAACGATCACATAAATAATATTGTGGGAAAGGAAAACCAAAGACTGCGTTTTATTTGCAGAACACTTAGAAGTTGTAACAGGGCTACTGAGAGACTACCTACGCTACGCTTGTCCATTTCTGCTAGAGTATTGCTGTGTGGTGTGGGATCTTTACCAGACAAAATTGACGGAGGACACTGAAAAAGTTCAAAGACGGGCAGCTCGTTTTGTATTATTCTGGAATAGAGGCGAGAGCGTCACGAATGTGGTACGCGAACTATAGTAACAATCATTAAAACAATGGCTTTTCCGTTGCGTCGAAATGTTTACACAAAATTTCAATCATCAACCCTCTCTTCCGAATGTGAAAATATTTTTTTTTTAATTTTTGACTCCTCCTATATGGGCAGAAATGACGATCGTAATAAAATAAGGGCAATCAGATCTCCCACAGAATAAAATATGTGTTCATTTTTTCCACGTGCTATTCGAGAGTGATAAATGTTGAGAAATCGTCTGAAAGTGGCTCTGTGAACTCTTTACGAAGCCATTAATTGTGATCTGCAGAGTAGTGATGCAGATGTAGACGAAGGAGTGACGGTCTTCGATCTACACAGATTCATTGACCGTTATTTCATTGCATTAATTTGCTGTGTTAACGGTCATAAATGGACTCCATGGTTTGGGACTTAGTTTTTCTGCTTTCCCGAAATAAAGCAGGTGGTATTATAGATCTCAGGTTCTTTCTTGGAGGAAATCTTGACCATCATCAACGTCTTAGAAGCTGCGAAAACTGCCGTACAGTATCTGCGCGACTATGCTGAATTGGTAGCATTTCGCACCGAACAGCAGCATCCATTAGGTCTCGTATGTAAATCAGTTGAAGCGGTGTTGAATATAGGCTGCAAATACAGCTGCTATTAAACATGTACAATGCTCTTTCCTTCTAAACTGCCACACACATCTCTGTACTATTAAACCACTCGTGTTCTGTTCACCACACACTTCATAAATTCGACAGTTAATAACAGCTGTTTTTAAATTCAAAAAATGGTTCAAATGGCTCTGAGCACTATGGGACTTAACATCTGTGGTCATCAGTCCCCTAGAACTTAGAACTACTTAAACCTAACTAACCTAAGGACATCACACACATCCATGCCCGAGGCAGGATTCGAACCTGCGACCGCAGCAGTCGCGCGGTTCCGGACTGGGCGCCTAGAACCGCGAGACCACCGCGGCCGGCTTTTAAATTCCCTCAGTAAATGAGCATCATAGCGCAGTTGCAATTAGCTAAGTGACTTTTTTTTCAGTCTGCAGGGTCCACTACTTGACCTAGAAAGTTTCGGTGAACACATTGTTTCTATACAGTGGTGAGGCCAGTGACCCAACAGAAACAGATACTCGTTGTAGCAGAAGAAGACTGTGATAACATTTGGTACTCATGACAATTAAATACTTTTTAACACGGCACTATATGGAATACATATTTCAATTGAAGTAACCCTGATGCGGAAACGATCGAGTGGACAAGGGACCTCTTCTGTTGCAAGCTCTTTGGTTTTCATATTTTTGGAGTAGGTAGTGTGGATCAAAACAAGGGAAAAAGTGCACTAAATATTGTTTCTAAAATGCACACCTTATGCGCTGTGGACACTTGTTCAGTAGAAAGGATGTGTTTCGCAGAAGTGAAGATGAACGAGTGCTCACAGCTCTTAGTTATGCATTTTAGAGCCCATATCTACCAGACTTTTTCTTGTTTTGGTCCATACGAGCTGCTCCAAAAATATTCTGGAGGAAGACGGTTCAATCTCGCGTCCGGCCATCCTGATTTAGGTTTTCCGTGATTTCCCTAAATCACTCCAGGCAAATGCCGGGATGGTTCCTTTGAAAGGGCGCGGCCGACTTCCTTCCCCGTCCTTCCCTAATCCAATGAGACCGATGACCTAGCTGTTTGGTCTCTTCCCCCAAACAGCCCAACCCAACCCAAAAATATGGTAGCCAAAGAGCTTCCAGTAGAAGAGCTCCTCCATTGTCCGAGGTAAAAGAACTACACTCCTGGAAATGGAAAAAAGAACACATTGACACCGGTGTGTCAGACCCACCATACTTGCTCCGGACACTGCGAGAGGGCTGTACAAGCAATGATCACACGCACGGCACAGCGGACACACCAGGAACCGCGGTGTTGGCCGTCGAATGGCGCTAGCTGCGCAGCATTTGTGCACCGCCGCCGTCAGTGTCAGCCAGTTTGCCGTGGCATACGGAGCTCTATCGCAGTCTTTAACACTGGTAGCATGCCGCGACAGCGTGGACGTGAACCGTATGTGCAGTTGACGGACTTTGAGCGAGGGCGTATAGTGGGCATGCGGGAGGCCGGGTGGACGTACCGCCGAATTGCTCAACAAGTGGGGCGTGAGGTCTCCACAGTACATCGATGTTGTCGCCAGTGGTCGGCGGAAAGTGCACGTGCCAGTCGACCTGGGACCGGACCGCAGCGACGCACGGATGCACGCCAAGACCGTAGGATCCTACGCAGTGCCGTAGGGGACCGCACCGCCACTTCCCAGCAAATTAGGGACACTGTTGCTCCTGGGGTATCGGCGAGGACCATTCGCAACCGTTTCCATGAAGCTGGGCTACGGTCCCGCACACCGTTAGGCCGTCTTCCGCTCACGCCCCAACATCGTGCAGCCCGCCTCCAGTGGTGTCGCGACAGGCGTGAATGGAGGGACGAATGGAGACGTGTCGTCTTCAGCGATGAGAGTCGCTTCTGCCTTGGTGCCAATGATGGTCGTATGCGTGTTTGGCGCCGTGCAGGTGAGCGCCACAATCAGGACTGCATACGACCGAGGCACACAGGGCCAACACCCGGCATCATGGTGTGGGTAGCGATCTCCTACACTGGCCGTACACCACTGGTGATCGTCGAGGGGACACTGAATAGTGCACGGTACATCCAAACCGTCATCGAACCCATCGTTCTACCATTCCTAGACCGACAAGGGAACTTGCTGTTCCAACAGGACAATGCACGTCCGCATGTATCCCGTGCCACCCAACGTGCTCTAGAAGGTGTAAGTCAACTACCCTGGCCAGCAAGATCTCCGGATCTGTCCCCCATTGAGCATGTTTGGGACTGGATGAAGCGTCGTCTCACGCGGTCTGCACGTCCAGCACGAACGCTGGTCCAACTGAGGTGCCAGGTGGAAATGGCATGGCAAGCCGTTCCACAGGACTACATCCAGCATCTCTACGATCGTCTCCATGGGAGAATAGCAGCCTGCATTGCTGCGAAAGGCGAATATACACTGTACTAGTGCCGACATTGTGCATGCTCTGTTGCCTGTGTCTATGTGCCTGTGATTCTGTCAGTGTGATCATGTGACGTATCTGACCCCAGGAATGTGTCAATAAAGATTCCCCTTCCTGGGACAATGAATTCACGGTGTTCTTATTTCAATTTCCAGGAGTGTATTTTCACTTTGTAGACTGGGTCCCTTATATGTGTTGCCATATTGACCCTTCCCATCATCCCTGAAAGTTTGTAACACCATAACGCAATCACCCTGCATTTCTAAGGTGATCACCTCATGGTAGCGCTGCAAACCGACCTGGGCGAGACCAGCTGTAACCCGTACAGTGAATATATTCCTTATACTTAATTAAAAATTTAATCTTCTATTTGAACGCTATCGAAAGATGCCGACATCTTTTGTCTCTCCCGACCAGGAGCAATCTGCACCTGCACATTAGCTAAGAATATACATGTAGACTTTTACAAGATGTCTGCCTTGTGTTCTTCACTACAATCTACAGAAAGCATCCCATTACCCAGCTTAATGCCGACCCTAGACTGCCTGGATAAACGAAAAACACAGCCAAACCAAAACTCACTCATACCCACTTGACTAGAAACTGCTGTGTTCTGTATTTACAAAACATGTTATTAGGTTAGCGCATAAGTTTGTAGCGATTTTGTCTTGCACGTTTGTATTCCGGTTCCTATGGGTTTATTTATCGATTGTCACTTTTTATTCGTAGTTCACCATTGCTATTTGAGTTTACATATTGTCATTTCGTCATTTGGAGATAGCGAGTCAATCGGTGGAAGCTACACTACTGGCCATTAAAATTGCTACACCAAGAACAAATGCAGATGATAAACTGGTATTCATTGGACAAATATATTATACTAGAACTGACATGTGATTACATTTTCACGCAATTTGGGTGCATAGATCCTGAGAAATCAGTACCCAGAACAACCACCTCTGGCCGTAATAACGGCCTTGACACGCCTGGGCATTGAGTCAAACAGAGCTTGGATGGCGTGTACAGGTACAGCTTCCCATGCAGCTTCAACACGATACCACACTTCATCAAGAGTAGTGACTGGCGTATTGTGAAAAGCCAGTTGCTCGGCCACCATTCACCAGACGTTTTCAGTTGGTGAGAGATCTGGAGAAAGTGCTGGTCAGGGCAGTAGTCGAACATTTTCAGTATCGAGAGAAGCCCGTACAGGACTTGCAACATGCGGTCGTGCATTATCCTGCTGAAACGTAGGGTTTCGCAAGGATCGAATGAAGGGTAGAGCCACGGGTCGTAACACATCTGAAATGTAACGTCCACTGTTCAAAGTGCCGTCGATGCGAACAAGAGGTGACCGAGCCGTGTAACCAATGGCACCCCAGACCATCACGCCGGATGATACGCCAGTATGGCGATGACGAATACACGTTTCCAACGTGCGTTCACCGCGATGTCGCCAAACACGGATGCGACCATCATGATGAAACAGAACCTGGATTCATCCGAAAAAATGACGTTTTGCCATTCGTGCACCCAGGTTCGTCGTTGAGTACACATTGCAGGCGCTCCTGTCTGTGATGCAGCGTCAAGGGCAACCGCAGCCATGGTCTCCGAGCTGATAGTCCATGCTGCTGCAAACGTCGTCGAACTGTTCGTGCAGATGGTTAATGTCTTGCAAACGTCCCCATCTGCTGACTCATGGATCGAGACGTGGCTGCACGATCCGTTACAGCCATGCGGATATGATGCCTGTCATCTCGACAGCTAGTGATACGAGGCCGTTGGGATCCAGCACGACGTTCCGTATTACCCTCGTGAACCCACCGATTCCATATTCTGCTAACAGTCATTGGATGTCGACCAACGCGAGCAGCAATGTCGCGATACGATAAACCGTAATCGCGATAGGCTACAATCCGACCTTTATCAAAGTCGGAAACGTGATGGTACGCATTTCTCCTCCTTACACGAGGCATCACAACAACGTTTCACCAGGCAACGCCGGTCCACTGCTGTTTGTGTATGAGAAATCGGTTGGATACTTTCCTCATGTCAGCACGTTGTAGGTGTCGCCACTGGCGCCAACCTTGTGTGAATGCTCTGAAAAGCTAATCATTTGCATATCACAGCATCTTCTTCCTGTCGGTTAAATTTCGCGTCAGCAGCACGTCATCTTCGTGGTGTAGCAATTTTATTGGCCAGTAGTGTATATTGTAAATGATTTTTTTTAATTATAATACAATACTTTACTCTTTACTGTTTGCCTTTTCTGAAGTCGTCGAACTAGGAACGGATGATCCGCATTAGGATAGTTGGAACCTTGTTGTATTTTGTTTTCCTTACACAAAACTGCTGTCCTCATATTTATGACTGCGAGGCAATATAAACCAGATCCAATATTTTGTAACAAAAATAGAGCTAATATGTATTTTAGCTGATACCGAGTTTGGTAATCGCGAATTATCTCTCAACGACTGTTAATAAATTGTAAGTAAAACGCAGTTATCACTAAGATTAAATTTTTCTTTTCATTATGCTGGGCAAATGATAAATATTGTATTAAGTAGTTTTTAAATGTTTAAAAATCTAACCTGTATAGCCTTTGCCAATAACGTACCAAATCAGTATATTAACTGTCCAGATATGTCGAATGTTATCGGCCTGTTAAGAAAAACCAACAACATTAGATTGATAATGACAATAAAATATTATGTTATTCTTTCTCAGCGAGAGGTGGTGCTAACTAGTGTTTTCCATAATGTGAATGAATAGTGCATTTATGGAGGATATAAGATACACTACGGTTTCTAAGCATTTTTGTTGATAACGTGTGATGCATTTAGCATTCATTTTGAGCGAGGTCAGTAACAATTGTATGGAAGATCATCGCCTGCTGTTAGTTAATCCATAACCATCGCGGACTTGCGTGACTGCAGGAAAAGGTCAATGACAATGAACACGCAAGCACCTTCCGACTGTGACAACCAGGCTTTGTCCGGTTTCCCTGTTTACGGCAGGTACTTCTACAGCTCTCGCTCCCGTTACTGCACCGGAAGACAGTCCACTGATAAACGTGTGACCCAGTTTCAGTCCGGAATACGCTGTTGGGGTACTGCACGGTAGATTTTTTGCCAGCGTAAACCCTGAAATTATTAGCTCTGTTTTGACAGCAAAACCCAAAATTGAAAAGAAAACGTTGAAGAGTGAGTTAAAGCAACTAATGAATCTAAGGGACGCTGTACATCGGGCAGCCAAAGGACGTCCCATGCCGAAAAAATTTATTGCCTACAAGAAGATGGAGAATAGAAGCGCTAAGCTCAGACATGTCCATACATTAAGTGGCAACAGACACAAGCTAGTTCTCCTATGAAAAATCTGTGTGGTCTAGGCAAAGTAAAAGTTGCAGCTTATCGCATTGTCCTTGCCGAGAAATGAACACGGCCTTCATGTTACTGACCACCAACAGTGAACAGCAAACAAAAATAAAACTTACCAATCATTTCACAGGGGCAAATGAGGGTGATTGTTGTTGTGGTCTTCAGTCCAAAGATTGGTTTTATGCGGCTCTCCATACTACTCTATACTGAGCAAGCCTTTTCATCTCCAAGTAACTACTGCAACCTACAACCTTCTGAATCTGCTTAGTGTATTCATCCCTTGGACTCCCTCTACGGTTTTTACCCTCCACTCTTTCCTCCAATACTAAACTGGTGACCACTTGATGCCTCAGAGTGTGTCCTACCAACCGATCCCTTCTTCTCTTGCCAAAAATTTCTCTTCTTCCCAAATGAGGGTAGGTGTGATAAACTCTTTAATAAGCGTATCGTCTTTTCTTGGCTGCAATTTTCGGAAGCTTTTATGTGTAAGCTGCATGTGCACAAACGAAACTATATAAAAACCAAGAAATTATCACAGCCACGAAAGTAAAGAGTGGATCAGAAAACGAATGTCAACAGCTTTTAGAACAAAAACGAGCTGCACATTATCGATGAAATAAAATCAAAAGTGAAAGACAGAAACACCATAGTCATTAAATCGGATAAATGTAACACGTTAGTGATTATCATTCAACAAGAATATGTAGAGAAACCTGAGAAATTATTCGCAGACAACGACATAAAACAGATAAAAAAGTACACGGTCAAAATAATTCAGATCAACTTAAAAAACCATCTTGGCAGCATACAATTTTTATTGACTCCAATGGAAAAGCTACTTCTTTTTGGACAACATGGTTGTGGAGAGAAGCAGCGATTAGTACGATTAATCAATAATTCAAGAACAGTCTTAATCGCATTTATTATTGTTATTATGCCGCCAACCGGTTTCAACCCGACGTAGCGGTCATCTGGGCGTTTACATCATTGGTCGACTGCTGCTGGTGTCACTCCTGTCTACATAACGACCAATGGTGTAAACGCCCAGAAGATGACCCCTACGTCGGGTTGAAACCGGTTGGCGGTATAATAACAATAATAAATGCGATTAAGACAGTTCTTGAATTATTGAAAGCTACTTCTTCTTCTTCCTGCTGTCCAGTATTAGGCCTAGTTGCATGATACGGTCTCAGTCCATATTCTGGCTGGTCCTCCTACATCTCTTCTACCTCTGGGAGGGAACTTGAGGATTTTTCTGGGGATCCAGCCCACCTGCATCCATAGTACATGGTCCTTCCACAATCGTCAGTAGTTCTTTGCTTTGTTGAGAAGGTATTTTACTTTGAGAGCCATAAGGATGTCATCCGATATCTTCTCTGCCCATCGCAGAGGATGGTGGGAAAGCAGCAACATATAGTATGAACAATAAATAGAATGGGCTCAGGCTACAGTTATGGTGTTACAAGTTTTATTGCATTATCGATTTCGAGACTTCACGTCTCATATCCAGATGTATTTTAGTACACAACTAATCGATAGTTACGTGTTAATTTCCCACATCACAGCAGGTTGTCAACACGATACCAGTAACCACAGCCCACGTCCGCAACACTATGCAAGCGAGATTACACCGGTGAAGAAGAGACTCTGTGAGTTGTCTCTTGCCCACCGCTGAAGTGTCGCTTGCATGGTGTTGCGGACGTAGGGTGTGGTTACCGGTATTTTGGTCGACGACCTGTTGTGATCTGGAAAATTAACATGTAACTGTCGGTTAGGTTCAAATGGCTCTGAGCACTATGGGACTTAACAGCTGTGGTCATCAGTCCCCTAGAACTTAGAACTACTTAAACCTAACTAACCTAAGGACATCACACACATCCATGCCCAAGGCAGGATTCGAACCTGCGACCGTAGCAATCGCGCGGTTCCGGACTGCGCGCCTAGAACCGCGAGACCACCGCGGCCGGCTAACTGTCGGTTAGATTTGTACTGAACTACATCTGAAGATGATATATGAATTCTTGAAATGGATAATGCAATGAAACTTGTAACACCATAACTGCAACCTGAGACTATTTTACTTATTGTTAATGTCATCCCATCTTTTCCTGTTCCATAGTGCGTAGGCAGCTGTTCTGCTCATGAACTGCGTATCGGCTCTGATTAGCTTCCTTTTGGCATCTCTACAGAGTGTCCAAGCCTTAATGCCATACAAGATGGTAGGTTTGGCCATGATGTTTGTATAGTGTGAGTCTAATGTATAGTGTGAAATGGTCTGAAGGAAGAGTGTGTTGTCTATTGAAATTTTGGTTCTCTTATGGTCTTCATGGTAAAGGCCATATCTTTGATTTTATTCAAGGCGACCTCCGTGTTGAACATGTTTGCTGTTAAGTGCAGGTGATCTCTGTAGATCATCCTCGGATTCTGCGAAAAGTACCTGGTCATCTGCGAACAGTAGTGTGTGTAGGTCAGCTTGTCTATCTTGGTTAGGCCATGAGGTTTTATCTTCATTCACTAGTGATTTTATCTATATCTGTATCTTGAACAGAACCAGTGAGAGGCAACATCCTTGTCTAACTCCTTGGTCAATGCCTTTCCATTCCGGCAGCTGTTATCCTTTTCTGACTGCAGTCACATTTTGGCTGCACATGTTACGGATCGTTTTTATGATGTGTGATGGGATGTTTTATTCTGCCAGGATGTTCCGAAGTTTTTTAAAAGCAATAAATGCCAGATATGATTCAAGATTAAGTTCTTCCCTTTTTTAAATTAGCATCTTTAGTGTGAAACAGCCATCTGGGCATGATCTGCCGTGGCTTATTCCCCTGTTGTTACTGCAGCCTCTGAGACCACATTTTTTTAAGGACTGAGATGACAATTGCTCTCTATCACCTCTGTGATGGATGTTCTCCTTTGTAAATTCTATTCATAAAGTTCAACAACCGTTTCTTGAGTGTCTTGTCACTGAATTTAAAAGGTTCCATACTAAAGCCGTCCTTGTCAAGGGATCTGTTCCCTTTACGGTATTTTAACATTGGTTCTGTCTCTTTGCTCTTTATAGTAGACTTTATCTAATGTTAGGTATGTTTCCTCTGCTTGACCCATGATTTGATTCTGAGTCCATTGCTCTTACAAATATTTTAGCCAGGTGTCTTTGTTTATCACCTGAATATCTTAGTCACAGCTTACTTCCCTGTTTAATTTATTTCTTAGGGAGTCGAATGTTAAGGAAGGTCTTATTACGTCTCTTTCCATTTGTTGATGAAACGGTCCCAGTGTTATCTGTGCCGCTTCCTGCTTTCTCCTTTAGCTGCTGTTCTTTTCCTTTTATATTCAACAAAGTCCTCTGCTTTCTTTGTTGCCGAGTATGGATTTATTAACATTTATCCTAGGGCATTCATAGCAAGAGCTCAAATACGGCTGCACAAAAAAATAACAAAATATCTGGGTATTTAGTAATGTGCAAGAAGCTAGCACATACTTGAACGAAGCTTTATACACGAGATTGAAAGAAGAGTACACGTTTCAGAATGCGTACGCAGTAAACATCAGCATTCAATTTGGCAATGAAGTAAAAGACATCATTATTCCAGCTAATGCTAACTAAGCGTATTGGATATTTCAAATCTAAATACTAATATACCTATTAAAAAAACACTGGATGATATACAGGAAAAACTCATAAATAACAAATAAATGAAGTGTTGGAGAAGTGTATGGAATGTTAGATCTACGTTCAGCAACAAATTTTGTAAACATGTCAATGATATAGTGATCAGAAACAGTTTTTCCAGGATGTTAACTGAAATTTTTATCGCAGAGCTGGAAAAAAATCTTCACTAATTATTAGCACATCACAGGAAGAATAACTTATTTTCAAGGATATGTCGATGGTTCAATCATACTTTTTAAAGGAAGGAAGCATGACATCAAAAATTAGCATCCAAACTCAACGATCTGCATGCAAAAATCATCTTCACTGTTGAAGATGAAGAAACCGAAGCTATAAACTTTTTAGACATTATCATCTGTAAAAATAATGAAAGACATATGTTCAAAATTTACAGAAAACGGATGATTTCAATAATATAATAAGCGAGTATACTGCGTGCCATACAGAACTGGCAGGCTCTTGAAGATAGACATAAACTATCCCGAGAAAGAATCTTAAGCATGGCTACAGAAGCAACTGTACAACTGTAATATATGGAATAAAAATAGCCACCAGTTGCGGAAGGTAGTAGTCAAAATCTCTGGGCCTTCTTCAAAAGTCTTATTGCATTTTACATGTTGATCAAGATGTGGCGCCAATAGACTTAGTCATAATTAAAACTGGCAATCGTAAAAGCAGTCATCTGGCTTGGCTTATTGGCGGCACATCATGATCAGCATGTAAATCATAATAAGACTTCTAAAGAAGGCCCATTTATACAGCGTGGAGAAAAATTGTGTCGCGAAATTTTAGTCCTGTATAGCTGATGCCTGTAGGAACCAAAATTACTAATGTTGTGTAGGTCGACAACGCACCATTTTTAAACTACGGAAGCCGCGCGGTGTAACCGCGCGGTCTGGGGCGTCTTGTCACGGCCAGGGCGGCTCCCCCCGTCGGAGGTTCGAGTCCTCCCTCGGGCATGGGTGTGTGTGTTGTCCTTAGCGTAAGTTAGATTAAGTATTGTGTGAGTTTAGGGACCGATGACCTCAGCAGTTTGGTGCCATAAGACCTCACCACAAATGTCCAATAAATTACAGAAACTTGGCGCCACGCGCTTCGACTGGCCTCGGGATTGCATGTTGCTGGGTGCTCTGGACAACGCATGACTGCGAATGCTTTGCGTGCCAGAGATCGGGGCGAGGGACATTTGTATGTGTGAACCGACAACCACAGCACTGCCCGTCAACCGACGAACGGCAACAGGGCAATCCCACGACCAATCGGAGCGCGTGGCGCCAAGTTTCCGTAGTTTAAAAACGGTGCGTTGTCGACCTACTCAGCATTAGTAATTTTGGTTCCTACTGGCATCAGCTATCCTGGGTTAAAATTTCGTGATACAATTTTTCTGCACCCTGTATAGCTTGAACCTTAGGTCAAGAGCTTTTGACTACTACCTTCCGCAAAAAAATGGTTCAAATGGCTCTAAGCACTATGGGACTGAACATCTGAGGTCATCAGTCCCCTAGACTTAGAACTACTTAAACCTAACTAACCTAAGGACATCCTAGAACCGCTCGGCCACAGCGGCCGGCCTACCTTCCGCAACTGGTGACTGTTTTAATTACACATATACCGAGAAAGCCTGCTTGCAAAGATTCATGAACCGAATTCAAATGATGACTCTATGATTTAGGTTGGTTGATTTGGAGGAGGGTACCAAACATGAGGTTATCGGTTCCACCGGATTAGGGAAGGATGTCGGCAGTGCCCTTTCAAAGGAACCATCCCGGGATTTATCTGAAGCGATTTCGGGAAATCACGGAAAATCTAAATCAGGATGGGCGGACGCGGGTTTGAACCATAGTCCTCCCGAATGTTAGTCCAGTGTGCTACCTACTACAACCCCATATGTATCACTCCCGTAGCGATTGTGAGAACGAGAAGAAAGTAATAAAACCTCTTAAGGAGGAGTCTCAAAGGTCATTCTTCCCGCGTTCCATGCTTGAATGGAACGGGAAAAAGCCTTAGTACACTAAAGTGACAGATGTCATGGGATAGCGATATCCACACATACAGATGACGGTAGTTTCGCGTATACAAGATATAACAGGGCAGTGCATTGGCGGAGCTGTCATTGGTAATCAGATGATTGATGTGAAAAGATTTCCGACGTGGTATGGCAGCATGACGGGAATTAATGGACTTTGAACGTGTAACGGTAGGTGGGACCAGATGCATGTGACGTTCTATTTCGGAAATCGTTACGGAGTTAATATCCCGAAATCCACAGTGTGAAGACTGTGCCGATTCGTTAGATGGTTGATTTGAGGGAGGGGACCAAATAGCGAGGTCATCGGTCCCAAGAGTGTGCCGAGAATACATTTCAGGCATTGCCTCTCACTACGTACAACGCAGTGGCCACAGCCTTTACTTAACGACCGAGAGCAGCGGCGTTTGCTTATCGTCATCAGTGCTAACAGACAAGAATAAATGCGTGAAATAATTGCAGAAATCAATGTGCGACGTACGACCAACGTACCCGTTTGGACAGTGCAGCGAAATTTGGTGTTAATGGGACGACGGAAGTCAGTGCCTTTGTTAAAACTATGACACAGTGAGCAATGCATATCCTGGGCTCGTGACCATATTGGTTGGACCCTAGACGACTGTAAAACCGCGGCCTGGTCAGATAAGTCGCGATTTCAGTTGGTAAGAGCTGACGGTAGTGTTCGAGTGTGGCTATGGTCTCAAGTGGCAACAAGGTACTGTGCAAGCTGGTGGTCGCTCCATAATGGTGTGGGATGTGTTTACATTGAATGGACTGGGTCCTCTGGTCCAACTGAACCGATTATTGACTGTAAATGTTTATGTTCGGCTACTTGGAGACCATTTGCAGCCATTCATGGACTTCATGTTCCCAAACTACCATGTCATGTCACCGGGTCACAGTTGTTCGCGATTGGTTTGAAGAACATTCTAGACAGTTCGAGCGAATGATTTGGCCACGCAAACCGCCCGTCATCAGTTCCATCAAACATTCTTGGAGTATAATCGAGAGGTCAGTGCGTGCACAACATCCTGCACTGGCAACACTTCCGCAAGTATGGACGGGATTAGTTTTTCTGCAGGGGATTTCCAACGACTCGAGTCCATGCACCGTTGAGTTGCTGCACTACACCGGGCGAAAGAAGGTCCGATTTGATATCAGGAGGTTCCCCCCTGACTTTTGTCACCTCAGTGTAATTGGTACATTGGGACGTACGCTTTGCATTGTATTCCAAGTTGTCTGCAGCGTATAGATGCAGATCCTCGCGTAAGAGACAGTGACGAATGGTTTTAAAAGGAGTGACTTGAACAAAATGCATAAAAGAATTGAAAGCGAAATGCAGCAGCTTCTGAGAAGCAAAACCATACGGAACGAGTGCACAAAGTATACAAGGAGACCCAAATTCGCGTACTCGGTCACCAGGGCGTGGTTCCTAGCACACTAAAAATACAAAAAGTGTAGTGCATGCTTCTGGTAGAAAATGGACGCCAAAGAACAACACTGCAAACATATGTATGACAAATATTTTCATTCAATACAGTGCTGCTCAGTTAGTGCTGTGTGGAGAGTGTTTCGTTAGAATGGTTTAGTTCGCAAGTTCTCTTTCAGATCTAGGTGTATTTATTGTAATTTCCTGATTTTAGGCTCCTTAATCGTTAAACAGCAGTTACAGCAGGATTTATACAAAGCCCGGACAATTATTTAGTACTATACCCGAAATGAGAATACAAAAAAATGGTTCAAATGGCTCTGAGCACTATGGGACTCAACTGCTGAGGTCATTAGTCCCCTAGAACTTAGAACTAGTTAAACCTAACTAACCTAAGGACATCACACACATCCATGCCCGAGGCAGGATTCGAACCTGCGACCGTAGCGGTCTCGCGGTTCCAGACTGCAGCGCCAGAACCGCGCGGCCACTTCGGCCGGCCAATGAGAATACAATCGTTATCATTATTTTACTTTGAAAGACGTGTTTTAGCTTTAAACATTTACTCTGTTGCCTTGCATGCACTGCACCCCTCTACGCTTTCCGGCCCATTGCCCGCATTTCTTCAGTTATATGCCCTCCACACACAATGAAACGTGACAGCCATAGCAACTGATGTGGATACATCGTCTTTGTCTCCTCAAAAAATCATGTGCTATGAGTATTGGTGCATATCATGGTCGTCAACATTCATCATCTTGAAATGCATAGATATAAATTGCAGCCGGCCGGAGTGCCCGAGCGGTTCTAGGCGCTACAGTCTGAAACCGCGCGACCGCTGCGGTCGCAAGTTCGAATCCTGCCTCGGGCATGGATGTGTGTGATATCCTTAGGTTAGTTAGGTTTAAGTAGTTCTAAATTATAGGGGACTGACGACCTCAGAAGTCAAGTCCCATAGTGCTCAGAGCCATTTGAACCATTTTTTATAAATTGCACTTATACACATTTAATCATACACCTGCCCGCAGTTCTATGAACAAGTGTGTATAAGTGAGATTTTCACATCGTTGACTTTGTCAAGAAATGCGCTGCTCCTTAAAGTGCAGTTTAAAAAACTCAGAGTGGATCTCCACAAATGCCAGCCGCGGTGATCTCGTGGTTCTAGGCGCGCAGTCCGGAACCGTGCCACTGCTACGGTCGCAGGTTCGAATCCTGCCGCGGGCATGGATGTGTATGATGTCCTTAGGTTAATTAGGTTTAAGTAGTTCTAAGTTCTAGGGGACTGATGACCACAGATGTTAAGTCCCATAGTGCTCAGAGCCATTTGAACCATTTCTCCACAAGTCCGTATGTAAAAGCGCCATCAAAAACATATGTAAGAGGGTCGATGTGCTTTAAGGTCAACGGTCCACGTCGATAAACGAAGCGATTACATGCGGTTTTCCACAGATAAGGAATGCGGAAGAACTGGTTGCGCGCTTTCGAGCTGCTCTTGTAACTGTGGATGCGACGAGTTCAAGAGAAACGTGACCCAGCGACTGGCTAAATGTTTGGAGATGCATGAAGACCGCTGTGGGCACCTGCTCTGAAGACTGTCAATGTTCTGTCAAAGACACGTTGTCATTTATAGTGTATTCAACCCTCTGCTTACTAGAAAATCTGTATAACGTTACGTGTTGTTTAAACTGACATAAATTGACAAATCTTAACTACTTATATCATGGATCGCCTTTGTGGCATGAAAACTTTTAAAATAATTTTATTTATTTAAAGTTTACGTTTTAAAAACTCAATTTTTATACTTTTACTGGTGGATTTCTACGGATATGTAATTTATTCTCATTCTAAACAAGTGTTTTTATAATATGATTCCTATTGTAAATTTGTGCACGGTGCACACTCAGACAATAGCGGAATGTTCCGAGCATACAGGTCTGATGCACTTCATTACCAAGGTTCCTAAATGAAAATCTTGTAGGTCCCTGGTCTTCTTTCAATACATCTTTCTTGCGCCACCTACCAGAAATTCTAGCCGAAGGGGAGCAAATTTTTCATTTCTAGTATGAGAAACAATAAGTCACACTCGACAGAATTTGCAGTACATTGTTCTTCTCCTTCTTTGTAAAGGGATTCTTTATGATCATCATCATCTTCGTGTGGTTCTGGGTTTTCACCGACTTCTACCTCATTATCATCATAACTGGAAATACAGCTTTACTAAGTGGGTTTTCAGGATCAGAAGACTGCTCCAACGATACCCTTATTTCATCTCATAGTCTTCTCCTCGGTAACATTCTTTATTATAGAACAGACAACTGTCATGAAATAATAACCCAAAATAAACATGTGCTTACCACATGTAGGACTGTTGAATACTGAAAGAATAACAACGCGAGTCAACAATAGTAAATGACGCAACAGACGCTGCGCAGACACACATCTGGTTGTTTCGAAATTGCTGCTAAACTCAACGGGCTTGCGAGGTCCGTACAGGAAGAAACGTGAACCAGCACTTCAATGTAAAACCACAGGTGCATTTTTATAATCATTTTCCACAACTATGAGTAACAAGATAGGTCAGCAAAAATCCTAAAATTTCCTTAAAGTGAAATATACAGTTACTAATAGAGAAGGTAACAAAAATCACAGACGGGCTACTGAGGCCCGATGATAGTTAATGGTTTCAAATATAATAACTGGAAGCACTGAATGTATTACACTGAAGAGCCAAAGAAACTGGTACACCTGCCTAATATCGTGTAGGGCCCCCGCGAGCACACAGAAGTGCCGCAACACGACGTGACATGGACTCGACTAATGTCTGAAGTAGTGCTGGAGGGAACTGACACCGTGAATCCTGCAGGGCTGTCCATAAATCCGTAAGAGTACGAGGGGGTGGAGATTTCTTCTGAACAACACGTTGCAAGGCATCCCAGATATGCTCAATAATATTAATGTCTGGGAGTTTGGTGGCCAGCGGAAGTGTTTAAACTCAGGAGAGTGTTCCTGGAGCTACTCTGTAGCAATTCTGGACGTGTGGGGTGTCGCATTCTCCTGCTGAAATTGCCCAAGTCCGTCGGAATGCACAATGGACATGAATGAAAGCAGGTGATCAGACAGGACGCTTACGTACACTATATGATCAAAGGTATCGGACACCCCCAAAAACGTACGTTTTTCATATTAGGGGCACCCCTCTCAGATTTAATGATAAGAAGGGTCAGTGGACAGCCCGTCAAAACCTGAACACAAATCAAGCATGAAAACAGAAAGATGGTGTACTGAACTGTGAAAAAAAAGCAAAATAGAAACAGTGAACGGTCGAAGGACAAGATGTGCAATATAGAGCTACCTAGACTCGCAACGGCGTCGTGTTTACGTGGTCACGGTCTTCGACTGGCAGTTTTTCTTTCTTTTTTTTATATCGCTGTTTGCTCTGTTCAAATTTGTGTCTGTGTCGTGTTGTAACGTCCACTGACAACAGCGAGGTTTAAGGAAGGGACCTATAATGACAGTTGCCGGCCGGAGTGGCCGTGCGGTTCTAGGCGCTACAGTCTGGAGCCGAGCGACCGCTACGGTCGCAGGTTCGAATCCTGCGTCGGGCATGGATGTGTGTGATGTCCTTAGGTTAGTTAGGTATAATTAGTTCTAAGTTCTAGGCGACTGATGACCTCAGAAGTTAAGTCGCATAGTGCTCAGAGCCATTATAATGACAGTTGATTCACCACAACTACTGTACTAGCAGCCGAAAGGAAGTAGCTTTCGAAAGGGAACCGCAAATGTTTGATGACAAGACAAGTCAACCGAATCCTCCGCCGGAAAATACGTCTGGTGTGTCATACACGGCGTTAGTGACAGTACGTGTGTCATATGATAGGAATCTCTTACCGAAGTACATAATTTGTTCGCCTGGTGAATGAGATATGCCTCCTTGTCCAGTTTAGGAGTTCGTGTGAATGTGATCACTCAAACAGAAATAACGAAAACATAATGGTTTGTCACATAAGCTGCAGCAAATGAACGCAACAGTTTCACAATCACACAGTTTCTCTGTGCTCTGTCAAAACATACGTTTTCGAAGTTGCGTTCCGTTTTGGAAGTTCTGACTTTCGAATTCCTTTGTGGTAACGTAGTTCACAGCCGTTTATTTGTTATTTTCATTTCTGGTAGACGTCTATGTGGTATCTCACCTGCTGTCACTATTCATCACGTTTTCTTGCGACGGTAATGTATTCTTACCACATGACAAAAAAATGGTTCAAATGGCTCTGAGCACTATGGGACTCAACTGCTGTGGTCATAAGTCCCCTAGAACTTAGAACTACTTAAACCTAACTAACCTAAGGACATCACACGCATCCATGCCCGAGGCAGGATTCGAACCTGCGACCGTAGCGGTCGTGCGGTTCCAGACTGTAGCGCCTTTAACCGCTCGGCCACTCCGGCCGGCTTACCACATGACATATTCTACTGTCAGTGTATAGTATGAGAACTGCCAAGACTACAGAAAGAGAACAAAACATTTCAGAGACCGGACGGAAAGTTCATAATGACGTGAAAAAAAAAAAAAAATATTGACACGAAAGAGATCTGAACACAGCTCATTCACGTTAGTCCTTCCTGTTTTCATGCTTGGCCTGTGTTCAGTTTTTGACGGGCTATTCATTGGGCCATCTTACCACTAAATCTGAAGGGGTGGGCCGGCCGAAGTGGCCGCGCGGTTCTGGCGCTGCAGTCTGGAACCGCGAGACCGCTACGGTCGCAGGTTCGAATCCTGCCTGGGGCATGGATGTGTGTGATGTCCTTAGGTTAGTTAGGTTTAACTAGTTCTAAGTTCTAGGGGACTCATGACCTCAGCAGTTGAGTCCCATAGTGCTCAGAGCCATTTGAACCATTTTGAAGGGGTGGGGGGTGGGAGGGGTAAGGGGGGTGGGGAAGAGGTGCGATGATGAGTTTTCCTTGTGAGTCGCTACTGGGTTGCAATTTTTACTTCGCGTTTTACTGACCCTGTTAATACATATCCATAAAACGAATATCGGACTATACTAATTTTGGAACGATCCGCGGTACGGGCACGTAAAATTCCGATTTAAACATAATTTTGCTTGTAACAGGAAACAAACCGACGCCTTCTGTTATTACTGGACGTCGCATGAAAGACGTGATGAGCACTGTTTGTTTGAGCTGACTCTAGCTACACAATGCAAAAACGAAATTGCAGATATCTGCCGAAACATCAGAGAAAATGCGCCTGACGACTCTTAAGAGAGACACTCGGTATAAATAGGTATAGGTATGGCTGACTGTTGTATGAATGGTGACCATTATTTCTAGAAGACAACAGTTTGTTAATTGTGGGTGCGATGCTGTGCTGGAAGTATATGTCAAATCAACAAATTACAATTCATGATAGAACGCTTGTGTAAGACTGTCACTGAACTTACAACGCCTCCTCTCAAGAGCCCACGCTACAGAGTTGATGGTACTGTACCAAATGAGCTGGAAAGAGTTGACACAATGCCCGCTACCCTCTTATGGTGCTGGACAACAAGCACACATCAGGTAACAAAAATGGTTCAAATGGCTCTGAGCACCATGGGACTTAACAGCTGAGGTCATCAGTCCCCTAGAACTTAGGACTACATAAACCTAACTAACCTAACGACATCACACACATTCATGCCCGAGGCAGGATTCGAACCTGCGACCGTAGCGGTCGTGCGGTTCCGGACTGAAGCGCCTAGAACCGCTCGGTCACTCCGGCCGGCCAGGTAACAAAGAAAACACGTAGAACCATTACACCATTCTGCTAGGAGAAAGAACACACTCGACCTGCGCGCGCGTAACGGGAGAAAAATTCCAGGCTCAGTCAGGATTTGTGCAAAAGTAGCGCCTGCAACACAAAACCAATTGCTCACCGTCCGATCACAGCTGTAAACGATGCTTGAGTCAGGTCAGAATATCGAATAACTGAAGGAAGGTCAAGGAAGGCACAGCTTAAAAGAGCGAAAAAAAATGGTTCAAATGGCTCTGACCACTATGGGACTTAACATCTGAGGTCATCAGTCCCCTAGACTTGGAACTACTTAAACCTAACTAACCTAAGGACATCACACACATCCATGCCCGAGGCAGGATTCGAACCTGCGACAGTAGCGGTCGCGCGGTTCCAGACTGAAGCGACTAGAACCGCTCGGCCACATCGGCCGGCTTAAAAGAGCGACGACCGTAATATTTCAACGGTGAAATCTTATCGCCACCGTGCATTTTTTTTAGTATAAGACGTAAGGACCAGAAAGACGTCTGACAAACTGTTTGTAGAGAGCTTTCTAGCTTGAACTCAAGTTAGTACAGAATTTTTGAAAGCCAGATTGATCTATGCTGCAATCCACCAAGTACTCAGTACAGTTAGAATCGAAGCTAAAAAGACAGTGAGTGAAACGGTAGCTGTGTTTCTGATGTATAGATGAAACTCTGTCAGAGTTCATCAGTGAATAGTGTTTATGGTCGTAGTTCCATAAATTTTAAATGGAGTTAATGTACACAGAATGTTAAGGACTATAGTAAACTGTCAAATACAAGAAACATGACATTTAAATTAGAGAGCGTACAAGTTAAGTGAAACCAGTACCATTAAACTCATTTCTGGGGCTAAATCCGATTTTAACGAATATTTCTCTTCTGAGCAAATCACCACTATTTTCGAAAACCAGAAAATAAAAAGCAGACACTTCGCAAATGGAGGATATGTGATAAAAAAATTCTACATTGTTTACTAACCGGTAACAACCAGAAGCTAATGATACACCTCGACTAGTTTGACCTGTCATATTATGTGAGTAGCGTTGCCAGTTAGACGATATAGAAAACAGCTTTTGTATCACGGATCCTCCATTTTGGCAATTTTGCCTTTTTTGCGAAGTATTGTTATTTTAATCTTCTTAAGACCACAGCTTTAGCCTCCTTCGCAACAAATGTGTGGCAGCGCAAGTTCAGGCCAACAAATTTCGTGAGGCTTGTCTGCAAAATGTGACGTCTTGAAAACTATCCGTCGGTCTGGAAGCTCTGGTATTATCGTGAGATTATGTTCGAGTTGCATATTAGACTGAGAAGTTGAAGTATTAATTTGCAGGAGGGAATATAAGAAGGAGAACTTTGAAAACCGTAAGGCTTAAAAATAAGAATATTCAGAACAAGTGACTTAATGATCGATATTAGAGGATATGCGCTAGGTAAGGGTGCGCTACTCTTTTTTTTTCAGTGTTTGTTCCAGAATGCTAGATACACGTGTAGTGCCACAGGCTCACTAGAGCTGAATTTGCTTCCATTGTACACTCTTCAACCAGTCATTAATTTTTCACTGAACGCCAAGTAAAATCATTTGTTCAAAGTAGGAGAAAATTTCGACAAGAAATGCTGGCTTCCGAATGTTTTTCGGGTTGTTATGCAGTTTTGCGCAAAATTCACGTCCAGGTTAAAAGCAGAGAAGTGCACTTTTTTAAACAAATACTAAGAGAAATTGTATTATGACTTCTGTTCCTGCGCACGAGGAACTTTTCCATGCTGCATATTATCATGGTAATTATCGACAGGCTACTTGCACAACATTTACTGCCGAGGAATCATGACCTAAGAAACTGCTGGACTGGGTCAATGAATGATAAAGCCTTACTGCTAAAAAATATTATAGCGTGGATAGAGCAAAATAAAATTACGTTTCGACAATTTATTTGAATACTGAGAATATCAGGACAAATTCCTGTCAGCCCTATGTGCATATATCGTTATTCGAAGTAGACAGCCGCAGTGGCCGAGCGGTTCTAGGCGCTTCAGTCTGGAACCGCACGACCGCTACGGTCGCAGGTTCGAATCCTGCCTCGGGCATGGATGAGTGTGATGTCCTTAGGTTAGTTAGGTTTAAGTAGTTCTAAGTTCTACAGGACTGATGACCTCAGATGTGAAGTCCCATAGTGCTCACAGCCATTTGAACTATTTTGAAGTTAAGTAAAAATTTCATTGCACATTTATTGGGATTAAAAAATAATAGATGTTTGTATAAAATAGTTTAAAAAATGCTTAACAACCCACCTCCATCGAGTACAAACGTATGAACAGCGATCTGTCAGATTGTATCATAACATTAAAGCCACTTACCATTCCAACTGCATAACAAATAAAATAAATTGTCATAAATCTGTAAAATGTGCTTCAGGAGTTTACCTGTGTTGTGTATTTTCTGTATCATTGGGTTTTTCACATATTTTAAACAATCTAAAGGATCAATTTTCACGAATAATTTGCAAATATTGACCTAGCTATATTCTTTATTATACCAACTGTAATACAGTCACAAGTTACAAAGAACAAAAGATCGAATAGAATACGAGGAACATCAAAACACACTGAACGATATATTTGATCTTACAAATTATATCGTATATGCATTCTGCGAGAAGGAAAGAGAGCTATCATTATTTCAGAGATACGCCGTAAGTCTATATTTAGCACTGCGGGAAGTTGAAACTTCTTTGTTGCTATAGGGAACGTTTTTATTTACATTTACATTGATTTAAAAAATTTTCAGGCGACTGTCACCAGCATCGATATATTAGGAGAATTGCGTGATACACACTGTGCTAGCTTACAATATATCTACTCACAACCGGTTTCGATCATTGATCATCTTCATAGTGCTGGTAAAAGTATGCAAACAAAGTGAAAACTGTGAATATCAACACAAATTACATTTTCCTGACAATTACTCGGAAAAATTAAATCTATGTACGAAAAATATCGATTGTGACAACTACACATCTCATACACGCCATAGCTGACTTGCAAACCTCAGAAAAAGATACTTAACGCTCTAATATCGGCTTGTTTCCATTTTTGTTCAAGCTCTTTGAAGATGATCAAAAACCGATTGTGAATAAATATATTTTAGACAGCGCAGAGTGTACCATGCATTTCTCCAAGTAAATTGATTTAGATTACTTTTTGTTAAACGAGAGCAACGTTCTCGAAGCGGTCCAAATCGGTGATCCGCTCCGTGTTAGTTGGCATAGGTCATAGGGGATAGGGACGCTTATGTGCTTGACAGATTTATAACCACAATTCTCGTTCGTTGCTGAAATTCGCAGGCATCAGAAAAGCTACAAAACGCAAAAAGAAATCCTCAGAATAAACGGTGTCTCGATTCAACCAATATCTCACATCACCGTTCAAATGGTATAGAAGTACATGCACAGAAAACGAAACAGAGATGAAAATTTATTTTGCAAATAAACGTATGCATACAATGCGGTGGATAAATCAGCCGTTTCTTTTAGAAAACTCTCGATACCTTACGGAATGTAAATGAGATATCTGAAATAATAACTTGTTTCTAATAATGAGTCCGATGGCAACGAATGTGAGTTCTGCATTCACTGCAAAATCCATTCAAGACAGACTTGAACTGGCTGAACCATTTCTCTTCAATAATTCAATATTTCTTCCTTTGACCCTAGTTTTCAAATATTTACACTACTGGCCATTAAAATTGCTACACCACGAAGATGACGTGCTACAGATGCGAAATTCAACCGACAGGAAGAAGATGCTGTGATGTACAAATGATTAGCTTTTCAGAGCATTCACACAAGGTTGGCGCCGGTGGCGACACCTACAACGTGCTGACGTGAAGAAAGTTTCCAACCGATTTGTCATACACAAACAGTAGTTGACCGGCGTTGCCTGGTGAAACGTTGTTGTGATGCCTCGTGTAAGGAGGAGAAATGCGTACCATCACGTTTCCGACTTTGATAAGGGTCGGATTGTAGCTTATCGCGATTGCGGTTTATCGTATCGCGACACTGCTGCTCGCGTTGGTCGACATCCAATGACTGTTAGCAGAATGTGGAATCGGTGGGTTCGTGAGGGTAATACGGAACGCCGTGCTGGATCCCAACGGCCTCGTATCACTAGTAGTCGAGATGACAGGCATCTTATCCGCGTGGGTGTAACGGATCGTGCAGCCACGTCTTGATCCCTAAGTCAACAGATGGGGACGTTTGCAAGACATTAACCATCAGCACGAACAGTTCGACGACGTTTGCAGCAGCATGGACTATCATCTCGGAGACCATGGCTGCGGTTACCCTTGACGCTCCATCACAGACAGGAGCGCCTGCGATGGTGTACTCAACGACGAACCTGGGTGCACGAATTGCAAAACGTCATTTTTTCGAATGAATCCAGGTTCTGTTTACAGCTTCATAATGCTCGCATCCGTGTTTGGCTACATCGCGGTGGACGCACATTGGAAGTGTATATTCGTCACTGCCATACTGGCGTATCACCCGGCGTGATGGTATGGGGTGCCATTGGTTGCACGTATCGGTCACCTCTCATTCGCACTGACGGCACTTTGAACAGTGGACGTTACATTTCAGATGTGTTACGACCCGTGGCTGTACCCTTCATTCGATCCCTGCGAAACCCTACATTTCAGCAGGATAATGCACGACCGCATGTTGCAGGTCCTGTACGGGCTTTTCTGGCTACAGAAAATGTTCGACTACTGCCCTGACCAGCACATTCTCCAGATCTCTCACCAATTGAAAACGTCTGGTCAATGGTGGCCGAGCAACTGGCTCGTCACAATACGCCAGTCACTACTCTTGATGAACTGTGGTATGGGGTTGAAGCTGCATGGGAAGCTGTACCTGTACACGCCATCCAAGTTCTGTTTGACTCAATTTCCAGGCGTGTCAAGGCCGTTATTACGGCCAGAGGTGGTTGTTCTGGGTACTGATTTCTCAGGATCTGTGCACCCAAATTGCGTGAAAATGTAATCACATGTCAGTTCCAGTATAGTATATTTGTCCAATGAATACCCGTTTATCATCTGCATTTTTTCTTGGTGTGGCAATTTTAATGGCCAGTAGTGTATTACAATGCAGACTGCTGTTAAATTTCATGCGCAGACGACACTTCAAACCTTGCCTATGACTAGCCATGAATTGTACAATGTCTGAAACAAATAAAATGACAGAGGCTTCTATTACATGAACAAATATTTTTTATTGTAAGAAATTCCAAGAAAAGGATGTTTTCGGTAGCACGGGTAGTATTTTCCTAATGTGTGACAGTTATGTAGAACTTCCAGCGATCTGTTAATCAGTTTTTGCGAGTGCATCTGCCTTCTAATTATAGGTATCATTTACATTGATCAGACAGAACATTATGACCCCCTACCTAATAGCCGGTATGTCCACCTTTTGCACAGATTACAGCGGCAACGCATCGTGGCATGGAAGCAATGAGGCCTTGGTAGGTCACTGGAGGGAGTTGATCTGGCGAGTTGGACGGCTAGCACATCAATTGGAACTCGCCACTGTGTTCCTCGAACCACTCCATCATACTCTTGGCCTTGTGACATGGCGTATTAGCCTGATGAAAAATGCCGCTGCAATTAGGAAACATGATTGTCATGAAGGGGTGTACGTGGTCTGCAACCAGTGTAAAATACTCCTTGGCCGTCATGGTGCCTTGCTCGAGCTCCACTGGACCCATGGATGTCCACGTGAATGTTTCCCAGACGGCAATAGAGCCGCCGCCAGCTTGTCTCCGTCCAGCTGTACAGATGTCAATGAGCTGTTCCACTGGAAGATGTCGGAATCGTGCCCTCCCATCGGCATGATGAACAATGTATCGGGCTTCATCAGACCATGAAAAGCTCTACCGCTGCGCCAACGTCCAGTGCCGGAGGTTACGTGTCCATTTCTGTCATTTCTGTCGTAGTTGCCGATGTCATGGTGTTAACATTGGCACATGCGTGGGTCGTCGGCTGTGGAGGCCCACCGTTAGGAGTGTTTTGTGCACTGTGAGTTCAGACACACTTTTACTCTGCTCAGTATTAAACTTTGGTGTTAGTTCCTCCACAGTTCGCCGCCTGCCCTGGTTTACCAGTCCGCCCGGCTTACGACGTCTGTCACCTGTAATGAGGGGTGGCCGCCCAACCCCACGAGTCTGGACGTGGTTTCAGCTTGGTTCCGCCACACAAACCACAGCATTTCTCGAACACCCGACAAGTCGTGCAGTTTCCAAAATGCTCATGCCGAACCTCCGGGCCATCAAAACTGCCCTCGGTCAAACTCAGATACATCGCGCGACTTCCCAAATGTACACTCGGGCAGTACGCTCACTGATACTAAACACTCCGTGTATATGTCTGACTAGCAGTCATTTCTGGCCAGATGACGCTGCTATCGCTTGGACGGGTTTATATCACTAGTTGGTCGGTCGCCATAATGTCAGCCCCGAATCTACGATATTTCCGAACCGAGGCAAAAACTTGATAGTGACACTTCCCCTACTCGAGCGTTTGAGATAGGACGTCAAAAATTAAAAAAAATAGATTTCACAAAAATATGTCCATTTTGTAGCGCACATCTTTCTGAGGAGTTTGATATATACAACATATGTTCGAGGAAATGTAAGACATATTATTTCACACAGCATTCTTCTATCTCACGTCAATGTATTTCACTCTGTGGAATTCAAACGTGTATATTTTGTAATGGAAGCCATCAAACCAATATTCATTACAGTGGAAAGTAAAATGTCCTGTGGTGCCTCTCCCGTCCCTGTCGGCAGACTTGACATCCTACGATTATTTGTAACCGGGCGAATAAGAACACTTCAGAAAATTTGCACTCTTTATTGCCTATTAGCTAACAGCTTTCTCTTTTGTGGGACATAAAATTAAATGTAGAAAACATAAAACCAGTGAAGACAAGAGACAAGCAAGACAGTACACATTTCTTCAAACCGTAGGTCCCAGCAATTTCTCCTATCTCATCTTGCTACATCTGTACACGGCGTGCTTTCCTTTCTGCAAAAGAATCTATTACCACATCAAAGTTCGTAAAAAAGTTTTACTGCATGAAAAATCAAAATGTCGTTGTCTAATACTGAAAAAGCTGTTAATACGAATAGCACCAAAGACTGGTGTGGTTTCTCGATTTGATTACGTCTATTTTGTCACTGTCTGCTAGATAAAACGCCAAATAAGCGAGATTGTTTTGTCACAAGGGGTCATTTTTGTGACACAACAGGATATAATTCACGAAGCACCAATATCAAATGCCTATGAGGCCTACTACAATCAAAAAGTTTTATCTTATGAAATAGTTTCATATTTCATTCGTACGCTCCAATTTCTCAAGCAAGAGAGCGAAAAGTAGTAGTACGAAATTTTTATATAAATTAGGATTCTTCATATTCTTCTATATAATTTGTGTGATGTCTCCGTTTCTTCTCCTTCCTCGTTCTGACAAAAACTCGGTTCTAGGCGCTTCTGTCTGGAACCGCGTTGCTGCTACGGTCGCAGGTTCGAATCCTGGCTCGGGCATGGCTGTGTGTGATGTCCTTAGGTCAGTTAGGTTTAAGTGGTTCTAAGGCTAGGGAACTGGTGACCTCAGATGTTAAGTCCCATAGTGCTTAGAGCCATTTGAACCATTTTTCACAAACACTCTTTCCCTAACTAGTTCTGTAACTATTCTGTCATTGTCAAAACTTATTCTCCAGTTAACTTCACTAATCATGCCTGAATTACCGGTTTAATTATCCCGCGCTTGTTCTCCGGTTAGCCGTTATTACGTGTTCGTACAACGCGTTTTCCGCGCTGTTCCAAGAATAGAACTTTAGCGTCTGCTAATCGCGGAATGTACCACTGGCCCTTACTAGTGTAGCGATCTGGCATAAATTTTCTGTCAGAATTTCATTTTCTTCGATACACCGAGAAGATAATATATAATCTTTATAATGTTATTCCTGTTAACCGTTTATTTCCATTCTGGTAGTCTGAAGCTATGGATTTCGCTAATAATTATAACAACGCTGATCATTCGTACACCCAGTCAACCACATAAACAAGCATCGATTGGCATTCACGCGTTCAGGTTTATTCCCGTCAGTTCGTATAGCCCCGTCACCTTTTGTCTGCGAGAAAGTTTATTTCTAGATGCGGCGGGGATTTCCCTGGCAGAGTTGTCACGTACACTATGCACGCATTCAAAAATCTTGGACAACCGCAGAATCACCGTGGACGAGATCCGTCGGCTACTGGGTATTAGTGTGGGCACCGTCCACATCGTAATGCATCAACACTTGAACTTTCGAAAAATCTGTGCGCATTGGGTTCCTCACCAAATGAGCGCCGAACAGCGAAATACTCGAATGGCGCTGTCTTCGAGTCATCTGCAACGTTACCACGAGGAGGAATACGGCTTTCTGTCGCGTATTGTCACAGGTGACAAAACATGGTGTCACCATTTTGAACCGGAAAGCAAGCGTCAGAGCAGGCAGTGGAAACATGTGACTTCACTACCTCCATTGAAATCAAAGGCCGTGCACACCACCGAGCGAGGTAGCGCAATTGTTAGCACACTGGACTCGCATTCGGGAGGACGACGGTTCAAACCTGCGTCCGGCCATCCTGATATAAGTTTTCCGTGATTTCCCTAAATCGCTTCATGCAAATGCCGGGATGGTTCCTTCGAAAGGGCACGGCCGATTCCCATCCCTAATCCGAGCTTGTGCTCCGTTTCTAATGACCTCGTTGTAGACTGGACGTTAAACACTTATCTCCTCCTCCTCCGTGCACACCACTTCTGGTAAGGTTATGATGTCCTTTTTTGACCACAAGGGCCCACTGCTTGTCGAATTTCTGGAACGGGGAACCACCATCAATGGCCAGCGATATCAAGCCACCTTACAGAACCTTAGACGAGCCATCAAGTCAAAATGCCGAGGCATGTTATCCAATGGCGTTATCCTCCTGTATGATAATTCCCGCGCGCTTCAGTGTGGAACCACGCGGCTGCTACGGTCGTGCATGGAAGTGTGTGATCTCCTTAGGTTAGTTAGGTTTAAGTAGTTCTAAGTCTAGGGGACTGGTGACCTCAAATGTTAAGTCCCATAGTGCTTAGAGCCATTTGAACCATTTGATAATGCCCTCCCGCACACGGCCAATGCGGTAAAGACGACACGCAGCAGTTTCAGTGGGAAACGCTGGAATGTCCACCGTACACTCCCGACGTTTCACCGTCTGACTTTTATGTGTTTGGACCTCTAAAACAAACTATTCGCGGACATTGATACGCAGCGGACGACGAAGTGTGTGGCTGGGTCCAGGTCTGGTTCCGACAGCTGCCTATTAGCTTCTTCAAGGATGGAATCGACCGGCTAGTGTTGCAATGGGGTAAATGTGCCAGCAGTTTTGGAGACTATTTTTGAATATGTGTAGTGTGTATAACTACATTTTTGAATTAATAAAACCGTTACCGTTACTTTACACTAGTGACCGGGTTTCATTTGAATCCTCTTATACCTTGGTCTACTTCAAAATTTTTATTCCCCACCCCCAGTGCTTCCCTCCAATACCATACCGCTAAATCCGCGATGCCTCAGAATGTGCATATCAATCGATCCGTTCTTTGTGTCAATTTGTACCATAAATTTATTTTGTCCTCAATTTGATTTAGTACCTCAATATAGTCAAGTTGCATGCTACGGAGTTTCGTCTCAGTTGTGCGATTGAATTCGTGATTTCCTGTAGAAAGCTCACAGTTCGTAGTAATTGATGGAAAGTCATCCAGTGAAACGGAAGTGATATCTGGCGTCCCCCAATGAAGTGTTATAGGCCCTCTGTCGTTTCTGATCTATATAAACGATTTAGGAGGCAGTCAGAGCGGCCATCTTAGACTGTTTGCAGATAATGATGTCATTTCCCGTCTAGCAAGTCCATCGGGAGATCAACTCCAATTTCAAAATGATTCGGACAAGATATCTGTATGGTGCTATCTAAGGCTGTCACTTCAACTAAATACTTACCGAATTACTATTACCTATTAAATTGGAATTATCAGATAGATAATGTTGTAGGAAAGGCAAACCAAAGACTGCGTTGTATTGGCAAAACGCTTAGAAAGTGCAACAGGTCTATTAAAGAGACTGCCTACACTAGGCTTTTCCGTCCTCTCCTTGAGTTCTGCTGCAGTGTGGAATCCTTACCAGACTGGACATCGAAAACGTTCAAAGAAAGGCAGCTCGTTTAGTATAATTGCAAAATAGGGGAGAGAGTGCCACGGATATGATATGCGAGTTGCAGTGGTATGCATTAAACCAGGGGCGGGCAGGAATCCTGCACATGTGCGGTGCACTTGCACGCGTGCAGTTGACAGGTGTTCCGCGTGCACACAGGGGCAAGCTGGCCACCCGCTTATCTCCCATCCCCAGCATACCTTCTGTCCGCTCCTTCCTCTGTAATGCGTTTTGTTTCCTAGCTTGCTGTATTGAGTGAATGAATAAGGATAGTAGGAGTGCTTGAAAGAAATCATGGTTTGAAAGAGTACCTATTACCTACGATACGTTTTATTTAATTATCACAGGTGGAGTTTACAATACGTTTAATACCTGGAACAAAATTTCTACATACAGACAAACACAAACAGTTACGTAAATTTTCATCACTGATGTTAGCTCTTAACCGAGACTTATTAATTCAGCAAATGGTTTTCCAGCTCTCGCTATATTAAGCGCAGTCTTATAACTTGCACATACCGCTGGGCTATTATTGTTGTCGTCCTGAAAACTTGAAAACAGTGCTCCATAAAATGTTAAATCAGTTATATGAGAGACATGACGAGAGAAAGTTGCAGATCTCTCGTGACAACAGCAACTACGACAAATTCAAATGGCTCTGAGCACTATGGGACTTATCTGCTGTGGTCATCAGTCCCCTAGAACTTAGAACTACTTAAACCTAACTAACCTAGGGACATCACACACATCCATGCCCGAGGCAGGATTCGAACCTGCGACCATAGCGGTCGCGCGGTTCCAGACTGTAGTGCCTAGAACCGCTCGGCCACTCCGGCCGGCTAACTACTACAGATTCATCTGGTATCGTCAGATCGCTCTTCTTAAGCTCAGTCAATTCCCCATCCGCTCAGAATCCGACAATAAATTGTACTCGTCCTTGTGAAATTTATTATAATGGCCTTCAATACCAAACTTCCGTTGACCATCGAGAATACTGCCACATATTAAACATTTCGAATTTTCACGTTTTTGCACAAAGAAAAAATGATTCTCCCATTACTTTTTAAAAGATAGCAAATCTCCACTTCTCCGTTTCTTGAAATACAACGTTCACTACATTGTGCCGAGATCTTTTCACGGAATTTCGGTTTTCAGCGTTCTCCTCCGAATGCGAAAATACTCTGTTCACACCTACCTATAGGGAGAAATAATCATTGTAATAAATAAGAGAAATCAGATCTTGCACAGAAAGAAGAAGTGTTAGTTTTCCCCGCGCGCTGTTGGAAAGTAGAACGATAGAGAAAATAATGAGGAAAGAGGTTCGATGAATACTCTGCCAGAAACGTAAGTGTAAACCGCAGAGTACCTATGTAGATGTAGATGTAGTAGTTCTTTGGCCTCTCGGCAGTCGTGTTATTCGAGAAACCTGGAAACTAGGTGGCGCACTCTCATACTAAATATACGACACTGCTGAAGTTAAGCGTTGAATCCTCCCTGAAATCGTCGTCGTGGTGACAGACTGATCTGTAGCGCAGCCCGAGGTATAGTTTAGTTTGGAAGGTGACAATTTATTTGTGAGTTGGCGAAGACAATGAATGTGAAAGCAGAAAATCTGGTTGTGGTAAACAAATGACCGGTAGCGAAGCGTAAGGTCAGCGTTCGCGCCTTATTGAAATATGCAAGGGGGGGGCCACTACGTAACTTTTACCATAGGTCATGACGGTCGATGTAGGCGACGTTTCGTTTAATTTTGATTTAGTAAGCGGCAAAGCGTCACGGAAATGTTCATTCAACCCCAGTGACAGACATTGCAAGAGAGGCGTTTGAATCACGTTATGGTCTACTGTTAAAATTACGATAGTGTACGTTCGTAGGAGAGTCAGCCAATATATTGCCTCCTCCTACGTATGTCTCGCGGAAGTAACGTGAAGATAAAATTAGAGAGATTCGTGCCCACAAAGAAGCTTATCAACAATCGTTCTTCACGCTAACCATACGCGACTGGAATAGCAAAAAGGGGAAGCGACAGTGGTACACAAAGTACCCTCCGCCAAACACCATAACGTGGCTTGCGGAGTGTAGATGTAGCCGTAGATTAGCTACGCGATTTACCCATCTAATCTTCAGCATTTGCCTACAGCACCACATTTAAAAAGCTTATCGTTCACTTTTCACTTCCGCACAAGGCTGCACGCCAAACAAATAGGTTCATAAAAGACTTCCCAATACTTACATGTATATTCGATGTTAATTTATTTTATTTAGAAATGCTTTCCTTGGTATAGCCAGTCTGGATTTTGTATATTCTCTACTTCGGCTATTTTCTGCTCAAATACCAAACCCCTTAACTACTTTTACTGTCTTCCTAATCTAATAACCCGACAACGATAGGGCGAGCGATGTGCTGATCACATACCGAATTCCACTGACACCATAGGCAAAGGATGATATGGCGATCGGTCGGGCTCGATTGGCCCCCTTAGGGCCGAAACGCAGAACTTTAACTTTTCCTAATATAACTCCAGCAACTACGGCTGTTTTACTTCAACTACATTCCATTACCCTTGTTTTACTTTTTTGATGATCGGATTATAACCCCCTTTTCAAGACACAAGCCATTCCGTTCAGCTTCTCTCTCACTTCCGTTGATTAGATTAGATTAGATTTACTTTCATTTCAATTGATCCGTAGTGAGGAGGTCCTCCAGAATGTAGAACATGTCAGAAAAACAATAATACACGACAAATATTTACAGCTAAAACAAGCTAGTGTATCTTCCACAGGACCCTAGTGGAATGTTCGTCATTTTTTTAATGAACACTATATGAAAGGCTCATTTTACAACACTCATTTACTAATATCGCATTAATGCACTGAATTTAAAATTAAAAAAGTTTTTTTATTTACAAGGTAATAAACATGTAATAGAACTACTACAATACTTATTTACAATGAACACATTACGGCACTGAAATGGTGCAGAAGTCAGATCGTACTTTTTATATATATATATATATATATATATATATATATATATATATATATATGTGTGTGTGTGTGTATATATATATATATATATATATATGTGTGTGTGTGTGTGTGTGTGTGTGTGTGTGTGTATCAGTTGGTTCTACTGAGCAATTCATCAATGGAGTAGAAGGAGTTGGCCACCAATAAATCCTTTAGGCTTCTCTTAAACTGAATTTCATTGGTAGTTAAGCTTTTTATGGCTGCTGTCAAGTTATTGAAAATGTGTGTTCCTGAATAATGCATACATTTTTGTACAAGAGTGGAAATGGAAATGAAGTCCCATGCTTCTTGATAGAGCGTAGGGGAACGATGCGGGAGACCCGCACCGCCGTACTAGGCAAGGTCCTAATGGAGGTGGTTTGCCGTTACCTTCCTCCGACCACAATGAGGATGAATGATGATTATGAAGACGACACAACAACACCCAGCCATCTCAGGGCAGGGAAAAAATCCCTGACCCCGCCGGGGACCGAACCCGGGACCCAGTACTCGGGAAGCGAGAACGCTACCGCGAGACCACGAGTTGCGGACTGCACAAGAGTAAGTGGCTTCAAATCCTTGTTATGATTATTTTTATTTCTAGTATTGATTCCATGAACTGAGATGTTGGTCTGAAAAAGTGATATATTTTTAATGACAAATTACATTAAGGAATAAATACATTGGGCATCAGTAGTTAGTATCCCTAGTTCCCTAAACAGGCCTCTGCAGGATGTTCTTGAGTTCACACCACATATAACTCTTATTGCACGTTTTTGTGCCCTTGTCTTGATGAATTACCCCAAAAAATAATCCCATATCACATTATGGAGTGAAAGTAAGCATAGTATGCCAGCGTTTTCATTTTTATAATCCCTATGTCTGACAGAATTCGCGTTGCAAATAGCGATTTGTTTAGACGCTTCAGAAGTTCTGTGGTGTGCTCCTCCCAGATGAATTTATTATCAAACTGTAATCCCAAGAATTTAACAGTGTCCACTTCTTCTATCTGCTTGTCATCATATGTTAGGCATATAGTCGTGGGACACCCCTTACAAGTTCTGAACTGCATGTAGTGTGTTTTTTCAAAGTTTAGTGACAAAGAATTGGCTAGGAACCAGTGATTAATATCCACAAATATTTTATTAGCCGATCTTTCTAAGACTACACTTGATTTGCTATTTATTGAAATGTTTGTATCATCGGCAAACAAAACAAACTTGGCATCTGGTAATGTTCTGATGAAAGGTCATTGACATACACAAGAAAAAGTAAGGACCCTAAGATGGAACCTTGTGGAACCCCACATGTAATTAGTTCCCAGTTGGATGTTGCCTGGTAGCTTAGTCTCTTTCCTAATAACACCCTTTGTTTCCTGTCAGAGATATAAGATTTGAACCATTTTGCAGCTTTTCCTGTTACGCCATAATATTTTAATTTACTTAAAAGGATATTGTGTTTTACACAGTCCAATTCCTTTGACAGATCAAAAAATATACCAGTTGCCTGCAATTTCTTGTCTGTTGAATTAAGTACATTTTCACTGTAAGTGTAGATAGCCTCCTCAATATCAAAACCCCTTAAAAATCCGAACTGCGACTTTGACAGTATGTTATTTGTGAAACGATCGTTAGAAAGCCAATTGAACATTACTTTTTCTAAAATTTTTGAGAACGCTGGCAAAAGTGAAATTGGACGGACATTTGACGCTATTTCTTTACCTCCCTTCTTAAACAGTGGCTTAACTTCAGCATATTTCAAACATTCAGGAAATATTTCATTGATAAACGACTGGTTACACATATAGCTTAATATGTTACTTAACTCAGACTCACATTCGTTTCTGACAAAATTACAATTTCATTCGCAAACCTAAACGTTTTTATTTCTCCTCACTGAACTTTGATCTCTTTTCCAAATTTCTCTTTCGTTTTCCTTACTACTAGCTCAGTGCATAGATTAAATAACGTTGGGGATAGGGTACAATTCTGTCTCACTTCATTCTCAACTACAGCCTCCCTTTTATATCCTTCGACTCTTACAAGTTTATTCTAACGAAATCGAAATGTGTGTAATTTAGTAATAATATGAAGACAAGTGTGTTAAAACAGACGTGGCGTTGCAAAGCCATACTATTTTGACTTAGCTTTTGTGCACCTTATTTTCGTAAATAGATTTTCGCTAGAAGGTGGAGCAAAATTTGTGCTTAAATCCTTACAGTTCAGAACTGGTCATTATGTCCGAAAGACGTCCCACGGCTATGTTTGGTGCTAGAATCAGGTTTACGACTACTCATTAACATAAATACGCCTGCAACTGGTTTGGCCCCATGTTTCTTTCGGACAAGCTGCTCAGAGATATGACAGGAACGCTCACTCGAACCAGAAATTTCTAGTAACCATGGCCTTTAAAATGCATGCCTGAAGAACATCTTCGATACTGTGAAACAAATCTCTTCTGCTGCAGACTCCTTGCTTTTTGGGAGAAGGTTGCATGGACCCAAAAAAAATCTGGTAAACATGGGGTCGAAAATGCATACATTAACAGCTATGAGCACTTGTTGAGTAAAAGAAAGATGCGTTTTTCCACAGCAGCGAAGATGAAAAAGTGCTCATAGCTCTTATAGCGCCCATGTTTACTAGACTTTTTTGCTTCGAATGATAGCTCTTGTCATATCCCCAAATACTGACGATTCCTCATGGAAAATTCTGTATGAGAGATGTGATCAAAAAATAAGGGAAATGTTTTCTTAAAGAATCTTTAGTTATTCATCAACGTCAACTTTATGCCCTTCAAAGCAATTCCTCTCCGATATAATACACTTGTTTCAGCGCTTTTTCCAATTATAGAAGCACTTCTGGAACTCACTTTTCTTTCCGGTGTTCAGCTACTTAAGCGATTCTGTTTTTACCTCATCAGTGGTGGCAAAACGAAGTCCTTCCGTGCTTCTCTTCAGTCTCGGGAATAAAAAGAAGTCACAAGGGGCAATATCCAGCTAAAGCAACATAACGGTTTTGTTTTTTGCCAAAAAATCACGAACAAGCATTGAGGTGTGAGTGGGAGCATTATGGTGATGCAATTTTCACCATTGGTTTTGCCACAATTCTGGTCGTTTTCTTCGGATTGCTTCAAGTAAACGGAGCGTAACTTTCAGGTGGTATTCCTTATTGACAATACGACCACAAGATCTCACGATGAACTACCCGATTATAATGGGATAAAACATGTGAAGAACCTTCTCATGTGATCGACCTTGTCGAATTTTTTTGCGGTTCTGGCTCTTCAGGCAGTTTCCATTGGGACGTTTGGGCCTTGGTTTCGACGTCATACACGGATACTCATGTTTCGTCACCTATTACAACCTTCTTTAGAAGTTCTCTGTCGTTGTCGACTTCATTCAGCAGATCCTGAGCGATGTCCACGCGACATCGTTTTTGGTCGAAATTAAACAATTTCGGAACAAATTTTGCTGCTACATGTTCCATGCCCGAAACATGCTAAAATTACTTTGCATGAGCCAGAGGATATGCCAACATTATAAGCAAACATTCTGATGGTGATTCCGCGGTGCCAGAACGATTTTCTTTACTTCTTCCACACTCTCGTCAGCAATTGATGTGCTAGGCCGCTAGGGGGTGCAGGGTGATCGTCATCTTCAAGGTCTTCTCGATCCTCTTTGAAACGTTTATGCCACTCGTAAACTCTTGTCTTACTCATAGTAGATTCGCCAAAAGTCACAGTAAGTATTTCTAATGTGGTGCTGCACTTTATTCTATTTTTCAAACAAAATTTAATGCAAATTCTGTGAGCCATCTTTTTTGACAATAAAAATTCGCCGATCACTAGAAACACGTATAATCTTTTCGACTGTCAACAATTAACTAAATATTCAAAACGGCTTAAAATGCAAACATACACCAGGAACATATGTACCAACAAGATAAAAAAATTTGAGACTCAGATTTATAAATACTGTGAAATGTAAAATTCCCGTAACGTTTTGACCACGCGTCGTATAGTCTTCTACGACTGTAATGAAAGTCATTTAGACCATATGTGTTTCGCTTTATTTCAAAGAGTCTTCAGTGGTCACTGCAACAATGTGGTTTTTCATGCAAATTTAATTTAATACACGGGTACTGTTTACCATCTTGGCCAACAGATTTGTAAGAAAAACCACATTGTTACAGTGACTACCTAAGATTTTTTCAAAGTGAAACGCTAATGGTCTAAATAAGACTTTTATTATAACTGCGAAAAACGGTTTACAACGTATAATCCTTGAGTAATTGCGACTGCGGAAAAGAGGCCTAAGAACAAAATGGACAACACGGAAGATGAAGTGGTCGGAAAAGACAGGCACAGCGAGGGAAACGTCGGAAAGAGTCTCACAAGGGGACCCTCCATACTGTAAATCACGGATTTTGATGCGCTTCAAATATGTTGTGGAGGCACTTACCCTGAGTACCCGGCTATTCGTTTTTTTAGCGACGGGCCTTGGTTTTTGAGAAAATCGATTTTGAAGCTCATTGCGGGCTTTGTATGCCCGTAACATTACATATATTCCGAGCAAGTCAGCGTAGCGCAGCGCTAAAAGTTCAGGGCTACCCCGGTGGAGGTACCGTGTTCGAGTCCTGCTCTTGTATTTTTTTTTTCAAAATCGACCGAATTTTTCAATTTTATTTCAAAGAATATCAAAAAACAGTGTAAAAAAATGGCTCTGAGGACTATGGGACTTAACATCTATGGTCATCAGTCCCCTAGAACTTAGAACTACTTAAACCTAACTAACCTAAGGACATCACAACACCCAGCCATCACGAGGCAGAGAAAATCCCTGACCCCGCCGGGAATCGAACCCGGGAACCCGGGCGTGGGAAGCGAGAACGCCACCGCACGACCACGAGATGCGGGCACAAACAGTGTAAAGTGTGCGAAATTATAAAGATATATTCAGTTATTAATTTTTTCTTTCATACAATATTACAAAATCTTATTTTTCATCGTGCACATTGCTTGATGTGACAGAACAATATTGTGGGTGATACTTATCATAGAAACAACCGAAGCACAAAGTTTCGCAGCACCACGCGCATTTTATGAAAGCAACCGTCTTGCAGGCGCACGGTTTCTTCATGAGCGATACCGCGAAACACAATTCGTTTGCATTCAAAAAGATTTCTCTTTCATCCGCCAATTTCGATGCGAACCATGCGTATCTAATCATGCTTTTAAAATTAGTTGCGCTGGATTGATGTATGTTTAGCGAATGTAACTTTATCGAATCTTCCCTAGAAGCGATCTCTCTATTGTCTTTCACCAAGTCGGGAGAATTCTGAATAATTTACGTGAAGATTTTCACCTGTCGGTAAAAATAAACATCGCAGGGTTGGCAATAAGGAGTGCACTTTGGTGGGACCACTTTTAGGGTGGAAGTGCTCGCTTTCATCAGTGAATAGATGATCGTATAAGTTGAATCGGTTTGCCCTCCCCATGAGCCGATAATGTACAAAAAAAATTTCTGTCCCACGTACGGAAGAATTACAGAACGCAAAAATTCTTCGTACACCAGTTTCGTGAACTTCCCGGATTTCGTGCACGACTACATTTCAGTATTTCCCAGTTAATTCGTCTGCTAGTTTTTGAACGTTAGGACCAAATTTTCAGGACGGTTCTTGTATACATAAAACAAACATATGGGAGCAGGATTCGAACACAGTACCTCCGGCGCGGTAGCCGTGAACCTTTACCGCTGCGCTACGCTGACTTGCTCGAAATATATGCAATGTTACGGATATGCAAATCGCGCAGTGAACTTCAAAATTCATTTTCTCAAAAACCAAGGCCCGTCGCTAAAGAACCGGAGAGCCAGGCACTCAGGGTAAATGCCTCTACAATATATTTGAAGCGCATCAAAATCCGTGATTTACAGTATGGAGGGTCCCCTTGTCAGCTGTAGAACCATTAATTTTTAGTAGTTGAATGGCGGAGTTAGGTTGTGACAGCAGAGGCGCGGACTTACGACGGAGACGAGGCGCAGCTCGGCGGTTGCACAAGCCGCGAGCAACAGCAGAGGCAGCGGCAGTCGGCGCGCTGCCATGTCTGGTGTTCGACTGGCGCCGAACCGCACAAACAGCGCTACGTTGCCCTAGTCCCCACTCCCGCACACCGCTGCTTCTTCCTGCTCGCGAACACAGACGCCGCCGCCGCATAATCCGCAATTAACGTTCGCAGCCGGTATCTCGATGTACGTCGCGTAACTATTAACGCGTGTTCAGCTGTGACCGGACTCGGTACCCCAGGTCGCAAACGCACGCCTTTGCGGTAGCGCTCGACTCTGAAGTATCAATATAGAATCCACGCAAGGAAATATGCTCAACGGACAAAATATTAGTCACCCCTGTAAGGGCCGGTTCCCTCACAGTGTACTGTGCTTCGACTGTTCTCCGACTGTGCCATGAAGGATAGGATCGCGCCTGAGCTCGTCCTATCACTTTGCATAGGCGTTAAGTCGCCTCCATGAACCATGGACCTTGTCGTTGCTTGCGTGCCTCAGCGATACGGATAGCCGTCCCGTAGGTGCAACCACAACGGAAGGGTATCTGTTGAGAGGCCAGAAGAACGTGTGGTTCCTGAAGACGGGCAGCAGCCTTTTCATTAGTTGCAGGGGTAACAGTCTGTATGATTGACTGATCTGGCCTTGTAACATTAACCAAAACGGCCTTGCTGTGCTGGTACTGCGAACGGCTGAAAGCAAGGGGAAACTACAGCCGTGATTTTTTCCCGAGGGCATGCAGCTTTACTGTATGGTTAAATGATGATGGCGTCCTCTTGGGTAAAATATTCCGCAGGTAAAATAGTCCCCCATTCGGATCTCCGGGCGTGGACTACTCAAGAGGACGTCGTTATCAGGAGAAAGAAAACTGGCGTTCTACGGATCGGAGCGTGGAATGCCAGGTCCCTTAATCGGGCAGGCAGGTTAGGAAATATAAAAAGGAAAATGGATAGGTTACAGATAGATATAGTGGGAATTAGTGAAGTTCGGTGGCAGGACGAACAAGACTTCTGGTCAGGTGAATACAAGGTTATAAATACAAAATCAAACAGAGGTAATGCAGGAGTAGGTTTAATAATGAATAAAAAATAGGAACGCGGATAAGCTACTACGAACAGCATAGCGAACGCCTTATCGTAGCCAAGATAGACACGAAGCCCCCGCCTACCACGGTAGTACAAGTTTACATGCCAACTAGTTCCGCAGACAACGAAGAGATTGAAGAAATGTATGATGAGATAAAAGGAATTATTCAGATAGTGAAGGGAGACGGAAATTTAGTAGTCATGGAGGACTGGAATTCGACTGTAGGGAAATGAAGAGATGGAACAGTGGTAGGTGAATACGGAATGGGGGTAAGGAATGAAAGAGGAAGCCGCCTGGTAGAATTTTGCACAGATCATAACTTAATCATAGCTAACACTTGATTTAAGAATCGTGAAAGAAGGTTGTATACGTGGAAGATTCCTGGAGACACTGGAAGGTTTCAGATAGATTATATAATGGTAAGACAGAGATTTAGCCGGCCGCTGTGGCCGAGCGGTTCTAGGCTCTTCAGTCCGGAACCGCGCTGCTGCTACGGTCGCAGGTTCGAATCCTGCCTCGGGCATGGATGTATGTGATGCCCTTAGGTTAGTCAGGTTTAAGTAGTTCTAAGTCTAGGGGACTGATGACCTCAGATGCTAAGTCCCATAGTGCTTAGAGCCATCTGAACCATTTGAACAGAGATTTAGGAACCAGGTTTTAAATTGTAAGACATTTCCATGGGCAGATGCGGATTATGACTACAATCTATTGGTTATGAACTGTATACTAAAACTGAAGAAACTGCAAAAAGGTGGGAATTTAAGAAGATGGGACCTTGATAAATTGAAAGAACCAGAGGTTGTAGAGAGTTTCAGAGACAGCATTAGGGAACTATTGACAAGAACACGGGAGAGAAATACAGTAGAAGAAGAATGGGTAGATTTGAGGAATGAAATAGTGAAGACAGCAGAGGATTAAGTAGGTAAAAAGACGAGGGTTAGTAGAAATCCTTGGGTAACAGAAGAGATATTGAATTTAATTGATGAAAGGAGAAAGTATAAAAATTCAGAAAACGAAACAGGCAAAAAGAAATACAAACGTCTCAAAAATGAGATAGTCAGGAAGTGCAAAATGGCTTAGCAGGGATGGCTAGAGAACAAATGTGAGGATGTAGAGGCATATATCACTAGGGGTAAGATAGATACTGCCTACAGGAAAATTAAAGAGACCTTTGGAGAAAAGAGAACCACTTGTATGAATATCAAGAGCTCAGATGAAAAAGCAGTTCTAAGCAAAGAAGGGAAAGCAGAAGGGTGGAAAGAGTATATAAAAAGTCTATACAAGGGCGATGTACAATGAGGGCAATGTTACGGAACTGGAAGAGGACGTAGGTGAAGATGAAATGGGAGATACTTAACTGGGTGAAGAATTTGACAGAGCACTGAAATACCTAAGTCGAAACAAGGTCCCGGGAGTAGACAACATTCCATTAGAACTCCTGATAGCCTTGGAGAGCCAGCCCTTACAAAACTCTACCGTCTGGTGAGCAAGATATATGAGGCAGGCGAAATACCCTCAGACTTCAAGAAGAATATAATAATTCCAATCCCAAAGAAAGCAGGTGTTGACAGGTGTGAAAATTACCGAACTATGAGTTTAATAAGTCACGGCTGCAAAATACTGACACGAATTCTTTACAGATGAATGGAAAAACTGGTAGAAGCCGACCTCGGGGAAGATAAATTTGGATTCCGTACAAATTTTGGAACACGTGAGGCAATAGTGACCCTGCGACTTATCTTAGAAGCTAGATTAAGGGAAGGCAAACCTACGTTTCTAGCATTTGTAGACTTAGAGACAGCTTTTGACAATTTTGATTGGAATACTCTCTTTCAAATTCTTAAGGTGGCAGCGAAAGGCTATTTACAATTTGTAGAGAAACCAGATGGCAGTTATAAGAGTCGAGGGGCATGAAATGGAAGCAGTGATTGGGAAGGGAGTGATACAGGGTTGTAGCATATCCCCAATGTTATTCGATCTGTACATTGAGCAAGCAGTAAAGGAAACAAAAGAAAAATCTGGAGTAGGAATTAAAATCCATGGAGAAGAAAAAAAACTTTCGGTTTGCCGATGACATTGTGATTCTGTCAGACACAGCAAAGGACCTGGAACAGCAGCTGCATGGAATGGACAGTTTCATGAAAGGAGGATATAAGATGAACATCAACAAAAGCAAAACGAGGACAATGGAATGTAGACTGACTAAATCAGGTGATGCTGAGGGAATTAGATTAGGAAATGAGACACTTGAAGTAGTAAATGAGTTTTGCTATTTGGGGAGCAAAATAACTCATGATGGTCGAAGTAGGGAAGATGTAAAATGTAGACTGGCAATGGCAAGAAAGCGTTTCTGAAGAAGAGAAATTTGTTAACATCGAGTATAGATTTAAGTGTCAGGAAGTCTTTTCTCAAAGTATTTGTATGGAGTGTAGCCATGTATGGATGTGAAACGTGGAGGATAAACAGTTTAGACAAGAAGAGAATAGAAGCTTTGGAAATGTGGTGCTACAGAAGAATGTTGAAGATTAGATGGGTAGGTCATGTAACTAATGAGGAGGTACAGAATAGAATTGGGGAGAAGAGGAATTTGTAGCATAACTTGTTTAGAAGAAGGGATCGGTTGGTAGGACATTTTCTGAGACATGAAGGAATCACCAATGTAGTATTGAAGGGCAGCGAGAAGGGTAAAAATCGTAGAGGGAGACCAAGAGATGAATACACTAAGCATATTCAGAAAGATGTAGAGTGGAGTAGTTACCTGGAAATGACAAAGCTTGCACAGGATATGGTAGCAAGGAGAGGTGCATCAAACCAGTCTCTGGACTGAAGACCAGAACATCAACTACAACAACAGGTTTCAAGTATCTTATTTCCACATAACCTGTGCGCCTGCCGTGCTGTAGGCTATCCGTCGGGAGTGCGATTCGACGACATATGACAGGTGCGCAGCGGGAACACAGTACGTCACGTGGAAAATACATCAAGGCTGCCTTCACTGTGGCACCGCAAATGACCGTCAGACGCCGTTGCCAGAGGTCGCCCGATAACATCGGATGACAGCTTGGTCACGGAGCGTCCGGCCTCATTCGTGAGTTTTTGGCGGGGTCGAGCAGGCTATGTTTGGTTAGATTATAGTCTATGTATGAAGTAGGTTAGATTTCAACCTCCATGGGTGGGATGGTTACCACGACGACTGTATGCTTGGAGACGAGTACTGCAATGTGGCGTTTGCTATTAATGAGATGCCAAATGAGCTACACTATGTGATCAAAAGTATTCAGGCACCCCCGAAAACACGTTTTTTATATTAGATGCATTATGCTGCCACCTACTGCTAGCGACCTCAGTAGTCATTAGACATCACGAGAGAGCAGAATGGGGCGCCCTGCGGAACTCACAGACTTCGAACGTGGTCAGGTGATTGTCACTTGTGTCATACGTCTGTACGCGAGATTTCCACACTCCTAAACACCCTAGGTCCACTGTTCCCGATGTGATAGTGAAGTGGAAACGTGAAGGCACACGTACAGCACAAAAGCCTACAGGCCGACCTCGTCTGTTGCTGACAGAGATCGCCGACAGTTGAAGAGGGTCGTAATGTGTAATAGGCAGACATCTATTCAGATCATCACACAGGAATTCCAAAGTGCATCAGGATCCACTGCAAGTACTATGACAGTTGAGTGGGAGGTGAGAAAACTTGGAATTCATGGTCGAGCAGCTGCTCATAAGCCACACACCACGCCAGTAAATGCCAAACGTCGCCTCGCTTGGTGTAAGGAGCATAAATATTGGACGATTGAAGAATGTAAAACGTTGTGTGGAGTGACAAATCACGGTACACAATGTGGCGATCCGATGGCAGGGTCTGGGTATAGCGAATGCCCGGTGAACGTCATCTGCCGGCGTCTGTAGTGCTAATAGTAAATTTCGGAGGCGGTGGTGTTATGGCGTAGTCGTGTTTTTCATGGAGGGGGCTTGCAGCTCAGTTGTTTTGCGTGGCACTATCACAGCGTAGGCATACATTGATGTTTTAAGCACCTCCTTGCTTCCCACTGTTGAAGAGCAATTCGGGAATGGCGATTGCATCTTTCTACAAGATATAGCACCTGTTCATAATGCACGACCTGTGGCGGAGTGTTTACACGACAATAACACCCCTGTAATGGACTGACTTGAATTCTATAGAACACCTTTGGGATGTTATGGAACTCCGTCTTCATGCCAGGTCTCACCGTCCGACATCACTACCTCTCCTGCGTGCGACACTCAGTGAGGAAAAGGCTGCCATTCACCAGGAAACCTTCCAGCACCTGATTGAACGTATGCCTGCGAGAGTGGAAGCTGTCATCAAGGCTAGGGGCGGGCCAACACCATATTGAATTCCAGCATTACCGATAGAGGGCGCCACGAACGAAGTCATTTTCAGCCAGGTGTCCGGATATTTTTGATCACATTGTATATATCTCTCTAGAAAAGAACGTTTCGAGTACTGTACACTCTGTCTTCAGTTATTGGAATCACGAATAACCAAATGAGGTTTACAAAATACCCATGTATCACGAAAATATGTAGTTTCAATGATACACCGTACTAAGGATCTCTCCAAAACACGATATTCAGAGTATGGTTTATTATGCCACAGTGGCGACTTCGGTGTATAAAGCTTTTGCCAATGAGGTTATGAGCACATAATGGTTTATTTACGTGGTGAAAGTAGACGTTTCAATTATATGATGAATGGATAAAATTTGTGTGAGAGTAAGCAATTATTATTTAATTAATGTAAAGTATATTTGCGGTTTCACAGCAGGTGACTTCATTCTGTTGGCAGCTCGTGGACTAGTGGCTAGCGTTTATGCCTCTGGATCACGGGGTCCCGGGTTTGATTCTCGACCGGGTTGGGTATTTTCTCTGCCCAGCAACTGTGTGTTTGTGTTTTCCTTATCATTTTATTATCATCGTCATCATCATTCGTGACTGGCTGGACTGGACTGTGTACAAAAATTGGGCTGTGTAAAAATTGGGACTTCGTACGGTCGCTGATGACCGCGTAGTTGAGCGCCCCAAGAACCAAACATCACCATCAGCATCATCACTTTATTCTAAAAATGGTGTATATTAATGCAATAATGTCAGAGGTATATTCAGGTAACCAGATTCTAGTACTGGAAGCTTCACTGCTCTTTCAACGCTTGCCGAATGGATTTGAGAATGGACGCAACAAGATTTCTGGAGGCAGTATTATTTCAGATTCAGTGTAGTTGAAGAAAATCGACTATATTACAGTGCTTTTAGGGCACTTGCACAGAGCATAGCTCCAAAATTCGATCTAGAATAAACTGGCAATTCCGTAGTATTTGTGGCACAAGAGTTAAAATATTAGCTCATAAATTAGTATTTAGGGCATGGTAAATAACATCCAACACATCCCACAAAAACTTTGCAATTGCACTTTTCAGAAGGGGTGTAGGTCTAATCATTGGCAAGATGTAATCGAAGGGTGTCAAATATTAAAGTGTCACTTCTAGTTTTACTTGAGCCAGAAATGCATCCTCAGTTGAGTATCGGAGTTTTTAATAGAGCTCAAATCACGCTTCTAGGGGAGCACCAGAAATCTATTTGCTGAATTTATTTGAGGTTGTGCAGACATATGTCAGTTAACCTTCAATGACTGTCGTCCGCAGCTCGTGGTCTGCTTCCTGTGCACGGGGTCCCGGGTTCGATTCCCGGCGGGATCAGGGATTTTCACCTGCTCGAGATGACTGGGTGTTTGTGTTGTCCTTATCATTTCATCATCATTCCGGAAAGTGGCTAGACTGGACTTAACAGAGGTTGGGAATTTGTACGGGCGCTGATAACCGCGCAGTTGAGCACTCCACAAACCAAACATCATCATCATCATCATCATCATCATCAATGACTGTCATTCAGCAAACGTATGAAAGACAAACACGAAGTGTGGAATAAAATACTCTGAAACCTAAAGCACTATCAAGTGGAGAAATATACGTGCATCACATTTGCAAACCACTTCATGGAACATAATAACCAGCCTACTGGCATAAAGACGCCAGTAAGCAGTAACAGTAATTTGAGGACAGCTAATGTCCGCCTACCACAACCCAAAAAGATCCACTACAGTAACTTTAACCATACGATTCACCATCCTTGTCACTTGAACAATTTATTTTTCGAGGTTATAATATGCACCTAAAAATTCCCGATAAAGATTTTGCTTATTTGTGCTTTCCAGTAAACCTGCAATTTCAGTACATATATTCCGAGCATATGAAATTTTTTTAGCCTCAGGATACCACAAACTACTCCTTTCACTAAACTTATTAGTTTCTCATAGTAAACAAACTGTTTTGAATTTCACCGACTGTCGTCCGAAATCTGTACGTTCGGGCGATGGGATCGGCTACACTGCGACCGCACACGTAGTGGCGCAGTGATGTGGAAAGTTCGGCAGTCTTCGGACGATGTTGGTCGTCGGCAGAATCCACCGATATCGGTGCCACTGTGACCGCATCTAAGTCGCCTGTTGGCAGTCATTCGGTGTTCGGCTCTTTCCGACTGTACCCGAATTACTACGAATCTCTCTCGAACGCACATATCCTATCCGATTTACGACAAATCCGGTAAGCATCGGTTTCGTTTTCCTGTTCGTGTTACTTTTTGTTGCACTTGCTAAAGGTAACAGTGATAATACTTTTCACATTCAGCTACAATTTTGCTTACTTGCAGGTGATGAATGCAAAAGCAAATGGACGCTTCTGAGGTCGCATTTTACTCGAGCTCGTGCTTGACGCAGCCACATCTGGCTAGGCTGCAAAGAAGATAAAGAAATGGTGAACGGAAGATGAAATGCAGTTTTTAATTCCGTTTCTTCAAAAACGTGAGACTCTGAACAACGCTCAGTGTTCCCTAGATGACGTAAGTGGAGAAGAAGACGATGATGTTGACACAGGTCCATCCTCGGTGGATTGCAGTACTTCCTCTCCTGCAAGATCTACAACGTTAAGGCGTGCTGGCCAGATAAACAGAAGCCGAGCATCTTCGGTCTTAGGAAAATGGGACTGAAATAAAGTCTTGAGTTAATAAAACTCATTCTAATACACTTAACAAATTTCACAGGGGCATCAGCGAGCGTGTTAAGTACCGTGTGGAATTCTCACTCTTCTCCTCTAGTTCTGAACGGAGGGTGAACCCAGTAACAATGTCTCTTTCTTTCCCGCTCTTGTTTTCTCCTCAACAAAACTAAGTGAGTCCCTAGAGTCAAAGCAACATCCTCGTCTGTCTGCTCCATTGGTGACTGAACACAACTCGCACACGGTTTATTATGTGGGAAAGCGCGCGACGCGACATGGCCAGAACACAGTGGGAGGAACGGTGCCCCTGAAAGAGAACACTGGCAGCACTCGACCGATGTGGATAGTATGTAATTGGTACTAGGCTGTCAAGTAATCCTCCAACACTGGCGTAAGTCATGGTAGTGAAGGGATGTATATCTGTCTGTAGGTTGTGCAGAATCAACGCAATGACCTGAGACGACCTGGAGACGTGACAGAATGACAGAAAGGAGATGCCTTGTTCCGATGTGCCCTTGACCACGCCTTGGATGAAGTCTGCAGCTATGGTGGTATATGAATGTGGACTGTCCAACGGTTCTACAAGGAAGGAAGTAAACGGAAGATTACGGTTTAACGCCCGGTCTACAGCGAGGTCATTAGAGACGGAACACAATCTCGGTTACGAAAAGGATGGAAAAGGAAATCGGCAGTGCCCTTTTGAAAGGAGCCATCCCGGGATTTGCCTTAAGGGGCGGACACATGCGGAATTGGAATACTTTGAAAAAAAAATCTTATTAAGTCCATAGTTTTCAAGACACTGTAACTAAATTTCGCACAGTTGTGCATGTTTATTAACGTTATGCGTTTTAAATTATGAACAACTGAAATTTTTTTTCAGCGAGGTGAGTACAGATGTTCCCTTTTTGAAAAATCTGCCAGAACGAAGTTAATTCATTTCTGTACAGAAATATAATTACCATTATTACAAACATCTGTGGAACAGACTTTTGGTATCTTCCTTTCCTGGATTTTTATCGGTTTCCAACTATCTGTGAAAAAACGCATCAAAATTTAGGGCTTTTCTCTTACACAAATGCCTTACTACTGTATTAAATGAAAATTCCTTCCACAGAATATTTCACTATAGTATTGACTATTGCTCTAATATCATAGGTTCGTGAAGGGACTGTACATAAAGTTTCCAAAATGTGAGTCACAGGAAACCTGAATCAAAGATTTTACAGTGTTTGAAAAAGGCCTTAACTTCTGTGGCTGAACTAGTGCAAATCATATGATACTCCTCTTCATCCTTCTTCTGTGGTTAACCTGATTTTCAAACTGAGTAGCAATAATGTCAACTGCAGCAATTCTCCTGCTACCGTTTTCGTTGAACACAGGCAGTGTGAAAGCTCCTGGATCAAATCCTAGCCTCTGTAGAGTTCGTAGTCTGCAAAGATAATTAAAGTGTAGTAATTACACTTTATTGAAACGAGGCATGCTGCAGATTGTAATAATAGATTTACATACAACTTTCGTATACGTTATTCGTTTGCAACCACTTGTAACCAAACACAACAAACCAAATAATACAAAATCTGCGGCAGTGATGCTATTCCACAGCCGCCGTGATGTACCACACAAGCTTTCCCTGCATGGTGATTCCATAAAACTGGAAGAAAACGCTATAGGAATAAATAATGTGAGGAAGTACATAACAAGAAAGGGACATGGCACCGTGCAAGCTTCTTCCAAATGTTATTTTGTACTTATGAGTGGAATTGGAACATAATCTTCATGAATTGAAATTTGAATGCCATGTAGTAAATGAAGAGCCAATAAATTTTTTTCATAATTTTGGTCGCTGTCACGTATGTCCCCCTTAAGTGGTTTAGGGAAATTTCGGAAAGCCTAAATTTGGAAGGCCGGACAGGGATTTGAACCGTCGTCCTCCCAGTTCGAGTCCAGTGTGGTAACCACTGCGCCACGTCGTTCGGTTATCTACAAGGAATGGTGTACCACTCGTCGCCATGTAACAAAACAGTGGTCATAGAATGCGTCGAGTGTAATGACGGCCCAATGACGCTTTTTACCAACGTGTAATTCAAACTGGATGTTTTGATGGTGTTTTTCGTACAATGATTTGGGCCCACACATTAACCAGGATATTTATTTCAGTTTTCTAAGTGACGTACTATATTTACATCTACATATATTCTCTCCAAGCCACCCTACAGTGCGTGACGGAAGGTACCGTGTACCATCACTAGTCATTTCCTTTCCTGTTCCACTCGCAAAGAGAGTGAGGTAAAACACGACTGCCTGTACGCCTCTGCATGGGCCCTAATTCTCGTATCTTATCTTCGTGTCCCTTACGCGAAATATGTGTTGGTGACGATAGAATCGTTCTGTAGTGAGCTTCAATTGCAAATTCTTTAAAATTTCTCAATAGTGTTCCTCGAAAAGAAATTCGCATTCCCTCCCGGGATTCCCAATTCTGTTCCCGAAGCATCTCTGTAACACTTGCGTGTTGTTAAAACCTACCGATAACAAATCGAGCAGCCCGCCTCTGATGTGCTTCGCTGCCTTCATTTAATCCGACCTTGCACGGATCCCAAAGACTCAAGCAGTACTCAAGAATTGGTCGAATAGCGTCCTATATGTGGTCTCCTTTGCAGATGAACTACACTTTCCCAAATCCCCCCAATAAACCGAAGTCCACCAGTCGCCTTCCCTACCACAATCCTCACACGCTCGTTCCATTTCATATCGCTCTGCAACGTTCGTCCAGATATTTAAATGACTTGATTGTGTCAAGCAGAACACTTACTACAGCTGCATCCGAACATTACGGGTTTGTTTTTCCTACTCATCAGCCTAAACATACATTTTTCTACATTTAGATCTAGGTGCCATTCACCACACCAAGTAGAAATTTTGTATAAGTCATCTTGTATCTCTTACAGTCAAGTAACTTCGATAGCTTCCCGTACATCACACCATCCTGTCCGCCAGGCCATTTACAGTATCTGATCAAAAGTATCCGGACACCCATTAGTTGCTATCAACATGGGGTGTGTCCTCCCTTCGTCTTTATGAAGGCTTGAACTCTGCTGGTGACACTTTCAATAAGGTGTCTGAATATCTGTGGAGGAATGGCAGCCCAGTCTTCCTCAAGCGCCGAAACAGAAGAAGGTGGTCATGTTGGACGCTGGGGAGTGCAGCGAAGTCTTCGTTCTGCCTCATCCCAAAACACTTACATTGGGTTGAGGCCGGGATATAGTGCAGACAGTCCCTTTCAGAAGTGTTAGTGATCATAAAACATTGCCTCACAGATATTATTTTATGAGAGGATGCAATATCACGCTGATACAAACAGTAATCGTTTCCAAACTGTTCCTCTACTGTAGGCACTATCCAATGCTGTAAAATGCTTTCATATACTTTCGCACTTCGCGTTTTCTTGAGCGCAATAAGAGGAACACACCCTAACCACGAAACACAACCCCACACCGTAACCTCTGTACTTCACTTTTGATATAAGGACGATCAAAAACTTTCCGTTCGAAGGCCACATTAAACCCTTGCCTGCATATCGTTGCTTGTGTACACGCATCAGAGTCGCGCTGGGTTACATACGCGCTGCAGCAACGTTCAAAAAATGGCTCTGAGCACTATGGGACTTGACTTCTGAGGTCATTAGTCCCCTAGAACTTAGAACTACTTAAACCTAGCTAACCTGAGGGCATCACACACATCCATGCCCGAGGCAGGATTCGAACCTGCGACTGTAGCGGTCGCTCGGTTCCAGACTGTAGCGCCTAGAACCGCTCGGCCACTCCGGCCGGCTGCAGCAACGTCCTCAAATGGAAACCTTTTGATCGCCCCTTATATTACACGTGGGGGCAGGTAACGTTCTCTACGCTGTCGCCAAACCAAAACTGCCACATCGGATTGCCACAGGATATAACGTGATTCATTACTCCAAATCACTAGCTTCCAGTCACCCAGTGTACAAAGCTATGCGTGGCTTATGAGGAACTACTGCTCCACCATTATACCCCGTTCTTTTTAACTCCCTACGCACAGTCATCGTGCGATCTGGACTTCTGGTAGCACTTTGGAACTCTCCAATGAGTCCTTCCGCTGATTTCATGCTATTTTGTGCAACCCCTTCGCAATGTTCGACGTGAGGTCTGCCTGGACTTCGTTTACCTATGGTTGTTCCTTTGCGTTTCCACTTCACAATTGCACCACCAACAGTCGACTCGAACAGTTTTAAAAGTGTTGGCGTGTCCCTGACTGATTTGTTACTGAGACGGCATCCAACGACCAGCCCACGTTCGAAGTCACTGAGCTCTCCTGGCTGACCCATTCTGTTGTTACCGCATCTCTATTGACAACACAATGCTCCCTGTCTCCTTCTATGCTGGCGGTTCGCCTCTACTGATGAATTTTGCATTACACTGAGGTGTCCGGATACTTTTGATCAGATAGTCTATGTATACAGGGTGGTCCATTGACAGTGACCAGGCCAAATATCTCACGATATAAGCATCAAACGAAAAAACTACAAAGAACGAAACGCGTCTAGCTTGAAGGGGGAAACCAAATGGCGCTATGGTTGGCCCGCTAGATGGTGCTGCCATAGGTCAAACGGATATCAAATGCGTTTTTTAAAATAGAAACCCCTATTTTTTATTACATATTCGTGTAGTACGTGAAGAAATATGAATGTTTCAGTTAGACCACTTTTTTCACTTCGTGATACATGGCGCTGTAATAGTCACAAACGTATAAGTACGTGGTATCACGTAACATTCCGCCAGTGCGGACGGTATTTGCTTCGTGATACATTACCCGTGTTAAAATGGACCGTTTACCAATTGCGGGAAAGATCGATTTCGTGTTGATGTATGGCTATTGTGATCAAAATGCCCAACGGGCGTGTGTGCTGTTTAGTATCCTGGACGACATCATCCAAGTGTCCGGACCGTTCGCCGGATAGTTACGTTATTTAAGGAAACAGGAAGTGTACAGCCACATGTGAAACGTCAACCACGACCTGCAACAAATAATGATGCCCAAGTAGGTGTTTTAGCTGCTGTCGCGGCAAATCCGCACATTAGTAGCAGCAGATAAATTGCGCGAAAATCGGGAATCTCAAAAACGTTGGTGTTGAGAATGCTACATCAACATAGATTGCACCCGTACCGTATTTCTATGCGCCAGGGATTGCATGGCTACGACTTTGAACGTCTTGTACAGTTCTGCCACAGGCCACAAGAGAAATTACGGGACGATGACAGATTTTTTGCACGGGTTCTATTTAGCGACGAAGCGTCATTCACCAATAGTGGTAACGTAAACCGGCATAATATGCACTATTGGGCAACGGAAAATCCACGATGGCTGCGACAAGTGAAACATCAGCGACCTTGGCGGGTTAATGTATGGTGCGGCATTATGGGAGTAAGGATAATAGGCCCCCGTTTTATCGATGGCAATCTAAATGGTGCAATGTATGCTAATTTCCTACGTAATGTTCTACCTATGTTACTACAAGATGTTTCACTGCATGACAGAATGGCGATGTACTTCCAACATGATGGATGTCCGGCACAAAGCTCGCGTGCGGCTGAAGCGGTATTGAATAGCACATTTCATGACAGGTGGATTGGTCGTCGAAGCACCATACCTTGGCCCGCACGTTCACCGGATCTGACATCCCCGGATTTCTTTCTGTGGGGAAAGTTGAAGGATATTTGCTATCGTGATCCACCGACAACGCCCGACAACATGCGTCAGCGCATTGTCAATGCATGTGCGGACATTACGGAAGGCGAACTACTCCCTATTGAGAGGAATGTCGTTACACCTATTGCCAAATGCATTGAGGTTGACATACATCATTTTGAGCATTTATTGCATTAATGTGGTATGTACAGGTAATCACACTGTAACAGCATGCCTTCTCAGAAATGATAAGTTCACAAAGGTACATGTACCACATTGGAACAACCGAAATAAAATGTTCAAACGTACCTACGTTCTGTACTTTAATTTAAAAAACCTACCTGTTACCAACTGTTCGTCTAAAATTGTGAGCCATATGTTTGTGACTATTACAGCGCCATCTGTCATAAAGCGAAAAAAGTGGTCCAATTAAAACATTCATATTTCTTTACGTACTACATGAATATGTAATAAAAATGGGGGTTCCTATTTTAAAAAAACGCAGTTGATATCCGTTTGACCTATGGCAGCGCCATCTAGCGGGCCAACCATAGCGCCATCTGGTTTCCCCCTTCAAGCTAGACGAGTTTCCTTCATTGTAGTTTTTTCGTTTGATGCTTATTTCGTGAGATATTTGATCCGGTCACGATCAATGGACCACCCTGTATGGAGAACAACAGCAGTCCTATCACATTTTCCTGGGACGCTCCTGCCGACACTCTTGTCTCTAATGAACACTTGCCGTAGTGGACAATATAACGGGTTCCATTACTTAAAAGGTTTTCGAGTCACTCATATGTGTGTGAACTTATTCCATATACTCGTACCTTCGTTAACAACCTGCCACGGGGCCCCGTGTAAAATGCTTCTCGGAAACATAGAAATATGGAATCTGTCTGTTGCCCTTCATCCATATTTCGAAGTATATCATGTGAGAAAAGGGCATGTTGAGGCTCCCACGAGCGATGCTTTCCAGGACCATATTGATTCATGGACATACACTATGCGGTCAAAAATATACGGTCACATGGCTGAAAATGACTTACGAGTTCGCTGCGCCCTCCATCGGTAATGCTGGAATTCAGTATGGTGTTGACCCACCCTTAGCGTTGATGACAGCTTCCACTCTCGAAGGTTTCTTGGGGAATGGCAGACCGTTCTTCACGAAGTGCTGCACTGAGAACAAGTATCGATGTCGGTCGGTGGGGCCTGGCACGAAGTCAGTGTTCCAAAACATCCCAAAGGTGTTCTATAGGATTCAGGTCAGAACTCTGTGCAGGCCAGTCCATTACAGGGCTGTTACTGTAGTGTAACCACTCCGCCACAGGCCGTGCATCATGAACAGTTGTTCCATCGTGTTGGAAGATGCAAACGCCATTCCCGAATTGCTGTTCAACGGTGTGAAGCAAGAAGGTGCTTGAAACATCAATGTAGCCCTGTGCTGTGATAGTGCCACGGAAGACAAAACGGTTGCAAGCCCCCTTCATGAAAAACACGACCACGCCATAACACGACCGCCTCCGAATTTTACTGTTAGCACTACACACGCTGGTAGATGACGTTCACCGGGCATTCGCCATACTCACACCCTGCCATCGGATCGCTACATTGTGTACCGTGATTTGTCACTCCACACAACGTTTTACATTCTTCAATCGTCCAATGTTTATGCTCCTTACACCAAGCGAGGCGACGTTTGGCATTTACTGGCGTGGTGTGTGGCTTATGAGCAGCTGCTCGACCATGAATTCCAAGTTTTCTCACCTCCCGCCTAACTGCCATAGTACTTGCAGTGGATCCCGATGGAGTTTGGAATTCCTGTGTGATGGTCTGAATAGATGTCTGCCTATTATACATTACGACCCTCTTCAACTGTCGGCGATCTCTGTCAGTCAACAGACGATGGTCGGCTTGTACGATTTTGTGGTGTACGTGTCCTTCACGTTTCTACTTCATTATCAAATCGGAAAAAGTGGATTTAGGAATGTTTAGGAGAGTGGAAATCTCGCATACAGAAGTATGACCCAAGTGACAACCAGTCACCTGACCACGTTCGAAGTCCATGAGTTCCACGGAGCGCCCCATTCTGCTCTCTCACGATATCTAATGACTACTGATGTTGCTGATATGGAGTACCTGGCAGTAGGTGGCAGCACAATGTACCTAATATGAAAAATGTCGGTTTTTGGGGATGTCCGGATACTTTTTATCACCTAGTGTATCTTCGATCAGAGACGGCCGAAACGATGCGTGCGCTGAGGGTAAGTTGGGCAGTCCATAGCACCTCTGGTCCCCCGCGGGACCGAATGACGCTAGGAGGCGCGAGGGGCCGGCATCACGTTTGAAAATGCCACTCCCACTTCCCTACCAGCGTCAAGCATCAGTCTTTGTTTCCTTTCGATATCCAAAGCCCGCCCTAGCGCCCTAGTAAGTGTGTACCGCTTTTCTTTGTTAAAACTGTTGTTGTTTATTCTAATCTGGGCCAGCTCCTTTATAACGAAATTCCAATATGTTGACACATGAGCCAGGACTTGCATCTTTTCCAACTAAATTTTGTGTCTGTTTTCCAGGCAATGCTCAGCTATGACTGACTTGTCAAGCTCCCTTTGTTTAATATGTCGCTTGTGCTCGGTACAACGCCTTGCAACTGCACGAATTGTTCGGCGGCGATGCTGTCGCATCTTGTGGGGTCAATTCGCTTTTCCCACGTGTCCGGATAGCCGAAGCGTTCATGGTGACCCCTCGCGTAAAGCGGGAAATCCGAGTTTGAGTCCCAGTTCGGCACAGATTTCCACTTGTCCCGACTGAAATTAATTCAGTGCCCAATTGCGGCTGATTTTAAGAGAAATGCTGATGTCATCCGCAATTCGGCATTAAATATATACATACATGGTGTTCATTTTAACTGAAGGCACTGAAATATCTCGAAGACTACACATCGGATCAAAAAAAGTTATAATCCCAATTTGTTTGTCTCTTAGGGGTACATCCAATGATGCCACACGTGACCTCCAACCGTATGTGAGTGGCGGGGGGCAACTTTTAAATCTTCTATGGGAACCCCCGTTTTTTTATTGTGGATTACGATTCTACGACAAAATCTGCATATGTTATGTCTGAAGCATTTTCTTCCTTTTACCACAGATGGCACTGTAATCGGAGGAATAGAAATGGGTGCACAATCGTAATTTACGACATGCTACTCAATGGCCCTCAAATATCCAATTGCTCGTGGGAGCCCATCTCCGTGCTGCGAGGGTAGGACAGGCCAGTATGTCATAGCTCCTAATTGGAAAACCCATTCGCAACGTTGAATTGCTCTGACATATCGACTACTCAACGGCCCACTGTCACCGTGCTTCGAGGCTAAAGTTGCTCTAGTTTCCTAATTACAGTAAGTGTTGAAATGTAGTACCGCCAACTTCAATACACTTAGCGATACGCTTTTCAAATGACCGTACACAGGACAGAAGCATATCTGTGGGAATATCAGCACAGGCGTTTCTGATGTGGTCGACCATGTCTTCACGGCCTGTTGGCACTTGCTGGTAGATCTTATCTTTTAAATACCCCCACGGAAAAAAAATCCGGCGACTTAGCGGGCCAATTAATAGGGCCACCTCTGCTGATGCACTAACCAGTGTAAACACGGCCTATTACCTTCCGTGTTTCAGCTGTGTAAAGCGCTGAGCAACGGTCATACTGAAACCACATACGTTGTCGAACGTCCAGGGCAGCATCCTGCAGTAGTACCGGTAGTTCATGAACCAAAAACACTCGATATTTGCATCCATTCAAAGTACCGTCGATAAAATACAGCCCAATGAGCTTGTTCCGCATGAAGCCACACCATACGTTAACCGACGTTGATGGCCAACTTGCCGTTATCAGTGGGGATCGTCTACAGTCCAGTAATGCATGTTATGCTGAGTAACGGTACCATGGTCTGTGATTATAGACTCATCGGAAAATAGTACCTTGGCAAAGAACGTGAGGATCGTTTGCATTTGTTCTCGTGTCCATTAACAAAACACTATCTGGTTATGTAAATCGGAACCATGAAGTTCTTGATGGAGTGATACGCGGTATGGATGGTGCTTATGACGATGCAGTATTATGACGACACCACCTACGGACATATCGGAATCGCAGTGTTACTGTTGGCCGCTTATCCGTGGGCTTTCGTGCGCTGCCACTAGTACACCTATTTCATTAGCTTCTCCTGTAACACGTTTGCTTCCTTTGCTTATACCGGTCTGTACGCTGCCATCAGGCATAAAGACGTTCACAACCTTGTAAAAGAACGAACGAGAGCTAGCTTTCTCTGGAAAACTCTCGGCATACAAGGTAACAGCAGCCTCACCATTTTTCCTAAATTCTCCGTAAATCAGGATCACTTCAGCTTTTTCTTCTGTGGGTGCAGCATTCATCGTCTACTTGCACATCTGTTCTCCATCGACAGGTAGGTGTGCAGGCAATAAACACTGCATAAGTATCGTAATGATTAGAGCCGCTGTGTGTTCTACGTCTGCACGATACATGAGCTCAGGTCGCAGTGTAGTGACTCGTATGACATGTAGTTCGCTACACGGCCACGGTGGCGCGTCGAGTAGCCTTGTTCGATATGTCGGAGGAATTCAACGTTTCGAATGGGGTTTCCAATTAGAAGTTATGAAGTACTGGCCTATCCTACTCTGGTAGCACGGAGGTGGAGTCCCACGTGCTATTGGATATTCAAGGGCCATTGAGTACCGTGTCGTGAATTACGACTGTGTACCCATTTCTACTCGTCTGATTACAGCCCCATTTGTGGCGGTACGAAAAAAATGCTTCGAACAAAGCGTATGTAGATTTTTCCGTAGAATTTTAATCTGCAATAAGAAACAGGGGTTCCCACGGAAGATTTCAAAGCTGTGGTTTTCGAGATATTTCAATGTTATTAGTTAAAATGACTTCACCCTGTATACGACCGCTGTATCAAAAATGGTGTCTGTTCTGCCTGACATGTCCGAGAGAACAGTCACCACACATATAAAAATAAGCTACAATTTTCTGTCTTTCGACTGTTTTCAACTGGTGAATTAAATACTTCGCTTCAGCGAATGGAAGCAGACACAAGGTTGTGGCGGAGGCCGGGGATGGTGGCAGGAGGGGGAGGCGGGGTTAACCCGCCTATGTATCGCGCGATTTCACAATTGCACATCAGTTTCAAGCGCAGAAACAATGTGGATAGTTAAAGATTTTTTTCTCGTATTTTTTTTTTTGATGTCACTAGTTAAAAGGAACTCAGACAGTTTGTAGGGAAATTGACAATCAGTGCAAACAAAAAGATGTCTGGACAAGACATCCGGCTTATCACTTGTCAGAGAAAAATTTTCCCATCTTACAAGCATTGCGACACGAAACCACCAGCTCATCAATAAAAATGTGGAGGCGAATTTTTGCTTCTCCACATTCATTAGCAATTAACTTTCAACGCGACGGACGCATCTTGTGTACAGCTACGTCACGATTATTTGCTACTGCGTCCACAAACGGGAGAGCTGCTCGCTGAGTAAAGCATAACATACATAAATTAAGTCATATGGTGCTGCTGGCTAGGCGATCCTGAGGGATGGGTTTCATCATCCAATTGGAAAAGTTATTTTTTTCACGCACAATGCCATATTTCCTTAATGAAGTTTAAGAATTGTGTCTTAAGTGAATCTGTTGAGTGCAGTTTTAGAGTTGCGTGCGTGTGTGTGTGTGTGTGTGTGTGTGTGTGTGTGTGAGTGTGTGTGTGTTTTGTTGATGACGAGAAAGAAAATGAAGAGGATGGAACCCTTTGTCGGCACACAGACTACAAGGGATCGCCGGCCTTCACTGTATGAGACACTGTGGAGTATCTGCAATTTAATCCAGGGCAATAGCGCAAAATCTGATGAGCAGGAGCTGTACCCCACCATCTCTCCTCCCTTGCCGACTATATACTAGTACAGGCACACCGGGCAAAAAATGTTACTCCGAGGAGATATCGCACTAATACTATGTAAAACCACCTCTAGCCTCTGATAACCGCGTAAATACGGCGAAGAAGAGAGTCCGCAAGTTTCTTCAAGTATACCATATCCAGCTGAAGCTACGCCTTGATGATCAGATCCCGTTGTGCTACCAAATTGCGAGGATATTGATTGCTACATCTCACCTCCTGTTCCATTTTCCGTGGAATTAAGATCGGTTGATATAGCGGGCCGTTCGAAGTGAGTGTTCGTCAAACAGGTAAAGTACGCGTGTAGCCCTTGAATTCGGCTGCTGTCATCGTGCAAGCATCAACATGCAGATTTTGAAGAAAGGGCAACAGTAATAGCATTCCTCGCGTACAGAAACAACTGAAGGAGTTGAAAAAATGGGTCACCAGGTCCCAATAGAATCCCAGTTCGGTCATACGAAGAGTACTCTACGGCATTGGCCACTTACCTAGCTTTTATTTATTGCGAATCTCTCGTCTCGCGCAAAGCCCCAAGCAATTAGAAAAAAAGCTCAGTTGACTCTTGTGTATAAGAAGGCCAAAATAAATTACAGATCAATATTCGTAACATCGGTTTGCTGTAGAATCCGTGAACATATTTTCAGTTCGTAGATAATAAATATTCTTGAGACCGACAAGCTTTTACTATGTGATCAAAAGTATCCGGACACCCCCAAAAACATACGTTTTTCATATTAGGTGCATTGTGCTGCCACTGGTACTCCGTATAGTGACCTCAGTAGTCATTAGACATCGTGAGAGAGCAGTATGATACGCTCCGCTGAACTCATGGACTTCGAACGTGGTCAGGTGATTGGGTGTCACTTGCGTCATTCGTCTGTGTGCGAGATTTCCACACTCCTAAACATCCCCAGGTCCACTGTTTCCGACGCGATAGCGAGGTGGAAACGTGAAGGGACACGTACAGCACAACAGCGTACAGGCCGACCTCGTCAGTTGACTGACAGAGATCTCCGACAGTTGAAGAGGGTCGTTATGTGTAATAGGCAGACATCTATCCAGACCATCACACAGGAATTCCAACTGTATCAGGATCAACTGCAAGTACTATGACAGTTAGGCGGGATGTGAGAAAACTTGGATTTCATTGTCGAGCGGCTGCTCATTAGCCACACATCACGCTGGTAAATGACAAACGACGCCTCGGTTGGTGTAAGGAGCGTAAACATTGGACTACTGAGTGGAAAAGCGTTTGAGATGTTTTGGAACGCCGACATCATGCAAGGCCTCACCGACCGACATCGATACCTCTCCTCAGTACAGTTCTCCGTGAAGAATAGGCTGCAATTCCCCAAGAAACCTTCCAGCACCTGATTGGACGTATGCGTGCGAGAGTGGAAGCTGCCATCAAGGGTGGCCCATCACCATATTGAATTCCAGCATTACCGATGGAGGGCGCCACGAAGTCATTTTCAGGCAGTTGTCCAGATACTTTTGATCACATAATGTAGATGCTGGAACCATGCCTGTATAATTAGAAAACCGTGCCAGCCTAGGCAGTCAGTGGTTTTTACTTCCGACTATGATGGCGAAGACAGCCATTGGAAGCTCTAGTGTCTTATTTGAAATGACACGGCTTGCAAACAGATAAGATTTTATTCAAGACGATAGAAGCAAGCGATACACGAAAGGAGTAAAAGTATCCTTTCCCAGTTGTTCAGAATTTCATAAGTGTGCCATAACATGTTCTGCGTCGAACGTCAGCCTATATATAAGTGATAAAAAATTTGCGATCAGCCCTTGAAGGCAGCCGTGTGACATAGGTAACAGAAATGGAAAAGTAACTAAAATTCCTTTCATACACACAACTACGTTAAAACAACACATACAACCGTGTAAAAAAAATACACACAGAAACAAAGACATAAAACAGAGCGAGAAAATAATGAAACAAAATTTCAAGAAAAGAAAAAGTTCTTCATAATCACCTAATCATACTGGAAAACACACACACACAGGAATAGATCACTGATACCACAAAGCCCCATTCAAGACTTCATAATAACATTCAACAGCTGGCAAAATCATCCAAAACATAACATCAAGTAATCAAATGTTAATTTCATAGTGCTGTGGAAACGAAAATTTGTATAGCAGAAAGCATAAGAAGAATAGCTGCAGAAAAGGAAACAGAGCACATGTAGACCAGCATACACGCAATATGTAAGTAGATATGTATACTATCTCTACGTCATAGATAAGCAGAAAACGCCAGGACTGTTTATAGCCTCAATATATGCCCAAAATGTAAAGCAAAATAGTTTAAGCACAAATATGTATATATTCCAGGTCACTGAAGATTACTTGCAAATAATAAAGGAAAACCATGTACAGCAAGAAAAAATTGTTATATTCAATTGTAATTAGACACATATAAAGTAATAATTATCAGCAAAATAAAAATGAACAATTTACCAGAAGCAGTATAGAGCAGATGTTTTCTCTCTGGATTACTTTAGCTCGCATTTCTATTTAAAAGATAACTCTTTCATTTATCTATGTTAATAGTGGTTGAGGCACGTAGCTGTGAACTAAATTAGTTAAAGAAATACAGCAACCAGACACTTTTTGTATAGCTTTATTTATGCCAGCATGTGAGGCTTTCATGTATCATCAGTTCGCCAAGTAATGCATTAGTGACTAAATAACCTTCTGGACTCAATATTTGATATTTGAGAGAAGCAGAAACCTCCATCCAGTTCTCTTGATTTAGGTTTTCCATGGTTTCCCTAAAACAATCAAGAAATATGCCAGAATGTGTCCACTGGAAAAGAACAGCCAGTTTCCTTCCCCATCCTCACACTATATGAGTTTATTCTCTGCCTTTAATGACTTCAGACAATAAACTTTTTTTCATAACTTAAAGGTGATAAGATGATGGTTAAAGAGCAGTTCAAAAGCCTTTCAGCGCAAAATATTAAGACAATGATATGACAGTTGCTCAGGGGCACAGTGTCCATTCTCTGTCTTAGCAAATGCCACTGGCAGAGCTGGTCGGCATATGAGCAAATTTTGACAGTTACAGTAGATGGAGATTGCCAATGTTGCCCCAATTATTGGACCAGTTGGTGATATCCATTTAATACTACCTACCCTACTTATAAAATTGGGACCATTCCTAAAAAATTAGGGCCATTTAATTCAACTTATTCATTAAAATTATAAAAATTATATCAATGAAATATATCAATTACAATTATTAATTTTAATGGAATATAAAACAATTAAAAATCTATGACACAAAAAACTGAATTTTATTAACTTTTTATATGTTTAAATTTTTAATTTTTTAATTTAATTCTTTTTCATTTTTAAAAATCTGAAAACCTTACATCCTATAAATTATAAAAAAATGTTGTAAATCAGCATTAAACTTGTTTTTTCATTTTAAAAATTTAATAAATTATCAAAATAAAAAGTATGATTGATGTATAGGATGAATTTAAATTTCACAAAAATACATTTCATAAACCAAGACAGAATAATAAAGAAGAGAGAAAAAAGTTAAATGTAATATTTGCAAATAGTGTTTTAAATTATCTTTAATTAAGGAACATACGCGAAGTAAAAATGTAAAGATGGTATTGATTTTATGAAAGTAAAATTATATGATCTTCATATTGGGAATTTATTATTACTTATAAAGAAGAAAATTAAAGAAATTTTGGAAGAAATAAAAGTCATATCCTCTCTTTTTATGACTAAAAAACTGTGTATTTTCATGAAAATCACAATAATTTATTATTACATCTCTATTGTGATAATTATTATTTACCGAAGACTCTTCTGTTTATTGTAATTTCCCAAGTATAATAAAAATATAGACATTTATATAGGTCTATTATTGTTAGATAATTAAAAACAATTTCTTAAAAATTCACAGTCAGTATTCTACACTGAATATCGTAAGTTAAATTCTTTTTTCCATAAAAATTACGTATGCTAAAGTATTATTAGGAATTTTATCATTGAGAGTACCATATAATTTCATAGTTGTTTTTTTATTTGCTACAATGTGTTTTCTTATAGTCATATTTATAATATAAGAAGGATAATTTGTAATGAAATTATATGGATTTATATCAGTTTCTCCTTTTAATTGTGTTACTCGTTTAAAACCACAAAATCAATCATATGCTTCTAAAAACTTATTTGGTATATCCAAATTCCATATTTATTGAGGAAAAATTTTATCTCTTCCATTTTTTGATAAATATTTTCTAATTTAGCGTTATCGAATAATGAAAAATCAACCAATTGGTCATTTTTTCCTTTTGTTTGAAAAAGACAAAATAAATTTAAGCATATCAAATGCTGCTGAGTATTATTGATTTGTTATGTCTATTTCAAAATTATTTTTATTACTTAATCTGGTGATATTTATAGTTTGTAATATAAAAAATATATTGTGGGATTTAAGGATTTTTTTATCTTTCTTGATCTACTTTATAATTGGGTCATATTTGACAATTTTCAAAACAGTTTTTGCTTCATTTGGTAAAATATCATTTATTCCAACTCCAGCATAATTTTTATCAGACCATCTAATAACAGCATCTCCAGTACTATAATCTAAAGTAAAAATAACAGTTAAATCGCTTTCTTTATTCTCTTAAAAACTGTCAAACATTTCTAATGGATAATATACTTATTTTCTTTACTTTTTATTTTACCATTGTTAAGAATATGTCCTTCAATATAAATGTTGTTAGAAATGGATTAAGTTAAATTTAATAAAACTGATGAAGAAGTAAAAGGATTGTGGCATTCTTGATAAAAAATTGTTTCGTTTTTTATAGTTACAAAATGAAATAATGTTGCAATATAAAAATATATTAATTTGTAATTACATTTTCCACTATATGTTGGGTAACCTGATCCATCACTTTCAACTATTTTAAACTTCATATAGGGTGATTTTTTCACCATGTACAAACTCAAGGGATTGATTTTGAGAGGATAACGAACAAAAAGGTCTAATGAATTTATGTCCAGGAAGAATGGTTTCTGTACTAGTCTAATGCATGCTGTACCATGAACCAAGTTACAGTATGTGTTGAAAATGGTTCTCATGTGCCTCAACAGATGCATGTATGTGCTGTACCATGTTCTGTCTCCTGCATTCACATTGGCCGGGCTGCATCTGAACAGTGGGTGAATACACTGCTCCAGTGTCTACAAATCTGATATAAGCTTTCTGCCTGCTATCCGTTGACACTTGCCTTTCTATAAGCAAACACCGTGTTGGCAAACTCTCGATTTGAATACAGAACCGTTGTGTACAATGCTGTATCATACCCACTAAAAGGTGAGTCAGCAAGAGAAGAGAATCGGATACAACATTACCAGTTACTATGGCACCAGAGGGCACTAGGGCATGATGGATGAGGAATAGTACCACCCTCTAGGAGGAAACTGTGAATACTATAACTGGGGCTGCATGGTACAGCACATATTAGACTGCATTTGCTGCACCAAAGTATGATTGAATAAATGGTCTCTAGCATGGATACCAAACATTCCGAAAAATTTTATAAAAACATTTTGTTAAACAATTTATAACTCTCAACCATTATCATCAGGACCCATTCCTCATTTTCGTTTCCCATACATTACCACTCTAACTACTGTTGCTGCTAATGCCAGCCGGTGTGGCCGTGTGGTTCTAGGCGCTTCAGTCCAGAACTGCGTGACCGCTACAGTCGCACGTTCGAATCCTGCCTGGGGCATGGATGTATGTGATGTCCCTAGGTTAGTTAGGTTTAAGTAGTTCTACGTTCTAAGGGACTGATGACCACAGATGTTAAGTCCCATAGTGTTCAGAGCCAATGGAATCATTTTGCTGCTAATGCTGAAGCATCTTCAGCTGACATTCTTTTTTGCCATTAACTGAAGTTCTTTATCTGCTTCATTTCTTTCTTCTAAATCTTTATTATCTCTATATGCAAGATCATGTTTTTTGCGAGCTTCATCGAATGGATTTATTCCTTTATCTCCGCTAGCCAATCTTTCTCCTAGGTCACAATAATTCCAAACACAAATATACATTTTAAAAGGCTATCTATTAATCAAAGTATTAACTATTCCTTTCCTATATTTTTCCAATTTCGAAAAAACTTGAGGTAGATTATTCAAAAATCTAATTCAATAAGGTGTTCCTTTTGGAGTATTAATAATAAAGTCACTAAATTATTTGTTAACATTTTTGGTACAATAACTTTTTCATTATAATAATTTTATTTCCATATAATTTTTCTCCATCGTTTACCGCTAATCTATAGATTAATTGATGCACATCACACATCCAAATAAATTTGCTTGACTTTTGTGTAATTTTTTAATTGCCCTTCACCACTTTTTCATATCGATACGAATTTTTAAATCTGTTGGTATTTTATTGAATAAGCATTGGTGATTTTTTATCAAATACGTATTTTTATTTTCCTTTACTAGATTTTATTGTATTTCGATATTATCAGAATATAATGCACCTGAATAACATATCTGCATAATTTGATGAATCATCAGCATTAAATTTTCATTCATATGATCTATAGTAATTGCATTTTACTTAATAGATTCATTAATCCATTTGTTCCTTTGTATGTTCTGTCACCAACTCTTAATTTGCCACCACCAAATTTTACTGGTAATGCAAAAATCTCTGTCGTCACTGATTTTGATAAGTTCTAGCATTCTTTCACCAACATTCGTTTTTTTAATGTTTGATACCTGTTCTTAATATTTATATATTTTTTCCTATAACTTCATCATATCTATTCGACAAGTTTTTTTATTTCTGATTCACATAAAGTATAATCTCTGTCATATTGCTTGATTGTTGGTATATCATTAAGTTTTTCTACATAATATTGTTGTTAATGATGACAAGGGACAGTTTGTTTTTCAAATTCTATAATTTCTTCAATAGCTGATGAAATTTTATCTCTTATATGTTCGATTGTATCACTTGCAGGTTGGTCCTCTTTGTTATATTTTTCATACTCTGTTCTAGGGTTTTTCTTCCATTTTTAAATTCCCCTTCTAATTCGCTTTTATGCTTCTATTTCGTTTAGCTCTTTTAAAAATAGACAATCATATTTTGCAAATATTTATTAATGATAAAAACATTAATAATTTATTTTTAATGTTTATCTTAACATTTAATACTTATGTTTAATGTTCATTTTTATCTTCTTAAGACACCTTTAATTTTATTTATATAATTTACTTTGTTAATTTTTCTTGTCATATCTATTGCAATAATCCAAATTTATCAACAATCAACAATTTGCTACACATTTCTTGACATTTATCAAATTTGAAATCGCTACCAACAAATTCATGATATATTTTATTTAAAATTGTATCAATTTGTCAAAAAATGTATAAAAAATTAAATTATTTATTACCAACCACTTGATATTTTGAATATGTTTGAGCTAACTAAAAATAATCCATACCTTTATGTCTTCCTCTTTAAATATATCTTGATTTTCAAGAATAAAATCATCAAATATAGCTACCAAATTATCTTGACATTCATATCTAGTGGTTCGATTTCACTAACATTTGCAATAAAATTAGCATTTTTTATTATTTTTATTTTAAATTTTTTCGCCTTTTTTTATAAATTCGGAGTATTTAGGTGATCTAAACTTTAGAATAAATATATAAATTATTTTTTATCCCAGTTTAACCAATATGAAGGTAAAACATAATTATCGACCATAAATATTCTTGTTCCCCATACACTTGGTCCAATTATTACAAATTGAATAGAATTAGGTAAGATCTTAACATGTTAATGTTAAATTTTTTCCTCACATATTATTATTTTTGGATCCCAATCTATATTATTCTATTTATTCTAGTAAAATGTATTTATAAGAAATGAGTCAAGTAATTCAATTAAGTGTTAATTGCGAGAGATTGCAGGGCACTCTCACTTCTGATTCGGTGTAGGGAATACGATCTACAGCGATTTGACATCATATACTGTGATGAAATGGTGGGCAACAGTTTATGGTCTTGTTTGCGTGCTCTAGCGAAAGAAATACGGTAAGCTTCACCTGCGTTCAAAGGAACAGGATGTCGACTTAAACAACTGCAGTTAAACCACGGCAATGGTGGGCGACAAAGCGTGTTTTTCTGGAGAACGGTGAGGAGACATTTCCAGACGCCCACGTGCAGCAGTGGCATTATGCAAAACACATTAGCTTGGTGCCAGACAGCGGGCAGACGTCCAGGTATACGGCCTATCGCCGAAAAGTCACCAACAGCGCATTGTAGGCCTTGTTAGGGAGCAAGCTGCCAAAAGAAATGTAAACGTTCTGCAAATGTCCGTGGGACAAGGAAACTGGCGCCCAGACGTCCAGACTCTATTTCAAAACATGCTTTCACAATGCACGAAGCTGTTTGCGTGTTTATGGCCATTCTTTGCAAACTCTGAAAACGACACAACAGGGGAGATATCAAGCTGTTTATGGAGGGCTGTGCTTCGACCCTGTATTGTGTTAGCAAAAGACACGCCAAACGTGTGGGAAAGAGGCCACGAAGCTGAATTTTTTCCGTTTTCTGCCAATTAACTTTAAAGTCTCACATTGGTCAAATCGGTTTGCAGTGCAAAGACCATTCTTCGAGCTTAGAATGCTGGGCTCCAACTCGTGCTTGGCTTGTGCGAAAGTGGGGAAAGTCAAAAAAGAGAAATGTGCTTATGGAACCGAGCTGAGGAGGAAACACAGAGAAAGGAAGGTTAGCTCTCTTGTACAAGTCTCTTGTACTGGTACAATTCTAGTAAAGAACTGAAGATCTCTACCTAAATGGTGAGACTTGTCTCCTTTGCTAGTGTGCGACTTAGAGCCTGTGTCAGCCACCTTCTGAACCGTCAGAGGTACAGCATACATCATCACGGTCACAACGAGTGATGTGTGCAAGTGCTCATTTGTCTTGAGTCGGCCGTCTAAACATTTGACATATTCCGACATGCACAGCAGTGGCACGGAGTCAAATTGGTTTGGTAGACCAGAAAACAGGTCCACCTGCACACTGGAATCCATTGGGATTTCAGAAGCTCTTAGGGAAGTACCTGTGTTCTGAACTAACCGAACGCGAGACCGCATACTTGCATTTTTCGGGAACGCGCATTAAATAATAGATTGCTGCTGTCCATGACTTCATTCGCAAAAAAACATCATGGTGTGCCACCTTGACCAGTAGCATGGTAAAGTATTCGCTGCTGTGACATAGGACTATAATATCTATTTCTCAGCACCCTGTTCTTTCGAACCACGTTTTTCCTCTTTTTTGTATGGTAAAATATAGATGCTTGGTGGTGGCATAGTTTGATGCCATAACCTGGATTCACGTGTATGAAGTGACACAGAGCAAGTAATGTTCTGGCTAGTGTCGTGTGTCGATCCCCAGCCCATCACTTTGTCCACCATCGATCCCATTTTAGTATGGTTTTTGTTAAATAAATATCTTTTGTATGATATTTCTTTAACAATTTTGTTGTCTTCTCATGTTTAAGACTGATAAATCAGTTGTGAATTAGACTACAACTCCTCCCTGAGTTCTGATTAACAGTTCCTTCACATTTTTATGGCGGTCTAGATCAGAAACAGAACGAGTAGCTTTTTCACTTGGTGTCCACTGCATGGATTTTTACTTCATTAACATTAATCTCCTTTCAATTCTTCAGTTCTCCAAAACACATTAAGGCTACCTATAGAAGATAATTACAGAAAAGTTGCTTTAATTAGTTTTATACAACTTTTTTAACTCCAAATACTACATCAAAAAGTAATAGCTTATATTATGATGAAGAAAAAATAAAACTTCCTGTTGGTCAAAATAATTTAAAAAATTTAGGAAAGTTTATTCATACTAAGGAACCTAATACACAGATTAAAGAAGATAAAATTTTAAATAAAGTCATTATTGAAAGAGATGCTAATTATAAATGGATATGAAAGATAGTACTGGGAAATTTTGAGGTTTTAATAATCAAACTATTCGAGCTAAAGAAAAAATTTTTGCCAATATTTTATCGAAAATAGTTCCTTTAGAATTAATTCAGATGCAGTTTAATATATCTGTTTGTAAAATATAATGGTTATTCAAATTTAGAAACCTGCATTACTGCTTCTCTTAAACCAGAATTAATATTTGGTCCTCCAATAATTTATAAACTGTATTTTCTTTCATTTATTCCTATTTATAATAAATTTACAGCTTTAAACAGAACTATAAGTGATGAAATCAATAATTTTATTGATTTCAATGGCGCTATTGTAGTAGTTTTTTAGAAATGAATTTTTTTTAAATAAATATGTTGTATAACTTCTTAGAAAATTAATCCTATATATATATATATATATGTATATGTAAACAGGATTATATATATACAGGGTGATTCAAAAAGAATACCACAACTTTAGGAATTTAAAACTCTGCAACGACAAAAGGCAGAGCTAAGCACTATCTGTCGGCGAATTAAGGCAGCTATAAAGTTTCATTTAGTTGTACATTTGTTCGCTTGAGGCGCTGTTGACTAGGCGTCAGCGTCAGTTCATGCTAAGATGGCGATCGCTCATCAGAAAGCTTTTTGTGTTATTGAGTACGGCAGAAGTTGAAACGTCCCCTTTGAACAATTTATACAGGACTGTGCTTAACCTGACACACAATATTTTTAGCGCAACGCAATCTGACTTTCAAAATTCCCTACAAAACAATGGCCCTGACTAACATTTAACTATACCTTTCACAAATCACTTACCTCACAAAAATCTTCGCTGCTCAAGCTACTGCAATACAGCGAGCGCCACTACTGCCAGCTAAATAAAAGATTCAAACTATGGAAGGCACTAACTACTGATAGGGATAGTTAGCAAATGAAAGATATTAATAGAGAACGAACAATGTATTTACCTTGATATCATCACAAGTCATAATATATATATCAGTTCATGACAAATTACAAACCTCCGCCATCTCTCTCCCCACATCCACCACTGCTGGCGGCTCACCTCCAACTGCGCAACGCTACGCGCTGTTCACAGCCAGCTGCCGCTGCCCAACACTACAATGGCAGACAACAATGCAAACTAGCCACAGACTGCACACAGCACAGCCAGTGATTTTCATATTGAGCGCTACGTAATGTTGCCAATAAGAAAACATAAACAGCCTACTTACATATAGAAAACATAAACAGCCTACTTACATAGCCCCCATGCTCCCCACAAAAATTTTTACAAATTGGTTTGGGCAGTGCCCAATACAGATTTGAAAAAAATTTTTCATAATTACAATAACAAAGATATCAAATGCACACACTTATTGATACAACGTTGGTCAAAAGCTAAAATTTTGTCACAGTCCATAAAGACAGTCCTGATTCATCACAGTAAAATAGCAGTGTTTTTCTCAAAGTCTAAGCAGTAAAAGAAAATGCACACAGAAGTAGTGGATTTCCATGCAGTCTTGAAGAAGTAGTGTTGTCCTTCCAACGGAAAGACAGTGCTGGCTCTTGACATGCTGACAGGTAATGGGCCACAATGGAGCAAACCCACAGCAGAGTCATTCGAAGTTTTGAAGAGTATTGGTAGGTAAGTCATCACAGAGCGGACCCACTGTAGTCCTGGTAGGGATTGTGGTATTGGTGGGCCACCAGAGGTGCAGACCCACTGCAGTCCTTGTAGAAATGGCCAGCAGCCATCTGTTGCGATTGTGCAGGTGCACATTCACCATCGAAGAGTCTTGCGGAGAATATAGCAAGTCCATAAACCACCACTTGTGCACTCACAAAGTTTCTGGAATTGTCCTTAGATCCAGCAATGCTGTTATCCAGTCCCTTGCTGAGTTATTAACACACGTGCAAACACTCACAGTCCCAACTTCTCACATATTGTCCATATACTATGACCAACAGAAACGTGTGCAGTGAAATGTAACTTACAAGTTAATAATATCATGAACTGGTGACAATTACAATTTTATAACATAAGAATACAATAACAAAGGTACAAAATACATCATTAAAAACATAATAATACAGATAACATTTGTAGTAATAGGGGCTTTACAAAAGAATAGAAATAAACATATACATCAGTGGAATTATGACATGAGTACATACATAGAAGATCAGAATAACTTGCGAAACATCAACTTCACACATGAGCATTTAAACAGAATGAATAATGTCTAATATCTTTACAAAGTAAATAACATATTATTAATGCCAATTATATTTGAGGATAACAGTATTCCTCATCATAGTGAATGTAGCTTAATATTAAAAGAAGAAAAAATTCTATGAAACTACACAGAGACAGGAAGAAAACAAATACTCAAGGGTACACAAACTCATAGTGGGATAACACCAATAGGAAAGGACAGGGTTCGTTTTCAGTGTAACATTTGGTACTGCAGTCCAACCCAAAACTTCATATATCTTTCCTCTTATTTCATCCTTTGTTTCCACCAAAAAAAATTCTAACTAAGCATGCTTTCTGTGTTTATATGTTCACACGTTTCTTACCTCATTTTTATTTTCCATTATCTTACCTCATCATTTATTTCCAAGAAAATCCTACCTAAACCTGTTTTCTGTACTTTTTTTGTATAACTCCTCAATGCATTTCTTCCAATTCATCGCAACTCATTCTCTTAGAGGCTACCCCCTCTTAAGCTAACTTAAATCTACTGAGCTCAGATGCTAAACTAAGGGACGAGGCAATGCAGCAGCACAAAATAAGTAACACAAACAGCAATGACCAAAAAATTGGAAAATTGCAAAGCAAGCTACAGTAAATCTAAATTAACAGATAAAATGCAAAATTACAACTAATATGAGCCAATGAGCAGCAACAAAAAAAAATCAGTTGTAAAACTGGCTTAACAGAGTAATGTAATGTGAAATTTAGTAGCACTATGCCTGGCAAACAGCAACAGCAAATGCAATAACTTATATCTAAACATGACATAGCTCAAGCAGAAAAAATAATACAGTAAAAACAACAATGCAGATAAGGGAAATGTATATTCACATCTTAATGTCTATGTAATTAAAGTGGTGCACCACAAGAAGTTATTCTACCAAAAAGTTACCAATTACTTGAAAAGAAAATTATGAATGCAGTTACTAGTTCCTTCTTATTGTTCTTTCCTTTCCAAGTGCTCCTTTTTTAAAGAATGTGGATCATAAAATAATTATTTAATAGCTCTGTTGACAGAAAGTGTTCACATTAGCAAATGCATTTCATTTTATAAAAGCAATGCTGCAACACAGCTGGAAACCAGATATCAAGTGAAATAAGCAATTACGCAAACCAAAGCATAAAAACATCATTCAATAGTCATGTGGCATTTCGTAAGTCAGTAGCTCTCAACTCTCATAGAAAGACACTTGTCATTATCAGGTTTGCAGATGTACGAATATTTCCCATCAATTCATAAGCATTTCAGCAATTAGCACAAAGTGCGAGTAATCATATGTTTTCAAGTAACGAGGGTGTCGCATTAGCGATGAAAGGCACACCCTAATGGCTTGTTCTCCAGGTGTTTTCCTGTGCTCTGAAAGGCACGCGCTAATGGCTTTTTCTCCAGGCGTCTGATACAGCTGGGTGCCCACGACGCATTATGTGTAGGTGGTCCGTTAACTTTCTTACGGAAATATTTACGACAGCAGTTTCCGCTACAGAGACAGTCGCATATAAAGATATTTCACAGGTCAAGAATTTGCGTTACAAATCTGTAGAAACAAAATGCTATTGATATAACAGTGTCCAAAAAAAATTTTCGTCTGCATTGTAATACATTCACGCATTTACGCACATTTCATAACTCTTAAAGTACGATTCTTGGTTTCCAACAACCTTTTCCACAAATCAGAGTCCCTAAACACTACTCATTATTCCTTACCTCATTATACATAAACATATTCGTCGACACTTCTTCAATATTTCATCATGAGAAATACGTAGCATAATAAACATTCCTCAACAACATAATACACATCGTCGTCGTAATAATAACATCATAACACCTCAGTCAAATCTCAAAATCGTCGTAACTTCCTCCAATAATTTCCAAGCCTAAAAAAATTCTCTGCTCATGTCAAAAGTGTCAGCTGCCTCAAACGTACTTTAAAAATCATGAATCCATACCAAATACATCATTCAAAGCTCTCATAGTATCACAATGGTTCCAAAAAAAAAATATGAACAGTTTACAAAGTACAGACAAAATACAGTTTCATAAGTGTGAAGTTATCCAACTGTGTAATTACGTAAACATCTGTCACTGATATAGTAAAATAAATGTTTGTCTCTCTCAGTTAAATGATCAGATAGCTGTGTAATTTGTGTGTTAGAGAAATATGGTACCGATGTGTAAAGTTGTATAAGCAAATACCATATTAGCTAGGGTTCCTTGTGGTTGCCACACACATGGTACACAAAGTAGGCATGTACCCCCCTGAGGATAAATGTAATTATACCCTCAGGTGTTACAAATTACAGCAATGGAATGAAATGTATCACGGAAAACTTTCTTTGTAATTAAAAAATCTTTGAAAATAAGTGTTTTAAGTATAAGATTAATCACTCAAATGCGTGTCCTGTAGCGCTAAATGCGCGTCTTGCTGTAAGATAATTCTGTGGAACTGTCGTAGTTATCGTCCTCTGTAAGCAAAGTTCTGCTAAAGTCAATGTACTTACCTCATGATACACAAAAGTGAAATGCTTTACGTATAGATATCTTAGTTATTACGCTTATTGCCGTGATGAGGAAAGTACTGTACAGTAACGTATTGTTATGCCACGAAAAAGGCTGTCTCATTGTTGCTATACCACAAAAGTTACTACTAAAACATGTTTTTCTTCCTAGAAGAATTCAGAAAACTGTGCAGATATAAAACAGATACACTGCAAAAGCAACATTGTAAATTGTCACTCATTAGTAGCGTCGTGATAAAAATCGTGTAGCTGTCACATAAACTAACCTCTGTGTCATCTGGTATCTCTCAGAAAGTACTTTAAATCCGGAATGTATTTTCAAGTAAACCAAAATGTTGCATTAAAATCTCATTAGCAGTACTGGTAAATGTTCTAATCGTACAACTAACAAGCAAGAATGTACACACACAATTACACTGTGTCGTCTGTTCGCAATAACAATGCATTCGTAATTTCTGTTTAAATAATTTCTCTTGGTTCTTGGCTGGATATTGAACTTCAAACACTGTTGCATGGTAACAGTTTCTAAAGCATACTAGTAACGTGAAGTGAAACGTTTTATGGCAAAGACGAAGTTAAAAGGCAGATTATCTGTCAATAAATGGTTTTACATGAGAAATGTGGTGTAAACCTTTACTCTTCCTAGTACGCAGAGTTTCAACTTCAACGCAATTATCATGTGGTATACGTCGGATTCTGTAAGGTCCATTGTAAACTAGAAAGAATTTGTGACTCAAGTGTTTCTTCTTATGTGACAATGAATGAGCTTTAATGAGAACTTTCTGACCAATATACAACTTCTTTGCATTTGCTTTACCGTGTAGTTTTCTCCTTTTGTCTGCTGCAGATTTTATATTTTTAAGAGCCAAATCAATTATGTCTTTGTGTCGAAGTTTACGTGTATTCGGGAAAGGTACAAGCTCTCTGATTCTGTTCGGTGGTTCTTCATTCTTCAGTACAAGAGTAGGTGGTAAAGCAGTGGAGCCGTGAGGCATTTCATTCAGCACGTTTTGAAATAAGTGTAAATATCTGTCCCAATGCTGATGCTTTCTGTGACAATAAAGTCTACAAAGCTTATTGATTTCTTTCATAATCCGTTCGGAGGGGTTACAATGTGGTGAGTACAATGAAATAAAAACAGGTTTGATTTTATGGTTGCGAAGCATACGTGACCAAACAGCAGATCTGAATTGCGGTCCGTTATCTGAAATGACTTTGCTAACGTGTCCAACTTCACGTAAGAAATTTTTAACAAAGGCGTTGGATACAGACCGTCCAGTGGCTTTACGTAACGGTGTGAAAGAAACAAATTTTGAAGTAAGTTCAACAGCGACTAGAACGTACGAAAATCCATTAGATGTTCTGACAAGCGGTCCCAAGAGATCAACAGCCGCAAATTCTTTTAATTTAGAAGGAATAATAGGAAACAACGGAGCACGATGTGAGACAGTAGATGGTTTCGCCTTTTGACAAAGTTTACAAATAGACAAGACTCTTCGAATTCTTTTTTCCATATTGTTAAAATAACAAGTCGTTCGAAGAATATGATAACATTTTCGTGGGCCAAAATGTGCGTAGCTGAAATGAATGTACCAAATGAGCTTATTAACAAAATCGTCTGGAATGCAAAGTACCCATAGCTTGTCATCAACAGTGCAGCGTTTGAAGAGTATGTTGTTTCTAACCAGGTAATAATGCCGAATCTGTGTGTGTGTCTTTTCATGCCATTTGCTCTTGATGTCCTTCCAAATCGGATCTTTATCTTGTTCATGAGCAATGTCCTTTAAAGATGTGGTGATGAAGTTTTCAAAGGCGACTTTCTGAATGTAAAGAATACTGAAATTTTTCTGGAGGTTGCCTTCTGTGGTACTTTTCTCAAGCCCAGCCGGTGCGCGTGACAGTGCGTCCGCAACAATGTTCTCCTTGCCGGGAATGTAGACTATAGTGAAGCGGAATTCTTGCAGAAACAATGCCCAACGTTTTAACCTGTCATGATTTAATTTTGAAGACATAAGAAATTGTAATGCACGATGATCACTGTATACTTTTACGTGCTTACCAGAAAGAAAGAAACGGAATTTGTTAAATGCCCAAACGATAGCTAAAGCTTCTAATTCAGTAACGGAATAATTTTTTTCAGATTTTGTTAGCACTCGGCTAGCAAAAGCAATGGTTTTCTGCATGGTAGTGTCATTTTCTATGGCTTCTTGAAATAAATGGGCACCAAGACCGACTTTAGAAGAATCCGTGCTAAGGCAGAAATCTTGTGACAGATCTGGATGAGCTAAGATTGGCGCGTGAAGTAACGCTTCTTTCAAAGAATTGAATTCCAACTGTGCTTGTTCGTCCCAGTTCCAAATAGTATTTTTTCCAGTGAGAGAACAAAGTTTTGGTGTAGCTAGAATTTGCATATTCAGAAAACGACGGTAAAAATTTACGAGACCTAGAAAACTGCGGACTTGTCTTTTTGTGGATGGCACTGGAATGGCTCTGATTGCTTCTAACTTTTCAGGATCCGGCTGAATGCCTTCAGAAGAAATAATATGTCCCAAAAACCTCACCTTTGACCTACCGAATTCAGACTTTTCCAAGTTAACTGTAATTCCAGATTCTGCAAAAATATGTAACACGCTGTTGAGGATGCGATTGTGTTGTTCCCATGAGGCTTCTGCTATCAGAATATCGTCTACATATAAGGTGATGTGACGTTTTAAGAACTCAGGTAATATGGAATTTAGCCCGCGAATGAATGCTGCCGAAGAAATGTTCAAACCAAAGGGAAGTTTCCGAAACTGATAACAAACGCCGAAACAAAGGAAAGCTGTGTATTTTCTACATTCTGGATGAAGTTCGATCTGATAAAAGCTGGATCTGAGATCAATGGAAGACAACACTTTTACACCATTAAAATTTTGTAGAAGTTCTTCTAACGTTTGCGGCCTGTCTGTTTCAGGAATAATGATCGTATTGATTTGTCTCGAATCTAAGACAAGCCTGATCGATCCATTTTTCTTCTCAACAACATGTAATGGATTGTTGTACGAGCTTACTGCAGGCTCAATAATGCCCTCATTAAGCATAGATTGTATTTCTGTTCTAACACGGTCCCTATAATGCGCCGGAATTACGTATGGTCTAACACAAAATTTAGTATGCTCACGAACACGAAATTGGTATTGAAATCCCTTGATTGTTCCTGTTTTGTGAGTAAAAACTGTGGAATGTGCTTGTAAAATCTCAAAAAGGTCTTGCCTATCATTGTCATTACAATTCTCAATTGTTTGAATTTTATTCTGAATTAACTTATTAGTGTCAAATGCGCCGTCGATATCATCCCTGTCAGTACTTGCAGAGTGATTGTTAGTGTCTAGTTCCGTAGAAAAGTCCGAACTGTTGTCTAACAGAAGGTAAAGCCGATTAATTTCCTCGTCATGGTTTGAGAGCCAATCTTCAAATTTCAAAGCTATTGACTTACCTTCTTTTTCTAAACTTATTTCAGCATCGTGAAAGTTTAAGATTGCTTTGTATTCATTCAAAAAGTCTACTCCCAATATAATTTCCGTCGACAATAATGGAACAATGAGAAAGTTCATAGAGAAGCTGTGGCTTTGACAAAAGAATTCTAAATTGGTTTGTTGGCGTACATCTACACTTTTTCCAAAGATTGCACCTTGTAATTTAATCTTACGTAACGGAAGTGTGGGGCAATCGTTCGATTTGTTGCATTTGCTAAAGGCTGTTTCACTGATTACTGAAATGGGACTGCCAGAGTCAAGTACTGCCGTAAATTTTACGTCATTTACTGTAATGTGAATCACAGGATATGCAATGTTGTTATGTTTTACGTCGTGTTCTTGGAGTAAAATGTCCCTAATGTCTTCCATTTTTACGTAATTACTAGCTACGGCAGCTGCGTCGTTAGTTTCATACGTGCGTTTTGTGGCTGCCTGCGGTATGAGTCATTGCCTATTGTCTCTTTGTTGGCGCGCGTCGTTATTGGGATTTGGAGACCAAACTTCTACAAATTCACCGTGACGAGAGGGCCCTGCTCTGTTTGAATCCCGCCAGTTCTGATGCAATTCAGGTCTGTCGTTACGATCATATCGTCTGTCGTCATGTCGGTAGATTCCATAGTTTCTTTCTTGTCGGTCACATGGTGGAGAATTTCTCCCTGAATCGTAACTGCGCGCTGGTCCGTTGCGTCTAAAGTTATTCTGTCTCCCTTGATAGTATTTATTTTGGTTCCCATATTGTCTGTTTCTCTTATTGTCTCTGTGATAGTCATTACCACGGAGAGGTGATCTTTCCCTGTAGTTATTACTACTCTGCCAACGGTTGTCATACGGGTGGTGTCTGTTTTGGTCACGATTTGTGTTGTGAGAATAGCCTTGTCGTGTAAAGTTATTACTTCTTTCATCGCGGAATTGCGACGGATGTGACCTGTAATTTCTGTGTTCCTGGTTTCGCGTTCCGCGATTGTCAGTGTCAATTTCTAATTCTTGTAAGAGTCCCTGAAATGCTTCAATGTCGTCTTTGCAACGTCCTGCCAAAATAATATGTCGTAAATGTTCAGGCAGTTTGATTAAGCAAATGCGGATGAGTTCTGAGGGGCTGTATGGGTTTGAAAGATACTGATTCTTATGCAACATGTCTTCAAAATATTTCATAAGACTGGAAAATTCAGATTGTTCGAAACGTTTCATCATTATGATGCTATGTTTTACACGGTCTTGTGTGGCTTGAGACCAATATGCTGAGAGGAAGGCATGGTAAAACTCTCCTTCACTGTGGCAATCGTGAATTACCGATCGCATTCTTACAGCTGGTTCATTCTCCAAGTAGCCACACATAAATTCTAATCTGTGTTCTAACGACCAGTTGGGAGGAAAACAATGAGAGAATTGATGGAGCCATGCTTGTGGATGAATGTCGTTGCCAGAATTCTTAAATGTTTTGAATTTACGTGTAGTAATGAACAGCTTATAGTCAAAATCGTCATGTCGGCGAGTCGCATGTCGGTCATTGTTACTTCGTTTCGGCGGTTCCATCTCAAAATCCAATGCGCCTTGCCAATTTCTTTCACAATTTCCGAAGTGCCCTGTGTTGTTATTTTGTGTCTGTTCCGTATTTGTATGTCCCTCTTCCCGTATTGGGGCGCGAGTGTCCTCTAAAATACGTAATTCTTGTACTACTTGTGCCAACTGATCTTGCACTTCCCGGATTTCTCTTTTGTACTGTGTATTGATTTGATTTTGATTTTGTTTGAATTTTCTAATTTGTTCATACTCTTCTGTGTCAGTGAAGGCTACAGGTGTTGTGTCATTCAGATCATCATCTACCTTTGTAGATAAGTTAGTGAACTGATCTGAAAGTTCGGCTACTTTATCCGATAGTGAAATCATTTCCTCTGTATGTTTTTCTGAACCAAGTTTCAGAGTGTCCATTTGTGTTGCAATCGTCTCTACTGTGACCTTTAAGTTTTCCTGAGTTTTTGCAAGTTGCGTAACCGAATCGGTAGATGCAACTGAGTCAATTTTAGCTTGCAAGGTGTTGTGATTTTCATGAAAAATAGTTTGCAGTTCTTTTATGGCTGCTTCATGATTCTGTAATGCATTTTCATGCCGCGAAAAAATAGGTTGGAAATGCTCACAAATTTGTGATTTTACGTCATTACAGACTTTTTGACATTTCGATTCAATGTTATGTAACTCACTAGTTAAATCTTCACGTGTTTGTTCAAGTGTGGTGTCTAACTTTTGAAGATTTTGTTCCATTGTGTCTAACTTTTTGAGATTTTGTTCCACTGTGTCTAACTGTTGCTGTGTTTGTCTCTGATTTTGTTCCATTTGTTGCATTAATTGCAATAATAATGTATTAGTGTCTGGAATCTGTTTCTCTACGCTTTTCGGCAGTGCATTTGCACCGACAACATTCACATTTTGACAAGCAGAAAATGTGTCTTGACTTATTTGAGAAAACGGTGATGACCCAAAACCTGAATCTACAGTATTTGCGAAATTGTGTCCTGTCATTTCGGATTCCTGAGGCGAGCTGTTGCCGACCGATCGATCGATAATGCTTCCCTCTTCACTAATTGTTTCACTGTCCACGCCATTGTTTGCCGCCCGCTCCATTTCCCTATGCACAATTACCAAATTACTACTTTGAACATCAGTTAATTCATAACTCGGTGGCGCTAACACACTGCTCTCATTTTCACTGTCATTTCTCAGTTTACTTTGGAGCCTAGTATTACGTTTTTCACACGCCATTATTGTCACAGTATTTCACACGACAACACAGAAAAACACAATTTGAAGAGCAAAAATAAGAGAACACATTAACATAACACTGAAAATAATATCTTGTTAATTACAGCTGCGAAATACTTGGTGCAAATCTATATGCATGCCACAACTGTTTTACTGTACAACAATGAAAGGCTACAACTACAAAGGAGATTCTTTCTACAATTACGCGCTAGCAATAAACAAAAGCTACACTAAATACACAAACTACAAGAAAAATCAGAAGATTCCAGTGAGGTATCCTGGCAGGGTCGCCATATGAAACGTCCCCTTTGAACAATTTATACAGGACTGTGCTTAACCTGACACACAATATTTTTAGCGCAACGCAATCTGACTTTCAAAATTCCCTACAAAACAATGGCCCTGACTAACATTTAACTATACCTTTCACAAATCACTTACCTCACAAAAATCTTCGCTGCTCAAGCTACTGCAATACAGCGAGCGCCACTACTGCCAGCTAAATAAAAGATTCAAACTATGGAAGGCACTAACTACTGATAGGGATAGTTAGCAAATGAAAGATATTAATAGAGAACGAACAATGTATTTACCTTGATATCATCACAAGTCATAATATATATATCAGTTCATGACAAATTACAAACCTCCGCCATCTCTCTCCCCACATCCACCACTGCTGGCGGCTCACCTCCAACTGCGCAACGCTACGCGCTGTTCACAGCCAGCTGCCGCTGCCCAACACTACAATGGCAGACAACAATGCAAACTAGCCACAGACTGCACACAGCACAGCCAGTGATTTTCATATTGAGCGCTACGTAACGTTGCCAATAAGAAAACATAAACAGCCTACTTACATATAGAAAACATAAACAGCCTACTTACAAAGTGAATCGACAACAGTTGTTCAGCGTGCATTTCGAACGAAGTATGGTGTTAAACCTCCTGATAGGTGGTGTATTAAACGTTGGTATAAACAGTTTACAGAGAATGGGTGTTTGTGCAAAGGGAAAAGTTCTGGATGGCCGAGAACGAGTGATGAAAATGTAGCACACATCCAGCAAGCATTTGTTCGCAGCCCAGGAAAATCGACTCGCAGAGCTAGCAGAGAGCTGCAAATTCCACAATCAACTGTATGGAGAGTCCTACGAAAAAGGTTAGTTATGAAACCTTATCGTGTGAAATTGGTTCAAGCACTGTCTGCAGCTGATAAGATTAAAAGAATCGATTTCTGTGATTTTATCCTTGCTCAAACGGAAACAGATGAATCTTTCGTTTCAAAGATTGTGTTTAGTGATGAAGCAACTTTCCACACTAACGGGAAAGTCAACCGTCACAATGTCTGTATATGGGGCACTGAGAATCCGCGGGAAACAACTCAGTATGAACGTGACTCGCCTAAGGTGAACGTTTTCTGTGCCATTTCAGCCAATAAAGTTTTTGGTCCCTTTTTCTTCGAAGGTGCTACTGTAACTGGACTACAGTATCTGGAGATGTTAGAGAATTGGCTGTTCCCTCAGCTCGAACAAGAAGCACAACAATTCATATTTCAGCAGGATGGAGCGCCACCACATTGGCACTTATCTGTCCGTAACTACCTGAACGTCAACTACCCAAGGCGATGGATCGGCCGCCAGGCAGCCCGTGACAGAGCACTTCATCACTGGCCTCCAAGAGGCCCTGATCTTACACCCTGCGATTTTTCTTATGGGGGTATGTTAAGGATATGGTGTTTCGGCCACCACTCCCAGCCACCATTGATGATTTGAAACGAGAAATAACAGCAGCTATCCAATCTGTTATGCCTGATATGCTACAGAGAGTGTGGAAAGAGTTGGAGTATCGGGTTGATATTGCTCGAGTGTCTGGAGGGGGCCACATTGAACATCTCTGAACTTGATTTTGAGTGAAAAAAAACCTTTTTAAATACTTTTTATAATGATGTATAACATAAGGTTATATTATGTTTCTTTCATTAAATACACATTTTTAAAGTTGTGGTATTCTTTTTGAATCACCCTGTATATATATATATATGTATGGAAATTTTTACAATTTATAATACTTGCATACTGAATGGTAAAACTAAAACTAAAGCTGTTAACATTAAATAATATAATGAACAATTACATAGTATTGATAATTTTTTGTTGATGCTCAAGAAAACAAAGAAATATAGAAGAACTGGTGAAAACTTGCTTATTGATTAGGTATTCCAATTGAGAAGAAAATTAGTGAACTTCTAACAAGATAAGAAATATCATGTTCTGCATTAACAAAACAAGAAGTTGGTTTTTTATCAATTTCATTAACAGTATTAGGCATACATGTTTCATTAGCTGGTGGTGCAGCAGCTATTGTGCCATCTGTTCTTACTGAACAAAAATATGATACAGAAATAGAGGATCAAAACAGATGTCATTTAACGATGGAAAATAGTGGTACTGAAGTAAAAAATGTTTCAAATATAATTAAAGTAATATTTCTATATCAATATTAAATTTACAAAATCTCACTAAAAGGTTAAAGGTTATACATTGTAGGGGCGTTTTTATGATTAATGAATTACATAAGAAACAAAAAAACGTTCAATCTGCTATTGTTAATTTAGATATTTGTGATAATGTTTATACTCAGTGGATCTGTTATTATAAAACAAATTATATTAAAATTATTTTTTATTCATTTCATGGCAATATGACAAAAGAATTAAATGATTTATATTATACTGTTGAAAGAATAAAAAATTTTGATGAATTTAGTTATGTTCATTAGTGTCAAACTATGATCATATAAGTAAATTTCAGAACATTTTAAAAATAATAAATTCACTTTTTTGTAATATAATAATAATATATGCAGAATTAAAATTAAAAATTAATTTAAAAAATAGAAAATGTTCAATCATTAGAATCAAAATTTAATTAAGAATTCAAATCAAAAATTATACATAAAACCCTGACATAAATGAATTAGGAAAAAAATTAAATAGAAAATTATCAGATGGAATTAAATAATATCTTTCATCCTTCTAAGACCTTTTAATAACAGAAGATTAGTAGCAGTGGGTGATCAAATTAGTGATTATGATGCTGGTACCAAACAATATTTCGAAAAAGAAGTAAAAGATGTTATCACAAAGTTTGAATATAAGGCAGTTTAACACAATTCAGTATTTGTATAACTAACACAGTATAAGTAAATACTATAATAAAAGGAAGTAGAGAAATCATTATCGGATTACATTTCAAAAACCGAATTAATGCCAAACATATACCAATTCATTAACATTGAAAGTGAAATTTGTGACAAACAAATAATAGAATTCACATTTAAGTTGAAAATGAACAAAAAATTCATAATTTACGAGTATGCTTTTATTGTTCTTGTTGGTAAGAATATGAAGAAAGATATAACATTAAATGATTACAGTATTTTGTGAAGTGTGTTTGATAGTCTTTAGGAAATAACTTCTACCATCCAATCAATACCAGTAGTGCATAACCCACATTTTCAGTAAGACTAAGTGATAAAATTGATACAACAACTGAAGATCATAGATTGGAGTAATGCTTATTAATTTATTTATATAAATGTACTATCACTTTTGATTTGTTTAAGAAAATTAGTGAATTAGAATGAAATTTTTTATATAATATTACTAGTTCCAAAACATTAAGTGGAAGATATGGTGAAAAAATTTGTATGGAACTCAAAAAATGCTTCAAATGGCTCTGAGTACTATGGAACTTAACTTCTAAGGTCATCAGTCCCCTAGAACTTAGAACTACTTAAACCTAACTAACCTAAGGACATCACACACATCCATGCCCAAGGCAGGATTCGAACCTGTGACCGTAGCGGTCGTGCGGTTATGGAACTCAATAATTACTTTAAAATATCATGGTTGCAGAACAATGTGAAAGTTTTGTTTAAATGAATATCATACACAATATACACCATGTGATTAAAAGTATCCAGACATCTATCAGAAAATGACTTACAAGTTCGTGGCGCCCTCCATCGGTAATTCTACACTGCAATATGGTGTTTGCCCACCCTTAGCCTTGACAAAAGCTTCCACTCTCACAGGCATACATTCAGTCATGTGCTGTAAGGTTTCTTGCGGATTAGCAGCTCGTTCTTCATGGAGTGCTAACACCGAGGAGAGCTATCAATGTTGATTGGTAAGACCTGCCACAAAGTCAACAGTCCAAAACATCCCAAAGCTGCTCTGTAGGATTGACGTCAGGAGTCTGTGCAGGCCAGTCCATTACAGGGATGTTACTGTCTTGTAACCACGCCGCAACAGGCCGTGCATCATGTACAGGTGCTCCATCATGTCTAATGATGCAATCGCCATTCTAAATGCTCTTCAACAATGGGAAGCAAGAAAGTGCTTAAAATATCAATGTAGGCCTGTGCTGTGATAGTGCCACACAAAGCAACAAGGGGTGCAAGCCCACGCCATAAAAAACATGACCCCACCATAACACCACTGCCTCCATATTTTACTGGTGGCACTACACATGCTGGCAGATGACGTTCACCAAGCACTCGCCATACCCACACCCTGCCATCATATCACCACATTGTGTACCGTGATTCGTCACACTACGCAACGTTTTTACACTGTTGAATCGCCCAAGGTTTATGCTCCTTACACCAATCGTAGCATCGTTTGGCATTTACTGGCATGACATGTGGTTTCTGAGCAGCCACTCGACCATGAATTCCAAGTTTTCTCACCTCCCACCTAACTGTCATAGTACTTGCAGTGGATCCCGATGGAGTTTGGAATTCCTGTGTGATGTTCTGGATAGATGTCTGCCTATTACACATTACAACTCACTTCAACTGTCGGCTGTCTCTTTCAGAAAACAGAAAGGATGGCCTGTATGCCGTTGTGCTGTACGTGTCCCTTCAGTTTTCCACATCACTATCACATTGGAAACAGTGGACCTAGGGATGTTTAGAAGTGTGGAAATCTTGCATGCAGACAAATGACACGAGTGACAGCCAATCACCTGTCCACGTTCGAAGGCCATGAGTTCTGCAGAGCGCCACATTATGCTCTCTCACGATGTCTAATGACTACTGAGGTCACTGATATGGAGCACGTGGCAGTAGGTGGCAGCACAATGCGCTGATTATGAGAAACATATGTTTTGATGATATCTGGATACTTTTGATCACACTGTGTACATCACAAAAATCAAATTCTTTGTGTACACTGACAATGTGTTTTTAAATATTTTTAAAATGAACATTTAAAACGAATTCTGAGTTATGAATATTCAATTATATTATTATCATTTATAATGATGGCAACATAAAAAATGATGAAGAATATGTACATTCAAAAAATGTATAAATTGTCAAGAAATTAAAGATTTAATTTGTTTTGTAAAAATCCAAGAACTAAAGGCAACTATTAAAATAAATGTACAAAATATATTCTAGGCTATATTAAAAACATGCCATATCATGTTGCGGTACTTCTGTGTGCCCACAGGGGCTCTACTAGATATTAGGCAGGTGTACCAGTTTCGTTGGCTCGTCAGTCTAGATTTGAATTTCTTTTCCATGAAATGTGTATTTATTGTACTAATAACTCGTAAATGAAATAAAAAATATGTAGTAGAAATGCTATAGGCAGTTAAAAAAAAGAGTGTAAATATTTTATCTGCACAGTTCCTGAGTTCACAGCAACAAGAAAGGGTATTGATTTACTTATAGATAAGTTTTTATTTAGATTAAGGGGAATATGAATGCTGGGGATGTCGCTCCTAAAGATCTTAGAGAGCTAATTTATAAGATTTTTCTGTTATAATTGCTAAGGAAAAAATTTATTACTTTATAAAAAATGAGTAAAATTAAATTAAAAAATTAATAAATCAAAAAGTTTAAAAAATTTGCTGTGTGTGGCATTTTTAATTGTTTTATATTTAGGTAAAATTAATAGTTTTAATAGATATATTTTATTGATGTATTGTGGCAAAATTTTAATTAATAGGTTGAATTGACTGGTCCCCATTGTTTAGGAAGGGGGTTCAGTAGTAATAGATGGGAATTGCATACTACCTCCAAAATTGGGGCTGCATTGGCAATGTCCATCTAATAGTTACATTATTTAACCACAGAAAAGTCTCCTTCCTAAAGTGATATCGATCCAACAAAAGCTTTGTGTACCATCCCGGCCATGCTTGTACCAGTTTGTATAACTATCAGTTGGCTGTACAGAATTTGGTTAGCCTTCTTGAGCATCCAATTTTTTGGTGTTGTAATGCGACCTATCGTCTACGTCTACGTCTAAGCCTACATAAATACTCAGCAAATCCCATTTAAGTGCCTGGAGGATGTTTGAGCGAACAAAACCTTCATAACAGTTTCCTGTTATTCCAGTTCTGAACAATGCGCTGGAAAAACGAACACCTGTATCTTTCTTTGTGAGGCGTCAAAAAATATTTCCGCATTCGGAGGAGAAAGTTGGTTGGTTCAAATGGCTCTTAGCACTATGGGACTTAACTTCTGAGGTCATCAGTCCCCTAGAACTTAGAACTACTTAAACCTAACTAATCTAAGGACATCATACACATCCATGCCCGAGGCAGGGTTCGAACCTGCGACCGTAGCGGTCGCGCGGTTCCAGACTAGAACCGCTCGGCCACCCTGGCCGGCGAGAAAGTTGGTGATTGAAATTTCGTGAAAAGATCCTATCGCAACGAAAACCGCCTTTGTTTCAGTAATGTACTCCCCAAGTCCTGTATCATGGTACTCTCTCCACTATTTCTCGATGACACAAAATGTGCTGCTCTTTTTTGAACTTCCTCGATGTACTCCGTTAATCCTATCTGGTAAGGATCTCACACCGCTCGGCAATACTCTAAAAGAGGACGGACAAGAGTACTGTAGGCAGTCTCTTTAATAGATCTGTTGTATCTTGTAGCTGTTCTGCCAATAAAACGCAATAGTTGGTTCACCTTCGCCAAAACATTTGGTATGTGTTCTTTCCGATTTAAGTTCTTTGTAATTATAATTCCTATGTATTTAGTTGAATTTACAGCCTTTAGATTTGATTGACTTATAGCGTAACCGAAGTTAAATGGATTCGTTTTGGGTCTCATGATGATGACCTCACACATATCAAATTTTTTGGGTCAACTGCCAATCTTCGCACCAAACAGACATCTTTTCTAAATCGTTTTGCAATTTGTTTTGGTCTTCTAATGACTTTACTTAACGATAAACGCCAGCATCATCTGCAAACAACCTGAGGCGGCTGATCATATTGTCCCCCAAATCGTTTATATGGGTAAGGAATGGCAGAGTACCTACACCACTACCTTAGGGAACGCCAGAAATCACTTCTGTTTTATTCATTGACTTTCCATGAGGTACTACAAACTGTGACTTCTCTGACAGGAAATCACAAATCCAGTCGCATAACTGAGACGATATTCTAGAAGTATGCAATTTGTTCACATGTCTCTTCTCGATTTACACACGGGAACCAGCCTACAACAGATTGATTGAAGCTTTTTGGTAATTAGAAACATAGTTGACAGTTATAATCTATTATCACGTTCCTCAACAAAAATGTTTTTCATTGGTTCTGTCCAAAATATGTGTCAGCGTCATTGTTATTTTGGCTGCAGACTGAATGAGCGAATTATTTCATTAGCTGTTCATCTGGGCAAGTTCACAGTTCCTCGGCTAAATCAGTGACCTTCAGTAACATTCAGTATTCGATTATCTCTTTAATTTTCGTTAGATACATCAATACTCACTCGCTGTGGTAATATTTCATAGACCCTGATATCACCATACTCTTTCTCCAGAGAAAACATCCACAAAGAAATTCTAATGCATTATAACGCTTGCTACGTCCATTAATGCCGTTACGTTGTGACGAAACTGTACAGTCTATGCTTCCTTAGCCACGTGGCACGGCCCCTCGGTGAGTGCGCGCTGCGTGATCTCAAGCGTGGAAACTGCTGGCCTCGTGCTTCCGCAAAGCGTGCGAAGCGGTTCCGCCACGCAGACGCTGTGCTCTAGCTAACGTAAATAGACAACAACACACTGTGGTGCACGTATCGATACAACTGTTGCTAGCAGCTAAGTGCGCTGGATAACGGACGAGGAGAGAGAGGAGTCACTGATAAACACTGCAACTCGATACGTCATCCAATCCCGATTGAGGTGTCCCTTCTTATAAAGTTTTTCGCTTCTTGTATAAAGTTAGGCAAGTCAGACTGCTTGAAATGCGTCTCTCCTAGACATATTCAGGCAGGCTTGTGGTGAGATCTTTCGCTACTCAGTATGTAATTTGAAACAATTTAAATACCCCTGAAGTATGAGTGATATCTGTCAGAGAGGTTCAAATGGTTCTGAGCACTATGGGACTCAACTGCTGAGGTCATTAGTCCCCTAGAACTTAGAACTAGTTAAACCTAACTAACCTAAGGACATCACAAACATCCATGCCCGAGGCAGGATTCGAACCTGCGACCGTAGCGGTCTTGCGGTTCCAGACTGCAGCGCCTTTAACCGCACGGCCGCTTCGGCCGGCTGTCAGAGAGGTTTCTCCTAATCATCATCTCGGTAATTCTGTAGCAAGAGAGAGAACAATATGAGCAAATGGTTTACTTGGTAATATGACCGTTGACCGAGCGGTGCTAGGCGCTTCAGTCCGGAACCTCTCGACTGCTATGGTCGCAGGTTCGAATCCTGCCTCGGGCATGGATGTGTGTGATGTCCTTAGATTAGTTAGGCTTAAGTAGTTCTAAGATCTAGGGGACTGATAACCTCAGAAGTTCAGTCCCATAGTGCTCAGAGCCATTTGAGCCATTTAATACGTCCATCTCGTTCCCTCTGTCATTTACATTGGAGGTTGTTGATACCCCTCCCTTCCACCCTTCCTCAACCACCCCCCCTCTCTCTCTCTCTCCCCCTCTCCCTCTCCCCAATGAACTTAGGACGTATTGACTTCAAACCGATTCAAACTGAATACTTAGCTGACCAGTTAACGTACGACATAGGGTATGAATAAAGCGTCATGGGTTGCCTTACGCTCCCTGTTGAGGGTTACATAGCCTTTACAATGGACTTGCTTCTGTATTCTTGACTTTTGCTTCTGGCGACTGCTTTCCCCTTCTGTGGCGGTGGGGGTAACATTCGTTTCATCTGCGGTCATGACTGACTGATTGAATTCTCAGGTTAAGTGAATCAATTTAACGGAGGGGTATCTGTTGAGAGGCCAGAAGAGTGTGTGGTTCCTGAAGAGGGGCAGCAGCCTTTTCAGTAGTTGCAGGGGCAACAGTCTGGCTAGCCGGTATGGCCATGCGGTTCTAGGCCCTTCAGTCTGGAACCGCGTGACCACTACGGTCGCAGGTTCGAATCCTGCCTCGGGCATGGATGTGTGTGGGGTCCTTAGGTTAGTTAGGTTTAAGTAGTTCTAAGTTCTAGGGGACTGATGACCAAAGATGTTAAGTCCCATAGTCCCATAGTGCTCAGTCATTTGAACCATTTTTTGCAGCAGTCTGGATGATTGACTGATCTGGCCCTGTAACATTAAACAAAACGGCCTTGCTGTGCTGGTACTGCGAACGGCTGAAAGCAAGGGGAAACTACAGGCGTAATTTTTTTCCCGAGGGCTTGCAGCTTTACCGTATGGTTAAATGATGATGGCATCCTCTTGGGTAAAATATTCCGGAAGTAAAATAGTCCCCCATTAGGATCTCCGGGCAGGGACAACTCAGGAGGACATTGTTTTCAGGAGAAAGAAAACTGGCGTTCTACTGGTCAGAGCGAGGAATGTCAGATCCCTTAATCGAGCAGGTAGGTTAGAAATTTTAAAAAGGGAAATGGAAAGGTTAAAGTTAGATATAGTGGGAATTAGTAAAGTTCGGTGGCAGGAGGAACAAGACCTCTGGTCAGGTGAATACAGGGTTATAAATACAAAATCAAATAGGGGTAATGTAGGAGTAGGTTTAATAATGAATAATAAATAGGAATGCGGGTAAGCTACTATAAACAGCATAGTGAGCGTATTATCGTAGCCAAGATAGACACGAAACCCACGCCTACTACAGTAGTACAAGTTTATATGCCAATTAGCTCCGCAGATGATGAAGATATTGGTGAAATGTATGATGAGATAAAAGAAATTATTCAGATAGTGAAAGGAGACGAAAATTTAATAGTCATGGGTGACTGGAATTCGGTAGTGGGAAAAGGAAGAGAAGGAAACGTAGTAGGTGAATATAGAATGTGGGTAAGAAATGAAAAAGGAAGGCGCCTGGTAGAATTTTGCGCAGAGCATAACTTAACCATAGCTAACACTTGGTTCAAGAATCATAAAGGAAGGTTGTTTACATGGAAGAAGCCTGGAGATGCTGACAGGTTTCAGATAGATTCCATAATGGTAAGACAGAGATTTGGAAACCAGGTTTTAAATTGTAAAACATTTCCAGGGGCAGATGTGGACTCTGACCACAATCTATTGGTTATGAACTGTAGATTAAAACTAAAGAAACTGCTAGAAGGTGGACATTTAAGGAGATGGGACCTGGATAAACTGACTAAACCAGAGGTTGCACAGAGTTTCAGTGAGAGCATTAGGGAACTATTGACAAGAATGGAAGAAAGAAATACAGTAGAAGAACAATGGGTGGTATTGAGAGATGAAATAGTGAAGGCAGCAAAGGATCAAGTAGGTGAAAAGACGAGGGCTAATAGAAATCCTTGGGTAACAGAAGAGATGGTGAATTTTGTTGATGAAAGGAGAAAAAACAAATATGCAGTAAATGAAGCAGAGAAAAAGGAATACAAACGTCTCAAAAATGAGATCGACAGGAAGTGCAAAATGGCTAAGCAGGGATGGCTAGAGGACAAATGTAAGGATGTAGAGGCGTAGGGGTAAGATAGATACTGCCTACAGGAAAATTAAAGAGTTTTGGAGAAAAGAGAACCACTTGTATGAATGCCAAGAGCTAAGATGGAAACCCAGTCCTAAGCAAAGAAGGGAAAGCAGAAAGGTGGAAGGAGTATATAGAGGGTCTATACAAGGGCGATGTGCTTGAGGACAATACTATGGATATGGAAGAGGATGTAGATGAAGATGAAATGGGATATATGATACTGCGTGAAGAGTTTGACAGAGCACTCAAAGACCTAAGTCAAAACAAGGTTCCTTTAGTAGACAACATTCCATTAGAACTGCTGATAGCTTTGGGAGAGCCAGCCCTAACAGAACTCTACCATCTGGTGAGCAAGATGTATGAGACAGGCGAAATACCATCAGACGTCAAGAAGAATATAATAATTCCAATCCCAAAGAAAGCAGATGTTGACAGATGTAAAAATTAACCGAACTATCAGTTTAATAAGCCACGGCTGCAAAGTACTAAAACGAATTCTTTACAGACGAATGGAAAAACTGGTAGAAGCCGACCTCGTGGAAGGTCAGTTTGGATTCCGTAGAAATGTTGGAACACGTGAGGAAATACTGACCCTACGACTTATCTTAGAAAATAGATCAAGGAAAGGCAAACCTACGTTTCTAGCATTTGTAGACTTAGAGAAAGCTTTTGACAATGTTTACTGGAATACTCTCTTTCAAATTCTGAAGGTGTCAGGGGTAAAATACAGGGAGTGAAATGCTATTTACAATTTGTACAGAAACCAGATGGCAGTTATAAGAGTCGAGGGGCATGAAAGGGAAGCAGTGGTTGAGAAGGGAGTGAGACGGGGTTGTAGCCTATCCTCGATATTATTCAACCTGTATATTGAGCAAGCAGTAAAGGAAACAAAAGAAAAATTCGGAGTAGGAATTAAAATCCATGGAGAAGCAATAAAAACTTTGAGGTTCGCCGATGACATTGTAATTCTGTCAGAGACAGCAAAGGTCCTGGAAAAGCAGCTGAACGGAATGGACAGTGTCTTGAAAGGAGGATATAAAATGAACATCAACAAAAGTAAAACGAGGATAATGGAATGTAGTCGAATTAAATCGGGTGACGCTGAGGGTATTAGATTAGGAAATGAGACGGTTGAAGTAGTAAATGAGTTTTGCTATTTGGGGAGCAAAATAACAAATGATGGTCGAAGTAGAGAGGATATAAAATGTAGACTGGCAATGGCAATTAAAGCGTTTCTGAAGAAGAGAAATTTGTTAACATCGGGTATAGATATAAGTGTCAGGAAGTCGTTTCTGAAAGTATTTGTATGGAATGTAGCCGTGTATGGAAGTGAAACGTGGATGATAAACAGTTTAGACAAGAAGAGAATAGAAGCTTTCGAAATGTGGTGCTACAGAAGAATGCTGAATATTAGATAGGTAGATCACATTACTAATGAGGAGGCACTGAATAGAAATGGGGAGAAGAGAAATTTGAGGCACAGCTTGACTAGAAGAAGGGATCGCTTGGTAGGACATATTCTGAGGCGTCAAGGGATCACCAATTTAGTATTGGAGGGCAGCGTGGAGGGTAAGAATCGTAGAGGGAGACCAAGAGATGAATACACTAAGCAGATTCAGAAGGATGTAGGTTGCAGTAGCTACTGGGAGATGAAGAAGCTTGCACAGAATAGAGTAGCATGGAGAGCTGCATCATACCAGTCTCTGGACTGAAGACCGCCGCGAGGGATTAGCCGAGCGGTCTAAGGCGCTGCAGTCATGGACTGTGCGGCTGGTCCCGGCGGAGGTTCGAGTCCTCCTTCGGGCATGGGTGTGTGTGTTTGTCCTTAGGATAATTTAGGTTAAGTAGTGTGTAAGCTTAGGGACTGATGACCTTAGCAGTTAAGTCCCATATGATTTCATACACATTCTGGACTGAAGACCACAACAACAACAACATCCTTTCTAGTGCATTTGCAAGTACAAGTATTAATTTTACCATTAATCATTTTTGTTTACTTTGAAACATAGTTCCTCATAGGTGATTTTGAAGACTGTAAGCCCAAATAACGTATTAAAACCATGTGGTTACATCACGTTGTATACCATCATGGCTTCAGTGTGCACTACACGCTGAGCAGTTAACATGCGATGGAGGAGATGAGCGTAGTGACTGGTTCATCAGCTGCCTCACCACACTTGATGCTGGTTGTATAGCCTTTGCATGCAATCGTAATATGGCCATATTTTTCGAACCTGTGTCACAAGACCTCGCTTTTACTCAAATGCAACCTGTCTTGAGGTACTAAGTTAACGCTGTCGTATTAAAAGAGTAACAGATCCTTCATGATGATACTGAATATCCTGTTGTATTACATTTACAGCGACGTATTGCTGTTCCCATTCCTTCATGTCTGATACATTTATATTTGCACACTCATGCTCATAAATTAGGAATAGTGGTGATACATGGTGAAACATCGCTCTGGTGGGCAGTTTGTAGGTTTAAATCATCTCGGGGTATGACCATGAGGTGCATTTGACCTGCGGTCGTCGCACGGTGGCGCAGAGGTATATTGATGCCTGTCAGATTACGGTGCTGCGAAGAAGTGTGCAGACGTTTTTAGACGTGCTAATGGTGACTGTGTGTTGAAAATGGCTCAAAGAACTCGTGTTGATGACGTTATGGGGGGTAGAATACTAGGGTGACTGGAGGCTGGTCAAACACAGCAGGTCGTAGCATGGGCCCTCCGTGTGCCACAAAGTGTGATCTCAAGATTATGGCAACGATTCCAGAAGACAGGAAACGTGTCCAGGCGCTACAGTACGAGACGTCCACAGTGTATAAAACCACAAGAAGACCGATTTCTCACCATCAGTGCCCGCAGACAGCCACAGAGTACTGCAGGTAGCCTTGCTTGGGACCTTACTGCAGCCACTGGAACAGTTGTCTCCAGACACACAGTCTCCAGACGACTGAACAGACATGGTTTATTCGCCCAGAGACCTGAAAGGTGCATTTCACTGACCCCTGGTCACAGGAGAGCTTGTAAAGCCTGGTGTCAAGAACACACTACATGGTCATTGGAGTAGTGGTCCCAGGTTATGTTCACGGACGAGTCCAGGTATAGTCTAAACAGTGATTCTCGCCGGCTCTTCATCTGGCTTGAACCAGGAACCAGATACCAACCCCTAAATGTCCTTGAAAGGGACCTGTATGTGGGTTGTGGTTTGATGGTGTGGGGTGGGATTATGATTGGTGCACGTACACCCATGCATGTCTTTGACAGAGGAACTGCAGGTCAGGTATATCGGGATGTCATTTTGCACCAGTATGTCCGCCTTAGTAGGGGGACAACCTTCGCGCCAGGCCACGCTGCATTGTTGCAAAATTTATTCAAGATGGCGGCGATGACGTCATCAAAGATAGCGGCATGTAGACTTGGAAACATCGCATGACGTCATCCAAGATGGCGGATTTTGGCGGGAGAATAGTCCAATTGTGCTTGTCCACTAACCTAACCTCAAGAAAAAATGGCGGGAATTTTGAATTTTGGCGGGATAATAGTCCAATTGTGTTACGTCCACTAACCTAAGCCTCCAGAAGAAAAAATGGCGGGAAGTTTGAATTCCAACAGGATAATGCATGCCAAGACCGTACTTGTCTTTATTATTATTATTATTGATTATCATTCATTAACATTCATTATCATTTATTATCATCCATTATCAGTTATTAACATTCATTATCATTCATTGTCATTTATTATCATTCATTATCATTCATTATCATTTATTATCAATCATTATCATTTATTATTATAGTCCTACCTCCACTAGAAATTTGCGCCAATTTCAAATTCCAACACGATATTCTCTCGAAAACTGTACTTCTATGTATTATTATCGTTTATTATTTATTCAAGATGTCCGATTTTCTCGGTGAGAAAGGCATTCTCCTTACATCCATAACAAAAATCTATCACAAGTTCAAATCCCCAACACCGTAATTGATCACATGTACGAGCTTTCTCCGTCACTTATCTTTTTTTTCACTGGTAGCCTATCATAATCGCATCAAATAATAAACTGCACCTATAGTAACGTAATTCACGTCCTTTGATTTTGCAGGGGGGAAGGGACTGAAGACTTTATTTCAAGCAGTACGGTCATCACTTGTTCTCCAACACATTCAGCACACACATCTTTGATATCGCAGTGCAGTCACCACGACGTCCGCGCTCCAACTGAATTAGTTCAAATCCTCGCCACTCCCTGGCCAGCGCGAGGAGACACTGCCTATGCCCGTCACGTGAGGCGAGGGGGCGAGCCCAGCGATCGCTCCCACGTCGTAAACATGTTTTCGCTGGACATGCTGGAACTTGTCGAGTTTGATGTCACAGTGGCCCATTGTCCGCTCACTACGTGCATTCGTCGCCTCCACACATTTCCCGCCAAAATTGTCTGCCTCGAAGCTGAATCGCACAACGGTCAGCCGTTTCCCTGCAACAATTTCGGCACCACGTTCAAACCTGTCGATGCCGACCTCATACAGCCATTCGCCACGTGTCCCTGTGCAAGCGAGAACACAGTGCTACACTTTTGGCAGCAAAGTTTGCTCGACAGTGGAATCCGCCATGACCATACAACAGCACCTTTGGATCGCACTAGAACGCCCACTAATTGACTCGCTCTGGCGCACACGCGTAGTAACTGTACAATTGCTGCTCCGCCGCCCCGCTCACGTCACACACCCTCCATACACGCGACGGACATAACCTTCTGTAAATACATGGAAAATGACTCTTTATTTCAGACATTACGGTCATGCAGGTGTGTCCCAACTGACTTCTCCATGCTCACACAGTGAAACTCCAGAGCGCAGCTGACGTACGCGTGGCTGGCTGAGCCCGCTTCCTGGCCTGCTGATGTCAAGCACACCCCGACGGCCAGCACGCCAGGTAGTCGGCGGCGAGCGGCGAATAAGGGTCCCGCCACAAACGGTTGGCCGCGCCCGCGAGCACTTAACGCCGGACACGATGGGACCTGTCGACCGCGTGCCGTACAAAGGATACGTTTGGCGCCAGAGTTTGACCGACTGTGGAATCCACCATGACCGTATAACAGAGCGTTTGCTCGTCGCAAGAATGCTCGCTAATTCACTCTCACCACCCCAGCTATATTAAATAATTGAATTTACAATTTCATATACATATGCAAACGTGTTCAACTCCCCAATTTCAACTACTTTTCGAGGACCAGGACACTACCTCCTCCTCCTAGGGACCACTGCTAAGTTTGAAATCTGCCAGTAAACAAAGCTCACTTGCGCTTCCGCCAACAACCTAAGAAAATTGTTTCAAACTAAGCCACCAGCACTCAACCTCTTCCTACATGTTTCTGGTAAACGGACTCACCCTGCACTAGGTCCATGGACTGAGGAACCAATTTACTTTATTTAGGAATGGAGTATATATATCACACCGACATGTCCCACATCATACAGACCTGCAAAACACTCCTACATAACTCATTTATAATGTTCTAGACACACGCTTGCTAATTGTAAACAGTTAAAAATAACTCATAGCACAGCCTACAGACATGCGAACCGCTCGTAAATAATGCAAAACATTTACCTCCAAATAGCCAAACAACTGCTAATTTTCGCAAATAATTTCAGTGCATAGGCTGATGGAAGGAAGAACGAGTGTACTTGATTTATTTGCTACATATCTTTTTCAAACTTTTACTTCTCATAGGTTTCGATATGTAAGGCTGACATAAGGCAGCTTCTGAACTCCAGTAGTGCACTACACTTGGCAACACAACCACACCCATCAAGATATTCATTCCATTCGAGACCTGTAACTCCTCTACAGATAAATTTGTCCAGTTATTCGTCTACTCACTCACATTCTGACCAGATTGCCGTTATTGCGCAAAAACAGCTCAGACTGCGCTGTGCTGCTCGGGGAAGTAAGGAAGGGCCGCACTATATTTGCGAGGGCCTGTAATCATTGTGTACACACTTACCCGACAGACGGGTGTTTATAGAGTCGGTGACAGGATGACTTTTAATTTTCACATGTTGGACGCTACTGTTATACGTATCTGTTTGCTTGTAGGATGTACCAGCTGCTAATAACTATCATTTTTCATATAGACCTGATGGAGTAATAGTATTATTTCTAATAATAATAATAATAATAAATGATAATGAATGATAATAAATGACAATGAATGATAATGAATGTTAATAAATGATAATGAATGATAATGAATAATAAACAAAAGTGAGGTTTTGTAGCCATTATCATGTTGGAATTGGAATTTGGAGGGGATTTTCTAGTGGAGGCAGGTCAATAATAATAAATAACAATAAATGATAATAAATAATGAATGTTAATGAATGATAATCAATAATAATAAAAAGGCAAGTACGGTCTTTGCATGCATTATCCTGTTGGAATTGAAACTTCCCGCCATTTTATCTTCTGGAGGCTTAGGTTAGTGGACGTAGCACAGTTGCACTCTTTTCCCGCCAAAATTTAAAATTCCCGCCATTTTTCTAAATGCACTTTGATTTACGCGACCCCCACCCTGTCGCATGCTTGGAGTAAAATCGAGACTTCAGCGTCATAACTAAGTTAGCTGTGGGTATTTGTGAGGGTCTGTAGTCATTGTGTACACACTTACCCGACAGACGGGTGTTTAGAGAGTCGGTGACGGGATGACTTTTAATTTTCACATGTTGGACGCTACTGTTATACGTATCTGTTTGCTTGTAGGATGTACCAGCTGCTAATAACTATCATTTTTTATATAGACCTGATGGAGTAACAGTATCATTTCTGACTCATGATCAGGTGTGATCATTGGGCACTAGACGTGTCCGCAGGGCTATATTGGGCTTGTATCATAGAAAGGAAAAGTTTTACGATTGGGGTAGAGATAGCTCAGGGTAAGGTGACCGGGGAGAAGGATGTATGTCTGACAGGACGGAAAAGTGAGCGATCTAAGGTTATTAACCGTTTTTAAGTGCTGAACGTTCTAGTCTTAGGAGTGTGTGTGTGTTTATGTTCTCTCTCTCTCCTACCGGAACCTTCGATGCACCGATCATGGACTCTAGAACAATACTTTATACATGATAGATTGGATGATTTGCTTAAAAATCTATCGAACTACATTGTGTATAAATATCGCTCCATTCTTGTTCTTCTTAACTGTATGCCATTAAATTAAGGCACTTTGAGATCTGTTACTATAGATCGATATGGTGTGCTAAGCTCCAAGACTTGGTTACATTTCGAGAAATGTGGTTTACTTGGATGGATTAGGACTAGGAAAACTCTATTCAGTCAAGAGAGGTGGAGTGTAGCTGTATTCGTCTGCTCGGTTGAGGAATAATTGGGTAGCGATGTTGCAGGGTACTATGCGGAGGTGAGGATGGTCTTTTAATGTAAGCAGAGAGATTGATCGAGTACTATGCGCGAGGTCTTAGAAATATGTATAGCGTTGTCTGGTATAATTTGATCGTCTTTATGTGTTCGAGAATTAAGTGTGAATGGACGTGTTGAGCAGTCATCTATGAATGGTCGCAATGATACTTGCAAAGTAGAGGATGTATGGTTTAGCTATGATACTGAAATTAAGAAAACAAGCTGTCACATGATTGGCCAATGTTGGACTTACTGTAAAATTTTTCGCAATATCAGCTGTGATGGATAATATTATAGTAGATCGGTGGTGTCTTATCCATTGCATCTGTGCATTGGGTACGACATAATGATTGACTGACAATGCTTGCTTGAGTTGGGGGAGAAATTTTGGTTGATGGACCGCAAACTTCCAGGGTTGCTAGCACCGAAAACGGTGATCCTGTACTTGTGTGTAAAAATGACCAATCACTAGAAATTGAATGCAGAGTTATAAACTGTTCGGTCACTGCAACATATGAGTTTAAATGTAGAGGTTGTCAATCACTTTCGAGGGAAGTGGCTACAACGCCAGCAGGCTCTTCTATTTTCCTTGTGTTGTGGGTGTCCTTTATGTACGAGGTGCATTCAAGTTCTAAGGCCTCCGATTTTTTTTTCTAATTAACTACTCGCCCGAAATTGATGAAACTGGCGTTACTTCTCGACGTAATCGCCCTGCAGACGTACACATTTTTCACAACGCTGACGCCATGATTCCATGGCAGCGGCGAAGGCTTCTTTAGGAGTCTGTTTTGACCACTGGAAAAACGCTGAGGCAATAGCAGCACGGCTGGTGAATGTGCGGCCACGGTGAGTGTCTTTCATTGTTGGAAAAAGCCAAAAGTCACTAGGAGCCAGGTCAGGTGAGTAGGGAGCATGAGGAATCACTTCAAAGTTGTTATCACGAAGAAACTGTTGCGTAACATTAGCTCGATCTGCGAGTGCGTTGTCCTGGTGAAACAGCACACACGCAGCCCTTCCCGGACGTTTTTGTTGCAGTGCAGGAAGGAATTTGTTCTTCAAAACATTTTCGTAGGATGCACCTGTTACCGTAGTGCCCTTTGGAACGCAATGGGTAAGGATTACGCCCTCGCTGTCCCAAAACATGGACACCATCATTTTTTCAGCACTGGCGGTTACCCGAAATTTTTTTGGTGGCGGTTAATCTGTGTGCTTCCATTGAGCTGACTGGCGCTTTGTTTCTGGATTGAAAATGGCATCCAAGGCTCATTCATTGTCACAACTGACGAAAAGAAAGTCCCATTCATGCTGTCGTTGCGCGTCAACATTGCTTGGCAACATGCCACACGGGCAGTCATGTGGTCATCCGTCAGCATTCGTGGCACCCACCTGGATGACACTTTTCGCATTTTCATGTCGTCATGCAGGATTGTGTGCACAGAACCCACAGAAATGCCAACTCTGGAGGCGATCTGTTCAGCAGTCATTCGGCGATCCCCCAAAACAATTCTCTCCACTTTCTCGATCATGTCGTCAGACCGGCTTGTGCGAGCCCGAGCTTGTTTCGGTTTGTTGTCACACGATGTTCTGCCTTCATTAAACTGTCGCAGCCACAAACGCACTTTCGACACATCCATAACTCCATCAGCACATGTCTCCTTCAACTGTCGATGAATTTCAATTGGTTTCACACCACGCAAATTCAGAAAACGAATGATTGCACGCTGTTCAAGTAAGGAAAACGTCGCCATTTTAAGTATTGAAAACAGTTCTCATTCTCGCCACTGGCGGTAAAATTTCATCTACCGTACGGTGCTGCCATCTCTGGGACGTATTGACAATGAACGCAGCCTCATTTTAAAACAATGTGCATGTTTCTATCTCTTTCCACTCTGGAGAAAAAAAATCGGAGGCCTTAGAACTTGAATGCACCTCGTAAAATCATTCAATGTTACGCTATCGACTGTAAGAATATGATTTATAAGGTGTAAGGTATAGTTTCCCGTGAGAGACCATACATCATTCCGTGTTAATGTCTGTTTAGAATCAGACAATGACTTCAAAGTCGCGGCAGAAAGACGAAATTCTCGGCAGTGTGCAAAAGCGTGTTAGAAAACACTGGTTGAACAAGGGCCAGAGGCAGCTTCTCATTCGGTTAGAGTATGGATGATCAAACTTTAAAGGGCTCTCTGCAGCGTGTGTGTATATTTAATATGATCTTGTTCATATAGGCATTTGTAGTTTGAGGTGTTGGATTTGGTGAGCTGTTAGGAATTCTTGGATGGTTGCACTCTGAGTTATTCAGGGGGAGTATTGTGAATTCCGTTTGTCCGCACTGGAGGTGGATGGCATTGGTGCCTTCGTGACTTTTTCGCTGTTTGATGGTAGAGGATAAAGATGATAGGGTGTTGAGGATCTGTTGTACTTGTACCTAGTTTGAGGCGTACAACATTGCGCACATTTTCGGCGAATGGTCAAAACAAGGTCCTGTTGTAGTAACTGAGATCTTTCTGTTTATAGACAGGTTGCAGAAGGTAATAGATATGTCTTTCTCTGACTTAAATTGCAGAGATCAGGGACCAGGCTTTGAATATTGTCGTATGTGCTTGATGCTTTGTATAAAAGTTTGAATCTTTAATTGGGTTTGGTATTTCTGGGTGTGTGTAGAATTAATTTTACTGTTGAAAGTGCGAGAAAGATGAGTTGATTGTTGTTTAGATAGAGGCTACGTTTGTAATTCGAAAAGAGGGGATGAGAATGGTAAATTGATTGATGGGCATGGTTTCTGGGGTGATATATGAGTGTCAAGATGGGGTTGAGGACGTTTGCGTATGTTGATGGTGGGTCGGGTGTGAGGTTAGGTGCGGTGGGAGGTGTAAATTATGTCTTATTTTTTTTAAAAAAGTTGTAAAGTAGGAATAATATTGAGAAGGTTTTTAGATGGCTGGTCACGCGACGAGGCGAGAGCAGGGATGTGTAGTTATGTTTAGTTAAAGGGCCATGTAATGTCTTGTAAGGAGCAATGTGCAGTGTGCTACAGTGTCATAGGAGGTAAAGACATGTGGTGCTATGATGTGTCTAGCGTATGGAGGCTGCGCTTTGGAATTGTGCTACGATGATATAAAGTTGACTTTCACCCGCGTTCGGTGGTCGCGGCTCGGGATCACAGTCCTGGACGGACGTATGTGTGTGCTTTGACCGCTGACGAGCGCGTTGACCGCGCCAACTCACGCTTTCGGAAGCTGAGCAGGGGCTGTGCGAGGTCTGAAATAAGACAGATGGGTGACTTCACGATCCAGTGGGCAGGGTGCAGAGTGGGGGTACCTGCGCACGTCTGCTGAGTTATTTTGCGAGCGGATCTGCAGGCTCTGCTATGCGTTATTAGGGTAGTTTACGAGTACTGAGCGTATCTACACATCTGTGTGATGTATTATTTAGTAGCAGTTTGCTATAGTGGGTACTGAAATTATGATTGAGTGCGTGTCTGTGGGCTGTGCAACATGGTCCAGGGCACATCTGCAATTGGTGTTTTGTGATAGCGTGATAGATACACTGTTCGAAAAAAATAAATAGTGTTCTCAATGATTACACGCGCCTGCAGCGCAGATCAGAGTGATTTGGTTTTTCTCTCACCATCTCGGCTGCATGCGAGTGTTAAATGTTTTCCCAGCTGCGTTAATCGACTGTGTCAACGAGCTATGAGCTATTCAGAGAATAGACGTGAAGGCAGGTCCAGACCTGAGACGCCGGCGCTATACATGAGAAGAACAATGCAGCTTTCACATGTGTCGGCTGTCACGAGCGCTCGGAGACTCTGGAATCCCCTTCCCCGCCGACCGCACGCGCGCGCGGCCTGCCTTGGGGGGTAATCTGCTAGGCGCAAATTGATAAGCGTATAGCACGTGTGACGTGACACGACACTACAGCGTGACACGCACGTGCCACACGTGTCACTCGGGTCCAGCGCATATTGCGAAGCGTACACCATACTTCGCACGCGCCGACTGGCGACGCTCTGCGCTGACTAAACCGAAGTGCGCGCAACCTCTTATCTTTCTCAAACGATTTTACAGAAACTATTCTCTGAAAATATATGATTTTTGCCTTACTTGTAGCGTTATATGTCAGCTTCGTGCCCATCACCTCGCTAATGACCATTCTTATTGTGATGTACACATTTTACTAAGACACTACGCAAAATTCAAAAAGTTTGCAACGAAAATTAGGCGTCGCTATGATTTTGCGTTTGGTGCGTATTACACCATATGTTACTGATATGAAATTTAGCTAACATGCTGAATTTTTGTTTAGACTTGGGAGGAGATCTCTATCTGCCTCCGATCTCGAGAAAATGGATCCCATGTAGCGCGCTCACTTCCGATCTCACGCCCGCGAGAATGAAATACTCGCAACATCTCTCGTATCTCCTAAACCGCTCGAGACATCGAAACGAAAGTTTGGCGAATGATAGCACACAATTATTAAATTGCCAATTATTAAACACACGGAACTTTCTTATCTATGGCGATCTATCACTACTTATACTTCTATTTTTATTTATTTCACTCCAGTGTCTAATTATTGAAGAGTTATCGACAGCTAGCGAAACAAGAGCTTCCTAGTACGAAAATAAACATGAAATTTCTTCTTTTATGTTGCTGCAAACCGATACTATGAGGTTTTTCGTAAGCTATTGAGCTCTGTAATTGCCAATTACTTGTTTAATGAGGCCCTACGTTTCGGAATTCTGTCTCAATAGCTGCTGTGAGATGAGTTTGGCAAATTACATTGTGACAAAGGAAGTACAATTAAACCAGTCACCAACATAAATGTGGCCTTTACTCATAAATGGTGTTGCTTCTTCGATTGAGAAAAGGTTAACAACTCACACAAAAACAGATGGGCAGTTCTGTTGGAATTTTGGTGGAATCCCCGTAACCCATCGTATTTTTAACACTGAGCGACGGGAATGGAAACTTACCAAAGGGTTTTATTCCTTCTCTTGATCTGAGCAGTATTAAAATAATGACGAGCGTTCCTTCAGGCGGAACGATAGGCACATGCCAGATACTGTTTACTCACCTAGGGCTTGCCAAACTGACAATGCGTGATCGCGAATAAAATAGTTGTTATTGTGAAAAATAAACAATTGATCTGTCGCACAACACAATGGTCAGTGTATTGTCAGCAGCGAAGGATAATGCACGCGACAGGAATGCACAAGTTAGCCATGTGTGCCTTGTGAGATGGAGTTCGAAAAACATTGTCATGAAGGTAGATCTGCCTTTGTCAGCAGCACATTTCAACAAATTAAATACATCTAATCATAACACCCTTTTAGGATATTCCTACTTTCGTAATAATACCGACCATTTTCTTCATCTGTGTAGCCTGTTGTTGTATAATTAGTTTATTAATGCTGATAATGTCCATGCAACAATTGAAATGCTTTTTCTCATCACGGTGAACCAATTAAAACATTGTTATTTGTGACTGCTTTTCGACTGTTTCTAGCTTGCAGTGGAAATATGTTGTTCACATGCATGTAGTACGGTGTGTCGTATTACATAATTACATACATATCAGAGTAATCACAGTGAAACTTCTATACTTCAGATCTTGGACGCTTTTTACCACAAGAACAAAGGGATCACACCTGTGGAGATTATCCCTTTCTAAATTTTTGTAACAGATCGTACAGATACGCTAGCTTACTAGGCAGCGAGAATATAACCTTGTTTTACTTTCCTGCCTTGATTCTTAATCACATGATTTTATAATATTCCTTGCTTCCTTATTCACTACCCTCTGTCCCTTCTTGCGATCTGAAAACATCACGGAGGCATATGGTGCAATTCCAGCGGCCAATGGCTCATCAGTTACTGGAGTATACATTTTTCTCGACAGAAGAAAAACAAACTATGCAGATATAAATAACGGAGAAGTATAATGTGCTAACGAAGAAAGCTGGAGCGTTTAAATGGCGAAAAACGAAACACTACCCAAATGCAATAAAATTCAATACACAGTAAGGCAAAATTTATCGTATTGGCAATGCTACCACTGCTGATATGCGCCGTTCCGATGTGAGTATATGGCTGGGCTACTTTTCCGCTCCCCTCCTCAAATTTCCCACGATGCTAGCGAGGCAAGCGCGACGCGCGGCGCTAGAAACTGTGCCTCAACCACAACGCCGCGCGACCTGACGCAGGCGCGTGTCGTGTCGCAGTCACGTCGCGTCGCAATTTGCACGGTCCCACTTGAACCTGTGATTTTACAAAAACGCGCGCTGCGCTGCGTCGCGCCACACGCGCTATACGCGTCTCAATTTGCGCCTAGCCTAAGGCTAGGCGCAAATTGAGAAGCGTATAGCACGTGTGACGTGACACGACACTACAGCGTGACACGCACGTGCCGCACGGGTCACGCGGGTCCAGCGCATATTGCGACACGAACACCATACTTCGCACGCGCCGACTGGCGACGCTCTGCGCTGACTGAACCGAAGCGCGCGCAACTTCTTATCTTTCTCAAACGATTTTACAGAAACTATTCTCTGAAAATATATGATTTTTGCCTTACTTGTGTCGTTATATGTCAGCTTCGTGCCCATCACCTCGCTAATGACCATTCTTATTGTGATGTACACATTTTAGGAGGACACTACGCAAAACCCAAAAAGTTTGCTACTAAAATTAGGGGTCGCTATGATTTTGCGTTTGGTGCGTATTACACCATATGCTGCTGCGTATGAAATTTAGCTAACATGCTGAATTTTTGTTTAGACTTGGGAGGAGATCTCTATCTGCCTCCGATCTCGAGAAAATGGATCCCATGTAGCGCGCTCACTTCCGATCTCACGCCCGCGAGAATGAAATACTCGCAACATCTCTCGTATCTCCTAAAACGCTCGAGACATCGAAACGAAAGTTTGGCGAATGATAGCACACAATTAATAAATTGCCAATTATTAAACACACGGAACTTTCTTATCTATGGCGATCTATCACTACTTATACTTCTATTTTTATTTATTTCACTCCAGTGTCTAATTATTGAAGAGTTATCGACAGCTAGCGAAACAAGAGCTTCCTAGTATGAAAATAAACATGAAATTTCTTCTTTTATGTTAGTGCAAACCGACACTATGAGGTTTTTTGTAAGCTATTGAGCTCTGTAATTGCCAATTACTTGTTTAATGAGGCCCTACGTTTTGGAATTCTGTCTCAATAGCTGCTGTGAGATGAGTGTGGCAAATTACATTGTGACAAAGGAAGTACAATTAAACCAGTCACCAACATAAATATGGTCTTTACTCGTAAATGGTGATGCTTCTTCGAATGAGAAAACGTTAACAACTCACACAAAAACAGATTGGCAATTCTGTTGGAATTTTGGTGGAATCCCCGTAACCCATCGTATTTTTAACACTGAGTGACGGGAATGGAAACTTACCAAAGGATTTTATTCCTTCTCTTGATCTGAGCAGTATTAAAATAATGACGAGCGTTCCTTCAGGCGGAATGATAGGCACATGCCAGATACTGTTTACTCACCTAGGGCTTGCCAAACTGACAATGCGTGATCGCGAATAAAATAGTTGTTATTGAGAAAAATAAACAATTGATCTGTCGCACAACACAATGGTCAGTGTATTGTCAGCAGCGAAGGATAATGCACGCGACAGGAATGCACAAGTTAGCCATGTGTGCCTTGTGAGATGGAGTTCGAAAAACATTGTCATGAAGGTAGATCTGCCTTTGTCAGCAGCACATTTCAACAAATTAAATACATCTAATCATAACACTCTTTTAGGATATTCCTACTTTCGCAATAATACCGACCATTTTCTTCATTTGTGTAGCCTGTTGTTGTATAATTAGTTTATTAATGCTGATAATGTCCATGCAACAATTGAAAAGCTTTTTCTCATCACAGCGAACCAATTAAAACATTGTTATTTGTGACTGCTTTTCGACTGTTTCTAGCTTGCAGTGGAAATATGTTGTTCACATACATGTAGTACGGTGTGTCGTATTACATTATTACATACATATCAGAGTAATCACAGTGAAACTTCTATACTTCAGATCTTGGACGCTTTTTACCACAAGAACAAAGGGATCACACCTGTGGAGATTATCCCTTTCTAAATTTTTGTAACAGATCGTACAGATACGCTAGCTTACTAGGCAGCGAGAATATAACCTTGTTTTACTTTCCTGCCTTGATTCTTAATCACATGATTTTATAATATTCCTTGCTTCCTTATTCACTACCCTCTGTCCCTTCTTGCGATCTGAAAACATCACGGAGGCATATGGTGCAATTCCAGCGGCCAATGGCTCATCAGTTACTGGAGTATACATTTTTCTCGACAGAAGAAAAACAAACTATGCAGATATAAATAACGGAGAAGTATAATGTGCTAACGAAGAAAGCTAGAGCGTTTAAATGGCGAAAAACGAAACACTACCCAAAGGCAATAAAATTCAGTACACAGTAAGGCAAAATTTATCGTATTGGCAATACTACCACTGCTGATATGCGCCGTTCCGATGTGAGCATATGGCTGGGCTACTTTTCCGCTCCCCTCCTCAAATTTCCCACGGTGCTAGCGAGGCAAGCGCGACGGGCGGCGCTAGAAACTGTGCCTCAACCACAACGCAGCGCGACCTGGCGTAGGCGCGTGTCGCGTCCCAGTCGCGTCGCGTCGCAATTTGCGCGGTCCCACTTGAACCTGTGATGTTACAAAAACGTGCGCTGCGCTGCGTCGCGCCACACGCGCTATACGCGTCTCAATTTGCGCCTAGCTTAAGGCGCATAGGCGATATCAATCTCTCCGGTGATAGGTGCGAATGCGACTGTGTTGAGGTCATGTTTGGGGGAGACCGAGCAGAGACTTTTGGTCGGTTTGGCAGCTGGTGGTGTTTGGGCGCGTCTGTTGCACTGTTTTGCGAGCATATCTGTGCACTGTGCGGTGCTTTATTTGGAGAGTTTAAGAGTACAGAGCTCGTCTGCTGATATTGTGTACTGCATTATTTAAGAGCTGTTTGCTATTGTGTGGTGAAATTAGGAGTTGTTTACGTTTTTGTGGCCTGTGTCAGATGACCACTGTCGGATCAGTGCGGGCGTTTCGTGATAAATATACTCCACAACTAAATAAAAGGGCTCCAAATAAATAGAGTGTAGCCCTTCCTTACTTCCCCGAGCAGCACAGCGCAGTCTGAGCTGTTTTTGCGCAATAACGACAATCTGGTCAGAATGTGAGTGAGTAGACAAATAACTGGACAAATTTATCTGTAGAGGAGTTACTGGTCTCGAATGGAATGAATATCTTGATGGGTGTGGTTGTGTTGCCAAGTGTAGTGCACTACTGGAGTTCAGAAGCTGCCTTATGTCAGCCTTACATATCGAAACCTATGAGAAGTAAAAGTTTGAAAAAGATATGTAGCAAATAAATCAAGTACACTCGCTCTTCCGTGCATCAGCCTATGCACTGAAATTATTTGCGAAAATTAGCAGTTGTTTGGCTATTTGGAGGTAAATGTTTTGCATTATTTACGAGCGGTTCGCATGTCTGTAGGCTGTGCTATGAGTTATTTTTAACTGTTTACAATTAGCAAGCGTGTGTCTAGAACATTATAAATGAGTTATGTAGGAGTGTTTTGCAGGTCTGTATGATGTAGGACATGTCGGTGTGATATACATACTCCATTCCTAAATAAAGTAAATTGGTTCCTCAGTCCACGGACCTAGTGCAGGGTGAGTCCGTTTACCAGAAACATGTAGGAAGAGGTTGAGTGCTGGTGGCTTAGTTTGAAACAATTTTCTTAGGTTGTTGGCGGAAGCGCAAGTGAGCTTTGTTTACTGGCAGATTTCAAACTTAGCACTGGTCCCTAGGAGGAGGAGGTAGTGTCCTGGTCCTCGAAAAGTAGTTGAAATTGGGGAGTTGAACACGTTAATATAGCTGGGGTGGTGAGAGTGAATTAGCGAGCATTCTCACGACAAGCAAACGCGCTGTTATACGGTCATGGTGGATTCCACTGTCGGTCAACCTCTGGCGCCAAACGTATCCTTTGTACGGCATGCAGTCGACAGGTTCCATCGTGTCCGGCGTTAAGTGCTCGCGGACGCGGCCAACCGTTTGTGGCGGGACCCTCAGGCGCCGCTCGCCGCCGACTACCTGGCGCGCTGGCCGTGGGGGTGTGCTTGACGTCAGCGAGCCAGCCGGCCACGCGTACGTTAGCTGCGCTCTGGAGTTTCGCTGTGTGAGCATGGAGAAGTCAGTTGGGACACACCTGCATGACCGTAATGTCTGAAATAAAGAGTCATTTTCCATGTATTTACAGAAGGTTATGTCCGTCGCGTGTATGGAGGGTGTGTGACGTGAGCGGGGCGGCGGCGCAGCAATTGTACAGTTATTACGCGTGTGCGCCAGAGCGAGTCAATTAGCGGGCGTTCTAGTGCGGTCCAAAGGTGCTGTTGTTTAGTCATGGCGGATTCCACTGTCGAGCAAACTTTGCTGCCAAAAGTGTAGCACTGTGTTCTCGCTTGCACAGGGACACGTGGCGAATGGCTGTGTGAGGTCGGCATCGACAGGTTGGAACGTGGTGCCGAAAGTGTTGCAGAGAAATGGCTGACCATTGTGCGATTCAGCTCCGAGGCAGACAATTTTGGCGGGAAATGTGTGCAGGCGACGAATGCACGTGGTGAGCGGACAATGGGCCGCTGTGACGTCAAACTCGACAAGTTCCAGCGTGTGCAGCGAAAACATGTTTACGACGTGGGAGCTATCGCTGGGCTGACCCCCGCGCCTCACGTGACAGGCGTAGGCAGTGTCTCCACGCGCTGGCCAGAGGGTGGCGAGGATTTGAACTAATTCAGTTGGAGCGCGGATGTCGTGGTGACTGCACTGCGATATCAAAGATGTGTGTGCTGACTGTGTTGGAGAACAAGTGATGCCCGTACTGCTTGAAATAAAGTCTTCAGTCCCTTCCCCCTGCAAAATCAAAGGACGTGAATTACGTTATTATAAGTGCAGTTTATTATTTGACGCGATTATGATAGGCTAACAGTGAAAAAAAAGATAAGTGACGGAGAAAGCTCGTACATGTGATCAATTACGGTGTTGGGATTTGAACTTGTGATAGATTTTTGTTACGGATGTAAGGGGAATGGCTTTCTCACCGAGAAAATCGGACATCTTGAATAAATAATAAATGATAATAATACATAGAAGTACAGTTTTCGAGAGAATATCGTGTTGGAATTTGAATTTGGAGCAATTTTATAGTGGAGGTAGGCCTATAATAATAAATGATAATGAATGATAATAAATGATAATGAATGATAATGAATGATAATAAATGACAATGAATGATAATGAATGTTAATAAATGATAATGGATGATAATAAATGATAATGAATGATAATGAATGTTAATGAATGATAATCAATAATAATAATAAAGACAAGTACGGTCTTGGTATGCATTATCCTGTTGGAATTCAAACTTCCCGCCATTTTTTCTTCTGGAGGCTTAGGTTAGTGGATGGACCCTTCCTACGGTTGTTGCAGGGCAGCACACCTCAAAGGCCATCAGCCGATGGAGCGTAAAACGTGATTCATCTGAAAAGGCCACCTGTCGCTATACAGTGGAAATTCAGTTGCGGCGGTGGCATGCAAATTCCAGTCTTCGTCGCCGATGAACAGCAGTCAGCCGGGGTGCATGAACCAGGTGTCTGCTACAGAGGCCCACACACAGCAATGTTTGTTTAACCGTCGTTGGGGAGTCATTATTGGGAGCCCCGTGGTTCATCTGGGGTCAACAGTTACACCTCTATTCACCTATACATATCTTCAGAGCCATCGTTCTCCCCAGTCAGCTATGGCCTGTGGTGCACCACCGTTGCCTCGAGGCCAGTTTTGGATTGGGCCATTTTATCATGCGCAGTACACTTTAACCATGGCGGCACGCTAACAGTTTACAAACTAGACCGTTTCGTAAATGCTTCCACTCTTGTCCCGAAAGCCAAAGATCATGCCCTTTCGGACCTGGACTGTTTTCCGCGTCCCCCGACAAAATTCACGGACCCTCCGCTGCTAGTGCTGCCATCTGCTGTCTGTGAGTGATTATTGCACGTTGACGTCGGACATAGGCGCTGGTCACATTAATATGATTGGACCGTGTATATATCCAAGATTCTTTCACCATAACAGATGATTCAGTAACACTGTAGGCAAAATCACCAAGGCTCCATTCACAATATAAAGTAGATCATCTGGTGGGCAACTATAAAACACTATTTTTTAATACATAGAAGTATCGTACGTGTACAGGAAGTGCACAGTGAGAGAGTGGTTCCCGTTAGTGCAGATAATTTCAGTGCTGATGGAGTAATGGTTTCTCAGCTGCTATTTTAGCTGCGTTCGACAACACAAGTATGGACCATAGCCAAAATATAACCGTATGTACAGCTGCAAAATATTATTTCCTCCCACGTACGTTTCGTACTAGTAAAATCTGTGAAATTAGAGCTAATATGCACCCCTACCGATAGTCAGTATTTAGGTTCGTCACCGATTTTTCTTAATATCTGTGGAATACTTATCAAGTATTTGTTTTGATAAAGTTGTAAACTATGTGCAAATCTCTTACACTCTATTTACGATTTCGCCAGCCAGCTTATGGGGATAGGATCCGTTATAAGCTGCTGATTGAACTAAGACTGGATAAGAGGATTATACTAGGAAAATTGTTTATTTGCTGTTGCACACGGGTACAGCTCCACCTACCCAAAGGTTATTGCTACAGGTACAGACAATCGTCATCAACAAAACAATTGCTGGTGATAAGCATTCTGCTCATATTGCTATGCTACTTGCATTTTTTCCTTTATTGTTATTTTCAAAACTTTACAAAAAAAGGTAGGCCGGCAGCGGCCTGTCTATGCCGCTCTTCGGCCATAGAAAAACATACATTAAACAGGAAGGCATGAAAAAACATACACGGAGGATAAAAACAGGAGACATATATACTAAAATAAAGGAATGCGTTCACGGACACATTGGTAGTATAAAAAAGTTCAGCACTATATACAAACGGAGACACAGAGTTGCACACGTGAATGTAGGAGCACTGAAGGAGAGACACTGATGAAGTAATGGGAAGAAAAACACTAGCACAATGGCGACGAACTTTGGCGCACTAAAAACGTAGTGTTTGCACGAAAAAGCCGGGGGCCTACCATAAGGAAGAGGGAAGGGAGGAGGGAGGGGAGGGGATGCCAGGGAGAGAAGAAAGGGAGGGGGAAGGGACGGGGTATGGTTGGGGTGTGTGGAAGCCCAGGGAGAAGGAGGAGAGGGAGAGAGGAGGGAGGAAGTGAGGAGGGAGAGAAAGGAAAAGAGGGTGCCCTGGAGGAGAAACACAGGAGGAGGAAGGGGAGGATTAAATCTTGTAGGAGGGGTAGACGGGGAGACAGGGGCATCATCCGGGAGGGGAAGTTGGCAGAAGCTACCTTGGGCAAGGGTATGGAGTGTGCTAAGATGGAGAGTGGGTGGGATGCAGGTGTACAGGCGCGGTAGCGGACGGGGGTGGGAAAGGATTGGAGAGACAAGTGGGTGAGGGGGATCAAGTTTACAGGAGGTGTAAAGGATCCGTATCCATTCAAGGAAGAGGAGGAGATGCGGGAAAGGAATTAAGTTGTAGAGGCTACTTGCATTCCGAGCATGGGAAGATATATGGACGAATGGTGAAACTTGGATTACGTGAAGGTATGTTTTTCTGGGCAGTGATCGGAACACTCTGCCAATTAGTCAATAATCTCGGTGTGAGATCACAACAATCGAAACGCTGCAGTTAGATTTGGGTTTTTGCAGTGTGTAACGCTTTACTGCGCAAGGATCCAATATACCTATCAAGCTACGATAAAAGCGTCACTTCAGTACCTCTAAATTTCATCCCTAGGTGGCGGCGGCTGCGTTAGGGGCGCTGTGTATACTGAGGTGGCAAAAGTCATGGGCTAGCGATGTACACGTATACAGATGGCGGTAGTATCGCGGAAGGTATAAAACGGCAGAGATGTCATTTGTACTCAAGTGAGTTATGTGAAAAGGATTCATATACCACTATGGGGACACAATGAGAATTAACAGACTTTGAACGCGGAATGGTTGTTGTAGGTAAACCCATGGGACATTCCATTTTGGAAATCGTTAGGGAATTCGGTATTCCGAGGTCCACTGTGTCAAGAGTATGTCGACAATACCAAATTTCAGTCTTCACTTCTCACCACAGGCAATGCAGTGGCCGACTTGACAACTGAGAGCAGCGGCGTTTCCGTAGAACTGTCAGTTCTTACAGACAAACAACACCGTCGGGACAACCGCATAAATCAATGCGGGACGTACCACGAACGTATCCGTTAGCAAGGCGCGGCGAAAGTTGGCGTTAATGGCCTATAGCAGCAGGCGACCGACGCGAGTGCCTTTGCTAACAGCATGACAGCCTTAACAGTTAGACCATAGGCGACACGAAAACTGTGGCCTAGTCAGATGAGACCCGATTTCAGTTGATTGGGGCTGATGGTAGTATTCGAGTGTAGTGCAGATCTCACGAAGCCATGTACCCAAGATGTCAACAAGGCATTGTGCAAGCTGGTGTTGGCTCCATAATGCTATGGGCTGTGTTTACATGGAATGAACAAGGTCCTTTGGTCCAGCTGAAACGATCATTGACTGGAAGTGGTGATGTTCGGCTACTTAGAGACCATTTGCAGCCATTCATGGACTTCATGTTCCCTAACAATGAAGCGCCATGTCACCGGACTACAATTGTTTGTGACTGGTTTGAAGAACACACTGAATAATTCGAGCAAATGATTAGGCCGCACAGATCGCCCGACAAGAATCCCATCGAACATTTATGAGACACAATAGAGAGGTCAGTTCGTGCACAATATCCTGCACCAGCAACGCTTTCGCAATTACGGACAGCTGTAGAGGCAACATGGCTCAGTTTTCCCGCAAGGAACTTCCAACGACTTGTTGGGTCCCTCTGACGTCGAGTTGCTGCACTACGCGGTCCAAAAGGAGGTCCGACGCGATATTAAGAGGTATCACAGGACTTTTGTCACCTCATTGTATAACGGAGAAGTTAACTGTGTCAAAAATCAGAGGAAGTATACTCTGGGCACTACAGTATGTATGCACTGTATGTATGTATGTATGTGCAACATGTACATACTTGTATCATACTTCCGACGTGATGGGGATTGGGGATATAAGAAATGGAAAATGGAAATGTCGTGTGACTAGGGCCTCCCGTCGGGTAGACCGTTCGCCTGGTGCAGGTCTTCCGATTTGACGCCACTTCGGCGACCTGCGCGTCGATGGGGATGAAATGATGATGATTAGGACAACACAACACCCAGTCCCTGAGCGGAGAAAATCGCCGTCCCAGCCGGGAATCGAACCCGGGCCCTTAGGATTGACAGTCTGTCACGCTGACCACTTTTTTTTCTATTTTTTTTTACACGTAATTTACCCATTACATCAATTGTAATATAAAAAGAAAGAAAATGACTGTGTTAGAAATTAAAAAAAAAAACTGACTAGTGGGAGTCGATCCAGCGACCCGGTGATTACGGGACTTGAACGCTAACCACTTTTTTCATTTTTTTTTTTACAAACACTAAATGAAATGCATCCTCTGCCAAAAAGAAAGAAAACAAAAGATTTTAAAACAAACCACAAATTGAAAGGAACAGGGATGTTGTTTTTATTTATTTATTTTCAATAAGGATCACTCTGTTAAAAGGAACATATAGACCATTTCATCGTATAGTATGTGCATTACATAGTGAGTGGTGAGAGAAGCATGAGGTTCATCATCAGCTGTCAAATGTGCACACCGACTGCACCCGGCACATTCCAACTGCGTGGGGGGTCATGGAAGACTGCCTGAAGATAATTGGCAAAGGTTTTCCGATAGTGTGACCATCTATGAACCTCACTGTGGGCTTGCTGCAAGAAATACCAAAAGTCAAGTCGCGACGTGGCAGTATCCCCATAGAGGTACGCGATCGTCCAACCTTTGATCCAGATGATCGACTGTGATTTAGTCGCCGGAAAGTAGTCACTCTCCGGATGTAAGAAGGAAGCAGGTGTAATATGTTGCGGGGTCACACGGAGGTAGCATGCCACCATCTGTCTTCCTAGGAGCCAGACGTCCTCCACCGCGATACAAGTTAAGCGGTGATGGTCGTCATCCACTTGGTGACATTTCGGGCATAGTGGAGTGTCCACTAGTCCAACTGCATGGAGCCGTTGGTGGGTGTTGAACTTGCCACAGGCGACAGAGAACCACAGTGCCCGAACGAAGGTAGGAAAGAATTTTTGGTGCACATGTCTCCAAATCTTCGGCCAATGCAACCTGGGGTGTTTCAGTTCAATTACATTACAACTTATCCGTCGTAGCAGCCAAACATAAAAATCCTTCGCGCATGGCGGTCTCGTGCGCGGAAGCTCGTCTCTGATATAACTAAGTTCCACGATAAATGTTGAGATATGCGCAAAATGTGGCGTAATGTTGCCCACCGCCACCGGAGGTGTGAGGGACGCTGGAACCAGGAGATCCAGTAGGCGGGATGTAAGGGAATCACGCCCGCTACGCCATTGCTTATACATTGTGGCTAGAAGGAGCGCCGTCGCACGGCAGTGAACATTCGTAAGTCCGAGTCCCCCCTTGTCCGTAGGGAGAGTGAGCGTTTCGTATCGCACCTTGAGGGGCGATCCAATCATCACGAAATAGCCTAGTGCTGATTGAAGTCGACGTCCGAGCGTGCGTGGTAGGGGCAGGATCTGCGAAATATGCACCATTCGAGAAACCACATAAGTGTTCAGGTACTCGACTCGCTGCAAAGGATCAAGGCACCGTAGGAGATGTTGTCGGACCATGGTACGTGTTGTCTGTAAAATACGTCGGTAGTTAACTGCTGCAGTATATTGTACAGATGAGGTAAAGTCTATGCCGAGATAGCGGAATCGTTGCACATAAGGAAACGGACTGATTTCTTCCGGCGTAAGGCCCCTTCCCACCGGCATTGCCGCCGATTTGTTCATGTTCACTGCACTACCCGCGATCACACTGTGGTCCAACAACAGTTCAAGGACCGTCTTCACCTCTTCCTCAGAACGAACGAGCAGCAGGAGGTCGTCCGCACAGGCACGACATTTGAAGGTGTAGCCCCGTAGCTCCATCCCAGAAAGAGAATTGGTGAGCCTCCCAATTAACGGTTCCAACGCTATCGCGAACAGCAGCATCGAAAGAGGGCAGCCCTGGCGAATGGATCGTCGAATTTGAATGGGCCCTGCTATACGCCCATTAACCTGTACCAAGGATTGTGCGCCCCCGTAAATCCTTCTAATGAGACCAGTAAAACGGTCTGGAAAACCCATTTGTTCCAGTACAGCATACAGATAGTTGTGGCGCACCTTATCAAAAGCACTGTCAAAATCAACCGCCACCATCGCCGCTTTAAGCCGGCACTCCTCCGCCAGCGCTATCACATCACGGCATTCGCCAGTAGCTGTTTGCACATTCACCGATCCACCCGGTGTCGTCTGTTCCGGAGAGAGAACGCTACGAATTAACATACGACATCGGGACGCTAGCAACCGTGCAAAGATCTTATAGTCGGCATTAAGCAGGGTGATGGGGCGATAATGTGTGACCGTAATTCCTGGCTTCGGTTTATGTACTGGCACCAGGAGGCCTTCCATAAAAGCCGGTGGAATAGGCGCATCGGAATTTAACATCTCGTTGTACATTTCCGTCCATCGCGGTGCCATTTCATTGCGAAATTCGCGATAGAATTCAGCAGGAAGCCCATCAATGCCTGGGGACCGATTCAACGCACCTTGTGCGATCGCATCATGTACTTCCTCACAGCTAATGGCTTCCAGTAAGGTTCCCGCGGCTTCCACCGTCAGTGTACGGGAGACGGACGTGGCTATACGGTCGAGGTCATCGAAAGAGGCTGCTTCTTCCCGATAGATGTGTTGGTAATGGTCGACGAATGCAGAGACAATGTCCGCTTGACGCGTCACTCTTCGGTCTTCGCGGGTGATTAACTCCCGTACCAAAACGCGTCGTCGGTGCTTTCGTTCATTCACGACGTGGTGCATGGAAGGAATCTCGTGCCTTATCGTATCGTGACATCTGGCGCGCACCATGGTTCCCTGAAGATGTTTCCGAGCTAAAGCCACTAGTTTAGCTTTTATCCTTTTGCGTTCGATCCAGATGTCCCGTCCCGGCGGGCCATCATCCAGGTCGCGCAGTGCTGCAAAATAAAAGTCGGTGGTACGGCGGCGCCATTCTGCCATTTCCCTGCTATATGAGATGAACGTACGGCGAAGCGCCGGTTTAGCACAAGTCAGCCACCAATCAAGCTTCGTCGCATACCTTCCAACCCTTCGCTCGCACATGGTCCATGTATCAAGGATCCGTTGACGGCATTCAGGATCATGTAGATGTTGAATGTTTAGTTTCCACGGGGCCTTACTGTTCCACACCTCTCTATGGGGAAGAAGCACCGTACAGATGTAAGCGCTGTGATCGGAAAATGCCAATGGCCAGCGTTCCGCGTCCTGGACATCATTTGCATGAGCCCGTGAGATATAAATGCGATCTAATCTGCTCGCCGAATGACTTGTCACATAGGTGTATCCCGGTGCAGCTCCATGTCGTAATTCCCACGTGTCACTAAGTACAAGGTCGTTGACAACGATTCGCAACTCCTGGCTGATGTTTTTTTTGCGGCCATTGGTCTTTCTGGCTGAGAACACAGTTGAAATCTCCACCAATTATTACACATTCAGAACGTCCATGGAATAGTGGAGCAATGTCTTCTGCATAAATCGCGCCCTTTCCCGCCGCCGATTGTTTCCCGACGGTGCATAAAGATTGATGATGCGTGTCCCAAAAGTCGTGAAAGCCATTCCCCTGGCCGACGGAAGATAACACACGTTTTCAACTGGGAAGCCACCTCGCACGTAAACTGCCACCCCACTCCCATTTTGATCTCCATGTGACGAATAGGATTGGTAGCCTGCGATTTATGGGAGTGCAGCTATGTGGACTTCCTGCAGCAAAGCAATATCCACATCAGATGCCCAAACCGTTTCCTTCAATAGGTGTATTTTGGCCGGTGAACGCACGTCATTGATATTTAATGTCGCAATACGGTTCGCATGGCGTTGAATCCCACTCTGTCGAGGCGCAACAACATCTCCCTGCACCGGCGCCGGGGGCTGAGTTAGAAGACGTTCTCTCGCCCCTCTCCCTTCACCTTCAGCAATTATTAGTCCGTCTTCGTGAGTGCCGGCTGCCTCTGTATGACGTCCGGCGCCTCCTCAATATCCTCATACTACATCTTTTCAGGCTGTGATATATTCGTGTCCATAGCCACAGCATCTGCGTCTGGAGAGCCAACTGGCTGTGATTTCTCTTCAGCATCACCACGTCCCGGTACCGTCAATGTGACAGACCGCTGTGGATCGGATCGAACAGTTCCCAGTGCCTCATCCTGTTTCGTAGAGGCTGTTGTGTCGTCTTGGTCCACAGGCACATCGTCGTCGGGGCAAGGGGAGTCATCCCGAGGAGATGTCGTGCGACGCCGCCGTTTCCTCCTTTTCGGGGAACGCTGTTTGCGTGATCTTCCGTCCGTGTCCTCAGATTGCAGGGAATCACGGCTGCCCGACAGAAAAGCATCCGTAGGAACTGGAAGTGTTTCGAGTCCCATAGTTGAACTTGGCGGGAGTTCGGTCGAAACTAATGATGTCGTCTCAGAGTGCGTTTCAGACGGAACAGCATCCGTAGTGGCTGGAACTGCTTCTTGTACTATCGGTGTGCTGGGTGGGAGTTCGGTCTCATCTGATGTTGTCGTCGTAGATTGTATGCTCGACGGAGCAGCATGCTCTGTCATCCCGACGTCTGCGACAAGGTTTCGGAGAGTGCCATCTTGATCTTCCACCGAGGCTGTGTCCTTTCGGTCATCAGCGGACGCAGTGAGGGCTTTGGCATAGGTGATCGGTAGTACTGTCATCGCCGGCGACGGCTCCCGCACATCTGAAGGCAGTTGCGTAATCCGCCGTTGCATACAGTTCGACCTGAGGTGTCCCTCCTGGCCACATCCAGAACATGTACGTGGTTGACCATCGTAAATCACCACCGCCCGACAACCACCAATTGTCAGATAGGACGGTACATGCTTCTGAAGATCAATAGTGATCTGCCGCACTCCGTTAAGAACGGGGTATGTGGCGAATTGTGTCCAGCGTTCTGCTGTGTGACCATGTACTGCGCCGTATGGCTTAAAAGCCTCGATAACTTCGTCAGCCGGGAGCTCAAATGGCAGCTCAAAAACACGTATTGTCCGTATACCCAGACCAGCATGTTCTACAGTTACCGTGCCGACATTCCCGTCACTATGGCAAAATCGGAGACCTGCTTTTGTCGCCTGTAGAATTCTCTCACACGCCGCGTCATTTACCATCTTAACATACACCGTGGGACTAACGATGGATAGGTGAATTCCGATAATATCGTTTGGCGGTATCTTGACGTCCTCTCGAATGAATCGTTCCACTGCAAAAGCCTTTGGTCGTTCGTAGTCTTTGCAGAAATTGAATCGTAATGTCGTTTTCCTGTACTTGTTCGCCATGATCGGTGTTACTAGCCCGCGTGCAGACTAAGTCCACAAGTAAACAAACACTCGCACACGCCGCACAGGCGGAAATATCGGACCTCCTCTTCGCACGGCCGCTAGCGCCGAACTGTGAAAATGGAAATGTCGTGTGACTAGGGCCTCCCGTCGGGTAGACCGTTCGCCTGGTGCAGGTCTTCCGATTTGACGCCACTTCGGCGACCTGCGCGTCGATGGGGATGAAATGATGATGATTAGGACAACACAACACCCAGTCCCTGAGCGGAGAAAATCGCCGTCCCAGCCGGGAATCGAACCCGGGCCCTTAGGATTGACAGTCTGTCACGCTGACCACTCAGCAACCGGGGCGGACAATATAAGAAATTAAATTGTAACATACATCAAACAGCATGGAAAAAGTTAGGATTCGGCGCTCGTTACCAGTCGTTGACCAATTGGAAGAGTTTCTTTCTTCACACGATTGACTGGTGAAACCTGGTGCCCAGAAACTATATAGAAACGGCAAAATGTGGAAAGGAGAAGGATTATCGAATATTACTGCCTTCCAACTCGTGAACTGCATGCGAAAGTAGATAACGGGTAAGATCAAGCAAGAAATATATGAAAGAAGTTAGAGCTGTAGGAAAGCGAGTGAGAAGAGAAAATTATCACATATAAGAATTCTGGCCACCTACCAGCTGAGAAGTGCAGCATTTTCACACCTTACAAGACCATGACAAATATGTACGCAGAGATACATTGAAGAGCCAAAGAAACTGGTACACCTGCCCAATATCGTGTAGGTCCCCCGCAACCACGCAGAAGCGCCGCAACACGACGTGGCATGGGCTCGACTAATGTCTGAAGTAGTGTTGGAGGGAACTGAAATCCTGTCTCCTGCAGGGCTGTCCAAACATCCACAAGCGTACCAGGGGATGGAGATCTCTTCTGAACAGCACGTTGCAAAGCATTCCAGATATTCTTAATAATGTACATTTTTGGGGAGTTTGGTGGCCAGCGTAAGTGTTTAAAGTCAGAAGAGTGTTCCTGGAGCCACTGTGCAGCAATTCCGGATGTGCGGGGTATCGCATGGTCCTACTGGAATATCCCAAGTCCGTCGGAATGCACAATGGATATGAATGAATGAACAGGATGCTTACATAAGTGTCACCTGTCAGATTCGTATCTACACGTGTCAGGGGTCCCATATCCCTCCAACAGCACACGTCCCACACCATTACATAGCCACCACCAGCTTGAACAGTCCCCTGCTGACATGCAGGGTCCATGGATCCATGAGGTGTCTCCATACCCGTACTCGTCCACCCGCTCGATGCAATTTGAAACGAGACTCGTCCGACCAGGCAACATGTTTCCAGTCATCAACAATCCAAAATCGCTGTTGACACGCCCAGGCGCGGCGTAAAGCTTTGTGTCGTGCAGTCGTCAAGGATACACGAGTGGACCTTCGGCTCCGAAAGCCTATATCGATTATGTTTTGTTGAATGGTTCGCACGCTGACACTTGTTGATGCCCCAGCCTTGTAATCTGCAACAGTTTGCAGGAGGGTATCACTTCTGTCACGTTGGACGATTCTCTTCAAACGTCGTTGGTCCCATTCTTGTAGGATTAGATGTTTTACCAGATTCCTGATACTCCCGGTACACTCGTGAAATGGTAGTACGGGAAAATCCCCACTGCATCCCTAGTTCAGAGATCCTGTAGCCCATCGCTCGTGCACCGACCATAGCACCACGCTGAAACTCACCTAAACCTTGATAACCTGCTAGTGCAGCAGCAGTAACCGATCTAACAACTGCGCCAGACACTTGTCGTCTTACATAGTCGTTGCCAATCGCAGCACCGTATTCTGCCTCTTTACATATCTCTGTATTTGAATACACGTGCCTATAACAGTTTCTCTGGCGATTCAGTGTATGTAGGTAATATCCTGTTTGCAGACAGGTGCGAATTTTTTAACCAGGAGGTTACAGAAAGTCATTTCCAAAGGCTGTGTCGATTGCAACCATCTACTGATACTAAAATAATCGGAATAGCTGTACGTATCTGTATCAGAGGAAAGTGTTACTACTTTTTTAGGACCAATATCCGAAGACATAGTAAAAAATTCATGCCAAAACACAGAGATTCTGGAGTAGGCGATACCCCTTATGAATTTTATAGAACCTTTCTGGCCAGTCATCAGGAGAGAGCTAACGGAAGTAGCGAGGGAAAACGAATCTGGAGTAATTGTACTCGTTTCCCCAAGTAAATAAAAAGAATAAAGGGTTTCAGGCCTATAACGTTCATATTCGCACCCGCGGAAACAAATAATAGGGCCAAAATAAACCAACAAACCCATCCAGACAACCAAGGAACCGGAAACTGTGTGTTACAGTATTTCAGATTTCCGCAAGCAACAATACATTTACTGCTGCCATATGGTTTTCGAAGAGCAAACAGTCGGACATCTTATGGAGGCATTCCCAATCTAATGTTCTGTAAGACAGAGTTGTCCTTTATCAATGGTACTGTTCGTCATTTAGAAGCATTAATCTGTACGATCAACACTGGGACTACACGGCCGCTCACCGTCAATCTCTGCTAGCATAATACTAACGGAACCCCAAGACATCGTAAAAATCTTGATACACAGTTTCAGATCGTCGCAAATAGCCACAGCCCAGTTACCCGCAATTGTGTTCGCCTAACTACAGTGCCTTGTGATAGATCGGGACTGCCGAAGCCGCCGCCGACTCACCAGGGCTACGGTAATCACGCATTGCCCACGTCAGGGCAAGAACACTGTCTAGCAACCGGGCGCTGTGCGCATGTAGCCGTCCTGTCGCGTTAATGTTGAACTATGCTCCGTCTGCCTTTAATTTTACGTATTTGCATGTGAACAATGTCGATCATTGCCCTCGTTGTTGACCGTCCCATAATATTCTCGCAATCTTATGACAAAAGAAGAGGAAGCCCTACTATTAATCCAACCTGTTAAGGATCTCAGACTGCCAAGAATATACTCGTAAGAAGAAAGATCGCTCAAGCAGTTGTTTTGTAGCCATTTACACTGAAGCGCCAAGGAAACTGGTATAGGCACGCGTATTCAAATACATTGATATGTAAACAGGCAGAATAAGGCACTGCGGTCGGCAACGCCTATATAAGACAACAAGTGTCTGGTGCAATTGTTAGATCGGTTACTGATTCTACAAAGGCAGGTTATTAAGATTTAAGTTAGTTTGAACGTGATGCTATAGTCGGAACACGAGCAATGGGACAGAGGATCTCCGAGATAGCGATGAAGGGGGGATTTTTCCGTACGACCATTTCATGAGTGTACCGTGAATATCATGAATACGGTAAAACATAAAATCTCCGACAGCGCTGCGGCCTTAAAAGGATCCTGCAAGAACAGGACCAACGACGACTGAAGGGAATCGTTCAGCGTGACAGAAGTGCATTTCATCCGCAAATTGCTGCAGATTTCAAGGGGCCATCAGCAAGCGTCAGCCTTCCTAAAAATTCAACGAAACATCATCGATATGGGCTTTCGGAGCCGAAGGCCCACTCATGTACCCTTGACGACTGCACAATACAAAGCTTTACGCATCGCGTGGGCCTGTCAACACCGACACTGGACTGTTGATGACTGGAAACACGTTGCCTGGTGGGACGAATCTCGTTTCAAATTGTATCGATTGGATGGACGAGTACGGGTATGGAGAGAACCTCATGCATGCATGGACCCTGCACGTCAGCAGGGGACTGCTCAAGCTGGTGGAGGCTCTGTAATGGTGTGGGGCGTGTGCAGTTGAAATGATATGGGACCACTAATACACTCCTGGAAATGGAAAAAAGAACACATTGACACCGGTGTGTCAGACCCACCATACTTGCTCCGGACACTGCGAGAGGGCTGTACAAGCAATGATCACACGCACGGCACAGCGGACACACCAGGAACCGCGGTGTTGGCCGTCGAATGGCGCTAGCTGCGCAGCATTTGTGCACCGCCACCGTCAGTGTCAGCCAGTTTGCCGTGGCATACGGAGCTCCATCGCAGTCTTTAACACTGGTAGCATGCCGCGACAGCGTGGACGTGAACCGTATGTGCAGTTGACGGACTTTGAGCGAGGGCGTATAGTGGGCATGCGGGAGGCCGGGTGGACGTACCGCCGAATTGCTCAACATGTGGGGCGTGAGGTCTCCACAGTACATCGATGTTGTCGCCAGTGGTCGGCGGAAGGTGCACGTGCCCGTCGACCTGGGACCGGACCGCAGCGACGCACGGATGCACGCCAAGACCGTAGGATCCTACGCAGTGCCGTAGGGGACCGCACCGCCACTTCCCAGCAAATCAGGGACACCGTTGCTCCTGGGGTATCGGCGAGGACCATTCGCAACCGTCTCCATGAAGCTGGGCTACGGTCCCGCACACCGTTAGGCCGTCTTCCGCTCACGCCCCAACATCGTGCAGCTCGCCTCCAGTGGTGTCGCGACAGGCGTGAATGGAGGGACGAATGGAGACGTGTCGTTTTCAGCGATGAGAGTCGCTTCTGCCTTGGTGCCAATGATGGTCGTATGCGTGTTTGGCGCCGTGCAGGTGAGCGCCACAATCGGGACTGCATACGACGGAGGCACACAGGGCCAACACCTGGCATCATGGTGTGGGGAGCGATCTCCTACACTGGCCGTACACCACTGGTGATCGTCGAGGGGACACTGAATAGTGCACGGTACATCCAAACCGTCATCGAACCCATCGTTCTACCATTCCTAGACCGGCAAGGGAACTTGCTGTTCCAACAGGACAATGCACGTCCGCATGTATCCCGTGCCACCCAACGTGCTCTAGAAGGTGTAAGTCAACTACCCTGGCCAGCAAGATCTCCGGATCTGTCCCCCATTGAGCATGTTTGGGACTGGATGAAGCGTCGTCTCACGCGGTCTGCACGTCCAGCACGAACGCTGGTCCAACTGAGGCGCCAGGTGGAAATGACATGGCAAGCCGTTCCACAGGACTACATCCAGCATCTCTACGATCGTCTCCATGGGAGAATAGCAGCCTGCATTGCTGCGAAAGGTGGATATACACTGTACTAGTGCCGACATTGTGCATGCTCTGTTGCCTGTGTCTATGTGCCTGTGGTTCTGTCAGTGTGATCATGTGATGTATCTGACCCCAGGAATGTGTCAATAAAGTTTCCCCTTCCTGGGACAATGAATTCACGGTGTTCTTATTTCAATTTCCAGGAGTGTATGTCCAGATATGACTCTGGCAGGTGACACGTATGTAAGCATTCTGTCTGACCACCTGCATGGATTCATGTCCATTTTGCATTCCGACGGACTATGGCAATTCCAGCAGGATCATGCCACACCCTACACGTCCATAATTCCTACAGCGTGCCTCCAGGAACACTCTTCTGAGTTTAAACACTTTCGCTGGCTACCAAACTCCCCAGACATGAACATTATTGAGCATGTTTGGGATGCCTTGCAACGTGCTGTTAAGAAGAGATCTCCACCCCCTTTGTACTCCTACGGATTTATGGACGGTCCGGCAGGATTCATGGTGTCAATTCCCTCCAACACTACTTCAGACATTAGTCGAGTCCACGCCACTTCGTGTTGCGGACTACTGCGTGCTCGCGGGGTCCCTTCACGATATTAGGCAGGTTTACCAGTTTCTCTGGCTCTTCAGTGTATTTCATGAAAAATGAAGTACATTCGTTAATGCTTCATCCTAGGTATTTTACGGTAGTTAACGTTTCCAGCGACAGTGTAGAACATCAGTACTGTATATTTGCCCTCATTTTCGAATAGGCTAACCCTGACGCTGATGTTCTTCTCACAGAGCACGAATGACAAGGCTCTAGAGCAGTGGTTGTCAAACTTCTTGCTCGGAGCCAATATTGTCATTGTGGGACAGCTTCTCTGGCCTTATGTGTACCAAACTTATTATTAATTGATTCGGCGGCTCCCGCTATTGATCGTTAACAGTCGACATCACTCGGAATACTTCGTGTCTATTGTTCTCTGTTTCAGATTGCTGCCAACCTCAGCGACCCAAAAATTGCGACGTTGTAATTGTGTGACAATGTGTCGTTGTCTGTGTGAGCCGATGTTTAATTGATTAATAACAGTAACAGCAATTATAGTTAAATGCGTTACGCAGTATGAGACAAGATGGCCAATGTATACTAACCGTTTTGAATGTCGTTTTTCACTGTGGTGTGTTACAACAATCTTACTTTAATTAACTTCATATTCAATACGACAGATATACACTGCACTTGAATAAGACCTCTCTGTAATGTGCATTCATTAATCCATGTTATTTCCGTGCCAAATTTATGCCATAGGCGGGTATTGCACTACTTTGTTTATTTGTCAAAGTTGATAAGTTGATAGTGTAATAGGGAACTTTGTCAACCCCCGCCTTTCGTCAAAGAAATATGATCAAATCTAGGGCCTCACAGTAGATTTGATCACATAAAAGTCGTTGGTCTTCTGTTCATGGCAATGTGAAATGTAATTGCTTGGAGCACTGGCATCGTTACAGCTATTTGACGTCTATAGTGTGTTTGTAAACACAGCTGCAAAGTTTAGTTGGTGTGTTCCTTCGGCTCTTTTTAATAACTTTGCTTCGACTAGGGTGAGGGGGTGGATTGAACGAGGGGCTCAATGTATGCTATGAATAGTGTGCTGATGGGCAGCTGGGAAACGATACCGACGGCTTCAGATTCACAATGGCAGCTACAGCAATCCACCTCAGCGTCTGGAAAGCCAGAATAGAGGAATAGGAAGAGTCTAAAGTAAAAACAAAATTCTTAGCTCTCCATTCTACTTGGTCTATTTTTGAACTCTCGATGCCACAAGTTAAAAAGTGCTTAATCTGTTTCCTACTTTTTATTGATTTTGTAGTTGTTGGAACGCTAATTCTATTAATTAAATTATTCAAAAATAAAAATAGTTGCTAATACCTATACAGCGTAGTAACATTTATTTACCTTAAGATACTCCTCCTTCACTGCTTTATAAATCGGTTCACACGTTTCTGGAATTATTTTCGTTAATGTGCACTTTGGTATTAGAGTGCTGTATTGTTAGCTAGACTAGCTCTCTCCTGTAGTAAGAAATCACAGTGTCATAGTGAGTCTGCCTTTGCACATACGCTGCAGCATTTCGCAAGTGAGTATTCTGCTTCGTAATATGAGGAGCCACTTTACTGAGCAAATCGGAAATATCGTTTCATTCATTCGTAAGTAATTTATATATGACTTTACGTTTACCGCTTGCAGCTCCCTTAACAAATTGTGCTGAGTGCTTTTATTATCTCGACATTAAACCCACTGCTTCACCCAAGTATGTAACACGATGCAACTGTGGTACAAGCTGTTGTTGTCCGCCCTCTTGAACTTTGATGGAAAATATGATGACACTGTAATGCACATTTAAGCGCCACGTCAAAGAAATTTGACGAATATTCGATCATATTTCTTTGTCAAAGAAATATAATATTGTAACACCGGCCTTTTGCCGCAGTTTCTTTTCCGACCTGCCAACACAACCATCTCAACACTGGAATATCATTTCTGACGATACGAACTTGAGAACACCACAATATCCAGTCCCCAAGCGGAAAAAATCTCCGAGTAGGCCTGGAATCGAACTCATGCGCGTTTGGGTAGCACTCCGCCGCGCTCACCGCGCAGCTACGAGGCGGTCACACGCTCGTGAGTTGTCGATACTAGAAGATAGTAAAGCATTCAACCTCTCACATCCTCTACGCCAGCAGTAACCGCGCTGCTTACCAGTTTGCCTCTGAAGTAAGCGGCCAACTTCACGTAATTCTCGCCAGAATTCAGGAAAAGGAATTAAAATTAAGCACATCTAAACATGTTATTGTCTCCGTGACAGTGTGCGATTTGGAGGGGGGGATGGGGGGGATTTCCCCTCTCTGCATCAGACCATCCCCTCCGCTGGTTTTAGTTTATGCATCCCAACCTAGAATGTTTATTTCCCACGCACTGGAGTAAAACTTTACATATAATTTAAATTTGTGGAGATGAACAATGAAAGTTTTTAATACAGTCTTACTATGAACACTATTAATATGTTTGCTTATTAATTTTGAAAACGTGTTATGCAGAAGTTAAGCATTTCAAAACATTTAGAACTAAGTGACAAGACGTCGCACGCCTCATTTCCGTAGCATGCCACAATGTCGCAAGACGTCGCCCCACCGTAAACGAGGCTTTAGAGCCAGGTCTGTATTGTATGGCGGATGTGTTGTGTTGCGTACGAAACTAAAACCTGTAATCAGATCCAAACGTCGTGTAAAACTGTGAAGAGGTGTCATCCTGCAGCAAGATAACGCTCGCCCACATTTTGCCAAACGGACAGCCGACGCAATAAAGGAGATGAGATTTGAGGTGCTGGAATATCCACTATACAGTCCAGACCTGGCTCCAAGCGATTTTCACATGTTTGGACCCTTAACGGAAGCACTACAGGGAAGAAGATTTGAAAGTGATAAAGACGTCATTTCTGCGGTGCAAAATTGGTTACAGATGCAACCGATAAACGTATTTTCTGATGAAATAAAAAAAACTCGTAAAACGTCGGGAAAACTGCATTGAAGTCCAGAGAGGTTACGTAGAAAAGTAACGCATGTTTCAGTTTTCTATCATCAGAATAAGTACAGCTTTTCACAAATGTGGCTTTACTTTTTGAATTCCCCTCGTATAACTGTAGGTAGAAGATTTTGTAAATAAGCTTTACCTGTAATGTACTTTAAAGATATAACAAGGGATGGCTTTTCTGATAGTGAATAGTGAGTTTCGGCATTAAAATCTATTTATAAATAACTGTTTAACCATGGGTAACGCCACGGTCCAAGCAAGTAACATATATAATTATACTAACCTCCTAAGACATCCCCCCGCTGCTAAAAGCACAAATCGCACACTGCTCCGTAACTATTTTTGCTTGGCAATGAGCAGGAAAACGATATAATTAAGATGCTCATAACGTTAGTTGGCGTTACTGGATTCGGCTGTTCGTTGCTAAATGCGTGTTATTATTATAAAATGCGGCCGAGAACGGCGGGCCGCACAAATACTTGATTCGTGCCGCATGCGGCCCGCGGACCGCAGTTTGACGACCACTGCTCTAGAGAGAAAAGGCGAAAGTGGAGGGCGAACTCGCCATTTTAATGTGATCGTATCGGTCTAGAGAGAGAAGCGGGAGGGGCGGCGTTTCTCTCCTTTTTTAAATTGCCCCCAGAGGCGTCTGTGATGACCTCGGCACGTGTCGACCTTGTTGCCCGTCGGGTCCTGCCACCCGTTGCCGCCGCAGAGGCGCTAGAGTAGGCGGGAGGCGCCTGTTGTATGACGAGCGGCGACATTAGTCGATCTCCAGCTGGCTTTTAGGAAGGTCGTGCCTTTGCGCGAAATGGATTACACCTGCATTTTTTAGTTTGTTTTGTTTCTTTAAATAAAAGTGAATTTACTCTACCACTCTTATCCTACTGTAGGGATACTGTTTTAGAGTGCGATTTATACCCGGGCGGTACATTGTGGACCACCAACAGGACGACGGCGGCACAAACACTGCAAGTGGCACTGTTACGGCACGGTACGAGGCAAGGCAGCGTTGTCTTGTATTTTGCATCCGATCGCGGCGTCCCTGCAGCACGGAGATGGCGTGGCCCGGAGTCGAAGACTGGCCCGACGCTGACGAATAGGGACGGTAGGTTGCAAGGTTGGTGGCCTCTGATGGCACTAGCTGCCAAGCTGGTTATCTACGGAGTGGTGCGTGAGCATTGGAACGATTATACTTGGGTCTTCTCCTCGCGTTTTCTTAACTTAAAAGTACATTTCCTCTACCTTTCGTATCCTATGATGGGGGAAATTATTTAATGTTTAGATTTATCGATGTGTCTGAGTGGATTTTTTTCTGTGGTTGTTTACGAGCCTACGAGGGCAGCCTTATACTGACGCAGCACTTTAATAATGCAGGCACTGTATTGAGGAAATTATTAAACGCTGGATATGGGTGTATCTACTAAAACTTCACGCAATGTTAATTGTTCACTGTGGTACTGTGGTACATCAGTGCATTCTGTTTAAGTGTTGCACTGTGCTAGTTGTTCAACATTTATATCATATATCATTACATGTTTGAAACAATGCACTACCTAATTTGTTCCAAAACACAGTGAGTAGAATATGAATGAGAGTTTTGGACCATAGAACATATTTTTAAAAATTCCCTGTTTTGAAAGCGGGATGGTAATTTTACTGTATCCCCCAGTTAAAAAATTTATCTAAACTCACAAAATAAATTCTCATTTATTTAAAAATATAAAAAAATTGATAAATTTTTCCTTTATAAATAAGTTCACCCACATTGTGTTTATCTATACCCACCTACAAAACTTTCATTTATTCCATAAATACAAATATTTAATAAACATTTATCATTATAAATAAGTTCTCCCAAAAAGTATTTCTCCATACGAACCAATGAAATTTTCATTAAAAAATTAATTTTAAGGTATGTTTCTACCACAAACATTTTCATTTTTAAAAATCTAAATTCTTTTATGTAAATTAAAACGAAAAAATGTAAACCAGAGCTGAGCTATTTTGAAACTTAGAAAATTATTGTAAAGAGAAATGTGCATAACATTAGTCTGATTTAGAAAATTATTGTAAAGGTAAAAAGTAATTCAGATATAACTAAGTGAGACCTTTTGGAATTTAATGATTATTTTAATATGAAAAAATGAAGATGAGAGAACTAAGATATAAGGCTGTAAAAGAACTTCGAAAAATTTGTAAAACAAGAAATTTAAAAAATTAATCTAAACTTAATAAACAAAATTAAATGATATCATTATTAATTCTGTTGACACTATTGGTAATAATGATAATGACTGGAATAAATATTTTTTAAAAAAACTTTATGTAACTTTTAAAATTAGAAATTTGAAAAGATAATCTAAACTTAATAAAATACAAACGATTGCTCTTATCAATAAATCTGAGCACAATATTAATAATACTGATAATGACTGGAATAAATATCCTTAAAGAACTTCCTAACATCTTTAAAAGCAGAAATCAAAAAATTATTCTGATCTTAATAATAAACAATTAATCACTCTTATCAATAACTCTGAGAACAATATTAATAATATCAAAAGCAAAACAAATGAAAATGTAGATACAGATCATGAAATTATTCAAAAAACCTATCAGGAAAGTTTTTCAGCTTAGAACTTTCTAGATGATAACAATTATTTTAAACCATGTAAAACAAAATTTTCTGCTTTTCAGTAGAAAATAATAACTTATGAAATTAATAATTTAAATAATATAGTTAAACCACAAGAATATATTGATCAAATTAAAGAAGAATTAATTACCAAACTAAATAATATTCTAATAAAAAGAAAAGCAAGATGAAATATAAGAATTTTGTTTTATAAAAGTATCAAAGTTTTAGTAATAACTGATGTAGAAGACAATTACCAAACTTCAAGGAATCAACTATTAACTTAAAGGAAAGAAATGCAAAAGAAAAAATCTGGTTGATCTTAATTATTTTTAAATAGTTTGGATGTAAGTGTTAACAGACACAATCAATTTCTGGCACTTCTTACGTTGGTCTTCCAAAAGAAATTCAAGATAAAAAAGTTGTATTTAATGTTCAAAAATAAAGATGAAAAATTGTTTCTTTATTCACTAAAGTCATATTTGTAGCTAGCAAATTATCACAAGGAAAGAGTTAGTAAGTATAAAAATACAGGATTAGAAATTTTTGAAATGAGAAAATTATATTTCCTGTTCAATGAACCGATTTTTGAAAAAAATTGAAAAAATCAAATATTTCCATTAACGTTTATGCTTATGATGAAAAATTTATTGTATATGCTCTTTACCATATTAAAATAACAAAGAAAAACATGTTAATATTCTTTTAAATGGAAAATAAAACAATTATCGATATTGGTGGATAAAAAATTTATCTAGATTAATTACTTCACAAACAACTAAACACAATGGAAAAATGTATCCATGTGATATATGTGTAAGATATTTTCATTCACAAGAAAATTAGACAATCATGAAAACGATTATAAAGAAAATAAAGAAGTAAGTGTTAACATGCCTCCAGAAGGTCAAAAAATTAAATTTGAAAATATTAATCATTCATTATGAGTACCTTTTACCATTTATGCAGAATCTGAATGTATTTTGAAAGATGTTCACACTTGTCAACTAAATCCTGAAATAGCTTATATTAATAAATATAAAAGCCCTATACTATTTTCATTTAGCTATTGTGTAAAATATTCCAACAGTGATTATAAAAAAACCTGTAATGTACTGGCAAAAGTACAGCAGTAATATTTGTTGAAATGTTAAAACAAGAATCTAGAAAAATTAAAGAAATATATAACAGAAATGTACCAATGGTAGTGACTCAAGAAAATAGAATAAATTTTGAAAATCCAACAACTTGTTTTATTTGTGACGACGAATTTACTGAAAGAGGAAACACAGTAGAGGTCATTGTCATTTAACAGGAAAATTTTAAGGAGCTGCACACATAGATTATAATGTTAACTATAAAAATCCTTGCTTTATTCCAGTTTATATTCATAATTTAACAAATTATGATGTTCATTTGTGTATCAAACAATTTGAATAAATAATCTAAAAATTAACAGCATTCAAATAAGGAACAAAAATATGTTTCTTTCAGTAAAAAGCTTGAAAATGGATTAACATTAAAATTTTTGCATATGTTAAAATTTATAGCTTAAAGTATTGACAAACTATCTTCTAATCATACAAAAGACCAATTAAAGTAACTTCAAAATATTTCAAATATGAAGGATTAGATTAAATAATTAAGAAAGGAGTTTATCCTTATGAATATATGGATTCTGGAGAAAGATTAAAAGAAAGAAAGATACCTAAAAAAGAATGCTTTAATTCAAGACTTAATAAATCCAATATTTCTGATGAAAATCGAAATCGAGCAAATTTGGTTTTGAAAAATATTCTATATTAAAAATTTAGATCAATATAGAAGCTTATATTATAAATATAACATTTCAATATCGACATATAATTCTGAAAATTTTGTAGATAAATGTGATAAACCTTATAAGACTGATACGTTGTTGGATTTTACTGCTCCAAGATCATCTTGGGATCCAATGTTACAAATGACAAATACTGAATTATATTTAATAGACAGTTATGACATGATTTTATCTATTGAAAAAGGAATTCTTGGAGGAATTTCTACATTATTAAAGGAAATGCCAAATAAGACAACCAATATATGTAAAATTTTAAACCAGAAAAACAATCATATTATATTGCACACTTACACACTATAATTTATACAGCTGCACAATTCTCAACTTTTACCGTTTAAAAATTTTAAGTGGTTAGATACAGAAAACTGTAAAACTAAAAAAAAATAATTAGAACAGCGGATAATAAATATGGATTTTCTTAAAAGTCGATTTAAAATATCCCAAAAATTACATGCATTAAACAAGGATTCACCATCAGCTAGAGAAGGTTGTAACAAATTACGAACAACATTAAGTGATGTAGAAAACTATGTTTACATAATATAAATCTTAAACAATGTCTAAACCTAAGATTAAAATAAACGAAAATTCATAGAATCTTGTCATTTGAACAATTAGATTGGTTGAAAAAATGCATTGATTTTAATACAGAAATAAAAAAAATGTAGAAAACGTATTTGAAAAAGATTTTTATAAACTAATGAATAACTCTGTTTTTGGCAAAACTATGGAAAATATTAGAAAGGGACCTAATATTAAAATAGTATAAAATGCAAAACGATGCACATATTATATTTCAAAACCAAATTATGAACATACTACCGTATTTTCATAAAGTCTGGTAGCAGCTCATATGAAAAAATACTAAAATTAAATAAACCAATTTACACTGGAATGAGTATATTAGATACTACCAAAATAAAAATGTACGATTTGCATTGTAATGTAATGAAACGAAAATGTGTTCAAAACAATGATTTATGTTATATGGATACAGACTCTTTTATTTACAATATAAGAACTGAAGACTTTCATCAGGATATGAAATCAATGATAAACGAAACTGACACAAGTGGTTATTCTAAATGTAATATTTATGAAATTCCACAAGTAAACAAGAAAGTTGTAGCAAAAATAAAAGATGAAGACTACGGAAAAGTTATGAAAGAACACTCTAGCTTACGATTGAAAATGTATGCTCATAAAGTAGGAGATCAAAAATATAAAAAATATAAACGAATTAAAATATGTGTTGTAACAAATGAAATTAATTCTTAAGATTATGAAAATTGTGTGGATCACAAAATATAAAGTATAGAAAAATTAATTTGTTTAGATATTTTAAACATGAAATATATACTATTGAATGTAATAAAACTGTTTTAAGCCCTGCCAATGGTAAATGGAATGTATAACAAGGCGGAATTAATACATTACCATATGCTCATTGTAAAGCAAAGAAACAATCATGAATGATGATAACAATGACATCTTACACAAATTGAAAAGTTGCATAGGAGATTAACCAATATGAAAAATGTAATAAAAAATTAATTCGTTTTTAATATTTTATGTGGTATTGCAATTTTTATGTGTTTAGGTATATATTTTACAATAAAATTTTCCAAAAAAACACACATTTGCTAATACTTTTCCTTATCTGTTTGCTAATCCTTCTCTTTTTTTGAGTCACAGCTATGAATATATTCAGAAGAAGTTTCAACTTTTACAGTTTTCAAAAGTAAATGGTTTTTATTCCAGTTATTAATAAGCTCTTTTATATGTTCTGATTTATTTTTCCCAATAACCTTTTTCCTTCTTTTTTATAAGTAATTACTTGCTATTTACAAAGAAAAATTGATAGAATTATAAAGTAAAAATTTAATAAATTGTATTATGTACAAACGGACTCATTGTTAGATCTTAAACATAACAAACTTATATACATATATATATATATATATATATATATATATATATATATATATATATATATATATATATATATATATCAGCATTCAAGTGTCACTGAATATTGATGAAAATTATCCTTGGTTTTATGCAAATCAGATTGGTGGTCTTCTAGGTTGCAACTGACCTAGGAAATTAATTCAAGACTTTGTTAAACGAAAATATTGTAAACCCTTAAATATTTTTAGTAGCCCTTATTTCAGGACTATCTAACTATATACAAAAATCTACGTAATCTGATGATGAACCTGGTTTTTATTGTTTAATTATGAAATCCAAAATGCTTTTCTAGAAAATTTTCGAGATTGAATTTATAAAGAAGTTTATCTGTCAACTCGAGAAGATAGTGAGTATAAATCAATGGCTAACATAAAACAACTCTATATGGTCAAGTAAATTGTTTAAAAGATCTAAATAAAATTAAGGCTAATTATATAAAAAGAGTCAAATTTTTCCACATGTTTCCAAGCAGTGTTGTATTAAATCTTTCAACAACAGTTTTGTAAAAGATGAATAATGATTAATACTATATTTTTCATTATTTATTGAAGTTCTTTATTATAAAATTCCATACTCTTATCTGTCCGTAAATATTTTTTCAAAAGAATCAACTTTGTTTTTACCTGTTTCATCTTTAACTGCAATAGGCCAAGCAAATTTAGAAAAAATATCAATTACAGTTAATAAATATTTATAGCTTTTACTTATTTTTGAAATTCCTTTAAGATAGCCTGCACTGTTTCAAGTAAATCAGGCTACCATAAATTATCTATTCCAAAAGAAATGACATTTCTTTGTTCAAAACATTTCCTCATTTGTTTATGCAATTCATGTATAATTTCTTCACCAATATTAATAGTCTTGAAACCAAGGCCTAAATTTTTAACAAATATAATTCTTTTAATTTTACAAATTGCATGAAGACCTTCAATTCTTTGTCTTCCATTTTTAGTTCTTACCATATCAGGATTAGGTGTGTCAGTAAATTTTTTACATATCAAACTATAGGCATGATTATCAAGAAGGATCGAATAAAAAATTTTAAATTTTACATTAAAAAAAAATTTTAAATTTTACATTATTTCACCAGACATAATTAACCCAACATATGCCTGTACAGTTGTAACTGTATCTTTTAATCTTACAGTTGGGAAATTTGGTTTACATATAAATATTCACTAATTATTATTACTTATTCACATATAGCTTATTAAATACTTGCCATAATATCAAAATCATCAAATTCCAAATCTTTGTCTTTATGTCTACAGACAACAATAGTAGTTGTAAGCTTGAAATACCATTCGAAATTGTGCATTTTTGTAAATATACAGCCATAAAGGTAAATTAATTATTTGTCTAACATGCACTATGTTTTCTGTTCTACTACACTTATCTAAGGCGAATGTAATATTTGTATTCATAGTGTTCAGATTTTTATCAAGATTTGTTATAGACTGATAGCCATCACTACAATGTAGTTTAATTATTCCACTAAAATCTGTTTTATACACACGGTCATCGATCATTTTCAAAATGTGAATACCTTCATCCTCAGTAACAACAAGATATTTCAGAAGTTCTATGTTGACATAGTTACTGAGTTGTGTTAGAATACTTATACTGCATTTGTTACAAGATATTTTATTTGTTTTTTAAATATTGTTCGTTACCAAGAGCTCTTTTATCTTTCACATTTACTGTTCTTCTACGAACAAAACTCATGTAACTCTTAGTAACAAAGAAACTTTTTTGAATTCACTATGAAATTGCTTGATCACCTTATTTAGATTTGTAGCTACCAATGATTGAAAACTTGGGATGGTTTTAAATTTTTTTCTAAAGACTCTAATGAAGGTATTATTATTATATTAATATTTGAATGTATTTACGACTGAATTGCTTTACCTTTAGTTTCTAATGACTCTAACAATGGTTTTTATTTTTTCCTTAACTTTTAAATCTATTGCTACTGAGTATTGTTAACTTCTGATTCCAGTATTTTTATCATCTTACTAAGATTAGATAAATCTTCTTCCTTTTTTATCTGTTTTTGTTTGAAAATCTTCTTTTTAAATTCTCCACAGCCATTTTAAAAAGTGTACGTCTATTATATTTAAAGTTTCTTGAAATCTGTAATTGACTAAAATAGTATTAGACAAATAAACCACAAATAAATGTGATAAAATTCTGTATCTTTCGACATTATGATAAAGGTTTTTCCCAAAAATTTAACCACTTGTTCATGAACATTTGCACCAAATAATCAGAATCAAAAATTAAAATTTTCGATGATTAGACATATCAAAATTAACTAGCCAACATTCGAGGTTTTTTGATTTCATGTGTAATTCATCAATCATGAATAGAGCATGAATGTTTTCAAATTTTTTTCCTTACCTTTTTCTTGTGTGTCAAAATTAGACAAAGGATTATTATATTGTTTGATTATTTCCTTGATTTTTTTTACTTTTTTCAGTACAGTACAAGCTTTCTTCTCCATTGCCAGATTGTGTTTTTTTGATTTTTCTATTTCTGTGTCATTTTTTGTTTGTCATGAACTAATTTTTCAATTGCTGCTGCACCACTGGCTATTGAAGTAATCGCACATAATGATGCAAGTAAAATTGCTAAAAATCCACCTACACATCTTGTTATTTCATTTGTCTTTAAATATTAAGCAGTTTCTTTTACAACAGGCATACCTAACGAAATAATTTCCACTGGTTATCTTATATCTTTTTCTTCTTTGAGTATTATTTAAAAAATTACAAATAACATTGAATTGTTCATAATTTGTTTTAACTTTAATTGATTTTGGTTTAATTTTACAATTTGGAAGTTTAGTATATTGAATACTAAAGTTATTCATTTATATAGAATAAAAAGCAATAAAGTATTTCTTACAAATCCCATCCTTTATCATCAACATGTAGACTTATTCCTTAAACAGCTCTTGCCATTAATTTTTCACTGATTGAAAAACTGTTAGAATACTTTCTAATGAAGTTTCTTATCAGCATCATGACTTTTTGGAAATATTGATGATCTTGTTTTTTCACAATTCCATCTAATGGATTAATTGCTTTATCACCTCTTGGTAAAATCTCTTCTAGTTTTGTTCTAGGACCACAGCAATTGTAACCAGGATTAAGTAATTCAAGGACTACTTTATTAAATGATCTATTAACTAATCCTTACCATACTTTTCACTTTTCAAAACGTGTTAGGAAAATTATTCAAAATCTAACTAATACAGAATTTCTTTCACATTATTAAGAGTAAAAACACTAAATTAATTTGTTAACTTCTGTGTTTTTGCAACTTTCTCATTGAGACAACTTTCATTTATGCCAACAGCTGACCAACATCATCCATCCAAACATATTCGATTTGTTTTTCTGTATATTTATTAATTAAACCTTCCTTCAACCGTTTTTCATTTACACTTGAATCTAAATACGATAGTAATTTTTTGGAAAGGTAAAGATCGAAAATTTCTGTTGTCAGTTATTTATATTTATTACCTTTATCTGTTCTCATTTTATTTGGATTATCATCAGAATGGAATGCAGAATAGATTCAATATATTTCCATAATTTGATAAATCAGAACCAGTAAAAATTTTACTCATATCTCCCACAATGATCTGTTTTTTTAGTTATAGGTTCATTAATCCCTCTGTCTCTTCATATGTACTATCAACAATTTTTAATTTGTTTTTGTTAAAGTCTACTGGTAGTTTACCAACAAATTTAAATGTATCAAGAGGCTTTAATCCAAAAACTTTATCTTTACTATGATTACTATATTTTAACGTTCTTTCACTTTTTTAATAGATTCAATTTTTGACTGTTTCTATCTTTAATTTATTCTTCATATTTATTCAATAAAACTTGAATTTCTCATTCACTTAACGAATAATCATGTTGTGAACATTGATGTTGTTTAATTGTGTGAATAACCTTAAATTCTTCTAAACAATTTTGATTGTAAGGAATCATCTGTTTTTCAACGTCCCTATTTTCTTCAATAACTTTCAGTACGTTTTTTTGTTATTCTTCAAATCCTTGCTTAATGGGTTCGTTAACTGGTTGATCTTCTTTCCGTTTTTCACATTCTTTTTTCTTGGCTGTTTTTCCATTTTTAAGGCCTTCTTTTAACAATTCATTTATTTTTCTATTTCGCCTAGCTCTTTTGACAAACTGTGGGTTGTCTTTTGTAAACGTTTATTAAGGATAAAAAACAATAATGAATTATGTTTTTAATGTTCAATGTCTACAATCAACTCTTATGTTCAGCGTTAATATTCAATGGTTTTACATTCTGCGCATAGGTTCAATGTTTAAAAAATCTTAATGTTTCCTCTACATTTACTGTTATTAAATGTTCTTGTCATATATATTGTAATAAAGCCAACTTGGTATTTATTCCACATTTACTACACATTTCTTTGTAGTCATAAAATCTTCAATCACCAGCAAAAACTCGTGATAAGTACGATTTAATTTTGTGTCACTCATCTGAAAATATTTATAAAATCAAATTCGCTCTAACTAATTGTTTTAACATTTTTAAATATGTTTGAGCGATATAAAAACAATCTATTCCTTTATATCTACCTCTAGTAAAATACTCTCTAACCATATTTCGATTATAAACAATGAAAACATCTGAATTATTTCCACATTCATCTATCAGAATAATTTCTTTACTAATTTCAATAAAAGTAGTAATCTTTTCATTAATTTTATCTTCAATTTTTTAAAATCTTTTCATAATCTCTTGATATTTTGGTTGATCTAAGCTCTCACAATAAATGTACAATTGATTAGTTTCATTGCAGGTTACCATTCAGGTGCTATAATATATTATTAAGCATAATGTTGTTTTCCTCAACCACTTAGACTGATTATTGAACATTAAATAGAATTTCATAAAAGTACGCCATGTTTATTTTTTAATGTCTGTTCTGCAATTCTTATTTTTAGTTCCCATTGTCTTGTCATTTATTTATATAAATTTTATTAATAATGAGTAGATTATTACAATTGAGTCCTTAAAAAGAATAACTGTTAGATTAAGAGAAACTTACAGGAGCATTTCACTAGTTAGTTTTCATTCAACTTTATTAATTCCAAATTTTAAGTCAATGAATAATAAACCACCGTCTGACAGAGAAATAGCTTCAAAAATTTGGAAAAATTTATTTAATCGAAAAAACTTAATATACGTATTACAGAAGATAAAATTTTACCACATTTACTATTGAAAGTAACGTTAATTTATTTATGGATGAAGGAGATAGTATTGAATATATGTTAGGATTTAATGATCAAATCATTGAACTCAGTGAAAGATCTGCTGGTAATAATTTACCAAAAGTAATTCCCTTTGAATTAATATATATAAATTTTAATCTAGTTCACAGAATGTTTGTTAAACGTACTGATAAATCATAGAAAAACTAATATTATTGCTTTATTTAAACCAAATGCTGAATTTGAAGGACCAGTTAATTATGAACCAAATTATCATGTAAATGTTACAATTTTTGATACAATTGAAAATTTAGGAATTACTATAACTGATGAAAGTGACACTTTTGTGGTTCAACTGTCACAGTTATTTTAAAAATAACTTAATGATGTTTTTCTTAATAAATCATGAATAAAGTTGAGAGTTATTAATGTTACTCTTCTCCTGTTAATGAAAAAGTTAATAATAATTTAGATATTCCAAACAAAGTAACAGAAATAAATATTAATATTGGTGATGGATGGATTCTTCCTAATCATTCATAACTTTATATGATTTTCAGTATTATTAGAACCAATGGAACAGATTATCCAACATATGGTGCAAAATTCAGTAATAAATTTATCGATAATTATTTGGCAAAGCTGTTCGATACTATCACAAATAAAAAAGGAAACAGTATTCTGTCTAGTGTAGAACATCCATTTATTTCTTCATCGATTCTTATTTGATTGACTTCGCCTCTATCAAATGACGAGGACATATTTTTAATAATGGAAAAACAAGAAGTAAAAAAAAGTACTTCATCATTAGAAATACTCGGTAGATTTTTTAAAATTTTAAAGAAATAATTGGGCAAAGAGATTTAACAGGAATTTTGACTTGGAGTTCAATTGCTGGAGATTAAATTCTGAAAGGGCCACTAAAAACGATGCTAGGATTGAAATAAAGGATACACTTCCAAAAGAAGGAAATAGTCTTGTTGAATCAATGGAAATCCATGTTCCAGTCATTAAACACACACTGAGCGAGGTGGTGCAGTGGTTAGTACACTGGACTCGAATTTGGAAGGATGACAGGTCAATCCCATGTCCAGCCACTCTGATTTCGGTTTTCACTTATTTCCCTAAATCGCTCCAGGTAAATGCCAGGTTTGTTCCTTTGAAAGGACATGACCAACTTCCCTCCCCGTCATTCCATAATCTGATGAGATCAATGACCTCACTGTTTGGTCTCTTCCCCCAACCAACCCAACCCAGCCCTCATTAAACATGGACTGGAATATTCACTTGAATTAGAAAAAGAAAGACTGAAAATCCAAAAATTCTAATTTAAATGGAAAAAGAAATTTTGAGCTGGATCTTACTTATAATTCTGCTGAATTTGATATGCCTTCCTTTGTTTTCGTATTTTCCAAACTAATCTAAAAACTAATCAGTTAATTGATTCTACATTATTTGATCATGTTAAATTATAAAATATCTATATAAATATTAGAAGAAATGAAGTTTTTCCTCAAGAATTGTGGAATCTTGATCCAACAAATAACTGTTTAAAAGTTTATGATGCCTTTAGAGATTTTAAAAGAATAAGGGTGTCAATGTAAGTCCTTTCAATTTCATTCAAAATTGTCTTATATATGTCATAAATTTGACTACACAAATGAACGTTTTAAGTACACAAAAAAATACAACGAAATTGTGCACCTTCTTTAAAGAAAACATCACACGATACAATTGCATATATAATGATGTATGGCAAAAACAACTTTACTTGTGATTCACAACATAGGCCTTAAACTGAAAATTTTTAGCTAAAAACTCGGTATATTCAAATTTTTTGAAACTGAAAATTTCAAAAATTTGAAAATCTAATTTTTTCTACATAAAAAAAGCAAACGAAGTGAAGATGAATGACAGCATTGAAAATCTACTAAGTGAACTCAAGAGTTGTGCAGAAGTGTTCACTAAATTAAGAGAATTGAAAAAAATAAGTCCAACAATATTTCAAAAGCTGAAACTCTGAAATATGGCCAAACAGTTATATTACTTTTAGATAATTAATATAGAATTACTCTTCTTGATCATTATACTAAAATCTTTTCACAAGCCAAAGATATATTAGAGACAGTTCTTGGATTAAATTTTATGTATCGAGGTAAAAATCCAAATAAAGATAAATCGGTTCATCTTGTCGAATTTGAATAAATTGTAGAATTTTTGTATTTTTCATTCTTAATTGGACACAGTCCTAAGCCTGCTTCCACTGACGTTGAATAAATTTAGTTTGTTGAATATGAAATTTTAACTGAATAAATTTGAATTTTAATAAAATGAAAATTTTGTTTATGGGTATAGACAAATTTTTTGCATGGTGGTATACAGTAATATCATAACAGGGAATTTTTAAAAATATGCTCTATGGTCCAGAACACTCATTCGTATTGTACTGCTGTGCATGAAATGAGATTCTTTCAGGGTTCAAACTTTGGGTTCTGTTGGTTATAGACAGGTAGGGTCAAGTGTTTTGGGTAGCCCTTGTCCTTCTGCTTAGGCGAATGGCCTAAATTGGTTGGTTCTTTTTGATTTGATATGATCTATAGTGGACCTTGAAGGGCTTAAGGAGGCACTATTAATTCGTGGATGGTTACTTGGAAAATCCCAAAAAAGTCCTTTTTTTACGAATCTTTCGAATCAAGACCGAGCTGCCGTTTCCAAGATGGCTATGGACAGCAAATGTCTGAATTTTTTGCGATATATTCCAACGATTCCGACCTTGAACTACCTTGAAACTTTACTTGATATCTTTATCCGTTTTTGAGATACAGAGTTTCAAATTTACTCTACTTCTACACGTAAAATCCGGTATGAGGCGAAATCGAAATAATCAATAATGGCAGCAAATTGCTCAAACCTTAACGATATACTCTCTATGCATTTATCTAAAAGTGCTGTCTTCCTCTTTCCAAAAATCTTTATTAGTTTATGGGTGGTTCTTTAGAAAACCCCAAAAAAGCGTTTTTATCATTTTTTGTACCAAAACGCAGCCGTGGATTCCAAGACTGCTATGCACAGCAAATAGTTGAAATTTTAACGATATAGTCCTAAGATCCTGATATCGAACAGCCTCGAACATTTTCTCGATACCTTTATCAGTTTCCGAGATACAGAGATTGAAAGTTACCTTACATGTACACATAAAATTCACCCTTAAAATCCAGTGTGAGGCGAAAACTTTTACAAGCACAAACAAACAAATTATTACAAATGGACAAAAAATTGATGATTTATTTGGTAGAAAGAGTTTCACAAACTGAGCAAGCCAATAATGATTGATCCACCTTTGGCCCATATACAAACAGATATTCAGCTTTGGACTGATAATCACAGTTGTTGGATGTCCTCCTGAGGAATATTGTACCAAGTTCTCTGGAGGGTTAGATCGTCAAAATCTTGAGATTGTTGGAGAGCCCTGCGCATAATGCTCCAAAGGTTGTCAACTGGGGAGAAGGCTATAAGTAATAATAAATCTACCTCCTATTATTATTATTATTATTATTATACATGTGTGTTGTAACCTCAGACTTTCCTGGCGATTCCTTGTTATCTCGCTGAGAATGGGTGTTCTGTTGGTTGTCTGCATCTTCCCAACATGTGGGAATATCCGATGAAGAGGTCGAGTTATGGCGTTGAAATATCGTGCTGGGCGGACATGGACCACCGGCAGAACATTCGATATCAACGAAATGACATATGTGTATGCATTTCGCTATACTTAGGGCCCTGTTATTGTTACAGACGAGGACATGCATAAGTTCCTGTTCAAACCACAGCAGCAGCAACAATTTCTGACTATAGAATGTCTTGCCAACTTTTCGGACCTTGTGTCATTAAACTATGTCATAGCGTAGCCACAGCATGAGCAGTTGCTGCCTACAGATTGTCTTCCCAACCTTTCCAACCCAGTGTCGTTCAACAATTAAAAGCCACAGCTGCAGCCGAAATTCGAAATGCAGGCCAGCCCCATAGGAGTACTGATTTTGGCCAACACTTATAATGTGACTGAAAGTGGATCAAAATGTGTTAATGTGGGTCTATCACCGATTGTGACTTCGACGTGCTAATAGAAGCGGTAAACGCACAATGTGTAGGTGCTAAAATTCAATATTCATAGTACCAGTGGGAGTACATTCAAGTGTTATTAAACTCAAAGACATGCATCTTCCATTACAGGGTGGTCAAAACAGTCTGACAGACAGTGTCGCCAAATGTGTTCTGCATTTGGTTTCCTAAACCTGAACGAGAGAGCGATACAAAACTTGGACATGGCATGCTAGTAAGGATAGAGCCTGAGCCACAGGCTAAGCAACCTGATGCGATATCATCTACGCTATGAGAACCACTGACACTAATTGTACCTGGTGGACCACTTGAACTAGTGTGTGCAACTGCGTGATTGCTTAACTTAAATGCTAATTAACTCAGAAATTGTGCGACGTAACGAGATTTTTTTCTTAATAGTTATTTCTCAGCATAACCTACCTTGCAACAGCCTTACAAGTTTCTCAGACTGTTTCCAACCACCCTGTATAGAGAGGAAGATGATGGACGAGTATGACGATACCCTTACTCTGACTGACATTAACAGGCTTGATCATAAGGTGTCTATAGTAGAAAATTATGGTGAGGCAGTGATAGAATTAGCTTCATGGGGCACAAATACGTGTTTAAAACATTCAAGTGTTATTAAACTCAAAGACATGCATCTTCCATTAGCAACTGCAATAGATAGAATGTGCTGTTTGCACTCATATGTAAAAGGTTCATACAATGAATCTGTTGACTATTTGCTCAACAACAGAGTAAATATGGACCAAGTGGACAATGCATCCCTGCCTGTATCATCCCTGTACCAAAGTGTGTACGTGTTGACCCTATCACCTCTATAGAGGCTGAATTCGTGAACAGTATTCCAATGTATGTGTTCGCACCTGTTGGGCTGACTGCAACACAGGTTTAATTTAAGGTTTATAGAAGACAAATTTTCGCGGAATACTGTACTACAACTTAATGTTTGTAAATAAATGTATATATGCAAATAAAACAAAAAAATTATTTCCTACAGTAAAAATATTGTTGTTATTAACACTATGACGTATTCAGTTATTCTGAGCTATTAGCAACAAGACAGAAACTTGCAGTTTATAAAAGCACTTTCGTTAAACATATATAATGTGCAGTTTCAACGCTGCTACCACTGAGATGGTGATATGGCGACCTATTAATCTTTGTTGGACGTACATTATAAATTATAGCACAACGTGGAGATGATTGGTACAGAGTAGAGTGAGCATTTTGTAAATACTGTTTTTGTTGGTATTTAAATACATACAACTAAAACTCAGCATTGTAGTAAGATACCTCGACACTATAGAAACAATGATGTCATAGCATGGTGTGCAAAATCAGGGTCTATTATAGGTAATGAGGATGAAGGGACTCCCACTGGTTTCGAGGAATATTCTCTCCAATTTAGCTCTGTGCTCGGGCAGTTGTTATAACAAATAATTTTCTTTACTTCAAACGCATGTGAATGATCTGATGGTGTTGCACCGATATAGCTGATGTATGCACGGAATCACGGTGGCAGCACCCATGCATCACATAGGCAGTACGTCAACGTCAATGACCATAATTAATTTAGTGCTCAAGAGTGCCAGTATTATTTGTCAGTCATGTGCGGTTGCTCTCCATTCATAACCTGTGCTTTTTAGTGATGGTATGAGATGCTGTAGTAAGTAGTAAGGTAAGATACTTTGACAGTATAAAAAATAATGTTATCATAGCATAATGTGCAAAATGTTAGTCGAGTGGCAGCAAATCTGAAAATGGGTAAAAAATGGTAGAATACACCAAACTGCAAATGTACCAACCAAACAAAAAATGAGCACTTTATGTGGCTATATACGTGTCTGCCAACTGCGCAAATGGAGAAAAAGATGCATGCAATGTAAATAATTAGCTGCGTGACATTAAGTGTAGGCCTTCGTCCAAACAGCACTCGAGCAAGACATAATCATAATGTTACAAAATAGCCTGTACTGAAAAGAATCTGAATTGTTTATGAATCACGCACTGCTGTCCTACTGCTCTTAGGTAATTCACTCTCCATTGTAGGTCTGTCCTCTTTAGTGGGATGATTATGGCATGGATACTGAGGAAATAAATCTTGCACTGGCTACTATGCGCATCTATGTTAAAGTTTTTGGCTCAACTCGCATTTCTTTAAGTCTCAGCATGTCCCCCCACACACATGTATTTCTACAGGCTGCTGAAAGTATTGTCCATTAACCGGAAGGGTACGCTGGAAGAACATTGCTTGTGGGTACTTTGGTAAAAAAAATGCCTCCTCCGTCTATGTAGTATTTGTTGCAGTCTTATCTTTTTACGATGTGATTCGCCCTGTCATGTGGCACTCAAACCAACTGCATAGGTCTCGCCCGCCAAAACTGCCAGCTGAGCTACCCACTGCAGCCAGTCCTCCAAATGGGTAAGAAAAGAACGTCAGAATACTGGAATAAAGCGAGTTCTACATTCATGTATGTATCAGCATAACATCTCAATGCATTTAAATAACTTTCTGTACAGAATCAGGATGCCATTCTGCCAGACAGCTGTAAACTGAGTGCACTTTGCGAGGTTCTGTGGCATCCCTGATTGATTGATTGATTGATTTTAACTGGAGAGCTAAAACAGCTTAGGTCTAACCCACCACTGCCCACACCGAAACTAGGTTTATTGTGCGGTATCGCTCACTGTATATCTAGTAAAGCCACCCAGTGCTCTTAAATAGTGCCAGGAGTCCCTCTACCAGTTTTTTGTTAGACACAATTTCTTCAGGTCTAGTTGTCCCGAAGATTCTGTAGCTATTACTCTCCAATGCCATGCATTCAAAGATTAGGTGTGATGCAGTTTCTTCGCCCTCATCACACATCCTACATTTAGGGTCCTCTTCCATCATACTCATTGTCTGTAGGTGTTTTTTGAAGTTCCCATGGCCGGTAATCAGTCCAGTCATGAGTTTGATCTCTTTCCTGTTCAATCCCAGGATTACAGAGCTTCTTTTAAAACATGGCTTGGGCATCATTACCTTATCATGTTCTTGTTTATGGACCTTGGTCCAATATCCTACGTGCTGTTTGCTAAGCCAGTTCCGTAGTTCCAATTTGATCATAGCCTTGGTGATTGTCAAGACAGGTTCCGGTCCAATAAATGGAGTTGTTGCACCTATCCTAGCCAATCTATCGCCTTGTTCATTGCCACAGATCCCCGAGTGGCCAGGGACCCACACTAGGTACACCCTCTTGCTTCCCCCTAGCTCCACCAGAGCCCTGTGGCAATCTGCAACAATCGTAGATCTTGTTGCAGGAGCTGCCAATGATTTCAGGGCTGCCTGGTTGTCTGAATAGATGTAATTTCAAACGGTCATTATAGCACCTACTCATATTCTCCTCCACACATGCCTTGATTGCAGTAATTTCGGCTTGGAATACAGAGGCCAGTTTCCCTAGAGAGATGCTCCAGTCTTGGCTGAACCCCATACAACTCTGCCCCAACACTTTGATCTGTTTTCGACCCATTGGTGAACCAAACGATGTCCCCCGTACGGTGTCGAACTGTTTTGGCTCTGAGCACTATGGGACTTAACATCTTAGGTCATCAGTCCCCTAGAACTTAGAACTACTTATACCTAACTAACCTAAGGACATCACACACATCCATGCCCGAGGCAGGATTCGAACCTGCGTCCGTATCGGTCGCGCAGTTCCAGACTGTAGCGCCTAGAAGCGCTCGGCCACCCCAGCCGGCCATCGAACTGTTTTCTCCCACTGCTCCCTGCTTCCAATTATTATGTTGTAAGGCTTGTCGAAGCAGCTGGGAGTTATTATATAGTCGGCGGGCATTTCCCCAGCCATACCTATATTTACCTCACTCACTATGTTAGTGTGTGATTCTGGATATCCGAATGAGACCCAGTTTTGGCCAGTTTTAAGTCTGTATGCCCCAGCTGCTGCCTCCATCTTAACCCAAAGGTGAAGTGGAGGCATATCCAGCATGGCTTCCATTCCAGCGGTTGGTGTGCTGCTAATTCCGCCCGTTATGGCTGAGCAGGCCAATCTCTGCACCTTAGCAAGCTCTTTAGCAGCAACCTGCTGTTCTACCTTCTTCCACCACATTATGGCCCCATAGGAAATGCTAGGTCTAACCACTGTGGTGTATATTCAGTGCGTACCCCTGGGGCTTAGGCCCCAGTTTTTGCCACAAGCCCTCCTAGTACTCACTAAAGTGCTTTTTGCCTTGGAGCAGATTCTCTTAATATGAGGGGTCCAAGTTAGCTTCTCATCCAAGGTTACCCCTAGATATTTCACTGTCCCCTTAACAGGTAGAGTTTCATCGAAGAGCTTTAGATTCCAACTTGCATGCTGAATATGTCTCTTTGTAAATTGTACCACAACAGTCTTCTTAGGATTAACTCTCAGATCCTGTTTAATGCACCATTTCTGCATAATGTCCAACGCTCCTTGTGCCATATTCCTGACTGTTTCAGTGAATTTGCCAAGTATTACTATGACAAGGTCATCTGCGTATTCTTTGCAGAAACATTGTCTGGAATTTACTTCCTCAATGAGTTCGTTCACCACTAGATTCCACAATAGAGGAGACAAAACTCCTTGTGGGCAGCCTTTAGTGGTCTCAATTACGATCTTTTCATTCATCATGGTAGCCTCTACCTTCCTTCCACTAAGCATGGCTCTGGTCCACTTACATATAGTGGTCCCCAGGTCATTCACCTCTGCTGCCCTTACCATGGAATCGAAGGTCGTGTTACTAAAGACCCTCTCGATATCCAGGAAGATGCAGAGGGCTATTTCTTGGAAGTGAAGTGCTTTTTCCACCTTCCTGACGAGTTGATGGAGAGCTGTCTCACATGATTTACCTGGTTGGTATGCGTGTTGGTTCAGGTGTAGAAGCACCCTACTTAGCCTCCTCTCCCCAACGTATACATTAACCAGTTTTTCCAATGTTTTGAGAATGAAGGAGGACAGACTGATTGGTCTCATATCCTTGGCCTTGGTATGATCAGTTCTCCCTGGCTTTGGAATGAAGACAACCTTCACCGCCCTCCAAACATTGGGAATGATTCCTACTGCTAAGCTAACCCTAAATAGCCTGCATAGGATTATTATAAGCTTTCCTCCTGCCTATTGCAGGAGAGCTGGAAAAATTCCATCTGGGCCAGGTGACTTGAACGACTGGAATGTTACCACCGCCCACTGGATTTTGTTGAAGTTCACACACTCCTTGGCCGATTCCCAGTCCTCTCTTCGATTGTCTAAGAACCGTTGTCTCTCTGGGGTCACATACTGGTCTCTGTTATCTGGCAGAACATATTGAGGAAAGTGAGTTTTGAGGAGCAATTCCAGCGTTTCATGTGCTGTCTTTGTATATTCCCCATCCTCCTTCTTCAACGTACCTCCTGGATTAGTTGGTACTCTAGTGAGAATCTTGTGAAGTCTGACTTGTGCAGCCATGCCTTTCACTTCCCCGGCCGCCCGTTGTGACCGAGCGGTTCTAGGCGCTCCAGTCTGGAACCGCACGACCGCTACGGTCGCAGGTTCGAATCCTGCCTCGGGAATGGATGTGTGTGATGTCCTTAGGCTAGTGATGTTTAAGTAGTTCTAAGTTCTAGGGGACTGATGACCTCAGATGTTAAGTCCCATAGTGCTCAGAGCCATTTGAACCAATCCACTTCCTCAAAGAATGCCTTCCAGGATGCCTCCTTTGCTTGTCTTATTGCAAGATTGTAACAGGCAAGGGCCTCACGATATTTAGGCCATTGTCCTTTACGTCTCGTAATATTAAACAGCCTCCGTACTTGTTTTCTTTGCGTTTCCAATTTGTTATTCCCCCAAGGAACACTCCTATTTGTGCACTTGTGCAGTTGTCCTGATATGAGGTCACTATGGCAGAGGTAGCAGCCTCTGCTACTTCCTCAAATTCTACTGGCTTCCTTATCGTGGTTTTAATTTCCGATAAGCCTAAGTCGAGGTCCCTCCTATATGTCTCCCAGTCTGTTTTCCTGGGATTTCTATAAGTCATGGTCTGTCTGCTTCCCATTTCAACCTTGAATTTAATGTACATGTGGTCCGATGAGGATGGCTCCAACACCGCATGCCATTGTTTGACATAGCTAGCCATCGTCATGGAACCAAATGTTATGTTAATTACTTCTTCCCTTCTGCTATTCCTGAATTTAGGTCCATTGCCCCTATTCAGGACCCCTAAGTTGTTAGCTAAGAGGAATTCAAGAATGTACTCACCTCCACTGTTGGTGTCCTTGCTGCCCCACACTAGGTTGTGGGCATTGGCGTCGCACCCCACCAACAGTTGGTCACCTTGACGATGGCAAGTCTCTACCAGTCTCCTCACCTCCAAGGGAGGGGGAGAACTGTCTTGGTAAGTAAGGTATGTTGTGGTCAAGACAATTTCCCACGTGATACCTTCCTCACAGTGCTGCATTTTGATGGTCACTAAGTCCCTAGAGCAGAAATCCATCATTGGCATGAAAGAAATGTCGTTTCTAACATAGATGCATGGTCTGGAGTTTCTTAGATTCCTAGCATAGACCAGCTTACCTCCAGTGCCTCCGAGGCCCAATACACCTCCTTTATATAAACAGGGTTCTTGTATCAGGTCCACGTCCACTTCCTGTCTCCCCAGCCAGCGGCTCAGAGCAGCAGAGGCCCCTTTACTGTGCTGCAGATTAATCTGCAGCACCTCCAGGCTCTGTCTTACTGCCATGTTTGAGGTCTTTGAGAAATCTGACGGTGACCTGCGAGAACCTTAAAAACAGTTTCAGGTCCTGCTCCCGCATCGTCTTCAGGGACTTCTCACCAACCTTCACCACCAGGGTTCGTCCTTCCAGAGCAACCTTCTGCTTAGTCACTCTCCAGTCTTCTGTCGGGATTTTTGGGTTCTGGGACCCTATTTTCCCGAACAGAGTCTTGGAAGAGACTTCCTTAAGGATCTTGGTTACCCATAATGATATCTTTGCGGTCTTAAGAAGCTCCGCTGCCGTCTTGACCATCAGCTTCGCATCTTCCCATGGGGATGAAAATGGTTCAAATGGCTCTAAGCACTATGGGACTTAACATCTATGGTCATCAGTCCCCTAGAACGTAGAATTACTTACACCTAACTAACCTAAGGACATCACACAACACCCAGTCATCACGAGGTAGAGAAAATCCCTGACCCCGCCGGGAATCGAACCCGGGAACCCGGGCGCAGGAAGCGAGAACGCTACCGCACGACCGCGAGCTGCGGACCCCACGGGGATATCATTGCCACCTTGTCCTTGAGCCATTCTACTGTGCGCACCCCCTCACAGACAAAAATGAGTGCACCACGATCTAGATAGACCCTCCTGAAGTTGGGACCTGGGCCAGCGTCCCTCCCAATCTTTTCAAAAAGGGCCCTCTGTAGTAGTTCCTCCTGCTGCGAGGTAATGGCCACTAGTGGATAACCTTCCTGCATAACTGCCATCCTAAAAACCGAGACTGCAGTACTATAGGTCTGTTTCCCTATTTCTTGCCTAGATTTTTCTCTGGACTCGCTTAACCAGGGAGGAGGGAGTCTCTGATTCCTCCCTTATCCGCTTACTACCTGTCTTTGACGTTGTGGGGGTCGGCGTGTCCGCTTCAACCTGAGACACTTTCTTCCTGGGGGTCCTGGGTTCTAGTCCCTTTACTTCCCTCCACTTGTGTTTAGGAAGCTATTCTTTTCCTTCCTATTCCCTCTGTTCCCTGAGTAGCTTCTTCCTTTCTGCCCCAGACAAGCCTTTGATCTTAATCTGGTCTAGCTTCTTAGTTACAGTTCCCACTTCTGGCTCAGGTCTAGACCCTGATTCAGTAGTAGAAATGCCTTCCATCGGTTCAGTCCCCGATGTTTGGGTATCTGAGGTCTCAATTTGCCCCTCAGTTTCAGTGGCATCCCTACACACCACTCCATTGCCCACAGCATATTCAGCACGCAGTCAATTTTCAGAAGTAGATTTGCAACAGTATTTCATGCTACTCAGCGCCCAAATACCACCAAACGAACATGTCCGAGCTGCCAAGTATGGAGACAGATGTATTCCCTTCGGCTCCTACAGTTTGATTGCATGTGTGCTGTCATTTACCAACTGTATGTCTATTGAGACCTCATGTGTTCAGTTGAAAAGATGTCTATACTAACAGAACTACTGGAGCAGGATATAGGCGTATTCTGCGACCCACTACCGTTTGAGATATCAGATCAGCAGCAAGTGTTCAGAGCCCAACAGACCTTTGATCCAACATGGCTGAACTGTTGGATTAGGACATGGATGTGTTCCGCAATCTGGTAAATTAATTTAGTGCTCAAAAGTATCCATCAATCAGGCACACTTGAGGATCAGAGTGTATTATTTGTTACAACAAATTATTTTTATATCAATTACGAGAGCCAGTATTGGCATAATTTATGGTTTTTATATCCGGTGGCAAAGTATTGTGGACACATATAACTGTGTAGAAGTTGCTGTAAGGAAATATGTGATGCGCATTTACATTGAATATTGAAATGCTGTGAATATGCGTTAGCAGATGTGTATGGTTCAAATGGCTCTGAGCACCATGAGACTTAACATCTGAGGTCATCAGTCCCCTAGAACTTAGAACTACTTATAACTATGCTAAGGACATCACACACATCCATGCCCGAGGCAGGATTCGAACCTGCGACCGTAGCAGTCGCGCGGTTCCGGAGATGTGTATGACCATGTAGAATATTTGTTTGTATAATACAATGAGGGAAAAATCGCAACACCAAAAAATAATTAATGTAGAGTAATGAAATTTCGGGAATGCATCTGCCTAGGTAAAATATTTAAGTGATTGAAATTGCACGACCACAGATTAATGTAAGAGCTAGGTAAGCCATTGCAAATGTGAAATTCTGGTACATTAATAACAGGCAGAACTGCCGGAATATTGAATGCAAGCATCATGTTGTACAGGTGACGGATGCCAGTTTGTGGGATGGAGCTCCATCCATGCATGTTGCACTTGGTTGGTCAGCAGAGGGACGGTTTATGCTGGTTGTGGATGACGCTGGAGCTGTCGTCCAATGATGCCTTGTATGTGCTTGATTGGAGAGAGATCTGGTGATCGAGCAGACAAAGGCAACATGCCGACACTCTGTAGAGCATGTTGGATTAAAACAGCGGTATGTGGGCGAGCGTTATCCAGATCGGAAACACCCACTGGAATGCTGTTCATGAACTGCAGCACAACAGATCGAATCACCAGACTGATGTAGAAATTTGCAGTTAGGGTCGGTGTGATAACCACGAGAGTGCTCCTGCTCTCAGACGAAATCGCACCCCAGACCATAACTCCAGGTGTAGGTCCAGTGTGTCTGACATGCTGGCAGGTTGGCTGCAGGCCCTCAACTGACTTCCTTATAACCAACACAAGCCAATCACAGGCACCAAGGCAGAACCAGCTTTCATCAGAAAACACAACAGACCTCCACCCTGCCCTCCAACGAGCTCTCGCTTGGTACCACTGCGGTCGCAAACGACAGCGATTTGGGCTCAGTGGAATGCACGCTACAGGGAGTCCTAGAAGGAATCGATTTGTAACAGTTCGTTGTGTCACTGTGGTGCCAACTGCCACTGAGATTGCAGCTGTAGATGCAGTACAATGCTGTAGAGTGATACACCAATCACACCAATGACAATGGTTTTCCCTCTCGGTAGTGCCATCTGGTCGTCCACAGCCCAGTCTTATTGCGACTGTACCTTCCAGTGACCACTGCTATCAGAAATCATGTGCAGTGGCTACATTCCTGCCAAGTCTTTTTGCGGGATCGCAAAAGGAACTTCAGCTTCTTATAGTCCTAATACCTGCAAAGTCTTTTTGCAGGACTGCAGAAGGAACATCTGGCTTCTCGTAGTCCTATTATACGACCTTGTTAAAACTCAGTGAGATGTTGATAATGGCGTCTTTGAAACCTTAAAGGCATTCTTAATTAACATAAACTCACCATGTCCAATCTCAAAGATACTAACGCTCACGACCGTTACACCGTGTATTTAAAGCAAACCTGATATGCAATCTCACATATGGCTGGTGCGAAATTTGAACAGACATCATCTTTCAGATGCAGTAACACACCTTAGAACTTTCGTCTACGGCGCACAGCTCCTTCTTGGTGTTGCGACTGTTTTTCCATCACTGTATGTCGAGTAGATGGCAACAAGCTGAAACTACATGTCTCTACCTGTCAGGACTCCTCCATATCAAATAGCACTGTGCAAAACCAGTGGCAATACTACAACGCTTCTAACCTCAGCAGAATATTATAGAACAGTAAGTGTATACAAACAGCAGATTTGACTCGATACCTGAGACATATACACACACTGAAGTTACACATCCAGTAAATTGGTTACCTTTTGAGAAATAAATACAAAGTTTAAAAGCTTAATAACAATATACATATCCCATCTTTTTGGATTACAAAAGAACTTTATTATTGCTCTACTGTGAAAGACAATTGTACCCATACCACATGCTCTACCACTTAAAAAAATTTCACATGGCTGCTGTTTAAGAACTGTGGGTCATCATCACCTGTGACTGAAAACTGCGGTGGTAGCAAGAGCTTGAGATTTTCCCAGCGTCTAGCTCTACCAATATTGCTGTCCCACAAGGTGTTGTTACCTTAATAACACTACACAGTCTTTTAGCAAAAGTAATGAGAAGTAGTGGGAAAGCCACCACGAAGCATATGTAGGTCAGAATAACATACACGTAAAGGAATTGTGAGACAAGGCTAGATGCGTTGAGCAGAAAACTGCACTACACAGCGGTAATGACCATAGCAGGAGAGTCAATTTCACCACACCAGGGCAAGTCTCTTATTATGGACCGAGTGACGAGGGGCCAGGTTTTAGAGGAAAAAATGCGCCTTGGGTCAGTATGAATATGACTGAATTTTGAGGCAGAAGGTATTCTCTCATCTCCAGAGTCCAGCAGCACACCACAGTGCCAAGTGCACACTGGGCAGTGAAACGAATGGGCATCGCCATCAGCAACCAGCGGTTTGAGACTGGGCTGCACCTGCCACTTCCAACACTAAGTTCCTCGTGGGACTTGGTCCCACAGTCCTGATAACCTGCCATCTGTGCCTGCACAGAGTTGCTAGTGGAATTTAGTGCCTCAGTGCCAGCCACTTCCGACTACTGCCAGAGGGCACCAAGTCGAAGTCTGTGCACAGTCGTCTCCATGCACCGCCTCGGTAAATGCGTGCAGAGCCAAGGGGTTGTCAAGGCTCCACACTGCCGAGTGAAGTAGGCTGCCACTGACGTCACGACTGTGGCCTCCAAGGCCGCCAGTCTGTCATGGGCCCACACAACATCCAGAGTGCAAGTCAGAACATCAGTGCCTGCCAGGGACAACAGAATGAGGCGTGTTTGCCTCGGTGAGCCATGACACAACATGTATTGGAATTAAATAAATGCATTCTGTTCTGTCAGCAGTGCTTCCACTGGGGCTAAAAGGCCTGTCACCACCACTCACTCTCTGCCGTGAATGTGGTTCGGAGTGGTGTCGTCGATGCCAACGTCGCAAAATCAGCAGTGGAGGGTGTGCCACCTCCCACAGCACAATGTCCGAGCCACAGTCGGCAGTATCGTCTTCGAGAGTGAGTGAAACCATTTTTGTTTTATGTGTTGTCAAAGTTTAGAGGACAAGATTATATGAGGGTTGTCATTGTAAGAGTAGGGGACTCAGTGGCTTTGCTGCAGTTTAGGAGTAATGTTAGAGATAAATGGTTAGTGCCTGTACGTTGCACTCAATGTAATTTACTTGGGCTATCTACCCCTTGTGCCAAATCTGTAGCAGTGATTTGCTTGACATTTAACCATTTTGGGCACACAGCTAATTATGTGGAGAGTTCAGGTGGCTCATAATTAGACAGAAGAAGTAGGTTGGTAATACAATTACCTGTGAAGTGTTCCATCTGTGTCAGTGTTGGATTATTTTTGTATTTTTTATTTATTATTTCTGAGTAATACAAATGAGCAACGATGAGGCAAAGCAAAATTGACGAGACAGATAGTTACCAGAGATGAGGCTATAGAGTCATTAGTGAATCAGGTAGCTCATTTAAGGGCAGGTAGAGTGTTTGCGGATAATAAGCTGACAGAGAACGATGAAGAGAGAGATTTCTTGAAGTCACAAACTCCAGAAGGGGATCAGACTGTTGCTAAACTTGTTTCTCCCTTCGCTGGAAGGTTGTCTGACAAGTTGTTAGCGTTTGTAGAGGCTCTCAAGTCATCAGCTGACACCGGAGGTTACAGATTACAAGGTTGTGTTTAATGGGAGAGACTAAGTTGTTCGTGCAGTCCGCGGAAGCATTATGCAATGCACAGACTTTTGATCAGCTGGGACAGGGATTGTAGCAGACATATAGGAAACAAAAATAGAAACGATGTCTATGATTTGGAATCAAGTCTTCCCATTCAACCACATACCTGCGTTGGATCCTATGGAGAAGTACTCTAATGATTACAATCACTAGTGAATCATATTTCTGGCACTCTCATAACTCGAAACGACTCACCTTTCTCGAACCTATCTGCTACAGTAAAATTGCTACATGGTTTTAGGTAGCCCCTATGCATCTTGCAACTACAAGCTATATTGTACTCGTGTCACACAGAGCCAATGTCTTAAGCAAGTAGTTTTTTAGTTTTACGGTTCGATAACATAGTTTATCTTCGAGAAACCGGGAAGCATGCGCTTGAAATATATTTCTTATATTGGAATATTAACAGCGCTACATTCCATACGACTGATAGGTCGGAAACGCAAGCGATCTAACATTATAGCCCGTTTTAAGTGCGGAAAGTTATAGCTTTAGGAGTGCGTATGTTTATGTTCTCTCTTACCAATACTTTCCAGGTACTGATCCTAAACTCTGGAAAAATACTTTAAAATTGATAGCTTGGTTGGTTTAAGTAAAAATGGTTCGAATTCCATCCGTCTGGAGCTCCATCGCGCATAAAAATAATCCGTTTCTTGTTCTTCTTCACCGTCTGCTATTACATCACAACACTTTCAAATCTGTTACTGAACATCGATAAGGAGTGCTAACCTCCTCGACATGGGCGCATCTCGAGAAATCTTGCGCACTTGGATGGGTGAGGACTCGGCAAGCTCCATTCATTCACGAGACGTGGGATGTAGCCATCTAATTCTGGTCGATTGCAGATTAAATCAGGAACAGTGCTGCATGGTGGGTTGGTCAATGACAGTGTGAGGGGTGGTCTTTCGGTCTCTAATTTTACCCTACGCCTGTGAGAATGCTCTCTGACTCCCATCAGCTTAGAGAGAGATCGTAAATTAAGCACTATGCTCGAAGTGTTAGAAATATGTCGAGCGCTGTCTGATATACTTTGATGTGTTTGAGAATTAACAACGCATAGACGTACTGCACAGTCATCTATCCACATTCGCAATGATACTTGCAAAGTGGAGAGTGAGTGGTTTAGCTATGATACTGAAATTGGGAAACATGCTGTCACATCATTTATCAGTGTTGAAATTACTGTACAACTGGTAAAATACACTCCTGGAAATTGAAATAAGAACACCGTGAATTCATTGTCCCAGGAAGGGGAAACTTTATTGCCACATTCCTGGGGTCAGATACATCACATGATCACACTGACAGAACCACAGGCACATAGACACAGGCATCAGAGCATGCACATTGTCGGCACTAGTACAATGTATATCCACCTTTCGCAGCAATGCAGGCTGCTATTCTCCCATGGAGACGATCGTAGAGATGCTGGATGTAGTCCTGTGGAACGGCTTGCCATGCCATTTCCACCTGGCGCCTCAGTTGGACCAGCGTTCGTGCTGGACGTGCAGACCGCGTGAGACGACGCTTCATCCAGTCCCAAACATGCTCAATGGGGGACAGATCCGGAGATCTTGCTGGCCAGGGTAGTTGACTTACACCTTCTAGAGCACGTTGGGTGGCACGGGATACATGCGGACGTGCATTGTCCTGTTGGAACAGCAAGTTCCCTTGCCGGTCTAGGAATGGTAGAACGATGGGTTCGATGACGGTTTGGATGTACCGTGCACTATTCAGTGTCCCCTCGACGATCACCAGTGGTGTACGGCCAGTGTAGGAGATCGCTCCCCACACCATGATGCCGGGTGTTGGCCCTGTGTGCCTCGGTCGTATGCAGTCCTGATTGTGGCGCTCACCTGCACGGCGCCAAACACGCATACGACCATCATTGGCACCAAGGCAGAAGCGACTCTCATCGCTGAAGACGACACGTCTCCATTCGTCCCTCCATTCACGCCTGTCGCGACACCACTGAAGGCGGGCTGCACGATGTTGGGGCGTGAGCGGAAGACGGCCTAACGGTGTGCGGGACCGTAGCCCAGCTTCATGGAGACGGTTGCGAATGGTCCTCGCCGATACCCCAGGAGCAACAGTGTCCCTAATTTGCTGGGAAGTGGCGGTGCGGTCCCCTACGGCACTGCGTACGATCCTACGATCTTGGCGTGCATCCGTGCATCGCTGCGGCCGGTCCCAGGTCGACGGGCACGTGCACCTTCCGCCGACCACTGGCGACAACATCGATGTACTGTGGAGACCTCACGCCCCACGTGTTGAGCAATTCGGCGGTACGTCCACCCGGCCTCCCGCATGCCCACTATACGCCCTCGCTCAAAGTCCGTCAACTGCACATACGGTTCACGTCCACGCTGTCGCGGGATGCTACCAGTGTTAAAGACTGCGATGGAGCTCCGTATGCCACGGCAAACTGGCTGACACTGACGGCGGCGGTGCACAAATGCTGCGCAGCTAGCGCCATTCGACGGCCAACACCGCGGTTCCTGGTGTGTCCGCTGTGCCGTGCGTGTGATCATTGCTTGTACAGCCCTCTCGCAGTGTCCGGAGCAAGTATGGTGGGTCTGACACACCGGTGTCAATGTGTTCTTTTTTCCATTTCCAGGAGTGTAGTTGATACAATCAACTGTAATGATTATTATTTCAGTTCACCGAGGGTGTCTTTTCCATCCCATCCGTCCACTGGTACGCTGTTGGTTACCACATAATTATTGACTGACATCGCTTGTTTGAGTTGGAGAAAGAGTTTTGGTGGAGGGGCAACACCTTCTGGGTACGGATAGCACCGAAACAGTGATCGCGTACATGACTGCAATATGAGGAATTAGTCAAAATTGAATGCAGAGTCATCAGCTATTCCGTCACTGTGAGAGATGAGTTTAAATGTAGAGGTCGTCAATCACTTTCGGACGGCAGTTTAGAAACTCTCCACAACGCCGCCAAACACTTCCAGTTTCCTTATGTTGTAACTGTCTTTTATTTATGATCATCCAGTGTGTGTGGCGTGTTATGGTAGGTGCAGTAATAACATGATTTACACCGTGCGACGTCTAGTTTTCTGCGAGAGACAGTGGATCAGAACGTGTTAATGTCAGTTTAGAACCTGACAGACACCTCAAAGTCGTGGCGTAAAAACAAAATGTATGGCAGTGTACAAAGCGTGTTACAGAATAGAAAACAATGTTTCAAACAACGACACAGGGTCACAGGGAGCGTCTCTTGCGTTTTACAGTATAGCCTGTGGGATAGGGTCATCCTCCTACAGTATAGGTGATGAAACTTTAAACTGGTCTCTGCAGTGGATCGATACCTACATATTTAATAGTATCGTCGCATGTGCTCGAAGCCGGCATGCAAACGGTATTTGTTTTCGATACATGGGAGGGGAGAGATTCGGTAAAAATCTTATCGATTTCTCTATCGGATGAAGTTCGTAATTTTTCTCTGGTGAATCGAACAGAACAACGATGATAGAATGTTGGGGCGATTGACGTGAATGGACCCTGAGGGATGTGGATCTGTAGCACCTGCTTGTAGTTTGGAGAAGCACCATAATGCGGTAGCAAAATCCACGTCCTTCCCCCAGTTCCCGCACTGTCTTTACACTACCTCATGGTTCAGGAGCAAGCTTCGTTTCCATCGAATGGTCAAAACACAGTTCTGTCGTAGTAACTCTGTTTCACCCGTTTCTACACGGGTTGCAGAAGGTGGTATACAGCTTTCTTCGACTTCTACTCAGTTCCGACTTACATTGGAACAATCACATGCGCAAAGCTGCAGGTACGTTTGTGCAGAGTCCGAGGGGTAGTTGCAAGATGCATAGGGGATATCTAAAACTGTGTTGGAATGTTACTGTAGCAGATAGGTTCGAGAAAGGTGGTTCGTTTCGAGATATGAGAGTACCAGAAATATGATTCACTAGTGACTGTAATCATTAGAGGACTTCTCCATAAGATCCAACGCAGGTATGTGGTTGAATGGAAAGACTTGATTCCAAATAATGGACGTCATTTCTAGCAGATAGCGTAACACTAGAGATCTGAACAGCTAGTGTACATTTTCTTACGACCTCAATCAACACACAATCTACTACTACTGTTTGTGATCCTTCTCATTCACTCATCGCCTGTAACTCAGTGGATATATCGCAGAACCTCTGACATGCTTTCGACACAGAATACGTTACAAATAATAAAGAAATATGTAGTGGCGACGGCAAATAGCGGTTTCATACCACGCTCCTTAGCCGAATCACTTTCAAAATTCAGCTATTTTATGACGAGGTTGCATCATGGGCTCCATGTAACTGGACTGCTGGTCTGATAATATACACTCCTACGATCACCGTCTCAGTATTTGTCTGGATAAAACCTATTCATTCAGAAGTAATGCCATACCGCGATTTATAAAGCCAGTATAGCTTTTAAAATGGATACTTGTGTGCACCTGTAGAACCAAGAAACCTTGTGACAGTAACATACAGTAGTTGTTGCGATCGGGTTTTTTAACATCTGGTAGTTTGTAAGACAATTACGCCTCACTTTCTAAGACACAGTGGTACCACTGGCAAGAAAAACTGATGAGACATGTCCACCCGTCGCTGATTTTTCTCTCAGTATTGTTTTGTATCGTCTGCAATCATTTATTGGCGGAGTATTATACTTAGTAGTAGTAGGGGGTGCTTGATAGCTTGAGCATCAGGCTTATAAAGTATGTGTTTGTGTTCTGACATGTGCAAAAGAGAATGGCTATGTCCAGTCATAAGGGATGTAGAGATATTTCTGTTTCCAGAGGCGTCAGCAGGATATATTTCCGATACTTCGCTCATTGTCGAGTGTCGTTCAACTGAGACCACGAACGTAACATTTAGTTGCAAGTACACGGATAAAATATATATTTACATCTACATCTACATTTATACTCCGCAAGCCACCCAACGGTGTGTGGCGAAGGGCACTTTACGTGCCACTGTCATTACCTCCCTTTCCTGTTCCAGTCGCGTATGGTTCACGGGAAGAACGACTGTCTGAAAGCCTCCGTGCGCGCTCTAATCTCTCTAATTTTACATTCGTGATCTCCTCGGGAGGTATAAGTAGCGGGAAGCAATATATTCGATACCTCATCCAGAAACGCACCCTCTCGAAACCTGGCGAGCAAGCTACACCGCGATGAAGAGCGCCTCTCTTGCAGAGTCTGCCACTTGAGTTTATTAAACATCTCCGTAACGCTATCACGGTTACCAAATAACCCTGTGACGAAACGCGCCGCTCTTCTTTGAATCTTCTCTATCTCCTCCGTCAGACCGATCTGGTACGGATCCCACACTGATGAGCAATACTCAAGTATAGGTCGAACGAGTGTTTTGTAAGCCACCTCCTTTGTTGATGGACTTCATATTCTAAGCACTCTCCCAATGAATCTCAACCTGGTACCCGCATTACCAACAATTAAATTTATATGATCATTCCACTTCAAATCGTTCCGCACGCATACTCCCAGATATTTTACAGAAGTAACTGCTACCAGTGTTTGTTCCGCTATCATATAATCATACAATAAAGGATCCTTCTTTCTATGTATTCGCAATACGTTACATTTGTCAATGTTAAGGGTCAGTTGCCACTCCCTGCACCAAGTGCCTATCCGCTGCCGATCTTCATGCATTTCGCTACAATTTTCTAATGCTGCAACTTCTCTGTATACTACAGCATCATCCGCGAAAAGCCGATTTCTTAGGATGATGATTCTACCTGTGCGTGCTTGTCATGCAGTGCCGGTAACCTGTGCGGGGATGATTCACGTTTCTCATTAATGGTAGGAGGTGTCCGAATGGAGAGGCCTGTTTGAGTGTAGGAATGTAGATGAATTAACTGTGTTGTCCTCTAGACGACCGAATAGCGGAATAATACTTAGTATATGTTGGATAGCTTTCGTGATCACGTCGAAATTTGAGAAGATTGAATATGGAGGTGTGTTTGTGCTGGACCGTTATTCCCTCCCATGTAAATTGTTTGGTTGACTGCTTCTGCACATTTTGCGCCTTTATTTAGTTGAGAGAAGATCGATTGTGGTGTGTGCATCTAACATGTGGAATACGCATTTGCTCCTTCTCTAGATATGAGAAACACCTCAGCTGAGCATGTAAATTATTGGGATGATTTGGAATCTGCTACATCACCGACATTGTTATTCGTGAGTGGAAATATCAGTTTTCTATATTTTTTCCGACTTTTTTCACATAAAAGTCTTCGCAGACAGGATACGTTTCTAATTAATCAGTGATCTAGAGCACACTCCACCTCGCTGAAGTTTGGGGTTTATAGAGAAATAATTTCCAGTTTATATCTTTGGGATTATGCTGCACGAGCGATCGGTAGGATACTTCAGTGTGCTTGATATCAGGAAGTACCGCGAAAATCGTATAATATTATGGCAACCCATGCGAAGATACATGTGTTCTTGTAATCCCAGAGTCTGGAGATGGGTGCAGAAAATCAAGCAATGAAGCAGGTTTGGACCAGAAATAGAAACACGTTTGTGCTGAGGGGGAACGAGCCTGAATTTGTGGAACAGTTGTGAGAGTGACTTCAGTCTGCTGAGGGTGCTCTAGTCATCTGTCGGAGTGGATGACAGCTGACCTCGCAGGGAAATGTCTAGTGCTGCGAGGAGTGTATACAGTGCTGCCCGTCTTCGCGGTATTTGTATGAATGATGTGAAAGGGCTGATTGTGTAGGGCGCAGGATACCAATTGTATGTTTACTACATCGAGTCGGTATGCGGTGATATATTGCTGGGTTGGAGGTCGGTTTCGTGCTCTAATATTCAAGCTCCTGTCCTCGGTGGGAGAGCAGTGTAATTGAGTAAGAGTTTTTCAATATTTGACGATATGTAGGTGCACTTTGCAAGTTTTAATTGTTGGTGCAATATGGTGATCTGTGTAAACTAGTTTTTTTTGCCACTGAAAACTCTGTCTGCAGAAAGAAAAAAAGGCGGACGGTGCGTACAAAGCGGCGGCATCAGTAATTCGGCGGGTAAATTCGATTAGAGCCAATCATAATGCACAATTCATTCACAAGACTGCTGGAAAATAGGTGACTCTACATAGCAGTGAGAACATTTGTGTACGTTGAAAGCAGGAAGGGTAACATGTGATAGATGGGGACCCATGTTAGGATCGCGAGGAATGATGCATTCGACGTTATTCCGCACTACTTTCGTAAACAGGTTCTGTTAGGGCAAGAATTTCCGTGCATGCAAGCTGAGACATCACAAAAGCTCCTACAAAAGTGCACTTAAGTATTTCTGGGGCACTATACAATTTCCAAGAGTTCGGCTTGGTTCTTATTTTAGATAGCCACGTGGCTTAGAATTGCTAGGGAGAAAGCAGCCTGTGCTATTCTGGAATGGATTTCTGCAGCGTCTGCGAGGGTGAGTCACTCAGCAATTAGGTCTTCGCTGGATCGCAGGTAGAGAGAGGGATCACACCAGCAGTGGTGAACAGATGTGTGCACAGCCCAGAGGATGACTTGGCGCCTATTTAGATAGACATGTGATGTGAGTATAACACTCAAAGAACTTTAACTGTAGAGGTGACTTTGACATGGAGAGTGATGACTCAGTCTGGCTTGCGTCCGACGGTGGCTCATAGAGGTGTCGACGTGTGTGCGCCCTTGGAGCATCTGCGCTCTGAAAATAGATCTTTGCTCCCATCCGGTCACGTCAGCAACGATACCTAGGTCATCACATATTTCGAGAGCAATTGCCCTGGTGTCAAGTATGAAAGGGATTCCGCTGCCTCATGCTTGAGGGACCTGAATGGGCACCTATGTGTCACTTTGCGGGGGGTGCCGATGCATCCCGACTTCTGGGAGCATGTGCGGTAGCCTCCTGTGTGGTCCAGTGGACAGGGGGTGGTGGGCGGTGCCTGTGCTGTGCATATTGTTGGCGTGTCTGTTGCATTATTTTGCGAGCAGGTCTGTAGGCTGTGTTATGAGTTATTTGGACAGTTTACGAGTTGATTTTGTGTCTGTACATCAGTATACTGCATTATTTAGGAGGAGTTTGCATGTCTGAGTGCTGTGTACTGAAATTATTTCGGTAATTTAGGAGCTGTTTCCATATCTGCAGAGCATTATTTAGGGGCAGTTTACAGGTCTGTGGGCTGTGTGGCGTGACTCCAAGCATGTCAGAGCGTGTGTTTTGCATCAGTATGATAAATATACTATGTCAAGTCCATCCCTAAATAAATTGTTCCAAAATAAATAAAGTACACTCCTTCCTCTCTCCAGCAGCCCAGAACAGGCTGAGTCATTTTCCCCTCGAAGCAGTCATCTTGGGTTATGTCACAGAATGGATAACAGCACCCTCTGGTGACAGTACTGTGTACTAGGTCCAGACCTCATGGTGAACACACTGTTTTCCACCAAAATCCACCATCTTGCATAATGGTACTTGTGTCATCAGCTGACATCATGATCACCATCTTGGATTACGTCACGAAATGGACGACAGCGCCCTCTGGTGGTGGTACTGTGTACTAGGTCAGTTGGACTCTGGACCTCATAGTGAATACAATGGATAACAGTAGTGCCTCAAATTGTTTAAATAAACACTGGTGCATGCTTTCGACAGTTGACAATTAGCAAGCATGTTTGCAGAGTCATTTAGATGGATTATTATTTTGACAATTTACGAGTTGTTTGGCTCTCTGGACATAAATGTATTGCATTATTTACGAGTGGTTTGCAGGTCTGTAGACTGTGCAATGCGTTATTTTGACAGTTTACAACTAGCAAGCGCGTCTGTAGAGCATTATACATTGGTTATTTCGGTAATTTAGGAGTAGTTTACAGGTCTGTAGGCTATGTGGTGTGAACCCAAGCATGTCAGAGTGTGTGTAATAAATATACTATCTATCAAAATCCATCCCTAAATAAAGCATTTGGAAATAAATAAAGTACTCTCCTTCCTCTCTTCAGCAACTCAGTGCAGGCTGGGTCCTTTTCCCACCAATCCCTAGGAAGAGGTGGCGGTCGGATGACTTAGGTTAGTGGAGGTAGCTCAAGTGACCTATTTTCCTGTCATTTTCTTAGGTTAGTAGAGGTGTTCTGCATTGTCCTGATGGAATTTGAACTTCCCGCCATTTTCTGGGGGAGGGGAGGGAGGGGGCGTTAGGTTAGTGCAGGTAGCCTAATTGACCTACATTCCCGCCATTTTCTTAGGTTTGTAGAGGTAGCCTTGGTATGTTGCATTGCCCTGATTGAATTCGAACTTACCACAATTTTCTGGGGGGGGGGAGGGAGAGAGGTAGGGGGGAGGGGAGTGCTAACAGTGGGTGAGAGGTTAATTAATTGATCAATTTAATTAAGTGGTGAATCAAACTGATAAGAGTGAAAGGAGCTATTCCAATAACTCAGACCTGAAAGTGTGCCTGTATTAGCGAGGGGGGTGGGGGTTGGGGGAGGAGGAGGGTGCAGGGGGGTAATTGGATAAGTGCCTGTCAATCAAAAGGAAATGAGGTGACATGGAAAACCACTTAACAGAACAATAGGTTAAGTACCTCTCAATCAAAGGAGAATAGATTAAGTAACTGTCAATCAAAGAAGAACAATAGGTTTGTCCCTGAGTGCATACCTGCCCCTGATGTAGGCAATCCGCACGAACAAAATGTGCCACAAACCGCCTTTCCCCTCTACTCACATGTCTGTAGCCTCCAGAGCCAGAGAATTAGAACATAGGAGACACATCCAATTACAAGTTGTGTGGAGTAGGAGATAATGATATACTACCAGTGGGATCAGTAATAATGAATTTTTCGTTCGTTAGAACAGAGCTTGGCAATGTGTGGAAGTTGTGTCTCATGTAAGCGAGTGCTACAATATGATCCTAGGGTTGAACTTTTTGCATCAAGTCTCTGTATGTCCATCTTTTTAGAGATGGTTGAGGGTTCGTCTGCTCGATAGAAGATGTCACATTAAATTTGCATCAATATCCTGCCGAGCAGTTGTTTTCAATGTTGATCTCTTGAAAGGAGAGTGTAATATATGAGACAATCCAGTTAAAACGTGAGCAATGAGATTAAGGCTTGATTCGCATGATTGAGTGTCGTTTGGCACTAGAAAGTCGTTATGGGTGAATGTCGAGCCCTGTAACATATTGATTATTCCTTGCTACTGTAGTGTTATCTTGAAGCAGTGAGAAACGAGGACAGGCGTTCCAAAGCGCGGAAGCAGAGACGATGCTGATGGCAGACGAAACTAAGAGAGATATTGTTATATGAAGTAAACCGTAAGGGGAGAGCCTTGCGAAAATGCAGACGCCCCCAGAAGCAGCCCCAGGGCGTTAGTTACTCTTCAAGGAAGAGTAACTTCATATGTAGTCTAGACGCTGTAGTAGGTTGCCACCGTAGAACTTTGTAACCAACAGGCACATACTAGCGTATATAGCCAGCTTGATACCAGCCCTGAGAACAGCAACGTCAGTAGACTCACAAGGGTTAGAAAGAGAGCGAAAACGCCAAAAACTGTTGACCTAGCAGTCCCTATTCCGGGGAGCCCGAGGGCAGGGCTAAAATGCGCATAACAATAAGGTTGCAAGCCTTATTTGGCAGAGAAGTTACGTTTAGCTTTCAGCTGAACAATGTTGATACCAAATACGGACTTAGTGAAACTGCATTAACATCCCCGCCTTAGGAGCAGTAGAGGGAACCTAACTAAACCGTGATTGGCAGGCACCTGCAAGAGACCTACGGGATTGGCTGGATGGCTTTAGGTGGGAAAAACAGTGCCCCCACGCGACTCTTTAAAACCCCTAGGCTCCGCATTTTGGCAGAGTTCTCAGTCAGACGATCTGGGCGCCGAATCCGGGTCCGTCGACTCCAACCTCGGTCCAGCTCCACGTAAGTCTTCTCTGTCACTTGGAGTGCCTCAGTGAACAGTGTCACATTCAGTATGTTTTGTTTTGCAACTGAGTTGTTTCGTTAAGATGCTGCTAGTGTTTGCTACTGTAGTTAGCATCCACTCCTGGGACTTCTGCACTGGCTTCTCTTGTAACAGTGTTATCCATGCTTTTTCTAACCCTAGAACTAGCCTCCAGTGTATTAGTTAGTCCTGTCTGGAATAAACAATTATTTCAGAATCCTGTTTGTCCAAGAGTCTCCACAACGAGTTCCCTACCGAGTCTCATCACCTGCATTTCTAGTAAATGCCTGTACCAGTGTTGGCTCAGATAGAAGAAAACAATCAAATGCCTTCACTGTGAATTGTCCTTCTGCCTTCTGCTCTGTACCGCTCGTGAGCGCAAACTGAACAATAACCCCTCTTTCCCTCTCCCACCTAAGTCAGGACATGATATCGGAACAATATTTTGGTGCCAGGTGTGGGGCTGTTTTCGGTGGAACTGATTTGTGAGATATGTTGACACTTCGTTCCTGCTCAGCCCGAGGTCTTGACTGGACTGATGGCTTTGAGACTCAGACGCAGCATTGGCAGTCCAGTGATTGCAGGCGGAGTGAGAAGAACAGAAGAGCGTAGCGTTCCAAAGGATTGGAAAAGGGCACACGTCATCCCCGTTTTCAAGAAGGGATGTCGAACAGATGTGCAGAACTATAGACCTATATCTCTAACGTCGATCAGTTGTTGAAGTTTGGAACACGTATTATGTTCAAGTATAATGACTTTTCTGGAGACTAGAAATCTACTATGTAGGAATCAGCATGGGTTTCGAAAAAGACGAGCGTGTGAAATCCAGCTCATGCTATTCGTCCACGAGACTCAGAGGGCCATAGACACGGGTTCCCAGGTAGATGCCGCGTTTCTTGACTTCCGCAAGGCGTTCGATACAGTTCCCCACAGTCGTTTAATGAACAAAGTAAGAGCATATGGACTATCAGACCAATTGTGCGATTGGATTGAAGAGTTCCTAGATAACAGAACGCAGCATGTCATTCTCAATGGAGAGAAGTCTTCCGAAGTAAGAGTGATTTCAGGTGTGCCGCAGGGGAGTGTCGTAGGACCGTTGCTATTCACAATATACATAAATGAACTTGTGGGTGACATCTGTTGTGGCGTAACAAGACAGCTACGCCACACTGAAGTAGCCGAAAGGCACGCGTAATCTCACGTAGGCTAGATAGAGGTCTGAAACAGGATACGTAATGAATGGTAGCAAGAAAAGTACGTAGCTGCTTTAATACTTAACTTTTAATCCTTCATGTGAATACAGCATTCCTTGATGATACAAGTGAGACTCTATCTTAATATGGTTAATGGCGCCTTGCTAGGTCGTAGCCATGAACTTAGCTGAAGGCTATTCTAACTGTCTCTCGGCAAATGAGAGAAAGGCTTCGTCAGTGTAGTCGCTAGCAATGTCGTCCGTACAACTGGGGCGAGTGCTAGTCCGTATCTCGAGACCTGCCTTGTGGTAGCGCTCGGTCTGCGATCACACAGTGGCGACACGCGGGTCCGACATGTACTAAATGGACCGCGGCCGATTTAAGCTACCACCTAGCAAGTGTGGTGTCTGGCGGTGACACCACAACATCGGAAGTTCACTGAGGCTTTTTGCGGATGATGCTGTGGTATATCGAGAGGTAGTAACAAAGGAAAATTGTACTGAAATGCAGGAGGATCTGCAGCGAACTGACGCGTGGTGCAGGGAATGGCAATTGAATCTCAATGTGGACAAGTGTAATGTGCTGCGAATACATAGAAAGAAAGATCCCTTATCATTTAGCTACAATATAGCAGGTCAGCAACTGGAAGCAGTTAATTCCATAAATTACCTGGGAGTACGCATTAGGCGTGATTTAAAATGGAATGATCATATAAAGTTGATCGTTGGTAAATCAGATGCCAGACTGAGATTCATTGGAAGAATCATATGGAAATGCAATCCGAAAACAAAGGATGTAGGTTACAGTACGCTTATTCGCCCACTGCTTGAATACTGCTCAGCAGTGTGGGATCCGTACCAAATAGGGTTGATAGAAGAGATAGAGAGGATCCAACAGAGAGCAGCGCGCTTCGTTACAGGAACATTTAGTAATCGCGAAAGCGTTACGGAGATGATAGATAAACTCCAGTGGAAGACTCTGCAAGAGAGACGCTCAGTAGCTCGGTACGAGCTTTTGTTGAAGTTTCGAGAACATACCTTCACCGAGGAGTCAAGCAGTATATTTCTCCCTCCTACGTATATCTCGCGAAGAGACCATGAGGATAAAATCAGAGATATTAGAGCCCACACAGAGGCATACCGACAATCTTTCTTTCCACGAACAATACGAGACTGGAATAGAAGGGAGAACCGATAGAGGTACTCAGGGTACCCTCCGCCACACACCTTCAGGTGGCTTGCGGAGTATGGATGTAGATGTAGATATAGAAGAAAGAAGAAGAGGCCGGACGTCGACGCCGGACGCTGGAAGACGGGGCTAGGGCAGCGTGTCTTCACGACTACCGACACCGTGGACGTCGCGGGGGCGGCGGAGCGCCAACGAGACGGGTCCTTATCGCGGTCCTGGGAGGACCGCCAGGGCAACGCTCCCACGACACCGAGCCAGGGCAGCGCGGAAACACGTCCTTCAGGCGGCAGCAGGCGTCTCCAGCAGCGGCAGCGGCAGCGGTTTCAGCGGCTGCGGGCTACGCAACACCACGCCCGGCCCGAGACAGCGCAGCGCCGGACAGGCGATAGCAACTCAGCTCCAAGGACAGCACGTCGGCACGCGTCTGCACGTACCAGAACAGCGCAGCGCCAGCTCGCCTCTACTCAGCACGTCGCATCACAAACACAGTGAGTCATGACGACCCTTAACTCTGCCGATACTGAGAGCGGACTGGCTACGGCTAGTATTTCAATAAGCGAAGCATTAAAGTTGATCCCTCAGGCCATTTATGGCACTAACTCAGCATTAAATGAATTTATAAATAATGTGGACATAGCCTTTGAACTAGTACGTGAAGCAGATCCTCCTATCCTTTTAAAATTTGTCAAAACAAGAATCCAGGGTCCTGCACGAAGCAAATTGCACGTACGCGAACTACACTACTGGCCATTAAAATTGCTACACCAAGAAGAAATGCAAATGATAAACGGGTATTCATTAGACAAATATATTATACTAGAACTGACATGTGATTACATTTTCACGCAATTTGGGTGCATAGATCCTGAGAAATCAGTACCCAGAACGACCACCTCTGGCCGAAATAACGGCCTTGATACGCCTGGCCATTGAGTCAAACAGAGCTTGGATGGCGTGTTCAGGTAGAGCTGCCCATGCAGCTTCAACACGATACCACAGTTCATCAAGAGTAGTGACTAGCGTATTGTGACGAGCCAGTTGCTCGGCCACCTTTGACCAGACGTTTTCAATTGGTGAGAGATCTGAAGAATGTGCTGGCCAGGGGAGCAGTCGACCATTTTCTGTATCCAGAAAGGCCCGTACAGGACCTGCAACATGCAGTCGTGCATTATCCTACTGAAATGTAGGCTTTCGCACGGATCGAATGAAGGGTAGAGCCACGGGTCGTAACACATCTGAAATGTAACATCCACTGTTCAAAGTGCTGTCAATGCGAACAAGAGGTGACCGAGACGTGTAACCAATGGCACCCCATACCATCACGGCGGGTAATACGCCAGTATGGCGATGACGAATACACGCTTCCAATGTACGTTCACCGCAATGTCACCAAACACGGATGCGACCATCACGATGCTGTAAACAGAACCTGGATTCATCAAAAAAATGACGTTTTGCCATTCGTGCACCCAGGTTCGTCGTCGAGTACACCATCGAAGGCGCGCGCTCCTGTCTGTGATGCAGCGTCAAGAGTAACCGCAGCCGTGACTTCGAGCTGATAGTCCATGCTGCTGCAAACGTCGTCGAACTGTTCGTGCAGATGGTTGCTGTCTCGCGAATGTCCCCATATGTTAACTCAGGGATCGAGACGTGGCTGCACGATCCGTTACAGCCATGTGGATAACATGCCTATCATCTCGACTGCTAGTGATACGATACCGTTGGGATCCAGCACGGCGTTCCGTATTACCCTCCTGAACCCACCGATTCCATATTCTGCTAACAGTCATTGGATGTCGACCAACGCGAGCAGCAATGTCGCGATACGATAAACCGCAATTGCGATAGGCTACAATCCGCTCTTTATCAAAGTCGGAAACGTGATGGTACGCATTTCTCCTCCTTACACGAGGCATCACAACAACGTTTCACCAGGCAACGCCGGTCAACTGCTGTTTGTGTATGAGAAATCGGTTGGAAACTTTCCTCATGTCAAAACGTTGTAGGTGTCGCCACCGCTGCCAACCTTGTGTGAATGCTCTGAAAAGCTAACCATTTGCATATCACAGCATCTTCTTCCTGTCGGTTAAATTTCGCGTCTGTAGCACGTCATCTTTGTGGTGTAGCAATTTTAATGGCCAGTAGTGTATCTTCCACATGGGCGGAAGTAAGACGCATTTTGTTAGAAAATTACGCATCCAAGCGCACGTTAGACGTTTATGCTTCTTCCATATTTTCGAGTAGGCAGTCAAAGGGACTATCAATCGCAGATTGGGCTAGTAAAGTAGATTAGCTTCAACATCAATTTCGTGAAGCTGTACACGGTGCCATGACAACGTCAGAATTGGCTCGATCTGTGGCGTTAGTAGGAAAATTAAGCAGAGCAGTATTCATTCAGGGGATTTATGATGAGCTTATACAGGCAATTGTGCGTGCAAGGGGCGAAAACATTACCCTGACTGAAGCGGTCGAGGTCGCTTTAACGGAAGAAAATGGTTGAAATGGCTCTGAGCACTATAAGACTTAACATCGGAGGTCATCAGTCCCCTAGAACTTAGAACTACTTAAACCTAACTAACCTAAGGACATCACACACATCCATACCCGAGGCAGGATTCGAACCTGCGACCGTAGCGGTCGCGCGGTTCCAGACTGAAGCGCCTAGAACCGCTCGGCCACATCGGCCGGCTTTGACGGAACAGTCAGCAAGGAGGCGACTTGGATATTCCCTATGCTGGTTTAATTGGAAGAGACTTCTTTACGAAGTATGGCGTAGTGATCGTCTACGCAAAAGAAACATTATGGATTAGGGGCAGATCCGTTAAACTGTGTACAGGGGTGGAGGCACCAAGCCCACGTACACAAGAGCCGGGGCTTAAGGGGCCGCCGATGGAATACGAAACTGCAGAGAGATACCGGTAGACAGACGTGTCGCCGACAAGAAAAAGTCGCTACCGAGCCTGGGACAGGCCACGTGGCAAAAACAGAGTTAGGTCCTCACGAGGAGAGGATTTTGAGGATAGATGTTGCAGATACTAGCCTAGGGGAAGGCATTGTGGAAAAGCAAGAATTGCAAGAAGGAGTGTACCTCCCAGAAGCGTTGGTGAGAATAAGAAAGGGCTCTTGTTTAATTAGTGTGTTAAATACACGAGAGGTGGCGATTTCTCTTGAGATGCCTCGGATTAAAGTGGAGGGAGTTCCACAGTTCAGCACTAGGCCGCAGCGGACCGTGCGTAACGTAGAAGACTCGAGCAAGAAAAAGTCGAGAATCAGTTTACTGAAGGGGAATTTACGACTAGATCATTTAAATGATATAGAAAAACAGTCCATAATAGAGGTGTGTTCTGCGTATAATGACATTTTCCATCTGCCTGGAGGCAAGTTGACATATACAGAGACGTTTCGACATGGGATACAATTGATTCCTGAGGCACAGGAGCGAATTATTTGTTCCCGCCCATACCGAATCCCTGAAGCTCAGAAAGAAGCGTTGCAACAAAAGATAAATCAAATGTTAGAGGACAATATAATCGTTCCTTCCACCAGTCCTTTCAACTTTCCTCTAATAATGATTCCAAAAAAGATGGATGCATCAGGTAAAAAGAAATGGCGAGTAGTTGCGGACTTCAGGAAGCTAAATGACATTACTGTCAATACAATCTTCCCACTTCCACTAATTGGTGAAATTCTGGATGGCTTAGGCAAAGCGAAATATATTTCAACTCTTGATTTGGTTCAAATGGTTCAAATGGCTCTGAGCACTATGGGACTTAACTGTTGAGATCATCAGTCCCCTAGAACTTAGAACTACTTAAACCTAAGGACATCACACACATCCATGCCCAAGGCAGAATTCGAACCTGCGACCGTAGCGGTCGCGCGGATCCAAACTGTAGCGCCTAGAACCGCTCGGCCACCGCGGCCGGCCTCTTGATTTGGCACAAGGATATTATCAGGTGTTATTAGAAGACAAAGATAGAGAACTTACAGCTTTTAGTACACCATATGCTCATTATATGTATAAAAAAATGCCCATTGGACTTCCTTCAGCACCTTACACCTTCCAAAAATTGATGAATGCCGTATTAATTGGGTTGCAGGGTGACAAGATGTTTACTTATTTGGATGACATAGTAGTTTTTGGTCCATCTCTGGAAGAGCACAATTCCCGATTGGGTGAAGCATTCGAGAGACTAAGACAACATAATTTGAATTTGCAGGTTGATAAATGCGAATCCTTAAGAAAGGAAGTCACATATTTGGGGCATGTTTTGACCGCAGATGGGTTAAAACCGGATCCCAACAAGTTGAAAGCAGTGGCGGAGTTTCCGCAGCCACAAACAACAAAAGAATTGAGATCTTTTATTGGATTAATAGGGTATCATCGGCGTTTCTTAAGTGACTTCAGCAAAGTGGCATTACTTCAGCAAAGTGGCAAAACCACTCCATGAATTATTAAAAAAGGGTGTTAAGTATGAAAGGGGCGCAGAGCAAGAAAATGCGTTCCGAATGATAAAAGAGAAGCTACTTAACTCCCCAATATTGAAGTACCCAGATTTTTCAAAAAAGTTTATCATTAAAACTGACGCGAATTCATTTTGCGATAGCGTCTGTTCTATCACAAGGAGAAATAGGCAAAGACTTCCCCGTGGCCTTTTCATCCAGAACCCTAAACAATGCAGAGCGAAATAATAGTACAATTGAACGGGAATTATTGGCCGTGGTTTGGGCCGTCAAACAATTCAGACCGTATGTGTTTGGTTGCAAGTTCACCATCTGTACCGATCATAAGCCATTACAGTGGATCGGAAATATTAGCGATCCGCCCTCACGTTTAATGAAGATGAGACTGAAATTAGAAGAATACGATTACGAAATTGTGAAAAGGGGAAAAACAACCTGGTTGCTGACGCGCTCTCGAGAGTGAGAGAGTTCAGGGCGTCTGATAACCGCCCGGACGGCGACAGTAGCCTCGGTCAGGGTACGGCCAAAGAGGCAGCCACAGAGCAGGTCCCGGACTCACAAGGAGGCCGTGCACCAGCGGAGTCAATTACAGGGGGAGGTATAAACAAAAGTGAGGAAACACCGGTAGGTCAGGTAGACGAACAGCAGGAAATAACTGATGCAGAAGAGGCGAAAATTTTGCGAGAATTCCATGATGCACCCATAGGTGGTCATCAAGGGATAGTGAGAACCTACGATCGTAAACGAAAATACCGAACGTGGCCCGGTATGAAGAAGGACATTGAGGACTATATTAGAAAATGCCCCAGTTATCAGAAAAACAAAATATCACAGAATAAGACAAAAATGCCTTTGGTTATAACACCAACGCCGCAAGGCATATTTGATCGGTGTGATATTGACATTGTCAGTCCATTAACGGTAACCGAGAGTAACAACATGTATATACTGACATTTCAAGACGCGTTAACGAAGTTCGTTGTGGCCGAACCCATAGAAAAACAGGACGCAAACACTGTGGTTCGCGTCCTCGTGGAAAAAAGTAATTTTGAAGTTTGGAATGCATTCGGTAATACTCAGTGATAATGGCAGCAATTTCTTGAGTGACACGCTAAAGAGAGTGTGAAAAATGTTAAGGATTGACAGAGTACAAACTTATTGTTACCATCCGCAGTCAAACGGCGCATTGGAAAGGTCGCACCGCACCATAACAGAATTCCTAAGACACTATATCAACAGACAGCAAACAGACTGGGACGACTGGCTTCATTTCGCTGTCGTCGTGTTCAATACCACACCTCATAGTGCAACCAATTATACACGCCATTTGTTGTTTTTAGGTAGAGAATGCAACATACCTGGATCACTGCAAAGAGATCCCACAGGTGTTATGTATAATTACGATGATTATGTTCTTGAATTAAAACAGAAAATGAGGCAAATGCACCAGAGCGCAAGGGATCATAACAAACAGTGTAAACAGAAAAATAAGGAATAATAAAGAACGAAGAACCCAAAAGACTTCAAAACAGGTGATCAGGTTCTGTTGTACGATGAAAGTGTCAGAAGAGGTAGAAGTCGTAAGCTAGACACCCCGTGGCGTGGTCCCTTCACTATAGTAAGGACAAAAGGACCGAATGTAGTTATCCGTTTAAGAAGAAACAAATTTTTAACCGTACATGCCAACTGATTAAAGAAAGTCTACTAAAACCGGATTTTCTTGAAATTACAGACGAGGAAACTGATGGGAGTGTTGTATCTGGTGAGATGTATCGCTGCTGTGTACGCCCTTGAACACTATCAAGATTTTAGTGTGGACAAATTTCCTTCGTCCCCAGGCTTGTATTATGACAGCAATGGCAAGGTACAGATCTACAGTGTGACGTGGAAAATCGTAAAATTATATTCATTTAGGAGAACTCCAAGCTAAAGCTGATAAAACAGATTTGCATATGAATCTATAAGTTACTGTAAACAGAAATTTACCAGTCTGGTAATTGGTGATCGGGAAGCATACAGTGGAACAGGCTTTAGAACGGCATGTCCGAAAGATACGAACTACACAAGATCTAATTGGGCAATTAACAAGGCAAGAGACACGTAGAAAAAGAGGTGTCTTGAATTTTGTGGGAGAAGTCAGTAAAATTCTGTTTGGAACCTTAGACGAACAGGATGCCTCGTTTTTCAAATCAAAGATTGATTTAATTGAAAGCGAACATAGGCAGTTGCTTAAGCTGACAAAAGAGCAAGTTACCGTAGTCAAAGCCACTTTGACAAGTTTCAATCACACAGTATCTAGCCTTGCACGCAACGAAGAAATTATTGTCAAGAACATGGAGAAACTTCATAGATACATGAATGAATATGCTAATAGTACAGGTCAAAAAATATAACACTTAGCTGTTCTTACTACTGTTAATGAACAACTGATACAGTTGGTACCAGTATTTATGGAATTAGAATGGGAATACGAGTTGTTAATTGCTGCAATCGTAAACGCACAAAAAGGAATACTAGAACCTAATATAAATAATCCAGTTCAAATAGTTAAGTACTTACAATTAATTCTGGATGTCGTTAAAGATAAGAAGTTCCCAATTGCGTTCACAGAACAGGGTGGGTACCAGCTGCTACGCATAATTGATGTTGATGCTTTCTTGTCAGGCAATATACTAAGTTATGTACTAAATGTTCCATTAGTGGAAAATGAGTTGTTCAATTTATACAAAGTGTTACCTTTACCTTCAGAAGTTGATGGAAATCAGAATGTATTCATGTACATACAGCCCGAGACAGATTATTTGTTAATTGACGAAGCTAAGCCGCACTATGTCAAACTGAGTACCGAACAACTATTGTGTAAGGAAATAGATCGTGTTCGAAAAATTTGTAAACAAAAGTTTGTTTTAATGTCCACGTACGATAATGAAATGTGTGAAGGTAGAATGTTGCAACCCATAAGGGAAATTCCCATAGATTGCATTAAAGGTTTGTAAAATTGAATGATAGTATATAGGTTCCCTTGAGTCAGGATCAGTGGTTGTTCGTTGCCCCGAAAGAGGAAGGGTTGACAGTTTTGTGTAACAAATACAAGCCCACAGATGTACTTGTGAAAGGTACAGGAAAACTGGCCTTTTATAGCAGGTGCAAGGGATACGGAACACAAGTGTTCACACAGTCTGAACAAATCATAAGAACTAACGTGACTAGTGAGGACATAGTGCCCGCTCTAAACATGCAGATTGATTGTTGTATAATTAACAAAGAGCAAAGAAACATATTGGAGCTGAAGTTACACGTGCCGTTAGAGCATGTAGTACAGCATTTAGACGACTTCAAAGTCGCTGGTGATAAATTAGCCGAAATGGAGGAAGAGATAGCATTCCAAAAACAGCACAGTTTCTCGGAAATCTATTGGTATCTTTATTTGTTCTGGTCTTACCTAGGAGCTGTAATACTGACTATTTTGTTTATACGTATGTTGTTTGTACCGATGTTGCAAATGTTTCCGAGATTGTTTCAATACGTGTGGAAAGGCATTGGAGATGATTGGTGTGGCCGAATATGTGTGCAAACAATAATAGTAGATTCGTGCGAAGGGTCAGAAATGACACGCATCCGGAGAAGACGACCCCTCCGAAACAGCGGACGATGTAGTGACAAGCGAAATGAGGACTCTGCTACTTCAGCACGCAATAAAGAAAGTATTCCGCTACCGATGCCAGTTCCGCGTAGGGATCAAAGATAAAACAAGACACTGAAGAAACCCCCCCCCCCCCTTAGTACATAAGAAATCAATTTTGTAGTTCATGTCACTCCACATAAACTGAATAATGTAAACATGTATACTCTTTTGATATTGCTTATATTAAATGTAACATACAACTTCTGCATTGTTGTGTATCTGTGATGAAAAAAAATTATGTAATAAATAAAAACAATTAACCAAGGATAGCAATTAAGTAAGTAAATATATTAAATTTTGGATGTATATGTGATGTACTTGTAAAGCGAACATTTTGTAAAACAATATGTGATAACGATGTTTTCACGTAAAAGAGAACCATTTTATGGTGATGATCTATGTCTACAGTGAAAAGGGTTTTATGTTGTGACAAGACACTAAAGGATTGTTCATAGAGTGAAGTGTTTAGCAAAAGGTGAATATAATTAATAACATTTCTAGTGATAAGATGTTTTAAGCGCAACAGAAGCACGTTTACAAATTTGTTGAGAAGTGATTGTCAACTAATTTCTCCCACGAGGGGAGGTGTAATATATTGATTACTCCTTGCTACTCTAGTGTTATCTTGAAGCAGTGAGAAAGGAGGACAGGCGTTCCAAGGCGCGGAAGCAGAGACGATGCTGAGGGCAGACGAAACTAGGAGAGAGGAAGTGTGCTCCCTGCCGCCGCTGGATAAGCAGCTGAGCAGCAAGTCGTATACTCCTAGCTCACTCATTTGTTACATAGTTTAATTCTTAATTTCTTTGCGTGTTTTTGGTACTTGCATTGTTTAATTCATAAATTTCGGGCGTATTATAGTATTTGAGAGTGTAGCATCGCGTTTTAGTACCTGAATAGTGTAATTTCGCTTAGTCTCCTTCCGCCGCCGAGCAGTGTCAGCAGTGCGCAAGTAGCAGCATTACTGCATTTACTAGGCAATCTTGTATTTTAATAACCGTTTAAATTTTGTCGATTTGTTTGCGGTCTCTGTAGATTAGTTCAGACGTTCTTTGCAAAACAGTTTTTAGCATGGATAGGGACTGCAACTGCTGTGTTCGGATGCAGGCTGAGTTGGCATCCCTTCGCTCCCAGCTTCAGGCAGTGTTGGCTTCGGTCACACAGCTTGAGGCTGTTGCCAATGGGCATCACTGTGGGAGTCCGGATGGGGGTTTGTCGGGGACGGCCAGCTCGTCCCACGCATCCCCTGATCGGACTACGACTGTGGTTGCCCGGGATACTGCCCGCATTGAGGCTGATCCCTCACCTGTGGTAGAGTGGGAGGTCGTTTCAAGGTGTGGCAGGGGGCGAAAGACATTCCGGAGGGCTGAACGGAAAGCCTCTCCAGTTTGTCTGACGAACCGGTTTCAGGCTCTGTCTCAGGCTGATACTGATCTTCGGCCTGACACGGCTGCTTGTCCTGTTCCAGAGGTTGCCCCTCAGTCTGCAAGATCCGGGCAGTTGCAGAGGGTGGGCTTACTGGTAGTTGGGAGCTCCAACGTCAGGCGCGTAATGGGGCCCCTTAGGGAAATGGCAGCAAGAGAGGGGAAGAAAACCAATGTGCACTCCGTGTGCATACCGGGGGGAGTCATTCCAGATGTGGAAAGGGTCCTTCCAGATGCCATGAAGGGTACAGGGTGCACCCATCTGCAGGTGGTCGCTCATGTCGGCACCAATGATGTGTGTCGCTATGGATCGGAGGAAATCCTCTCTGGCTTCCGGCGGCTATCTGATTTGGTGAAGACTGCCAGTCTCGCTAGCGGGATGAAAGCAGAGCTCACCATCTGCAGCGTCGTCGACAGGACTGACTGCGGACCTTTGGTCCAGAGCCGAGTTGAGGGTCTGAATCAGAGGCTGAGACGGTTCTGCGACCGTGTGGGCTGCAGATTCCTCGACTTGCGCCATAGGGTGGTGGGGTTTCGGGTTCCGCTGGATAGATCAGGAGTCCACTACATGCAACAAGCGGCTACACGGGTAGCAGGGGTTGTGTGGCGTGGACTGGGCGGTTTTTTAGGTTAGATGGCCTTGGGCAAGTACAGAAAGGGCAACAGCCTCAACGGGTGCGGGGCAAAGTCAGGACATGCGGGGACCAAGCAGCAATCGGTATTGTAATTGTCAACTGTCGAAGCTGCGTTGGTAAAGTACCAGAACTTCAAGCGCTGATAGAAAGCACCGAAGCTGAAATCGTTATAGGTACAGAAAGCTGGCTTAAGCCAGAGATAAATTCTGCCGAAATTTTTACAAAGGTACAGACGGTGTTTAGAAAGGATAGATTGCATGCAACCGGTGGTGGAGTGTTCGTCGCTGTTAGTAGTAGTTTATCCTGTAGTGAAGTAGAAGTGGATAGTTCCTGTGAATTATTATGGGTGGAGGTTACACTAAACAACCGAACTAGGTTAATAATTGGCTCCTTTTACCGACCTCCTGACTCAGCAGCATTAGTGGCAGAACAACTGAGAGAAAATTTGGAATACATTTCATACAAATTTTCTCAGCATGTTATAGTCTTAGGTGGAGATTTCAATTTACCAGATATAGACTGGGACATTCAGATGTTTAGGACGGGTGGTAGGGACAGAGCATCGAGTGACATTATACTGAGTGCACTATCCGAAAATTACCTCGAGCAATTAAACAGAGAACCGACTCGTGGAGATAACATCTTGGACCTACTGATAACAAACAGACCCGAACTTTTCGACTCTGTATGTACAGAACAGGGAATCAGTGATCATAAGGCCGTTGCAGCATCCCTGAATATGGAAGTTAACAGAAATATAAAAAAAGGGAGGAAGGTTTATCTTCAATTTTTTGGTCCTGTCCTCCTCAGTTGCGCGTAATACTACGGTATGTTGATGATTTTCACTTATGGACCGTCTGACAGCAACTGAATAAAACACAATTTTGGTGCCATACGCGTTTCGCCTTTATTTTCTGCAAAGCATCATCAGTGGCCTGTAATATGTACATATGTTAGCTATTTTATTTACATTTTTTGTCACTGAGCCTATAGGTTATAAACAGTTCTGGTGGTTGGTATTTCCTATTAAGTAGTAATGTTTTGAACTGTACTTACAGGTTGCGTAGACAGTTTCTTACATATTATGCTCCTGTTGCATTTTTGGTCTTGTTCTTCTTCCTATGAGCGCCAATTTGCTGTTTTTTCTGCATTCCACAGCACTATGCACTGAACGCTTTTTTTAATGCAATGTTTTGGTTTCTGTTGCCGACTGTCAAATGTTTTTGCCAAAGATCGAATATTACTGGCAAACTTATGAGTGTAACTATCGAAGTATCAGCGGTCTGTTCGTGTATGCATTTGTGTGTGCGCTTGTGTGTGTGTGTGTGTGTGTGTGTGTGTGTGTCATGTTATTTTATTTTATTGTATTTAATTATTTATTTTTGTTTATGTCCTGTGTATGTGTGTGTGTGTTTTGGTGTGATTATATATATATATATATATATATATATATATATATATATATATATATATATATATTTTTTTCTGCTGTGTATGTGTGTCTGTCTGTATTTTGGTGTTATGCAATTTTTTTTTTTTTTTTTTTTGGGAGGGTGTGTGTGTGTGTGTGTGTGTGTGTGTGTGTGTGTGTTATATACTTTTTTTTATGTTATCATTTCCTTTATTAAGTGTAGTAAGGAGCCTGTGCTGATGTGTGTTTGTTCATTTATCACATGTTTGTTTTCTGCTATGGCTTTCTGGATGTGGAAGTTCTCTTGCATTTGTATAAGATGTTTGTCATGGTTGCTTATTCTCATTATTTTCATTTCTTGTTCCATGTTTGTAGGATGATGGTTGTAGTGTTTTAAATGCTCTGCAAATGTGGAATGGTTTGTTTCATACTTCCAACATCTGATATGTTCTTTGTATCTTGTTTCAAAATTCCTGCATGTCATGCCTATGTATACTGCATCACAACTTTGACATTCAAGTTTATATATTCCTGATTGTTGGAATTTGTCCCTCTTGGTAGCTGGCTGGCTTAGGTGTGATTGAAGGGTTTGCCCAGGCTTATATGCTATTTTGAAGCCCTGTCTCTTTAGGATGTTTGCAACTCTGTGTGTTAGTTTATGTGTGTAGGTCATGGTGTACCATCTGGTTCTTTTCTGTGTGGTGTTGTCATTGTGTGTGTTTGTTGAGTGTGTTTGTAAGTTTTCAGCTTGTGAGTTCTTTTGTATTGTGGAAATGTTGTGTTTGTTTTTTATTTGTGTTTTTATTTTTTGATTGAGCCTGTGTACCACATGTGTGTCATACCCGTTGTTCCTAGCTATTTGTATGATCCTGTTCATTTCTTGTTCATAGTTTCTCTTACTGAGTGGGATTCTGTTTAATCTATGTAACATGTGCCTTAGTGCTGCAGATTTCTGGCTTTGGGGGTGGTTGGATGTGGAATGTATTATTGTGTCCGTGGCTATTGGTTTTCTAAAGATGTTAAATGTATGTTTTCCATTTTCTTTTTTAATTGTAATGTCAAGAAAATTTATTTGATTTTCTTTTTCTTTTTCAAGTGTGAATTTTATGTTCTTATGAGCTTTGTTTATTTCTGAATGGAGTTCATCTATTTTTTCACTTGGCTCATCTACCAAACAAATAATGTCATCCACGTATCTGTACCAATATATGATTTTGAAACTTTCATTTGTGGTTATCTTATCAGTCACCTTGAAAATCTGATATTTGATAAGATAACCACAAATGAAAGTTTCAAAATCATATATTGGTACAGATACGTGGATGACATTATTTGTTTGGTAGATGAGCCAAGTGAAAAAAATAGATGAACTCCATTCAGAAATAAACAAAGCTCATAAGAACATAAAATTCACACTTGAAAAAGAAAAAGAAAATCAAATAAATTTTCTTGACATTACAATTAAAAAAGAAAATGGAAAACATACATTTAACATCTTTAGAAAACCAACAGCCACGGACACAATAATACATTCCACATCCAACCACCCCCAAAGCCAGAAATCTGCAGCACTAAGGCACATGTTACATAGATTAAACAGAATCCCACTCAGTAAGAGAAACTATGAACAAGAAATGAACAGGATCATACAAATAGCTAGGAACAACGGGTATGACACACATGTGGTACACAGGCTCAATCAAAAAATAAAAACACAAATAAAAAACAAACACAACATTTCCACAATACAAAAGAACTCACAAGCTGAAAACTTACAAACACACTCAACAAACACACACAATGACAACACCACACAGAAAAGAACCAGATGGTACACCATGACCTACACACATAAACTAACACACAGAGTTGCAAACATCCTAAAGAGACAGGGCTTCAAAATAGCATATAAGCCTGGGCAAACCCTTCAATCACACCTAAGCCAGCCAGCTACCAAGAGGGACAAATTCCAACAATCAGGAATATATAAACTTGAATGTCAAAGTTGTGATGCAGTATACATAGGCATGACATGCAGGAATTTTGAAACAAGATACAAAGAACATATCAGATGTTGGAAGTATGAAACAAGCCATTCCACATTTGCAGAGCATTTAAAACACTACAACCATCATCCTACAAACATGGAACAAGAAATGAAAATAATGAGAATAAGCAACCATGACAAACATCTTATAAATGCAAGAGAACTTCCACATCCAGAAAGCCATAGCAGAAAACAAACATGTGATAAATGAACAAACACACATCAGCACAGGCTCCTTACTACACTTAATAAAGGAAATGATAACATAAAAAAAAGTATATAACACACACACACACACACACACACACACACACCCTCCCAAAAAAAAAAAAAAAAAAAAAATTGCATAACACCAAAATACAGACAGACACACATACACAGCAGAAATATATATATATATATATATATATATATATATATATATATATATATATATAATCACACCAAAACACACACACACATACACAGGACATAAACAAAAATAAATAATTAAATACAATAAAATAAAATAACATGACACACACACACACACACACACAAGCGCACACACAAATGCATACACGAACAGACCGCTGATACTTCGATAGTTACACTCATAAGTTTGCCAGTAATATTCGATCTTTGGCAAAAACATTTGACAGTCGGCAACAGAAACCAAAACATTGCATTAAAAAAAGCGTTCAGTGCATAGTGCTGTGGAATGCAGAAAAAACAGCAAATTGGCGCTCATAGGAAGAAGAACAAGACCAAAAATGCAACAGGAGCATAATATGTAAGAAACTGTCTACGCAACCTGTAAGTACAGTTCAAAACATTACTACTTAATAGGAAATACCAACCACCAGAACTGTTTATAACCTATAGGCTCAGTGACAAAAAATGTAAATAAAATAGCTAACATATGTACATATTACAGGCCACTGATGATGCTTTGCAGAAAATAAAGGCGAAACGCGTATGGCACCAAAATTGTGTTTTATTCAGTTGCTGTCAGACGGTCCATAAGTGAAAAGGTTTATCTGTTTAGCAAGAGTAATAGAAGGCAGATTTCAGACTACCTAACAGATCAAAACGAAAATTTCTGTTCCGACACTGACAATGTTGAGTGTTTATGGAAAAAGTTCAAGGCAATCGTAAAATGCGTTTTAGACAGGTACGTGCCGAGTAAAACTGTGAGGGACGGGAAAAACCCACCGTGGTACAACAACAAAGTTAGGAAACTACTGCGAAAGCAAAGAGACCTCCACTCCAAGTTTAAACGCAGCCAAAACCTCTCAGAGAAACAGAAGCTAAACGATGTCAAAGTTAGCGTAAGGGGGGCTATGCGTGAAGCGTTCATTGAATTCGAAAGTAAAATTCTATGTACCGACTTGACAGAAAATCCTAGGAAGTTCTGGTCTTACGTTAAATCAGTAAGTGGCTCGAAACAGCATATCCAGACACTACGGGATGATGATGGCATTGAAACAGAGGATGACACGCGTAAAGCTGAAATACTAAACACCTTTTTCCAAAGCTGTTTCACAGAGGAAGACCGCACTGCAGTTCCTTCTCTAAATCCTCGCACAAACGAAAAAATGGCTGACATCGAAATAAGTGTCCAAGGAATAGAAAAGCAACTGGAATCACTCAATAGAGGAAAGTCCACTGGACCTGACGGGATACCAATTCGATTCTACACAGAGTACGCAAAAGAACTTGCCCCCCTTCTAACAGCCGTGTACCGCAAGTCTCTAGAGGAACGGAGGGTTCCAAATGATTGGAAAAGAGCACAGATAGTCCCAGTCTTCAAGAAGGGTCGTCGAGCAGATGCACAAAACTATAGACCTATATCTCTGACGTCGATCTCTTGTAGAATTTTAGAACATGTTTTTTGCTCGCGTATCATGTCATTTCTGGAAACCCAGAATCTACTATGTAGGAATCAACATGGATTCCGGAAACAGCGATCGTGAGAGACCCAACTCGCCTTATTTGTTAATGAGACCCAGAAAATGTTAGATACAGGCTCCCAGGTAGATGCTATTTTTCTTGACTTCCGGAAGGCGTTCGATACAGTTCCCTCTGTCGCCTGATAAACAAAGTAAGAGCCTACGGAATATCAGACCAGCTGTGTGGCTGGATTGAAGAATTTTTAGCAAACAGAACACAGCATGTTGTTATCAATGGAGAGACGTCTACAGACGTTAAAGTAACCTCTGGCGTGCCACAGTGGAGTGTTATGGGACCATTGCTTTTCACAATATATATAAATGACTTAGTAGATAGTGTCGGAAGTTCCATGCGGCTTTTGGCGGATGATGCTGTCGTATACAGAGAAGTTGCAGCATTAGAAAATTGTAGCGAAATGCAGGAAGATCTGCAGCGGATAGGCACTTGGTGCAGGGAGTGGCAACTTGTAACGCCGGAAATGCATATCCTCCTATTTCCATCTATTGTACTATTATTTTTTTCCTTATTTTTGTTACCTGAATATATGACATTTCTGTGTCTTTATATATTGTAATTGCTTTACTGTTTGGATATATATATATTTATGCACTTATGTCGATCTATAATTGGTTTGTTTCGTAAATATTATTTGTATTTTTACGCTGGGTCTTGCCTAGGGAAAACTGCTATCGAACGATTACGTCGATAGGTCGTGTGACGAATCAAAGTGTGTAGGATCTTTGGTAGTGTTAACTCTGCCGCGTGGAGCGCGGGCAGAACAGTGAGAGTCTGGCGGGAGTAGCGAGTGGAGCAGGTGTTGTGTGACGCTCCCGCGAGTTGCCGCGCTTTCGGGGTTTGGCAGCATGTAATTGCGCTCGACTCGCGATGATAGTTTCTGACATGGTGTCGCGGACGGGAAGCATTAGCTGGCGCACATCAAGAGCCCGTTTCGCCTGGTGACCGTGTCGAGAAGAAGGCGCGCCAACATCCAGCTTCTGCAACAGCGACGGCCGACAATGAGTGACTGTCGCCACCTCCTCGATCGACGGCTTCAAACCTTCAATCAACCAACAAGGAAGACTAAAAGCACGTAAAGTTTCAGAACTGTATGGCAGACCTCAGCTTTTCAAATTGTACCATTGCCTCGCAAAATTACAGCAACTTAGCATGAACCTTTGTTGCTCATTGTCCCAATTGCATTGCCAAGCAGGGTCCCTTCCTTTTCCGAAATGAACCCGAGTGTCGTTGAAATTCAAACGCCAGCATTAAAATAATATAATTAGATTTCACTGCTTTAATTTCAAAGTTCAGTAGCAGGCTACAATATTTAGGTTACACGAGCACAAATTTAGAGTGCGAGCTTTGTTACCGTATTTTAGCTTACCTGTGACTGCAGCTCAGCTTGGTACGTACTACATTTTACTATTGTTAATTGTTCAGAATCATTTAATTCAAGTTCAAAGTTAAATCTCTTCTTTCTAAATTGCGTAGATTCAAGTAGCTTTTGAAATGATTGTTGAGGTAGTCCATGACTAACCGTATTTTACTGAATTTCGATGTGCTTCAGAAAGAAAGCTCACTATTAACTTCAGTTACTAAATTAACTTTCGATTTTCCGGTTTTAGTAATTCTTTTGCTAAATTAAGTCAGAGTGTAGCGAAATTTATTACTTCTGACAAACTTTCAGTTTTCACACTACACGTGTCAACCTTCAGTTGCCACGCTTCTAGTGCTAATTATGTGTAATAACCTTTCTTTTTCAGTTACTATAGTAATTGTCCTTAGGACTGGCGACCATGATTTCCCCAAATCTCAAATACCTAATTACCGCTAGTTAATTGTTAACGTAACGGCCGCACATTTACCTTCTTTATTAACTTTACCCCTTTTCAAAATTAATTTCCACCAGTTTCATTAGCACATTTCCTTTCATTTAGATGTAACCCTTTCCTCCCTCTTTACCGACAGGTTAACTTCGGTGACGATTGCTTTTCCAAAACTCCCATTAGGTACACGCGGTTTCATTTTTCACTGTCATTAAGGTCGGTAAGTGAGGGGGAGGTTACACGTGGCGACCTGGTGACAGGACAATCTTCAGATTTGAGGTTGTTCTGGACACGAATTTTCTTTGGTGCAAATGTCGTAACAAAGTACTGGTTACGTACAGGCCGTTACGTCAGCGAGAATAAGTAGTGGGAGTAATCCTAATTACATTTGAGATTTAGCATTTATATATAAAATTATTAAAATGAGTGAAGGCAACAATTACCAAAATTTGGTAGACTTGGTACGGAACAATCGGTCGAACAGTGGGAAACGCGCACGGCGGTTCCCATTGTTCAGGGGCAGGCGGCTAGCATGAAAGACGCGACCGCCGAAACGCAACAAAGAGCAGAAATGGAATTCCAAACTTTAGAAAATGTTTCGGAATCGGAAGCGAAAATCAAATCTGTACCCCTTGATGATGAATACGGGGAAACATGTATAGAGGAACCAGCTACGGAAGTAAAACCGGTAGTCTCCGGGAATTTAACTGATTTATTTAATGTTTTAATTAATGAAATCAAGAGTCAATCGGCAGAAATTATAGCTCTGTCTGCCAAGCAAGAAGCTCAGTCTGAAAAGATTGAACGAAAGCTAGACAATCAGAACAAAGCTATTAATGTTGTTAACAACAATGTTGAAGTTGTTAACGCAAAAGTTGATAAAATCAAAGACGATATTGTCGTGATTAATACCGAAATCGGTAATCTTAAACAGGAAATGATAGGCGTTCAGGCGGAAATTGCGAGCATAAATACTCGTTTTGATTCCGAAATTAGCAGAATCGAGAAAAGTGTAGGAGAAGCAGTTGCTCCGATCATCGAGAATAAGGTGACGGAACAAATTCAATTAGTGAAAAAAGAGGATCAAAAGAAGGTGGAAACTTTAAAGGCTTTAGTATCCGAAGTAGATACCAAAGTGACGAAGCAGGCTAATACCTGCGAAGAGAAAAAGAGGGAAGTGGAAACGCTTGCGACAACCACTTGCCAAGTAATTACGAGAGTGTCGGAATTAGAAAAGAAACTTGACGAAAAACAGAGCTATGTGCCAATCTGTGCACATAGTTCGGAATTTTTGACGAAAGAGGAGCGGTTCGACCCCTTGAAAAAAGGCGGTATACACGCGACGGATTTCATTAAAAATTGTGAAAGAGTTTTACCCAGATCATGGACTAATGAGAGAAAAATTAATGCGGTTATTGATGTGTTGGCTGGTGATGCCAAGCGTTGGGGCTTAAACCTCAACATTACGAACCTGACTTTTGACGAGTTTAAAAATTTGTTTCTGGCTGAATACTGGTCAGAGCAAAAACAGCAAAGTGTCTGGCGCGAATTTGTCGTATCGAGGCCTTTCGATGCGAATTCGCGCGGTTCGATGAGGGAGTTTTGTGAGGGCTGGATCCGCAAGTTGGAATATTTGCGTGATCGCCGCACGGAATCCGAAATAGTCTGGGAACTCTACAAAAAGCTTCCAGATGATACAAAACGCTACGTAGGAAGCAATTACAGGACAATCAGTGATTTCCTGGAAAGAGTTGAGGACGAGGACAATTGGCGCAATAATCGCGACAGTGGTAGAGGCCGTGGTAACAACAACGGGTACCACCCCAACCATAACAACGATAACCATGGGAATAATGCATACCGCAGCAATAACAATAATGGTTCGGGCCGTAATAACAATCTGTACAATGCAAATGATAACAGGAATGACAGAAACCAGTATCATACTAACGTGATACGGGCTTCACAGAATAGTAATAACGCCAGAGGGTGTGATCAGCCGCCTCAGCAGCATCCGGGGAGCGTATCTGCTGGGACGAGACAGGGAAACCATTAGCCGCGCCGGTGAGGGGCCGAGCGGGCGTGGAGAAATTTTGGCGGCCCAATAACAAGAGAAAACCCAGGTGTCGCCGTTATGAAAATTCCGTATGGAATAATCAACGGCGGGAGAGTGTGCCAGTGTTAAGAGAAAGGAGTGCGCCCACAAGTAGTAGATCAGCTGTATACACGGCAGTAGAAAATACATTCGCTGTCAGTGAGATCAATTTAAGTAGTGTTCCGGAAATCGATCATAAAGTGGCAGCTGTAATACCCACAGTGGAACTGGAGATTGAGTTTAAGAATGATTCGCAATTGTTTAGAGAAGATCAGATGTCGGATAAAACGTCCGTCATTGAGCGAGGGGATGCAGAGAGGGATGAGGTCTGGTTAAGGCAGTTCGGTCGCTTATACGACGAACTAAGAGATTATAGGGGTCTGTATGGGAGAAGTGTTTATGGGGAGCGCGTGCAGTATTTGCCGCGTCTCGTCCCACAGGAAGATAGTATTTGTGAAGTGATTGAAAGTTCTGGCCCTAACCGGCAGACTTTACCAGAAATAGTTGATGTTAATGGGCAGCACGAGCAAGATTCGTCGTGTTTCGTCCCGCAGGAGTTAGATGTTGAAGTAGTAACGGAAAGTTCTGGCCCTAACCGGCAGACTTTACCGAAAGTTACAGTGGTAGAAGTAGCCGACCCATCCGACGCAAACCTCCAGTTTAAACATTGCGAGAGTATTAAGGAGAAAGATTACGAAAATTTTAGTGATAGCCGGACACAATTGGTAGAAAAGCACATAGATTACAGCGTGTATGAGGTTAGAGCTGACATTATACGGTCAGACGATAGCAGTGTGGGTTGCGCAGATCTAGAGGAAGTAATTGCAGATACTACTGGGCATATTCCTCCAGGTAGATTGGCAGATGAGATCAATCTGACCAAAGTGGAATCAACGAAGGTGACAATTAGTGAATTGATAGCAAAGCAACACTCACTAGTTGACGAGTTACAGGAAAAGGTTTCGGTATTGGAGGCGAAGCTAGAGACTAAGCCTCAGGACAAACGTGTTGAAATTAAAACTGTATGTGAACAGAGACTGAAAAAGCCGCCAGATAAACCGGATTTAGGATCAAAGCCGGATGGTTTTTTCTGGAATGACCTGGATATAGACGAGGATTTACTGTGGGAAAATAAAGAAACAGTCGAGGACAAGTGTAGACAGATAGTAGTGTCTGTTAATATGCACGACCTACAACTAAACGTGTTGATTGACACCGGTGCAGAATTGAGTGCTGTATCTGGGAAAATATTTGAGTTACTGAAAGACACACCTGGCATCGTAGTTATGCCAGTAACAGGAGTGAAAATTATCGGTGCTACTGGGAAGGCCAGTAAACCGGTCACAAAACAGATTTTTGTCAACTTCGAGATATGTGGGGCACGATTTGAACAAGAGTTTGTCGTCGTGCCAGACTTAACTACGGAAGTAATTATCGGGTTAGATTGGCTGTTAAAGTACCGTGCAGTGATTAACTGCGAAAGCAAAACGTTGACATGTACGTCCCAAGATAAAACAATAGTAGTTAGTTTTGACGAGGCAGGGGACGGTGTGCATAGGCAATACCAGCCTATACACATTGTTAACTGGCCGAATGGTATTGACGTAGGTATGAATTTGAACTACTGTAATGTGAGGAATCTCGGCATTGACAATAGTGTAGAAAGTGAATTGGAAAGTATTGTAGACGGTGTGTCAAACGTAACACACGAACAAAGACGAGGCCTGTATGAAGTAATAATGAGGAATAAGAGTGTGTTTTCAGACAAACCGGGTCTTGTGGAAGGATATAAATGCAAGTTGCATGTAATTCCGCACGAACCATTCTTCGTGAGACCGTATGCTATACCGCTGTCCAAAAAGGAAGCAGTGCAACGGGAGATAGATAAGATGATCGAATGGGGAGTGATTGAAAGAAGTACAAGTCCATACAATAACGGTTTGGTCATTGTAGCAAAACGGGATGGTAGTGTGCGTGTTGTGATTGACGCACGCACGTTGAATAGGGTCGTTCAACGTGAAACAGACAGACCAGAGAGTATGGAGGAGATTTTGCAACGTTTTCATGACGTTAAGTTCATGACTAGCCTCGATCTGACAGCTAGTTACTGGCAAATAGAACTCGAAGAAGAATCTAGGCCATACACCGCCTTCTTGTTTGCGGGCAGGTGTTATCAGTATAGAGTACTGCCGTTTGGACTTAATATATCTGTGTCCGTATTCATCAGGGCCCTAGATAAAGTGCTAGGACCGGCTTTGAGTTCAAGATTAACTGTATATGTTGACGACCTATTGTTGGCCAATGCCACTTGGCATGACCATTGTGACCTGTAAGATGAAGTTTTTAGAGCATTGCGCCGTGGCGGAATGACTCTAAAGCTAAAGAAATGCGAATTTGTGAAGCAGGAACTGAAATTTTTAGGGCATGTAATTACCACTGCTGGTATTACGAAAGACCCAGAGAAACTAGAGGCAATAAGGAATTGTCCTCCACCCAAGTCTAGGAAACAGTTAAAAAGTTTTCTAGGGCTCACAGGATTTTACCGTAAATTTGTAAAAGGACAAGTGTTTAATGATGAAAATTTGAATAACCTCTTACGCAAAAATGTTCCGTTTGTGTGGACTGACGGGTGTCAGACCGCTTTCGAGAGATTAAAAGACGAGTTGTTAAGATCTAACATACTATTTCATCCTGATTTATCGCTACCTTTCCATCTGGGAACGGATTCGTCGAATTACGGGGTGGGGGTAGAACTGTTCCAAGAAGTTGGTAAAGGAGTGGATAAGGAACACCGGACGATAGCGTTCGCGAGTCGAACTTTATCAAAAAGTGAGCGAAACTACACGATTTCTGAGAAAGAGTGTCTCGCTATCGTGTGGGGATTCAAGAAGTTCAAGGGTTACCTATGGGACCGTAAGGTGATTATTCATACGGACCATAAGGCGCTCACTTATCTGAAGGATTGTAAACTACTTCACGAAAGACTGACTAGGTGGTCGCTGTATTTACAGCAATTTAACTATGACATCTGTTACGTAAAAGGGACCGACAATTGCGTAGCGGATGCGCTGTCGCGGTTGCCCGAGTCTAATCAAGGTCTATTGAAAGATGACGCAGATGGAGTGGTCAAATTGTACTATTTTAAAGAAGTTGAGGGACGTAAATTAATAATGAACATTTGTAAGAATCTACGTCGTCATCAGAACGAGGATGGTTGTTTAAATATGGTGAAAACCCGATATGATGAAAAGAGTCAAGAAGGAGAGAAATTAAGGAAGTATTACAAGATATACGATCATATCTTGTACATACGTAAGGGTGAAGATAGTAATATTTGGCGGGTATGCTGGCCCAGCAAATACGTCACGGAAATAATAGACTACTACCATTTGGCGTATGGTCACTGTGGACCAAAGAAATGTACGGAAAAGCTGAGTGAAGTAGTGCATTTCAACAACATGTTAAAACGAGTTACTGACAGAGTGAAAACTTGCGATTTATGTCAGAAGGTGAAGGTTACCAACTGTACGAGTCGTGGTCCTATGCAAAGTATAAGGCCTAACGACACCTTTGAGTTACTGTGCGTGGACTTGTACGGACCTTTGCCCAAGTCATCAGGAAACTTTGCCTACATTTTAGTAGTGCTAGAAGCTTTTTCCAAGTTCATCAAACTATACCCGATTAGGAAAGCTACAACCAAAGCGGTCTATAGCAAGCTGGTGAACGATTATTTTGTTCATATTGGTAAGCCCAAGGCGATTCTATCAGACAATGGGGCACAATTTACTTCTAAGTTGTGGAATGAAGGCATGGAAAGTAATGGGGTCGATGTGATCCATATTTCAGCTTATTGTCCGGCTGGGAATCCCGCTGAGAGGTATATGCGCGAGCTAGGCCGACTGTGCCGTACCTATTGCCATCACAACCATAGGGCATGGGGCAAATATGTAGCAGTATTTGAGAGAATTATGAACACCTTGAGACATGAATCGACGGGATTTTCTCCAGAGGAAATCCTGCTGGATGACAGAAGTAAAAGTTTAGTGGAAGAGATAATCAAATTCCCTCCACGGATTGACATTAGTATTGGTGTGAAAAAAGATCGTTTGCGAGAAGTAATGAAGCTAAAAGCCGATGCTCGCATACGTCGTCATGACGCTAAAGCGCGTTTTGCTAAGTTTGCGATTGGAGACTTAGTACTTGTAAAAGCTCATGAGAAATCGAGCGAGATAGACAATGAAATCTCTAAATTTAAGTTTGTTTATAATGGACCATATAAAGTCATTGGTATACCTCACACAAATGCTTATTGCTTAGAGTATCCAAGCTCTGGAAAGCTATTAGGTATTCGAAATATAGTAGATTTGAAATTGTACCAACCTAGGATCGATTAATACCACACAATGGGTAATTTGTACAATATGTAAATATAGAGTGTAAGATTTAAGGTTTGCTAGATTGCCATGCTTTTGACTGACCAAGGTCATTAAAGAAGTTGTAATTAATAAGTAATTAATTTTGATTAATCAATTTAATTTTGATCAATTTAATCATGATCTAATCAACTGAAAAATCCAAGCTGCTAGTTTAAGTTTTCAGCTGAGTCACAGTAGATTAAGCAATGTAAATATGATTTTGTAAATAGCTGTAAGATTTCATAAATATGTGATTTACTAGTCATTGCCGATGTACTTAGACGCTGTTTTAAGTTTCAGGCTAGTACATGCGTGTGATGATGGACAGTGTTGAGTTATCCACTGTGATAGTATTAAGGGACTCCTTGAGATTACTCGGGAGTGAGTTTTTCCTAAAGAATTCAGTGAAACGGACGTTCTGGAAACGCCGTCATAAGGGCGAGTGAGATCAAGCGTGCCGCACACGCGGGCGCAACAATACTGGCGAGGCGAGCCGCTGACGGCTCTTGTGCCGCTGTTGGCTCTTGGGCCGCTGTCGGCATTCTTTGTACTTGCGAGTACGGAAGGCGGAATTGTTTTTCTTCCTGGACAGCTGAAAGAATTCTACTGTCAATATTTATGTTTTTTTTCGATCTGATGTGTGTTATTTTCTTGTTTAGCGTATAATGGACTCCCATGACGAGAATATTAATTATGAAAGGGTTATGTAAAAATGTGTATTCTATGTAATTAATTATTAGTTTGCGTATTTTGATCTACCTGTTTTTATGACCATGTACTCTGATTAATTTTGTAAATAGTATTCCATTTCTTGATACTGTTGGGAATTTTGACAATTTTAGAATAGCTAAACCATTTTCTATGTTTTCTATGAATTTTAATATGTTGTCAACCTGTTTTATTTTGTGCAAGATGACAGAGTGGAATAAGATTAGGAGTGTCTCCACTCAATTATTATGGTCTAAAAATTGATTTATGATTAATTAGACGAATGCTAAATTTTGTTGATGTTTTGAGCATATGCATTTCCGCTGTTTCTTTTTTTGGGACATTTTCTGAGTCTGTTTACGTTACACGAACATCCTCAGACAATGTGGGGCACGTGTAACGCCGGAAATGCATATCCTCCTATTTCCATCTATTGTACTATTATTTTTTTCCTTATTTTTGTTACCTGAATATATGACATTTCTGTGTCTTTATATATTGTAATTGCTTTACTGTTTGGATATATATATATTTATGCACTTATGTCGATCTATAATTGGTTTGTTTCGTAAATATTATTTGTATTTTTACGCTGGGTCTTGCCTAGGGAAAACTGCTATCGAACGATTACGTCGATAGGTCGTGTGACGAATCAAAGTGTGTAGGATCTTTGGTAGTGTTAACTCTGCCGCGTGGAGCGCGGGCAGAACAGTGAGAGTCTGGCGGGAGTAGCGAGTGGAGCAGGTGTTGTGTGACGCTCCCGCGAGTTGCCGCGCTTTCGGGGTTTGGCAGCATGTAATTGCGCTCGACTCGCGATGATAGTTCCTGACATGGTGTCGCGGACGGGAAGCATTAGCTGGCGCACATCAAGAGCCCGTTTCGCCTGGTGACCGTGTCGAGAAGAAGGCGCGCCAACATCCAGCTTCTGCAACAGCGACGGCCGACAATGAGTGACTGTCGCCACCTCCTCGATCGACGGCTTCAAACCTTCAATCAACCAACAAGGAAGACTAAAAGCACGTAAAGTTTCAGAACTGTATGGCAGACCTCAGCTTTTCAAATTGTACCATTGCCTCGCAAAATTACAGCAACTTAGCATGAACCTTTGTTGCTCATTGTCCCAATTGCATTGCCAAGCAGGGTCCCTTCCTTTTCCGAAATGAACCCGAGTGTCGTTGAAATTCAAACGCCAGCATTAAAATAATATAATTAGATTTCACTGCTTTAATTTCAAAGTTCAGTAGCAGGCTACAATATTTAGGTTACACGAGCACAAATTTAGAGTGCGAGCTTTGTTACCGTATTTTAGCTTACCTGTGACTGCAGCTCAGCTTGGTACGTACTACATTTTACTATTGTTAATTGTTCAGAATCATTTAATTCAAGTTCAAAGTTAAATCTCTTCTTTCTAAATTGCGTAGATTCAAGTAGCTTTTGAAATGATTGTTGAGGTAGTCCATGACTAACCGTATTTTACTGAATTTCGATGTGCTTCAGAAAGAAAGCTCACTATTAACTTCAGTTACTAAATTAACTTTCGATTTTCCGGTTTTAGTAATTCTTTTGCTAAATTAAGTCAGAGTGTAGCGAAATTTATTACTTCTGACAAACTTTCAGTTTTCACACTACACGTGTCAACCTTCAGTTGCCACGCTTCTAGTGCTAATTATGTGTAATAACCTTTCTTTTTCAGTTACTATAGTAATTGTCCTTAGGACTGGCGACCATGATTTCCCCAAATCTCAAATACCTAATTACCGCTAGTTAATTGTTAACGTAACGGCCGCACATTTACCTTCTTTATTAACTTTACCCCTTTTCAAAATTAATTTCCACCAGTTTCATTAGCACATTTCCTTTCATTTAGATGTAACCCTTTCCTCCCTCTTTACCGACAGGTTAACTTCGGTGACGATTGCTTTTCCAAAACTCCCATTAGGTACACGCGGTTTCATTTTTCACTGTCATTAAGGTCGGTAAGTGAGGGGGAGGTTACAAACTGACCCTTAACATAGACAAATGTAATGTATTGCGAATACATAGAAAGAAGGATCCTTTATTGTATGATTATATGATAGCGGAACAAACACTGGTAGCAGTTACTTCTGTAAAATATCTGAGAGTATGCGTGCGGAACGATTTGAAGTGGAATGATCATATAAAATTAATTGTTGGTAAGGCGGGTACCAGGTTGAGATTCATTGGGAGAGTGCTTAGAAAATGTAGTCCATCAACAAAGGAGGTGGCTTACAAAACACTCGTTCGACCTATACTTGAGTATTGCTCATCAGTGTGGGATCCGTACCAGATCGGTCTGACGGAGGAGATAGAGAAGATCCAAAGAAGAGCGGCGCATTTCGTCACAGGGTTATTTGGTAACCGTGATAGCGTTACGGAGATGTTTAATAAACTCAAGTGGCAGACTCTGCAAGAGAGACGCTCTGCATCGCGGTGTAGCTTGCTCGCCAGGTTTCGAGAGGGTGCGTTTCTGGATGAGGTATCGAATATATTGCTTCCCCCTACTTATACCTCCCGAGGAGATCACGAATGTAAAATTAGAGAGATCAGAGCGCGCACGGAGGTTTTCAGACAGTCGTTCTTTCCGCGAACCATACGCGACTGGAACAGGAAAGGGAGGTAATGACAGTGGCACGTAAAGTGCCCTCCGCCACACACCGTTGGGTGGCTTGCGGAGTATCAATGTAGATGTAGATGTAGATGTAGAAACGGTAAGGGGAGAGCCTTGCGATAATTCAGACGCCCCCAGAAGCGGTCCCAGGGCGTTAGTTACTATTCAAGGAATTAACATGTAACTTCATATGTCGTCTAGACGCTGTAGTAGGTTGCCATCGAAGAACTTTGTAACCAACAGGCACATACTAGCGTATAAAGCCAGCTTGATACCAGCCCTGAGAACAGCAACGTCAGTAGACTCACAAGGGTTAGAAAGAGAGCGAAAACGCCAAAAACTGTTGACCTAGCAGTCCCTATTCCGGGGAGCCCGAGAGGCGGGGCTAAATGGCGCATAACAATAAGGTTGCAAGCCTTATTTGGCAGAGAAGTTACGTTTAGCTTTCAGCTGAACAATGTTGATACCAAATACGGACTTAGTGAAACTGCATTAACATCCCCGCCTTAGGAGCAGTAGAGGGAACCTAACTAAACCGTGATTGGCAGGCACCTGCAAGAGACCTACGGGATTGGCTGGATGGCTTTAAGTGGGAAAAACAGTGCCCCCACACGACTCTTTAAAACCCCCAGGCTCCGCATTTTGGCAGAGTTCTCAGTCAGACGATCTAGGCGCCGAATCCGGGTCCGTCGACTCCAACCTCGGTCCAGCTCCGCGTAAGTCTTCTCTCTCACTTGGAGTGCCTCAGTGAACAGTGTCACATTCAGTATGTTTTGTTTTGCAACTAAGTTGTTTCGTTAAGATGCTGCTAGTGTTTGCTACTGTAGTTAGCATCCACTCCTGGGACTTCTGCACTGGCTTCTCTTGTAACAGTGTTATCCATGCTTTTTCTAACCCTAGAACTAGCCTCCAGTGTATTAGTTAGTCCTGTCTGGAATAAACAACTATTTCAGAATCCTGTTTGTCCAAGAGTCTCCACAACGAGTTCCCTACCGAGTCTCATCACCTGCATTTCTAGTAAATGCCTGTACCAGTGTTGGCTCAGATAGAAGAAAACAATCAAGTGCCTTCACTGTGAATTGTCCTTCTGCCTTCTGCGGTACGCTCGGGAGCGCAGACTGACCAGTAACCCCTTTTTCCCTCTACCACCTAAGTCAGGACATGACAGCCTGACTTACCAGTTGATGTGTTATGCATAACAAAACTGCTGTAAGGTAGTGAAGTGTTGGAAACAGTGTGTTGTTTGGCGAAACGTAGTATTGTATGCATACAAGAGAGGCGCAATGGCAAGGTAGGACCCGTCAATGTAGATGATTATGGGTCGAGGAGATTAAGCTATTGAAAGCAATATTATAGGCCACATTGGACATTCGAGATGTGAAAGATTGCTGCGCAGTAGGTGTAGGCTGTAAGAGGGCACAGGATGCTGCTAGGACTGTATTGCATGAAAAATTGAAGCATTTGGAAGGAACAAAGAGGATGCAGATGGGGGCTTATTACTGGAATTTCAAGACTTATTTTTTCCACCAGGGCACCAGTAACGCAGCACAAGATTATGTCAAGGAACGAAGCCCAGGTGTATCAGTGACTGTGCAGAAAGCCACTATCACTGTAACCAGGTTTGGTGGAATTTATAAATCAGAAATTAGCTGATGGGATAATAGAAGAAAGTAGTGATCCCTGGGGGTGAGGGATTGTAATCTTGCTCAAGACGTTTATGAGTGGCTCAAAGAAGTGTCGCTTTTGTTGCAGTGACCACTATTTGAATAGTAAGACTATAGCGTGTGCCAACCCAATTCACAGAAACAATAGATCATCTACGCCAATACCAGTACTTCTCGACAGTGGAGTTGAAGAGTGGATATTATTAATTAGAAACTAGCCGAAGGATAGATCGAAAACGACACTTTCAGCATCTTCGGGAAACTATCAATACAGAAGAATGTCCTTTGTGTTAAGAAACGCACAAGCAACATTCCAGCGGTTATTGGACAGGGTGCTGAAAGGATTAAAACCACGTCAGTGTCTGGAGTATATCGATGACATAATCGTCTTTTCAAGGAATATGCAGCAGCATAGGCAACGATAGAGGGATGTGTTCAAGAGGTTATAAGCAGCTCATTTGACACAAAGTACGGAAAAATGTCAGTTTTCACTGGAAGAAGTCAACTTTTTAGGCTATATCACTAGTAAGTGAGGTGTGAGGACTGATCGTAGACTAATACAAACAGTGCAAGATTTTCTGGTACCACGAACAACCGAGGAGTTACAATCTTATCTGGGTCTCATAAATCATTACAAGAAGTTTGTGAGCGGATTTGTGGATATAATATGACCATGTATACAGTTGTTTAAAAAGAGTATTAAGCTTTTGTGCGCAGGGAAACGCCAAGGAGTGTTTGTCGAACTGAAAAAGGTATGAACATCGAGACCTGTGTTTGGGTTTCCGGGCTTACAGGAGTTAATATTAGCATGTGATGGATCTTAAAATTAGCATGTGATGCTCTTGCGAGTGTTTTAAGTCAGGAGGTCGATAGTCAGGGAGGCCCTGCACCTTTTTCGTCGAGACTGTTGAATGGAGCCGGCCGCGGTGGCCGAGCGGTTCTAGGCGCTTCAGTCCGGAACCGCGTGACTGCTACGGTCGCAGGTTCGAATCCTGCCTCGGGCATGGATGTGTGTGATGTCCTTAGGTTAGTTAGGTTTAAGGCGTTTTAAGTTCTAGGGGACTGATGACCTCAGATGTTAAGTCCCATAGTACTCAGAGCCATTTGAATCATTTATTGAATGGAGTGAAGAGGAATTACTCTATAATGGAGAGAAATATGCTTAGCTTAGTGTATGGAGTAACGTACCAACACACTTTCGGTGTTATATGCGTGGTAGAAAGATCAAGGTAGTAAAGCACCATGCTGCTTTGAAGTGGTTAGTAGGTTTGAAGGACCCATCCAGTCGATTGAGGAGGTCAACATTAAAACTCTGAGTACGAAGTAATCCACAAACCAGAGAAAAACATGCAAATGCAGACAGATAGAGTAGGAAGATAGCGGTGATAAAAGCACAGGCCACGACCTTCACAAATAGCAGGCTGCACAGAGCACGACGAGGAATGTAAACGATATGCAAGGCAGCAGCAATTCAGCATGCGTGACGGACTGTTGTGTAGAGACCCTGGGTGGTTGTGGGCACTGAGCAGTTAATCGAAGCATGGCAGAAAAATACTGGTGGAAGGGAAGGAAGGATGATGTTGATCAATAAGTTAGAAATTGTATAGAATGCACGGCAAGCGTATTTGAATCGAAAGTAGGTGCTATTGCAGCGGTTTCCAGAGGTGATGGAATCATTTGGTTTGATCGAGATGCACGTGTCAGGACCATTCAGCTGAACAGTGATACTGAAGTTGAGGGTGCCAGGGACAATAATTACGGACCAGGGGACAAACCTCATGTCAGACCTGATTTATGACAGTTATTAAGAGTAAAATACACTCCTGGAAATGGAAAAAAGAACACATTGACACCGGTGTGTCAGACCCACCATACTTGCTCCGGACACTGCGAGAGGGCTGTACAAGCAATGATCCCACGCTCGGCACAGCGGACACACCAGGAACCGCGGTGTTGGCCGTCGAATGGCGCTAGCTGCGCAGCATTTGTGCACCGCCGCCGTCAGTGTCAGCCAGTTTGCCGTGGCATACGGAGCTCCATCGCAGTCTTTAACACTGGTAGCATGCCGCGACAGCGTGGACGTGAACCGTATGTGCAGTTGACGGACTTTGAGCGAGGGCGTATAGTGGGCATGCGGGAGGCCGGGTGGACGTACCGCCGAATTGCTCAATACGTGGGGCGTGAGGTCTCCACAGTACATCGATGTTGTCGCCAGTGGTCGGCGGAAGGTGCACGTGCCCGTCGACCTGGGACCAGACCGCAGCGAGGCACGGATGCACGCCAAGACCGTAGGATCGTACGCAGTGCCGTAGGGGACCGCACCGCCACTTCCCAGCAAATTAGGGACACTGTTGCTCCTGGGGTATCGGCGAGGACCATTCGCAACCGTCTCCATGAAGCTGGGCTACGGTCCCGCACACCGTTAGGCCGTCTTCCGCTCACGCCCGAACATCGTGCAGCCCGCCTCCAATGGTGTCGCGACAGGCGTGAATGGAGGGACGAATGGAGACGTGTCGTCTTCAGCGATGAGAGTCGCTTCTGCCTTGGTGCCAATGATGGTCGTATGCGTGTTTGGCGCCGTGCAGGTGAGCGCCACAATCAGGACCGCATACGACCGAGGCACACAGGGCCAACACCCGGCATCATGGTGTGGGGAGCGATCTCCTACACTGGCCGTACACCACTGGTGATCGTCGAGGGGACACTGAATAGTGCACGGTACATCCAAACCGTCATCGAACCCATCGTTCTACCATTTCCAGACCGGCAAGGGAACTTGCTGTTCCAACAGGACAATGCACGTCCGCATGTATCCCGTGCCACCCAACGTGCTCTAGAAGGTGTAAGTCAACTACCCTGGCCAGCAAGATCTCCGGATCTGTCCCCCATTGAGCATGTTTGGGACTGGATGAAGCGTCGTCTCACGCGGTCTGCACGTCCAGCACGAACGCTGGTCCAACTGAGGCGCCAGGTGGAAATGGCATGGCAAGCCGTTCCACAGGACTACATCCAGCATCTCTACGATCGTCTCCATGGGAGAATAGCAGCCTGCATTGCTGCGAAAGGTGGATATACACTGTACTAGTGCCGACATTGTGCATGCTCTGTTGCCTGTGTCAATGTGCCTGTGGTTCTGTCAGTGTGATCATGTGATGTATCTGACCCCAGGAATGTGTCAATAAAGTTTCCCCTTCCTGGGACAATGAATTCACGGTGTTCTTATTTCAATTTCCAGGAGTGTAGTTCATAACGAGTCCACTTCATCCTCAGGCTAACAGAAGAATGGAACGAGTTCATCGTACAATTGGAAAGATGCAAGGTTGTTATCTGAAAGCACACCATTCAGATTGAGACAAGTACCTATTCTTTGTAGTGAATGCGTATAACTCCAAAGTACACACTAGCACAAGGTTGTCATTAGTCGAGGTAGTGTATGGGAAAAATATACCGTCACCATTCGGTATGGTTGGACAGAAAGGAGGCAGTACGATAAGTCGGTCCAAGAATTTGCAAGAAAAGTAAGGAAAATATGGAGAAGGATCCAGCGAGCGAATACTAAGTCGCCGGAGAAGCAAGAGAATGCAGTGAAAGGAGTGGGAACGTTACTGAAGTAAAAGCAGGAAAATGGGTGATGTTATCGATGCCACGAGGTCAAGGAAATAACCGATATCTATTGCCTTTTTGTTATTTTAGTTATTTTTTTTCTTTTGTGTGTATTATAGGTCGCTTGCATTGTTTCACATAAGGTTGAATTTATTTTTAGCGTGTGTATGTAGTGTATTCGGACATGCTGTCAGAGACAGCGGGCTCATGAGCGACGACAGGTAATAATGGTCCCTGTCCTCAGGGTGCCATACATAGAAAGAGCAAGAGGAGAAGAATGCTAGCTTTGGCAGTGCTGTGCCTCTTCGCCAGAAGCTGAGTGGGGACACTGCAAAATCATCAGCTGGAGGGTGAAGTTGTATTTGCCAGGTAATGAGATGTAGTGTTACACAGTAACAAGTGGTCATTGAGTCAAGGAGGCTTGAAGAGGTGTTATCAAGGATACAACAGTTAGCAGAAAGTAATGGGGTGCCTAGAGACGGCACCAAGGAATGTAGGAAATTATTCGGGGTATATGTACGGGTCTTTGTTGGTCATCGGGGCTCAGTTCGAAATGGGGCTCGTCACTGTAGTCAATTTTACTCGAGTCCGTGAGATTCCAGGCCGAAGACGTATCTGGAGATGACCTGGAGAGTGGTGGGATACCACCCTGACTGTTGCCCACCATACTGCCCAACAACCTGGAATGGTGGTCAAGGGTACCATTCACTTCATACCAGGACCTCTTTCGTTGTCATCTGCAGCACCCTTATAGCATACCAATACGTCGACGATATTCTATGCCCCGTATTGTTGCCCTTCATGGTAAGCCATCCTGGGCTTACATTTCAGCAAGATAATACCCGCCCGCAAACGGCGAGAGTTTTTACTGGTTGTCTTTGTGCTTGTCAAATGCTACTTCCCCTGGCTTTACTTTTTCAAGTGGGGTGATATCACCCCTTTCACTGAATATCGTGTATGTAACGCCTTTTATACCACACAATATCACCTAGACCGAAACAGTGTTTTTGAAAGTATGCAAACACGTTCAAATCGGACTCCATCTAGTGTGTTAGAAGCGTCATGACGACATTAGTTTTGCCACATTTTGTTGGACCTACAATAATTGCTCATATATTTTCGGGAAGAAGTATTCTATTCTTCTTGAGGTTTTTCTTTTGTATCTTCACAGGACCAGTCACCAACAACAAAGTCCTTGTGACGAGGATGTTCCAACCACCCTGCCATGATACTAACTACGTCAGGTAGTGACAAGTGGTGGGACAGACAAACTCGTAAGGATGATAATAGTATATATATATATATATATATATATATATATATATATATGTATAAAGTAACTTAATCATTCATTTCGACAATGACTGATGAGAAGCTGTTTGAGGCATTTGTCTACTGCTGCATGATTATAGGGGCAACATTGAAAATAATGACATTAATAAGTGTAATACTCGTACTATAATGAGAGAGGTTTGAAATAAAACACAAATGCAGTTTCAGATATTATATATATATATATATATATATATATATATATATATATATATATATATATATATATATATAGGAGATATGCGAGGAATTATGTTGCATATCAAAAAGCTTTATTTGGGAAATATTTTACGGGTGCAAAAAAGATAGAGTAAAAGCCTGATATATATATATATATATATATATATATATATATGTATATATAATGTGTGTGTGTGTAACTTATTTTAATATCGTAATTTGGATGTAGTATTTAAAAATGGTCACGCTCTTTCTTTGTCTTCATTGCACCTGTAAAATATTTCACAAATAAAGCTTTTTGATATGCAATAAATTTCTCTTGTATCTCCTTGAAACTGATGGGTACCTCACAATGCTCTGGTTTTCAAACGCAAATTGAACCTGTTTCTCTTTTAGTTCTGTGTTCATCCAGAAACAAAGGTCCCACTCCAAATCATCAATATATACGCTATGCTCACATAGAAAGCTTACAACATCATTGTATGAAGAGTCTATGTTTTAGAACCAACAACTCAGTCTTTCCAACGGCAAGGCGTAATGCAGTATCTACATCGTATAACTTCGTAACTGGGGCGCACCATTGATAAACACTTTTGTCACCTGAATTCATACATAGTGCAGAGCCATTATACACAGTTATAATAGATGTCTCACCAGTAAGGTGAATGTCTGGGGGGGGGGGGGGGGATATAGCCCTCTGCGCGACATATTCGGTAACTGAAACCTAAGTAGGAAAATGGTTGATGTTATCGGTGCCATATACTCCAAAGGAGGAAACAAAGAAGTTGGGGTCCGCAGCTCGTGGTCGTGCGGTAGCGTTCTCACTTCCCACACCCGGGTTCCCGGGATCGGTTCCCGGCGGGGTCAGGGATTTTCTCTGCCTCGTGATGACTGGGTGTTGTGTGATGTCCTTAGGTTAGTTAGGTTTAAGTAGTTCTAAGTTCTAGGGGACTGATGACCATAGATGTTAAGTCCCATAGTGATCAGAGCCATTTGAACCATTTTTTGAAAGAATTGGTAACGTGGTACCAGGGCCCATAGAAAGAGATTGAGTCCACTTAGCCAGCTATAATTGCCAAAAAGGTCAACAATTGTACAAGTTGGTCACCTGCAGCCATTCAAAGGTGTTCCAGAAGCGATTCCATGGGAGGTGGGAATGAAACTGAGGAAAGAGCCAAAGAAGAAAAAACGAGGGTAGGAGCAACAGGAGAAAGAGGTCCAGGTACCTCATGTTCGATGTGCATTGAGGCCAATGAAATAACCGATATCTATTGTGGTTTTTTTTTTAGGATAGCATGTATCTGTAGTGTATTCGGACATGCTGTCAGAGACAGCAGGCTTATGAGGGACGACAGGTAATAATGGTCCCTGTCCTCGGGGTGCCATACATAGGAAGACCCTGAGGAGAAGAATGCCAGTTTTGCCAGTGCTGTACCTCTTCGCCAGAAGCAGAGTAGGGACACTGCAAAATCATCACCTGCAGGGTGAAGTTGTATTTGATAGGAAATGAGATGTTCTGTTACACAGTCACAGACGCTCATTGAGTCAAGGAGGCTTGAAGAAGTGTTATAAAGTATACAACAGTTAGCTGAAAGTAATGGGGTGTTTAGAGAGGTCACCAAGGAATGTAGGAAATTATTCAGGGCATATTTACGGGTCTTCGTTGGTCATCGGGGCTCAGTTCGAAATGGAACTCGTCACTAAAGTCAATTTTACTCGAGTCAGTGAGATTCCAGAGCGAAGACATATCTAGAGATGCCCTGGACAGTGGTGGAATACCAGCCTGACTGTTGCCCACCATACGGCCCAACAACCTGGAGTGATGGTCTAGGGTACCATTTCGCTTCATACCAGGACCTCTTTCGTTGTCATCTGCAGCACCCTTATAGCATGCCAATACGTCGACGATATTCTACGCCCCGTTTTATCGCTCTTCATGGTAAGCCATCCTAAGCTTACATTTTAGCAAGATAATACCCGCCCGTAAATGGCGAGAGTTTTTGGTGGTTGTCTTTGTGCTTGATAAACGCTACTTACCCTGGCTATACTTTTTCAAGTGGGATGATATCACCCCTTCCACTGAATATCGTGTATGTAACGCTTTTTATACCACACAATATCACCTGGATTAATAGACACATGGACTGAAACTGTGTTTTTGAAAGTACACAAACACGTTCAAATCGGACTCCATCTAGTGTGTTAGAAGCGTCATGACGACATTAGTTTTACCACATTTGGATGGAGCTACAATAATTGCTCATACATTATCAGGAAGGAGTATTCCATTCTTCTTGAGGTCTTCTTTTGTATCTTCACAGGACCAGTCACCAACAACAAAGTCCTTGTGACGAGGATGTTCCACCCGCCCTGCCATGATACTAACTACGTCAGGTAGCGACAAGTAGTTGGCATATATAGACAGACGAACTCGTAAGGATGATAATAGTATGTGTATGTAAAGTAACTTCATCATTCATTTCGACAATGACTGATGAGAAGCTGTTTGAAGCAATTGTCTACTGATGCATGATTCTAGGGGCAGCATTGAAAATAACGACATTAATAAGTGTAATACTTCGACTTTAATGAGAGAGGTATGAAATAATACACAAATGCAGTTTCAGATATTATATATATATAGAACATACGCGCGGAATTTATTGCATATCCTAAAGCCATATTTGGGAAATATTTTACAGGTGCAAAAAGGATAAAGGAAAAGCCTGATCATTTTTTTAAATACTACATGCAAGGTGATTATATATATATATATATATATATATATATATATATATATATATATATATATATATATATATATATATATACAGGGTGAGTCACCTAACGTTACCGCTGGATATATTTCGTAAACCACATCAAATACTGACGAACCGATTCCACAGACCGAACGTGAGGAGAGGGGCTAGTGTAATTGTTTAATACAAACCATACAAAAATGCACGGAAGTATGTTTTTTAACACAAACCTACGTTTTTTAAGCGGAACCACGTTAGTTTTGTTAGCACATCTGAACATATAAACAAATACGTAACCAGTGCCGTTTGTTGCATTGAAAAATGTTAATTACATCCGGAGATATTGTAACCTAAAGTTGACGCTTGAAACCTCCGACGTCCAGTTGCGTGTTGTAACAAACACGGGCCACGGTCGGCGAGCAGCATCTGCAGGGACATGTTTACGATGACGACCCTGTTTACGGGTGTGGCTGTAGTGCACTGTTGTGGTTTGGTCTAGCTGTCGCAGTGTCCGCATGTAGCGCTTGCTGCTATTGTTATTCTGCATTCGTCTCCGCACGCAGACCAACTGTAGTACACCGTGTTACCAGACGTCTGCGATAGTGTAGTGTTGTAGGAACTGTGACCATGGTGAATTCGAACTCTGAAAAGGCGGAGATGATACTCATCTATGGCGAGTGTCGACAAAATGCAGCTGAAGCCTGCAGGGTGTATGCAGAACGTTACCAGGACAGAGAGCATCCAACGTCCCGCACATTGCAAAACATCTACCGCCAACTGTATGCAACAGGTATGGTCGTAGCACGCAAACGGGTCCGTAACAGGTCCGTCACAGGAGAAGCGGGTGCAGTTGGTGTGTTAGCTGCTGTTGCCATGAGCCCACACATGAGTACACGGGACATTGCGAGAGCCGGTGGACCGAGTCAAAGTAGTGTCATGCGCATACTGCATCGTCACCGCTTTCACCCGTTTCATGTGTCGCCACATCAGCAATTACATGGTGATGACTTTAATCATCGAGTGCAATTCTGTCAATGGGCATTAACAGAGAATGCGTTGCAGTTCTACCTGATAAATGGAAATGTCGTGTGGCTAGGGCCTCCCGTCGGGTAGACCGTTCGCCTGGTGCAGGTCTTTCGATTTGACGCCACTTCGGCGACCTGCGCGTCGATGGGGATGAAATGATGATGATTAGGACAACACAACACCCAGTCCCTGAGCGGAGAAAATCTCCGACCCAGCCGGGAATCGAACCCGGGCCCTTAGGATTGACAGTCTGTCACGCTGACCACTCAGCTACCGGGGCGGACAGTTCTACCTGATGAAGCGGGTTTCACAAACCACGGGGCAGTGAATCTACGGAACATGCATTACTGGTCCGTGGACAATCCTCGCTGGCTCAGATAGGTAGAGCGACAGCGACCGTGGACTGTAAATGTATGGTGCGGAATCATTGGCGACCACCTCATTGGTCCTCACTTCATTGCAGGGGCCCAAACAGCTGCAACATACATCGCGTTTCTACAGAATGATCTGCCAACGTTGCTCGAAAATGTCCCACTGGAAACGCGTCGACGTATGTGGAATCAGCATGATGGTGCACCTGCACATTCCGCAATTGACACTAGGCTGACCCTTGACAGGATGTTCGACGGGCGTTTCATAGGACGTGGAGGACGCATAAATTGTCCAGCCCGTTCTCCTGATCTTACACCTCTGGACTTCTTTCTGTGGGGTACGTTAAAGGAGAATGTTTACCGTGATGTGCCTACAACCCCAGAGGATATGAAACAACGTATTGTGGCAGCCTGCGGCGACATTACACCAGATGTACTGCGGCGTGTACGACATTCATTACGCCAGAGATTGCAATTGTGTGCAGCAAATGATGGCCACCACATTGAACATCTATTGGCCTGACATGTCGGGACACGCTCTATTCCACTCTGTAATTGAAAACGGAAACCACGTGTGTACGTGTACCTCACCCCTCATGGTAATGTACACTCTTTGACATAAAACTCGACCGGCAGCCGGCCGCTGCAGAGGCTAAGTCCGCGCCGATCGTGACATGGGACAAATAAACTGGCCAACTCGCTAATTCTCTAACTTCGGCAATCTGCACAATCTGGCAACAATGTTGACTGCAGCACTTCCTAGAGGAAGTCTTGTCCCATACAAGAGAAACCATACGCTGTTTACGCCCGTGGTATAGTGGTACCGTGCGTTGTTTCTGTCTACAACCTCTGTGGATCGAAACTACCTGGCACAAAAAAAAATTTATAGCCTCTTCCAACTGAATGCTGAAGACATGAATGTAATGCTAATGCAGATTCAATCTATTTCACTTTCTATCACACCGATATTTATTAAGACTCGTGGTAATCATGACATTCTATATGTATGCTGCAAGAGATTGCACGTGGACACATTCGACATCGAGGTGCAAAGTGTTTGATATCTTACATTATATTCAATTAAAATAAGCTTTCTGTGGTGTCACCGCCAGACACCACACTTGCTAGGTGGTAGTTTTAAATCGGCCGCGGTCCATTAGTACATGTCGGACCCGCGTGTCGCCACTGTGTGATCGCAGACCGAGTGCCACCACAAGGCAGGTCTCGAGATACGGACTAGCACTCGCCCCAGTTGTACGGACGACGTAGCTAGCGACTACACTGACGAAGCCTCGCTCCTTTGCCGAGCAGATAGAATAGCATTCAGCTAAGTCAATGGCTACGACCTAGCAAGGCGCCATTAGTAACATTGCATGTATCTATGGAGTCTCACTTATATCGTCAATAGCGATGTACCAAGGATGGATTAAAGTTAAGTATTCCAGAAGCTACGTACTTTTCTTTATAGCATTCATTACGTATCCTGTTACAGACCTATCTCTTGCCTGCATAAACTAAACGCGTGCCTTTCGGTTACTTCCGTGGCGTGGCTGTCTTGCTACGCCACAACAGTTGGCGACGACGATTAAAACGATTTTCTTCTTTATCCTTACTTGATTAACTTGTGTCATGGCTTCTCCACACTCTCCAGATGTACTGTCCGAATTTTATCGCTTGCAGAATCAGCAGACGCAGGCGTTATTGGATGTTCTTGGACAGCTCGTCCAGGGTCAACGTGCATTGCAAAGCGATGCGGCCGCCGCCGCTTCATCGCTACCGCAGCCACAACATGCAGTTGCACCCCCATTCCGTAATTTTCAAGCAGCTAAGGAAACATGGACGGAGTGGTCACGCCAGTTTGGATTTCATCTCGCCGCCTACAGAATTCAAGGTAACGAGCGGCAGCCTCATTTATTGGCGTGTGTAGGGGTGCAAACGTACCGTGTGATCGTGCAATTATTTCCCCGACGCGACGTAGCAACTCTGTCCTACGAAGAAATTTTGTCTGCTTTAGATGACTATTTCAAGGAAACAGTTAATGTAGTTGCAAAAAGGTATACTTTCTTTTGTACAAAACGTACGACCGGTCAAACTAATAGGGAGTGGGTTGCAACATTGCAAGGCCTTACTCGGGATTGTGCTTTTGAGTGTGAATGTGGACTCCCTTATTCAGATACTATGGTACGTGATGCAATAGCACAGAACATTTCTGATGTTCGTATACGGGAACAGATTTTGAAACTAGTGAATCCCTCCCTTCAGCAAGTGATAGACATATTGGATAGACAAGACACGCTTGACTTTGCTCAGGAATCATTTGCAACTTCGCCAGCCGTGTGTAACATTAACCGGCACGCCGGGCGTGCTGCACGGCCCGGTAAACTGCCCTCGCACACGTCCGCGCAGCTGCCGCCACGCTCTAAACCAGGTGTGCCGCGACAGCATACAAATGCAGTGAAATCATGCCCGCGGTGTGCCACTAGACATTCGCGTGACAATTGCCCGTCACGCCAAGCTATTTGTTTTTACTGTAATACGAAAGGATATGTTCAAAGTGTTTGCCAGAAAAAGCTCAGATCAGACAATCTCAACCATTCCAGGCCCTTTGCTTCGCGCTGGAATCGAACCAAGAATACTCAGGCTCGTGAACCTTCGCCCATGGACATTCATGTAGTTAATTCCACTCCGTCCAGTGCCACTTTCTCTAACAGTGACTGTGTTCGTCCCACGAAAAGTGTGCGTCGACGTCGCCGGAAATCACGTCAATTAGCAAGTGATGCTGTACCTGTATCAGTTCAAATTGCACGCGACAGTCGCTCTTGTCGTCGGCAGGACAATAAACTTTTTGTAGATTTGGACTTTAATGGCAAGGTCATACCATTCCAGCTCGATACCGGAGCTGCTGTTTCATTGATCAATCACGACACGTACAAACAACTGGGCAAACCTCCGTTGCGTGCTGCAAATGTTAAGTTACATAGTTATTCAGGTCAGAATATCCCTGTGTTAGGACAGTGCACTCTTCTTGCAACATACAAGGGACAAACAAAACTTGTGTCATTTTACGTTCTTCGTTCTTCTACTGCAGTGAACTTGTTTGGTTTAGATTTATTTCAGTTGTTTAACATGTCTATAGTAAATCAGGTCCTATCAGTGAATCAGACTGTGCCTTCAGACAGTGTTTCTCGGCTGTGTGAAGAATTTGCAGACATTTTTGCACCGGGCTTAGGTTGCGCTCAGAACTATGAAGCACATTTGGAACTGAAAGTCAACGCGCAACCGAAATTTTTCAGAGCGCGCAATGTTCCTCACGCATTGCGTGATGAGGTCGCAAGAACATTAAACGATTTAGAATCACAAGGAGTAATTGAACGTGTGCAGGCTTCTCTCTGGGCCTCACCCTTAGTAATTTTGCCAAAACCTTCCGGAAAACTGAGACTTTGTGTGGACTTCAAGGCAACAGTGAATCCACAACTAGTGATTGCAACTTTTCCCTTACCCCGCCCGGAAGATCTTTTTGCTAAACTGTGCCCGGGTAAATATTTTTCGAAGTTGGACCTAGCGGATGCGTACTTGCAACTCCCAGTGGACGCCGAATCCCAGCTCGTCTTGGTGGTTAACACGCATCTTGGTTTGTACCGATTCAAAAGACTGCCATTCGGGTGTGCATCCGCCCCTGCATTGTTTCAGCAATATTTACAAACTGTTTGTGCGTCGGTCCCTACTGCAGCGAACTATCTGGACGATATTGTGATCTCCGGAAAGACAGCAGATGAGCATTTAGCACACCTACGAACATTATTTCAAGTGTTGCGACAAAATGGTCTTCGCTTGCGGAAGGACAAGTGTGTGTTTTTTGCTCGTGACTTACCATACCTGGGACATGTAATCAATGCCCAAGGCATACATCCGAGTCCAGAGCACCTCCGTGCCATACAAGACTTGCCTTCGCCGCAGAATTTGATGCAGCTACAGAGTGTACTGGGAAAAATTAATTACTACCACAGGTATATCCCGCGTGCCTCTTCCATTTCAGCTCCACTTCATAGCTTACGCCATAAGGGTGTTCCGTTTGTCTGGACGACGGAATGCGAACGCGCCAGTTGAAATCGGCGTTGCTTTAAAATACTTGCCTTACGCCATTCGATCCCCAGAAACCCCTGTTGTTGATGGTAGATGCATCGGATTTCGGGATCGGTGCTGTGCTTGCGCACAGAGATGGATCGCATGATCGCCCTATTGCCTTTGCGTCCAAATTGCTCTCGTCTGGGCAAAGAAATTATTCACAGATAGAGAAAGAAGCTTTGGCTCTCGTGTTTGGTGTTACTAAGTTCCATGATTTCTTGTATGGTCGTCACTTTACCATCATCACAGACCACAAACCTTTGACGTCGCTTTTTCATCCGAACAAGCCTGTACCTCCACGTACAACGCAGAAATTCATTCGCTGGTCTATTTTCCTCTCGCAGTACCGCTACGATATCTTGTATCGGTCCACTGCTAAGCACGGAAACGCCGATGCGATGTCCCGTTTGCCTGTTGTTGAGGATAGAGCATTCGATTCTTCCGAACTTGCTTGCATGTTCATTGATTCAGAAACCGATGCCGTGGTCGAATCGTTTCCGATTGATTTTCGTCGTGTAGCTACAGCCACAGCTGCTGACCCTGTCCTTGCTACCGTTTTGCGTTTTGTTGCTACGCAATGGCCTTTGTCAAAGTCTCGGATCGAGGATCCGTTGGTTCGCCGATTTTTTGCTCACAAGGAGAGACTTTTTGTTCGACGTGGTGTTTTGTTGTTGCGTTCTGATAATGATCAGTCCAGAGTCGTGGTCCCACGTTCGTTACAGTCCTCTGTTTTACGGCTTCTTCACCAAGGACATTGGGGTATAGTGCGAACGAAACAACTTGCTCGTCAGCACTGTACTTGGTTCGGAATCGCTGCTGCGATTACGAATATGTGTTCTTCTTGCATGGCGTGTGCCGAACAACAATCCGCACCGCCACGGAAAGTCTTTGCATGGCCAAAAGCCACTTCCCCTTGGCAACGCTTGCACATCGATTTTGCTGGTCCATTCTGGAATGCTCGATGGTTGGTTCTGGTAGATGCCTTCAGTAATTTTCCTTTTGTTGTCCGGATGTCTTTCACGACGTCAACTGCCACCATCCAAGCGTTGTCTGCTATCTTTTGCATTGAAGGTCTCCCGCAGACTATTGTTTCCGCAATGGCCCACAATTCATGTCCGCAAAATTTCAGTCATTCTGCCAGGCCAATGGTATTCAACATCTGACATCCGCGCCGTTTTCGCCTCAGTCAAACGGTGCCGCTGAACGATTGGTCCGGACTTTCAAGTCACAGATATTGAAGTTGAAAGAGTCGCATTCTCGGGAGGACGCGTTGTTGCTCTTTTTGTCATCGTATCGCTCTCAGCCCCGAGATGGTCGCACGCCGGCTGAGTTGCTCCACGGTCGTCCTCATCGAACCTTGATGTCTTTGCTGCACCCGCCGCATCAGGTTCCTGTGCAGCGGCAGACTTCTACTTTTGCTCCAGCCGACGTTGTATTCTATCGCAACTATCGAGGTTCACGGCGTTGGCTCGCAGGGCGCATTCTTCGCTGCCTCGGCCGCGCGATGTATTTGGTTTTGGGGGCCTCTGGTGAAGTGCGTCGGCATCTCAATCAGCTGCGCCTCTGTCGTCGCACGGGTTCTGCCGCTCCCCGTCTGCTTTCAGCGACGGTGCCGTCCGGTCAGCGCCCTGGGGACCCATCTACTGGCTCGCCTCATCCCCAGGAGTTACCGACGATGCCTTCCATTTTGCCCCATGGCGACGCGCCGCCGCCGCCCCCGCCGCCTCCGCCGCCGCCGCCTGTCCTCCTGCCGGCGCCGCCCGCAGTGGACGCTTCGCTGCAGCCGCCAAGCGCCTCCCTGGGTCACGCGCCGCCGATCGCTTCCCGTGACCAGCCGTCCTCCGCCATGGAACTCTTGCCCGCTCCGGACCACATGGCGTCTTCGCGCGTCGGATACCCCGACGCAGTGGAGGTCGACCCTTCGGCCCCTCCTGTCTCTTTATGGGCGCATACACCGCATGTTGACGTGCTCCCTGGACTAGGTTTTCAGGCGTTTCCTAGATCCCCTCGGACCGAATGGCCGGGTGTGGGTGGCACAGCCTCGCCTGTCGTTAGGCTCCCAACCTCATCGCATACGTCAACATGGGGTCCTCCCCACGGTGGGCGGAAGCCTTATAACACGACCGTTCGCCGATTTGCGGGGGAGGAATGTGGTGTCACCGCCAGACACCACACTTGCTAGGTGGTAGTTTTAAATCGGCCGCGGTCCATTAGTACATGTCGGACCCGCGTGTCGCCACTGTGTGATCGCAGACCGAGCGCCACCACAAGGCAGGTCTCGAGATACGGACTAGCACTCGCCCCAGTTGTACGGACGACGTAGCTAGCGACTATACTGACGAAGCCTCGCTCCTTTGCCGAGCAGATAGTTAGAATAGCCTTCAGCTAAGTCAATGGCTACGACCTAGCAAGGCGCCATTAGTAACATTGCATGTATCTATGGAGTCTCACTTATATCGTCAATAGCGATGTACCAAGGATGGATTAAAGTTAAGTATTCCAGAAGCTACGTACTTTTCTTTATAGCATTCATTACGTATCCTGTTACAGACCTATCTCTTGCCTGCGTAAACTAAACGCATGCCTTTCGGTTACTTCCGTGGCGTGGCTGTCTTGCTACGCCACAACATTTTCGATGTATTTTTACTTCGTTTGTATTTTGAGATGATTATGAACGTTACGGAAAATTATCTCACATGCTTTATGCTGAATGAGAAACACTGAATCATCCGTTTTTCTTTCCCTGCGTTGTAATGATATAATGGCGGCGTCAACAGCCTTCTAAAACGCCGGAAGCTGAAACTTAATTCATTCTGGATTAATGATAATCGAATGCCTCAAATGAATACATAGCCCACAAGGCGACGTCATAAACCATCAGGGTAGAACGCCGCATAAAAACCAAACGTGCGCGCTCGTCTCCCCCTCTGAAGAACCGTATAGGACACTCACGACAAGCATTTCGCTAAAGAGCTGTCTCGTAAGAGAGCTGAGAATTGGCAGTGTCGTAGCAAGTGTTTGTCAACACTGTGAGACTGCATTTATTTCCGGGTGTAGCCCGGCATTACGTCGCTAAATTCACTTGGAATTCGTTTTTCACATCGAAGACTCATACGATATAATCCACTGTAAGATGAGACTCTTAGAAAGTATATTTAATTTCTGGACTCCAAGAACGGCATTCTTCACATAACACCTGTTTGTGTGTTTAATGTTGCGTTTTGAGGCTCAGACAATATCATAATGACTATAGTCCGCCTGTTGCCGCCAGTGTGTCGTCAGCTCAGCGATTCCGTCATGCGTTGCGATGCTGGTGCTGTATGAAATGGCAGTTCCAATCTCGGTGAAGGCCGCTGAACACAACGTTTTATTTTCCATTTTAACTAATGGAGTTGCAAACTGCTAAATCTGAAGAATGCCTTACAGATAAATCTTCTTGCAATTTCGACTTAGTAAATTATGTTAATATCATGAGTGTCTGTTTTGCAAATGTCAGGTGCTTCACTGTAAAATAGTTTCCGAAAAGATTCAAACCTACTGCCAACGATTCGAATTTGAGCTTTGTTCGTCATATAGGTCTAACATGTCAGGAGGTCGTTTATGAAGTGAACATGTAGATAAATATAGTTTCTCTCTTCTAAATTTTGCAATAGCATTTAACTGTAGACGTTTGCTGACACCGGCGTTATCAATTCCTTTCCATTCTATGAAACCTCAAAATCGATAACTTTTTCTGGTTTAAATCTGACGACCTTAACTATCACTTCCGATCAACGTTAAATACTTCCTGAATCCATACATGGAACTCCAAATGTGCAGTGTTCCTGCACTGCTACAGAGCATGCATTGGAAGGTATTCACACAGTTTATCGCATAGACTTACCATAAGGAATGAAACAAAAACTGTAATACACTTTACACCACAGACGCTCACTCTGGCTTGAGGAAAACATCCGAATATTGGCCAAAAGTTGCACAAATAATGGCCTTTGAAAGGAAAAGAAAGAGGTATGAAGCATTTATAAATTCATCAAATGTAGTGAGGTGGTTTAATTTCGTCCAAGTCTGTCAAATTAATTTCGGACCATACGCAGCTCTTGCCGATTAATGTAATACAGTCATAGACTGTGGGGCTGGTCCCGGCGGAGGTTCGAGTCCTCCCTTGGGCATGGGTGTGTTTGTTTGTCCTTACGATAATTCAGATTACGTAGTGTGTAAGCTTAGGGACTGATGACCTTAGCAGCTAAGTCCCACAAGATTTCACACACATCTGAACATTTTTGAATGTAATACAGTACCCATGTACTAATCAGGGCGTCGGTCTATGTTGCTTTCGAGCGTGAATGGAAATCGTAGAAATCTTCTATGGAGCAACATTTAATAATAATAAAGCGTTTTAAATTATCAATAGCGATGAGCGGTAGCAGGCGCTTTCGATAAAGAACGGGGGAGTGCTGCGCCGCTGCCGTCGCCACGGCCTCTGCCGGTAGCCAGCAAATGGATCCCGGAGCTTTGCCACATGCGACGTCCAGACGAGGACACTCTGCAAGAAATCTGCCGCAAAATGGTTACTGGATAAAAGTTTGTTATCGGTGTGATAGAAAGTGAAATAGATTGAATCTGCATTAGCATTACATTCATGTCTTCAGCATTCAGTTGGAAGAGGCTATAAAATTTTTTTGTGCCAGCTAGTTTCGATCCACAGACGTTGTAGACAGAAACAACGCATGGTACCACTATACCATGGGCGCAAACAGCGTATGGTTTCTCTTATATTGGACAAGACTTCCTCCAGGAAATGCCGCAATCTACAGTGTTGCCAGATTGTGCAGATTGCCGGACTTAGAGAATTAGCGAGTTGGCCAGTTTATTTGTCCCACGTCGCGATCGGCGCGGACTTAGCCTCTGCAGGGGCCGGCCGCCGGTCGAGTTTTATGTCAAAGAGTGTACATGTGCGTCAGTGAAAAAGACCAATAAAAAGGTGTTAGCATGTGGACGTAATGTGCTGTTCCAGTCTCTTCTGTTCCTAAGGACCATCACCATTCCCTTTGGATACCTACTTAATTCGGTGCTCTCCGATACACACGATCGAACAGCGGAGGAGTGGTACTCAAGCGTCAACTTTAGGTTACAATATCTCAGGATGTAATTAACATTTTACAATGCAACAAACGTCACTGATTACGTATTTGTTTATATGTTCAGATGTGCTAACAAAACTAATGGGGTGCCATTTTTAAAAAACGTAGGTTTGTGTTAAAAACATACTTCCGTGCATTTTTTTATGGTTTGTATTAACCAATTACAGTAGCCCCTCTCCTCATGTTCGGTCTGTGGAATCGATTCGTCAGTATTTGATGTGGTTTACGAAATATATCCAGCTGTAATGTTAGGTGACTCACCCTATATATATATATATATATATATATATATATATATATATATATATATATATATCTGTGTGTGTGTGTATGTGTGTAATTTATAATAATACTGTACTTAGGATGTAGTATTTAAAAATGATCACGGTCTTTCTTTGTCTTTACTGCACCTGTAAAATATTTCCCAAATAAAGCTTTTTGATATGCAATAAATTCGGCTTGTATCTCCTTGAAACGGACGGGTACCTCACAATGCTCTGGTTTTCAAACGCAAATTTAACCTGTTTCTCTTTTAATTCTGTGTTCATCCAGAAACAAAGGTACCACTCTAAATCATCAATATGTACACTATGCTCACATAGAAAGCTTACAACATCATTGTACAAAGATTCAATGCTTGACAACCAACAACTCAGTATTTCCAACTGCAAGGCATAATGCAATATCTACATCGTATAACTTCGTAACTGGGCGCACCATTGATAAACACATTTGTCACCTAAATTCACACATAGTGCAGAGCCATTATACACAGTTATAATAGATGTCTCACCAGTAAGGTGAATGTCTGGGGGTGGGGGGGGGGGGGGGGGATAGAGCGCTTTGCACGACATATTCGGTAACTGAAACCTAAGTAGGAAAATGGTTGATGTTATCGGTGCCATATACTCCAAAGGAGGAAACGAAGAAGTTGGGTAACATGGTACCAGGGCCGATAGAAAGAGACCGAGACCACTTAACCAGCTATAATTGCCAAAAAGGTCAACAATTGTACAAGTTGGTTACCTGCAGCCATTCAAAGGTGTGCCAGAAGCGATTCCATGGAACGTGGGAATGAAACTGCATTTTCAGTTTCTATCTTTACATGAAAGCCTCAGTCATGATGTGCTTCTATACCCCCATTTACATGTATCATTCTACTAAGAGTTAGATTGTATATAGAACTGAAACGCATGGGCACTCTTGATACCTTCTTATCCACGGCATCTGTGCTCTGCTCCTGCACTACCATGGGGATGCCCTGGTGGGAGGAGTCATAAGTTGGTGACCAGTACTGACCACCATCTTGCTGTTGTTTAGGACCACCAGCAGTATTCAAGACATCGGGAACAGGCGGGGCATCCTCATCACCCAAATGAGTGGGACAGACAATAATAGCTTCTTGTCCTGCTACAGCATGCTGGCAATGTATGCCACAGGAGCCTACATGGTTGCTAAAGGATTGGACATGCTGGAGGTTGCTGCTGCTGCAGGTCCAGAGGTCAGTGCATGTCTCAACAAGATGGCGGCTGAAGTTGCTGCAGGTCTGGATGCGGAAGACGTGTTGGTGCTTGCCCCTGCAAGCCTCGACATGTCTAGGGTTACTGCTGAACGAGGAGGAGGAAGTGTTACATATGGAGCAAGACACAAAAACAACCAATAATAATGTTAACTACAGACAAAGATTTGTATGATATAGGATACTTAATTTTCCGTTTCTTCCTGTTCTGCTGGGCTGTGCTGGATCTCGACTCCTGCTGCTTTTGCTTCATGGCTCTTTTTCTGCTGCTGCTCCTGCTGGCTGACTGAGTGAGACTGAGGCCATGGAGCTGCAGAGCCCGCTTTATATCTCCTCCGATGATGTCACCAGATACTACCATCCTATTGGCTGAAGCCTATCATGTGACCAGATTCAGTGTTCCTATTGGTTCCCGCCCTTTTTCTGGACCACGATCTTGGATTACGTCACGGGAGGGCAGGGAGAGGGCCAACAGCGTCCTGTGGTGATGCGGTTGTGAACTAGGTCAGTTGCACTCTTGCCCTCAAGGTGAACACACTGGATGGAGCTAATGTCTATGAAAATTCAAATTGTTTAACCCTTTGACTGCTGGGGACATGTTAACTCGTCATGCCTCGCTGTTCCCCTGGCGCGCCTGACATGTTTAAGCGCTGCCCTACGGTTTTCTCTACAGTGCCAAGGACGTGTTAACGTGTACCGTGCCACTGGCCTTTTCACCGCTAGAGACGAGTTTAGGCGCGCTAAACACAGTTAACTAAGCGCAACAGACGTGTAAACACACAGAGTTGTCTTTCCACCCTGCTCTTCCATTAGCTGTCCAGTGGTCTGACTGTATAGTCCGAGAGTGCGTATATGTTTCTTGCTATTGTCCCTCTTTGCAGAATTCGACTTGGCTTCCCGTGTTTTCGTCAGTTTTCTTGTTTTCTACGGGAGAACTTTTACGTCGCCGTAGTTGCACAGATAAAGAAATCCTGGATATGCTCATTAGGAGCGACAGTGAGTGTGAATTATCTGAAGTTGCTAGCAGTGATGAGTCTTCAACAGAATCTCGAAGCTGTAGCCCTCAGCCCTTTACATCAGAGGGGAGAGCAAGAATTACAGTTCCGAGGAATCAGAAACTGACAGTGAAACGGTTCGGAAAAGAGCGAGCTTAAGTGACAAGTCTGACCAGAAACCATTACTTTGCTGACTCGAGTTCAGGACATAAATTTCAGCTAGATACTGACCCAAGAATTCTTTCATTTTTTGTGATATTTATGTCTGAAGAACTGTTGCAATTTATTGCAGACGAAACAAATCGTTCTTATGTTTAGACCAGAGAAAATACTACAGAATCTCTGAATTCTCGACTGTCAAAGTGGAAAGACACTGGAATTAAGGAATGTATTGTTTTGTTGCTATTTGCCTCCTAACGGCACAAGTTAAGAAGTTAAAATTAAGCAATTACTGGTCCAGAGATACAGTTTAGAACACACCAGTTTTCAGGCAAATTATGTCCCGAGACCGTTTTTGTCTACTTCTGAGAATGCTACACTTCGATGATAACTCTGCGAGTACTGCAGGCAGCAGTTTATTTAAAATTATGACGATTGTTGACAGAGTTCGTATGACGTTTCGTAATTCATTTCGTCCACATCACAAGCTTTGTATAGATGAAAGTCTCTTGCTAACCAAAGGACGATTATCTTTTAAGCAATTTATTCCAACCAAGCAAAGTAGATTCGGGACATAGACATTTGTACTGTGTTACTGTCAGAGAGAGTATATTTTATTGTATATACAGGCGCAGCAACAGAAATTGGGTTCCACAATTTAGGGAAAAGTGGCGACATAGTGCAACTCTTATGGGGCCATATTTGGAACAGGGTCGTATTCTATATGTCGATATCTGGTACTCCAACCCAGACCTGTTCCTCTGGTTTCACAACCATGGAACAGCTACATATGTCACTGTTTGTGAGAATAGGCGCAACATGCCAAAACAACAGAAAAAATTAAAACGAGGAGAAACCGAGTTTATGTCCACTGACAAGATCCTTGCTATCAAGTGGTGGATAAGAGACAGGTGTGCATGTTGACCACAAGTTACGCAACACAAATCGTTGAAACAGAGAAGACTTACAGAAATCCTGGCGGAAAAATAAAGAAACCGCATTGTATTGTAGATTACAATTCGAGTATCAATACTAGGAATAGGAACAATATACATAAAGATTTAAAATCACTTACTCTTGCCAGAAAGGAGTCCAGTATTCAGCAATGCATATTTTCAATAAGTTACCACCAACCATTAAGTGTTTAGTTTCAGACAAGGCACAATTTAAACATAATTTAAAAGAATTTTTGGTGGCCAACTCCTTCTATTCCATCCATGAGTTTCTCAACAAGTACAGTAGACCATTTTAATGAAAATTTATTATACTTTAATTTTTGACAATACTTGGTTGTAATAGCCAAGAAACTAGCAAATGTCTGAATGATGGATTTAATGAAAGCAGATGTAAGTATTAAAGCTGTAAATATTAAACCTGTAATATTTAATTCATGTACATCATTTTACTGTTTATTGACTGAGGATCATTAAAATTAATGAAACTCAAGTTTTTCTAATTACATTTTTGTAATGTGTTTAACTGACATGTTCCACACCCAGGAGGATTCCCTCTTTTATGGGTCTACGGAATGAATAATTAATCTAATCTAATCTAATCTAATCTATGGCTGCAGTTGACCGCTGTGACATGTTACTGAGCTCAGTGGGATCAGTACGTAAGACTGTGAACTGGTACAAGAAATATTTTTTTCACATTCTGGATTTGTGCATTCTATATGCTCATGCTCTCCACCGGTCGGTAACAGGGCGAATAATGCCACTCGCAGATTTTCATCTTTCTCTCTTAAGGGAGATTATAGAAAAATATGCCACAGAACGGGAAAAAGCTGGTATGGGAAGGCGCTACGGTGACGAGACTCTCCTGCGATTTACAAGGAGACATTTTCCGGCTGTTGTGAATTAACATTCGCAGAAAAGTACGCAAATGCGCATATCCGTGTTTTGTACTGAACAGAAAGTGCGCCAGGAAACCAAATACCAACGCAAAACTTGGAACGTTCCATTGTGTGTTGTACCCTGCTTTGAGACTTGTCATATAAAGAAGCATTACTAATCATTGGGAACTAAATCTGAGAAAATGTATTGACACTTATGAATGAATCACTAAAAAAAGGCAAAAAGTCTAAAAAAAATATAAATCTATTTTTAATTCTCCAGTGCCGGTCCAAAGAAGGATGGGAAATAGATGCAACAGATGTAAAATTATTCAACAAATGCCTGAGTTCTTCATATGTAACAGTTTGCTGGCAAATGAACAGACTTTTTGATTGGGATGGCACAATGTCTGTACTGTGGCAAATGTAATTACGCTGTACCTTGCGCCAGTGTAACAAAACCCGTATATTAATCTAAGTACTATACATTTAAATTATTAACACATAACATAGACAGTTATATTCTTTTATCCTTATTTGTACAAATATAGATCACGTTTGGTCTACTTGTACAAAACCTGTTTTCCATAACTGATTTCCAACGCCCTTGATCAACCAGAAATAATATGCCAAACTTTAAACTCTATTCTCAGTGCGATTTTTCTTGTTCCTTTGCCTCTGTTGTTAGCCAATATTGGAAATTAAACTCACTGTTCTGGGGAGGGTGGGGGGCTTAAAATTGGTTGTTCGAATGAGACTGGCTTTGAAGCATTAACAGAAAATGGCTTTCATCTTTTCATAAAAGTCAACATCTTTTCGACTAATTTGTAGATTATTGGAAAATAGTAAGGGAATAAAAATTTTTATCCCATATCTTTGTGCTATCAATCTATTGCACTCTAAATTTCATTTCCATCATGCGTTCACTCTACTAGATATGCGAATCCAAAGTTTACATTGTTTTTAGGCCTGATTTTCGCGCCCATCCTTTATTCCAGTAATACAGCTTGGAATGGTTTATAGAACATAGTTTTTTAGTAAAATCAGACCGAAAATACCGCATTTTTTACTTTTTCACAAAATCTTGCATTTTGCGCGTAATTCATTCAGTACTAGAAGGTGCCATGCAAATGAAACTTTATATTTGAGAGCCTTACGTTGTAAGGTTGTTAAATGCCAAGTTTCACGTTCGTCATAGCATTAGTTAAAGAGATGCAAGAAACCAAACTTCGAAATTTTTTCAGGCGCCTATTTTTCTGGCCGATTTTACGTACAATTTTCTGTCTCAATATGACTCGTAACATTCTTTTCAATATTATTCTTAAGAGAACGCTTAAAGTCGTACAAGATGGCCGAATTTGATTTCTTTACAAAAACTATTGACCGAGATATTACAGCTCAAAGTGGCCAAAAATTCACGCTGACTGCGCGAGACATGATCAGTCCAGTAGTATTCAGCACAGGGCGTTTTGGGCAGCGCGGGCTGCTCCGGTCCCGGCGGCGGCTCCGTGAGACAGACACTTAGCACAGGTAGCTGCGTTACGTCGCAGGCAGCGGCGCCACAGCGACAAGATGATGTCGCGCCTCCAGCAGTCTAAGGGTCAAACAAACAATATACCGCAGTACGTACAAAATAAAGACATCCATCCATCCTGTCCAGCAGTCCAGCACAGAGAAGTCCTTTTCCCACCAATTTCCAGATAGGTGAGGAGAGGGGAGGGGAGAGGGGTGGAGGGGAGGAGGTGGAGTTAGGTTAGTGGAGGTAGCCCACCTGAACTTCTTTCCAGCCAGAATCTGAACTTCCCACCATGACGTCAGTGCAACATTGCCACATCTATAGCCGCCATCTTGAAGAAATTTTGGCAACAATGTTGGGTGGGGTGACTCCAGATTTATCCCACTACTGACATCAATGAGTGTAATGGACATTGCTGTCAAATAATAAGAGAAACGCAATGTGTTTTTATTTTAAAATTTGTGTCTTGAAGCCAGTAAGTGAAAAAATGAACTTTGTTGTTGTTAATGTTGAAGAATGAAATGTAATGTTCTTTTCCGACTAAAATTTATATGTAGAATACGTTTAGTGTTTTTTTTTGTTTTTTTCCCATGCCTTCTGTAATATATTATATATTTTATCACTAACCAGTGCTCCTAGATGTAACAGTTAGGACATAGACTTAGTGGATGGGGAGTTGCCACTAAATACAAAATTAGTACATGTATTCTCTAACTAAATTATTGGCATACCTGTAATTGGGCTCTTGCACTTCAGTAGTAGATTCAGCATTAGTTATGTTAAATGCTAACAGTGTTACCAGCAGATGTGTGCCTGCTTTGAGTAATAGAACGATCAATCCTGGAGATGAGTGCAATATTTGACTCAAGCATCTACACCCAGTAAACTGGGAGAAATAAATAAATAAAAATATGGTAATTCAGTTGTAACATCAATTGTGTCAATTCCACTCATTTTGCCTCTAAAATAAATTTTCACATAACCACTTTCAAGGAACTGTAAGTCCACTGCACTCAAGTATAAAAATCTCGATGGGAGAAACAACTTTTCAACTTCCACCTCTACCAATATTGCCCACCTATTAGATGTAGATATTTTCTTAGCCTCGATTACTGGAAATTTTTCATTCATACGCAGTGTCGGAAGATTTGCGAAGGGCTTCACGTCGCGAGTTCCACTGTCGATGCTGTTGAGTTTTCCTAAGGAAGGATTCTTATCTTGAAATACACTCCTGGAAATTGAAATAAGAACACCGTGAATTCATTGTCCCAGGAAGGGGAAACTTTGACACATTCCTGGGGTCAGATACATCACATGATCACACTGACAGAACCACAGGCACATAGACACAGGCAACAGAGCATGCACAATGTCGGCACTAGTACAGTGTATATCCACCTTTCGCAGCAATGCAGGCTGCTATTCTCCCATGGAGACGATCGTAGAGATGCTGGATGTAGTCCTGTGGAATGGCTTGCCATGCCATTTCCACCTGGCGCCTCAGTTGGACCAGCGTTTGTGCTGGACGTGCAGACCGCGTGAGACGACGCTTCATCCAGTCCCAAACATGCTCAATGGGGGACAGATCCGGAGATCTTGCTGGCCAGGGTAGTTGACTTACACCTTCTAGAGCACGTTGGGTGGCACGGGATACATGCGGACGTGCATTGTCCTGTTGGAACAGCAAGTTCCCATGCCGGTCTAGGAATGGTAGAACGATGGGTTCGATGACGGTTTGGATGTACCGTGCACTATTCAGTGTCCCCTCGACGATCACCAGTGGTGTACGGCCAGTGTAGGAGATCGCTCCCCACACCATGATGCCGGGTGTCGGCCCTGTGTGCCTCGGTCGTATGCAGTCCTGATTGTGGCGCTCACCTGCACGGCGCCAAACACGCATACGACCATCATTGGCACCAAGGCAGAAGCGACTCTCATCGCTGAAGACGACACGTCTCCATTCGTCCCTCCATTCACGCCTGTCGCGACACCACTGGAGGCGGGCTGCACGATGTTGGGGCGTGAGCGGAAGACGGCCTAACGGTGTGCGGGACCGTAGCCCAGCTTCATGGAGACGGTTGCGAATGGTCCTCGCCGATACCCCAGGAGCAACAGTGTCCCTAATTTGCTGGGAAGTGGCGGTGCAGTCCCCTACGGCACTGCGTAGGATCCTACGGTCTTGGCGTGCATCCGTGCGTCGCTGCGGTCCGGTCCCAGGTCGACGGGCACGTGCACCTTCCGCCGACCACTGGCGACAACATCGATGTACTGTGGAGACCTCACGCCCCACGTGTTGAGCAATTCGGCGGTACGTCCACCCGACCTCCCGCATGCCCACTATACGCCCTCGCTCAAAGTCCGTCAACTGCACATACGGTTCACGTCCACGCTGTTGCGGCATGCTACCAGTGTTAAAGACTGCGATGGAGCTCCGTATGCCACGGCAAACTGGTTGACACTGACGGCGGCGGTGCACAAATGCTGCGCAGCTAGCGCCATTCGACGGCCAACACCGCGGTTCCTGGTGTGTCCACTGTGCCGTGCGTGTGATCATTGCTTGTACAGCCCTCTCGCAGTGTCCGGAGCAAGTATGGTGGGTCTGACACACTGGTGTCAATGTGTTCTTTTTTCCATTTCCAGGAGTGTATAAATTATATTCACTCACTATGATTGTAGTGTATAACTGTGAGCAGTATTAGCACATGCATGTCATCAAGCCCTGTGACTGTAGAATAATGGGTGTGTTGCTTTGGTTAAACTACACTATGCATGCTGAAATGGCACTGTTTAATACTGTTGCCATGGCAGCTGGTGCTCCATGGGCCGTAGATGACAGGGGTGAGCGATGGCTGCATAGAGGTGTACAGACGAATAGATGTACAACTGCTGAGCAACCGATAGCCCAGGGCACATACCACCAGTGTGTGTGTGTGTGTGTGTGTGTGTGTGTGTGTGTGTGTGTTTGTGGAGAGGTGTGCAGATGAATAGATGTACAACTGTTGAGCAACCAACAGCCCAGGGCACATACCACCAGTGTGTGTATGTGTGTAACTTTTCCAGTTCCATATTTCATTATCTTGACACGTCCTGACAGTCCAGCTTATGCAAAAAAGGAACAATCGCATGATATTATTTTTTGTCGCTCGAAAGCAGTCGGCCTGCACATACATAATTTCGGAGACTCATAAAAGACCACAGCATTCTTCGTTCGCACTACTGAGAGTGCAGTGCACTTAGTACTGCCAACCCTATCGCAACCCTATCATATATTGGATAATTGGCATTTCACTGTACGCTGAAGCCTGCATTGGAATGTGGCTGCAGGCTGTCACTACCAACGTCATATACATTGCAAATACATATTCACAGCACCTGAATATTTAGCATAAATGTATTACATAGTCTCATTATTTATGGAGCGCTTACAGAAAATCTCCAGTACTTTGCTGCCAGCACACACACACACACACACACACACACACACACACACACACACACACACACACACACACATACATATATATATATATATATATATATATATATATATATATATATATATATATATATATATACATACAGGGCTATTACAAATGATTAAAGTGATTTCATAAATTCACTGTAGCTCCATTCATTAACATATGGTCACGACACACTACAGATACGTAGAAAAACTCGTAAAGCTTTGTTCGGCTGAAGCCGCACTTCAGGTTTCTGCCACCAGAGCGCTCGAGAGCGTAGTGAGACAAAATGGCGACAGGAGCCGAGAAAGCGTATGTCGTGCTTGAAATGTACTCACATCAGTCAGTCATAACAGTGCAACGACACTCCAGGACGAAGTTCAACAAAGATCCACCAACTGCTAACTCCATTCGGCGATGGTATGCGCAGTTTAAAGCTTCTGGATGCCTCTGTAAGAGGAAATCAACGGGTCGGCCTGCAGTGAGCGAAGAAACGGTTGAACGCGTGCGGGCAAGTTTCATGCGTAGCCGCGGAAGTCGACGAATAAAGCAAGCAGGGAGCTAAACGTACCACAGTCGACGGTTTGGAAAATCTTACGGAAAAGGCTAAAGCAGAAGCATTTCTTAAACAGGAGATTGGAAAACCGATGGATCGGTCGTGGTGGAGATCATGGCCTCCACACTCTCCCGACTTAACCCCATGCGATTTCTTTCTGTGGGGTTATGTGAAAGATTCAGTGTTTAAACCTCCTCTACCAAGAAACGTGCCAGAACCGCGAGCTCGCATCAACGATGCTTTCGAACTCATTGATGGGGACATGCTGCACCGAGTGTGGGAGGAACTTGATTATCGGCTTGATGTCTGCCGCATCACTAAAGGGGCACATATCGAACATTTGTGAATGCCTAAAAAAACTTTTTGAGTTTTTGTATGTGTGTGCAAAGCATTGTGAAAATTTCTCAAATAATAAAGTTATTGTAGAGCTGTGAAATCGCTTCAATCATTTGTAATAACCCTGTATATATATATATATATATATATATATATATATATATATATATATATATATATACAAAGGTATGGCAGGGACCCACGTAAGTAAATATAATAAGACATTGCAAATATTGTTTTCAACACAAACATGTTTTTTCTACACTCCTGGAAATGGAAAAAAGAACACATTGACACCGGTGTGTCAGACCCACCATACTTGCTCCGGACACTGCGAGAGGGATGTACAAGCAATGATCACACGCACGGCACAGCGGACACACCAGGAACCGCGGTGTTGGCCGTCGAATGGCGCTAGCTGCGCAGTATTTGTGCACCGCCGCCGTCAGTGTCAGCCAGTTTGCCGTGGCATACGGAGCTCCATCGCAGTCTTTAACACTGGTAGCATGCCGCGACAGCGTGGACGTGAACCGTATGTGCAGTTGACGGAATTTGAGCGAGGGCGTATAGTGGGCATGCGGGAGGCCGGGTGGACGTACCGCCGAATTGCTCAACACGTGGGGCGTGAGGTCTCCACAGTACATCGATGTTGTCGCCAGTGGTCGGCGGAAGGTGCACGTGCCCGTCAACCTGGGACCGGACCGCAGCGACGCACGGATGCACGCCAAGACCGTAGGATCCTACGCAGTGCTGTAGGGGACCGCACCGCCACTTCCCAGCAAATTATGGACACTGTTGCTCCTGGGGTATCGGCGAGGACCATTCGCAACCGTCTCCATGAAGCTGGGCTACGGTCCCGCACACCGTTAGGCCGTCTTCCGCTCACGCCCCAACATCGTGCAGCCCGCCTCCAGTGGTGTCGCGACAGGCGTGAATGGAGGGACGAATGGAGACGTGTCGTCTTCAGCGATGAGAGTCGCTTCTGCCTTGGTGCCAATGATGGTCGTATGCGTGTTTGGCGCCGTGCAGGTGAGCGCCACAATCAGGACTGCATACGACCGAGGCACACAGGGCCAACACCCGGCATCATGGTGTGGGGAGCGATCTCCTACACTGGCCGTATACCACTGGTGATCGTCGAGGGGACACTGAATAGTGCACGGTACATCCAAACCGTCATCGAACCCATCGTTCTACCATTCCTAGACCGGCAAGGGAACTTGCTGTTCCAACAGGACAATGCACGTCCGCATGGATCCCGTGCCACCCAACGTGCTCTAGAAGGTGTAAGTCAACTACCCTGGCCAGCAAGATCTCCGGATCTGTCCCCCATTGAGCATGTTTGGGACTGGATGATGCGTCGTCTCACGCCGTCTGCACGTCCAGCACGAACGCTGGTCCAACTGAGGCGCCAGGTGGAAATGGCATGGCAAGCCGTTCCACAGGACTATATCCAGCATCTCTACGATCGTCTCCATGGGAGAATAGCAGCCTGCATTGCTGCGAAAGGTGGATATACACTGTACTAGTGCCGACATTGTGCATGCTCTGTTGCCTGTGTCTATGTGCCTGTGGTTCTGTCAGTGTGATCATGTGATGTATCTGACCCCAGGAATGTGTCAATAAAGTTTCCCCTTCCTGGGACAATGAATTCACGGTGTTCTTATTTCAATTTCCAGGAGTGTATATGGCTACCCCATATTATTCCATGCGCAATCAATAACATGAGAAATCACAATAACAATGGCGTTGGTTGCATCACAATACGTGAATTACATCCCGGGAAATTGGAATACAAAGTTGCCTAATGAAATGAACGAAATGTGACACTTTTGCACTTCCTGCAATGCAAGCGTGACCCGCATGCTGCTCATAATCGTTGTTGTGAACGTCGTTGCGATCGAGGCCTTGATGTAGCGCCACGTGATATTGGCAGTATCTATGCCTGTGCAGAATACACGCCACACTTGTTCGAGGGATTCCCATCTGCCTCTCCATTTCATGAATACTTGCATGAGGGTTTATTGCAGTGGCCGCCAGAACAGCTACTTCTGCTGCTTCATGTGTTATGCCTCTGCTCCGGATCCACATTTGTGGAGATAATCACCCCGTTGCGTGAAGCCTTCTAACAATATTCATGACGGTACAGCAGATCGGACGAAGTATATTAGAGTACCTGCGTTGCATGTGTGCCATTTTGGTGGAATTCTCCATACAGTAATATCATATCAACCATTTCCTGGTTTGGGAATACCATGGCGCATGTTTAGACTGGATGCACTGCTAAATTAATATCACGATAACAACAGTGACACCAGTTACAGTGTACAGTACGCTGGTGCCATGAACCTGTACGTAGTTCCACACAGAAGAACCTGCTTCATAGTGAGACGTCCGCCACTGGTAGCTAAGTGCTCAGCGCGACGGAATGTCGTGCCTAACGGCCCGGGTTCGATTCCCAGCTGGGTCGGAGGTTTTCTCCACTCAGGGACTGGGTTTGTGTTGCCCTTATCATCATCATTTCATCCCCATCGACACGCAAGTCGCTGAAGAGTAGTCAACTCAACTCGAAAGACTTGCACCAGTGGAACGGTCTACCAGATGGGAGGCCGTAGCCACACGGCATTTCCATAGTGGGCCATTCACACACACAGCACTGATTGCGGCCCATTCCTGTACATAGCTACAGAGGCGAAAGGTTGACCTGGGCAGTGTAACAGGCTGGTGTACACCGGCTGGTACTGTTCTGTAGTCTGTACATAAATACAGGGTGACAGTTATTGAACTATGTGAAATACAATCGTCGTAACTTCTGAACGGTTTGTGTTAGGACGTGGGGGCATGATGGGAATTAGTATGCGCATAATGGTTTGGTTTAGCGACGAAGCCCATTTTCATTTGGACGTCAATTAGCTAAATTGACGCATTTGGGGGACTGAGAATCCGCATTTCGCGATCGAGAAGCCTCTTTACCCCCGAAGGGTAACTGTGTGGTTGTGCAATGTCCAGTCGCGGAAATCCCTTGATGGCACGGTGAGTACTGAATGGTATGTGAAGATTTTGGAAGATGATTTAATTCCCATTATCCAAAGTGACCCTGATTCCGACAAGATGAGGTTCATGCAAGACGGAGCTCGACCCCATCGAAACAGGGATGCCCTGGAGGAGCACTTTGGGGACTGCATTCTGGCTTTGAAGTAACCAGAGGCCATTGGCATTGGCTTCGAGTGGCCGCAATATTCTCCGGATCTGAACACATGCTACTCCTTTTTGCGTAGCTATATTAAAGACAAGATGTACAGCAATAACTCCAAACCACTACTGAGCTTAAAACAGCCATTCAGGTGGTCATTGGAAGCATCGATGTTCCGACACTTCAGCGGGCATGCAGAATTTCACTATCGTCTACGCCACACCATCACCAGTGATGGTAGGCATATCGAAGATGTCATAACCTAAATCCGAATATCTGTAATGACGTTTACATGTTGAATAAAGTGTGTGCAAGCCGTAATTTGTAACTAATTTACTTTTTTTCATATAATCCAATAATTGTATGCACGAGGGACACAGTTATGTAAATATCAGGGTTTGTGGGAGGAATCCCTATTATTACCTTTGGCCGTTGTGATAACAGTGAAAGAAAGAACAAGTATGTCAATCACACCTCGATTTCGAGCAACGCGCGGGTCACGCTTGCATCACGGGAAGTGGAATAGCGGCGCGTTTCGTTCATTCCACGCGTCAAATTCGCGTACTAATTTCTCGGGATGTTGTTGTTGTTGTTGTTGTGGTCTTCAGTCCTGAGACTGGCTTGATGCAGCTCTCCATGCTACCCTATCCTGTGCAAGCTTCTTCATCTCCCAGTACCTACTGCAGCCTACATCCTTCTGAATCTGCTTAGTGTAGTCATCTCTTGGCCTTCCTCTACCATTTTTACCCTCCACGCTGCCCTCCAATACTAAACTGGTGATCCCTTGATGTCTCGGGATGTAACTGACGTATTACGATGCAACCAACGCCATTATTATTGAGATTTCTCATGTTATTGATTGCGTATGGAATAATATACGGTGTCCATTAAAAAAAAAAAAAACTTAAGTTTGTGTTGGAACCAATATTGCCGGCCGTTGTGGCCGAGCGGTTCTAGGCGCTACAGTCTGGAACCGCGCGACCGCTACGGTCGCAGGTTCGAATCCTGCCTCGGGCGTGGATGTTTGTGATGTCCTTAGGTTAGTTAGGTTCAAGTAGTTCTAAGTTCTAGGGGACTGATGACCTCACATGTTAAGTCCCATAGTACTCAGAGCCATATTTTTGAACCAATATTCGCACACAGCTTAGAACGTCTCATAGTATTTATTTTCGTGAGCCCTGCCGTAGATTCATACCTGCGAAAGCCGTAAGCCGTTTGTCAGTATCTGCCGCGGTTCCAGAGATATTGGCGGTGAAAAGTTTATGCGGGACATCCTATATACAGGGTGTTACAAAAAGGTACGGCCAAACTTTCAGGAAACATTCCTCACACACAAAGAAAGAAAATATGTTATGTGGACATGCGTCCGGAAACGCTTACTTTCTATGTTAGAGCTCATTTTATTACTTCTCTTCAAATCACATTAATCATGGAATGGAAACACACAGCAACAGAACGTACCAGCGTGACTTCAAACACTTTTTTACAGGAAATGTTCAAAATGTCCTCCGTTAGCGAGGATACATGCATACACCCTCCGTCGCATGGAATCCCTGATGCGCTGATGCAGCCCTGGAGAATGGCGTATTGCATCACAGCCGTCCACAATACGAGCACGAAGAGTCTCTACATTTGGTACCGGGGTTGCGTAGACAAGAGCTTTCAAATGCCCCCATAAATGAAAGTCAAGAGGGTTGAGGTCAGGAGAGCGTGGAGGCCATGGAATTGGTCCGCCTGTACCAATCCATCGGTCACCGAATCTGTTGTTGAGAAGCGTACGAACACTTCGACTGAAATGTGCAGGAGCTCCATCTTGCATGAACCACATATTGTGTCGTACTTGTAAAGGCACATGTTCTAGCAGCACAGGTAGAGTATCCCGTATGAAATCATGATAACGTGCTCCATTGAGCGTAGGTGGAAGAACATGGGGCCCAATCAAGACACCACCAACAATGCCTGCCCAAACGTTCACAGAAAATCTGTGCTGATGACGTGATTGCACAATTGCGTGCGGATTCTCGTCAGCCCACACATGTTGATTGTGAAAATTTACAATTTGATCACGTTTGAATGATGCCTCATCCGTAAAGAGAACATCTGCACTGAAATGAGGATTGACACGTTGTTGGATGAACCATTGGCAGAAGTGTACCCGTGGACGCCAATCAGCTGCTGATAGTGCCTGCACACGCTGTACATGGTACGAAAACAACTGGTTCTCACGTAGCACTCTCCATACAGTGACGTGGTCAACGTTACCTTCTACAGCAGCAACTTCTCTGACGCTGACATTAGGGTTATCGTCAACTGCACGAAGAATTGCCTCGTCCATTGCGGGTGTCCTCGTCGTTCTAGGTCTTCCCCAGTCGCGAGTCATAGGCTGGAATGTTCCGTGCTCCCTAAGACGCCGATCAATTGCTTCGAACGTCTTCCCGTCGGGACACCTTCGTTCTGGAACTCTGTCTCGATACAAACGTACCGCGCCACGGCTATTGCCCCGTGCTAATCCATGCATCAAATGGGCATCTGCCAACTCCGCATTTGTAAACATTGCACTGATTGCAAAACCACGTTCGTGATGAATACTAACCTGTTGATGGTACGTACTGATGTGCTTGATGCTAGTACTGTAGAGCAATGAGTCGCATGTCAACACAAGCACCGAAGTCAACATTACCTTCCTTCAATTGGGCCAACTGGCGGTGAATCGAGGGAGTGCAGTACATACTGACGAAATTAAATGAGCTCTAACATGGAAATTAAGCGTTTCCGGACACATGCCCACATAACATCTTTTCTTTATTTGTGTGTGAGGAATGTTTCCTGAAAGTTTGGCCTTACCTTTTTGTAACACCCTGTATATTTTGTCTAGAAAGGAGACATCCAATGACACTTAACTCGACCCGTCTGCCGCACCCCCAGCGGGTGGGAAGTGGGTCAACTTTGAAATCTTCAATAGAAACCCCCAATTTTTATTGAGGATTCGATTTCTCTGGAAAAAAATACGTAACTTTTATATGGAACAATGGCGCCGAAATCAACACAAATCGAACTGGGTTACAAACCGTTGAAAATGGATAGGAGAATGTTCAATATGTTAACCATTGTCTGCAAATACATTTTGTACCATTCAAATAACCGTCTGTGATGTACAGACGGGGAACATGCATCACAAGCCGTGGTCGGCCTCACGCTGTATGTGCAACATCTCTAAGTGAAAAGATGTAGTTCCATTGTGTCAAGATTGACTGCGACAGTACTGCGAACGACGTACAAGGAAATAGCGGCACAAAGCTGTCGCCTTTCACTTTATTGCAAACATGTGGCCGGCCGAAGCGACCGAGCGGTTCTAGGCGCTACAGTCTGGAACCGCGCTACGGTCGCAGGTTCGAATCCTGCCTCGGGCATGGATGTGTGTGATGTCCTTAGGTTAGTTAGGTTTAAGTAGTTCTACGTTCTAGGGGACTGATGACCATAGATGTTAAGTCCCATATTGCTCAGAGCCATTTGAACCATTTTGATCTTTTCAATTGGATACAACTAGCATCCAGTGCTGATTTTCATTCATAGGTACTTTTCTCTGACGAAGCAACATTTACGAATCATGATCACGTTAATCGGCATAATAGCCCGCATCTCGTGGTCGTGCGGTAGCGTTCTCGCTTCCCACGCCCGGGTTCCCGGGTTCGATTCCCGGCGGGGTCAGGGATTTTCTCTTCCTCGTGATGGCTGGGTGTTGTGTGATGTCCTTAGGTTAGTTAGGTTTAAGTAGTTCTAAGTTCTAGGGGACTGATGACCATAGCTGTTAAGTCCCATAGTGCTCAGAGCCATTTGAACCAATCGGCATAATATGCATTATTGGACAGTGGAGAATCCCCATTGGTTAAGGCATGTCGAGCTTAAACGCCCCTGGAGTGTCAGTGTTTGGTGCGGTATGCAACATACCTAGATAATTGGCCCATACTTCATAGACAGTAATGTGAGTGGTCGAATGTATGGCGACTTTTTAGATAATTTTTTATCTATACTACTGGCAGACGTCCCACTTTAAACAAGAATGGATACATGCGTTCAACACGATAGCTGCCCAGCGCATTACTCATGGATATCTCGCGAAGTTCTGAATCGACACTACCCTGGTCAATGGATTGGACAAGAAGGTCCTCATGAGTGGTCTGCGCGTTCACCCAATTTGACGCCTCCCGCTTTTTTGCTGTGGGGAACGCTAAAAAAGAAATGGTACACGGGTGTACCAACAACCCCGGCAAATATGCAGAAGCGAATTATCACTGAATGTACAAACATTAGCGAAGCGACACTTTGGTGTAGGATTGTCTCTTAGAAATAGAGTACAATGCGTATTGAAGCAAAAGGGCACTATTTCGAACATTTGCTTCAGGAAAACATGAAGATTTGTCAGAGGCAAGGGGAAGCTCCTAAGACAAGCAGCCCGATGGCGAGGGACAAGGAGATTCGCCTAAAACAAAAACCCCGGTGGTGAGAGGCAACAGCACTTACCTAAGACAAGCACCTCGATGGTGAGAGGCAAGAGGTCTCACCTAAAACAAGCACCTCAATGGTGAAGGGCAAGGGACTCACCTGAAACGAACATCCCAATGGTGAGAGGCAAGGGGATTCACATTAAAAAAGCAACCCAAAGGGAACAAAACACTACTACGCTCATGTCATTGTCCCTGGGCAACGCTAAATGTAGTTGTTACTACACTGATAAACAGATCAATGACCTATTCTAACCGTTTTATACTTCGGCACCATATGTGGACACCATAACGTGTTATGTGAAGAATACTGTCCTTCTACCCTCCTGAAATCCTAATCTGTTGGGTAATTTCCTGAGATACTATAATGTCTCAACAGATGCTAACCCATTTTGATTTGCGTCGTTTATAGTGCCATCTGTCATGTAATGATAAAACTGTTCCATACAGAAGCTATGCATTTTTCCATAGAGAATCCGAATCCGCAGTAAAAATTGGGGTTCCTCTCGAAGATTTAAGAGTTGATCTTTCTCCCACCCCCAGCGGAGTCGAGTTTACTTTTTTTAGGATGTCCCTTTTTCGAGGCGAATAACGTTTATTACAAATTTCTTTTCATATGGGTTCTAGTGTCCCAGATACTTCCAAAAACAGTTTTAACTGCCCCACCCTGTGGCTATATATAAACAATTCATGTCCGACAATTACAGTAGTATCCACTCATTGTCATGCTGTATTCATCCTGATTGCTTGACATACCAAAAACCTGGATATAGAAGGCTGCTACTATACCTAGTGTAACAATTCTGCGTCCTGGTTCAGCATTGGATTAGGGGCTCTTTGAGCTGTGGACTGTTGCCCCATATGGGGAAAGGGGAGAGAATTCCGGGAATAATGTCATTACCCGAGAGACAGATGCTGGCGTCTGAAATTACAGGGAAGGAGCTGATGGTGATGTCAGCAATTCTGAGAATACTGATGTTGATGTCAGCGAAATTCCTGCACGTACTGGCACTGTCTCTCTACGGATGCTGTTTTATACAGTGAAGTCACAATGCTAGAAAACTGAAGGGCAATGCAGAAAGACCAGCAGAGGATTAGCGTTGGTGCAAGGATTGGCAGTTGACACTCAACATAAACAGGCATAAAGACCCATTATGGTATGACTACGTGGTTCCAGGACAATCACTGGAAATACAGGGTGTTTATAAATGAATATCGGGGTTTTAACACTTTATAATATTTATTACATTAAACTTACAGTTATAAATATGTCAAATGAAAGAGCAACTCAAACAGTTGTGTTTGGTACCAGTGCGCATGCGCAGCGCGCAGTGTTTCCGCCGCAATTGGTTGAACTTCACTGTACCCAAGCGCTGGATAGGCCGCAAGGGGCCCAATGACAAGGCTTGCTTTGCATGGCCTCCACGTTCACCCGACCTAACGCCATGCGATTTTTTCTTTTGGGGCTTCATCAAGGATCGTGTGTACGTGCCTCCGCTACCAGCAGACCTCCCTGAATTAAGAAACTGGAGTGAAGCAGCTGTTGCTACAATCACTGAAGACACACTTATCAACGTTTGTGAAGAACTCGGTTATAGACTTGATGTGTGCCGTGTACAAATGGTGTTCACATTGAACATTTATAAGGTTCTTGGTAAAACTGTTGAGTTGCTCTTTCATTTGACACATCATTTACAACTGTAAGTTTAATATAATAAATATTATAAAATGTTAAAACCCCGATATTCATTTACACTACTGGCCATTAAAACTGCTACACCACGAAGATGACCTGCTACAGACGCGAAATTTAACCGACAGGAAGAAGATGCTGTGATATGCAAATGATTAGCTTTTCAGAGCATTCACACAAGGTTGGCGCCGGTGGCGACACCTACAATATGCTGACATGAGGAAAGTTTCCAATCGATTTCTCATACACAAACAGCAGTTGACCGGCGTTGCCTGGTGAAACGTTGTTGTGATGCCTCTTGTAAGGAGGAGAAATGCGTACCATCACGTTTCCGACTTTGATAAAGGTCGGATTGTAGCCTATCGCGATTGCGGTTTATCGTATCGCGACATTGCTGCTCGCGTTGGTCGAGATCCAACGACTGTTAGCAAAATATGGAATGGGTGGGTTCAGGAGGGTAATACGGAACGCAGTGCTGGATCCCAACGGCCTCGTATCACTAGCAGTCGAGATAACAGGCATCTTATCCGCATGACCGTAACGGATCGTGCAGCCACGTCTCGATCCCTGAGTCAACAGATGGGGACGTTTGCAAGACAACAACCATCTGCACGAACAGTTCTACGACGTTCGCAGCATGTACTATCAGCTCGGAGACCATGGCTGCGGTTACGCTTGCCACTGCATCACAGAAAGGAACGCTTGCGATGGTGTACTCAACGACGAACCTGGGTGCACGCATGGCAAAACGTCATTTTTTCGGATGAATCCAGGTTCTGTTTACAGCATCATGATGGTCGCATTCGTGTTTGGCGATATCGAGGTGAACGCACATTGGAAGCGTGTATTCGTCATCGCCATACCGGCGTATCACTCGGCGTGATGGCATGGGGTGCCATTGGTTACACGTCTCGGTCACCTCTTGTTCGCATTGACGGCACGTTGAACAGCGGACGTTACATTTCAGATGTGTTACGACCCGTGGCTCTACCCTTCATTCGATCCCTGCGAAACCCTAAATTTCAGCAGGATAATGCACGACCGCATGTTGCAGGTCCTGTACGGGTCTTTCTGGATACAGAAAATGTTAGATTGCTGCCCTGGCCAGCACATTCTCCAGATCTCTCACCAATTGAAAACTTCTGGTCAATGGTGGCCGAGCAACTGCCTCGTCACAAAACGCCAGTCACTACTCTTGATGAACTGTGGTATCGTGTTGAAGCTGCATGGGCAGCTGTACCTGTACACGCCATCCAAGCTCTGTTTGACTCAATGCCCAGGCACATCAAGGCCGTTATTACGGGCGGAGGTGGTTGTTCTGGGTACTGATTTCTCAGGATCTATGCACCCAAATTGCGTGAAAATGTAATCACATGTCAGTTCTAGTTAAATATATTTGTCCAATGAATACCCGTTTATCATCTGAATATCTTCTTGGTGTAGCAATTTTAATGGCCAGTAGTGTACAAACACTCTGTAGTTATGTCCTTGAAATGTCTAGGACTAGTCCTATGCATATGGAGTGTTTAAAGTGGAACGGCCACATAAAACTAGTTGTAGGTAAGACAAATGCCAGACTGAGATTCATTAGAAGGATTCTTAGGAAATGCAGTCCACCTAAAAAGGAGATATCTTACGGAACCCTCTTTCGACTAATGCTTAAATACTGCTCGCCAGTCTGCGATCTGCACTAGATAGGGTTGATAGAGGGAATAGAGAAGATCCAAAGAAAAGCAGAGAGTTTCACGGCCTATTCATTTAGTAAGATCAAAAGCTCAGTCAGCTCCAGTGGCACATTCTGCAAGAGAGGCGTTCTGCATCATGGTGTAATTTACTGTTAAAATTCCGACAGCATATGTTCCTAGAAGAGTCGAGCAATATATTGTTTCCTCATGTTATATCTCGCAAAAAACGTGTAAGTAAAATTAGATATATTTAAGATCACATGAAGGTTTACCAACAATCGTTCTTCACGCGAACCATTGCTGTCTGGAGCAGGAAATATGGCGAATTGACAGTGGTACACAAATAGCCTCCCCCACACACTGTAAGATGACTTACAGTGTGTTGATGTAGATATCAAATAACTGAATTTTACTTATTGTGAACATTCATTATGATAGGAACAATAGATGAGGGAACTTTGGGATATGCAAGGTCCTAAATATAGTAAATAGAGATGCAACCTCTGGCAACAACTGGGCTGAGCATCTAGTCCAAATGAGCTCGGATTACATGCTGCTTCAGCTCGACGCCAGAGTCATCAGTCGTAGCGACTAGCAACTGGTGGGTGCCATTCTCACAGCATCTCATGACCAGATGTTTTCATCAGGTGGGAGATCTGGAGAACGAGCTGCGCAGGGGAACAGTCTGACACCCTTTGTATCGAGGTAGGTCAGGAGAGCATGGGCAACGTGTAGCCTTGCGTTATCTTGTTGAAAGGTAACATCAGGCAGACATCAAAGATAGGCCACCGCGATCGTCCTTAACACGACACAAAATGTAACAGCTTCTGTCCAAATTACCGACTATGCGAAGCACACTTAATCGTGTTGTGTACCCAATGGCACCCCATATCATCACGCAATGTGCTGGGCTTGACGAGGACGAATCTAGAAAAATTTGTTCAGTTCGGAGCCATGATACATGGAAACTTCCATCGTGATGCTGCATTCAGCAGAGCTGGAACTCGAATGTAAAGACAATGTAGGCGCCTCTCCCTGCCGCTGTGTCAAGGGAGGCTGCAACAATGGTCACCGTGCAGACAGTCCGTGTAGGTATGTCTTGTTGAAACGTGTCGATTTCCCGACTTGAAGTGCATGACGTCGGTGTAAGATCCTGCACAGCCGAACGAGCAATGTACCTTACAAAGGCATATCACGATCTTCTCATAAGGAAACATAATTCGAATAAGATGTCTGAATGAGAAATCAGATGTATTAAAACTCCGCCCGAAAAGGCCATGAAGGCCCAAGGGTACGACCGGACGCCATGTCTTCCTCAACCCACAGGCGTCACTGTATGCGGATATGGAGGGCATGTGGTCAGCATACCACTCTCCCGGCCGTATGTCAGTTTACGAGACCGGAGCCGCTACTTCTCCATCAAGTAGCCCCTCATTTTGCCTCACAAGGGCAGAGTGCATCCCACTTGCCAACAGCGCTCGGCAGACCGGATGGTCACCCATCCAAGAGCAAGCCCAGCCCGACACCGCTTAACTCTGGTGATCTGACGGTAACCGGTGTTACCACTGCGGAAAAGCCGTTGGCAATCAGATGTGTTACGTATCCTTATATACCAAATGTAGATGGAGTTACAACTACCCACATTTTGCAACACACAGGAAAGCTAGGCCAGAGACCAAGTTCTTGATGTCTCTGCCGCTGTCGCAGTCTCGCTGTATATCAACATGGTCCGAAAGAACAGACACCATTTTTATGACTCAGCACCCGTATACGTAGAACGAAAGTGAAATTTTCGCATCTCAGGTGCATCCAGGCATCGCATTAAATGCGAGGGCGACATGTCAAAATATCTGCCAGACTGGGACTCAAACTCGGATTTCCACTACTCTAGAACAGGTGCCTTAAATGCCTTGGCCATCCGAGCATACACCCCATCCAGGCCAAATTCCCATGTGCACACTGCAGATGTAGTTAGTGCCCTCCGTCCACTATCGCCTATTTGCTCGCAGCTATTCAGCTGAGCCCCAGCGAGGATATGTGCGAAAGAACAGACACCACACATATTAATATATACTTATATGAGCTTTGACGGCGAAATGATATCTTCTGTGCAGATGCATTCACTCGTCCGAACGCTTGCAGGGCTTCAAGCCAAAAATATCTTCTGTCTTTGGTGATGATGATAATGATGATGATGATGATGATGTTTGGTTTCTGGGGCGCTCAACTGCGCGGTCATCAGCGTCTCTTTTGGTGGTGGTCGCAAGAAGGTATTGATGTCTAATAGTGATCCCACATAGGGAAGAAACTCTCTTGTCTCATCCCTCTGCTCCCTGCTTTGCCACATCTAATATTTCCTTGAACGCTCTTGCACATCGGGCATCACTGAACCCATTTTGATGGAACAGTAGCTTTAGGTGTTGCGGTTCGGTTGGGAGGGTTTCCTTGTCACAGACGACGAGCGCCCTATGGAAAAGTGTGGTTCAAATGGTTCAAATGGCTCTGAGCACTATGGGACTTAACATCTATGGTCATCAGTCCCCTAGAACTTAGAACTACTTAAACCTAACTAACCTAAGGACATCACACACATCCATGCCCGTGGCAGGATTCGAACCTGCGACCGTAGCAGTCGCGCGGCTCTGGACTGAGTGCCTAGAACCGCTAGACCACCGCGGCCGGCGGAAAAGTGTGGCTTAGCACCGTACGGCTCTGTGCCGGTGGTGGCACGTCATGGCACACAGGTACAGATCTGGGTGGGGCTGATAGATCCATAGTGAATGCAATCCTGGCTCCGCAGAAAAAAAGATTCTTGGCCACACTTTCTTCCAGCAATGAGCGCTTAAGAAGCTCAGAAGTCATTTTTATTATCCTCGACATTGAGTCACTTGGGAGCTTCCAGTAAGTGTCTCCATCAGGTAGTTCACATATCTTCGTGTTGCAATCCATTTGTTCCATAATTATGGCTGTTTTTCACTTTTCAACAGGAAGAAACACAGTGCTCTCATTACTGTGTTATATGCGCTGGCCATTGCGCTCAGCCCTGGTCACGTTCAGTGCAGATGATCAAGAAGCTTCTCCCTCAGGTATCATGGCCAACTAGTGTTTTACCTAACGTCCACAAGAATGGGATGCCCTTCCGGCTCATCGTATCCAAAAATGGTTCACCAGCGCACAAACTGGGAAGCACTTGGTCACTCTCCTTGCTCCCCATGCGGATCACTGCACACATCATATAAGAGCTCATTGGATTTTATGAGGAGAATTAGAAATGATCTAGCTTTTTAGGCACACTCTTACATCAACTTCCTTTTCATACAATGGTCAGTACTACTATCACATTTGCGACTGTCGAGCCTAAAATCATCAAGGCTATGATCGAGGACACTCCGCAAACACTTCCAAACGACGACATCAAGGTAGCTCTGTATGAATTAGGCTTTGCTGCAACAGTAGTAGACGGAACGAAGACGCGTGGCACACAGAGTAGAATTCCGCTAGCCGTTGCCATTCTGCCAGACACAGAGCAGCACAGAAATTTCTATGGACTGACCAGACTCTGTGTACTGGTAGTTTCAGTACAATCACTCTGTTCCGGAAGAGGATCACCCCAACTTGCGATGTCAAGGACTGTACCATGTCGCTACGCACTGCAGAATGCCGTGGCGATGTGTCAAATGTGCTGGAGAACACGACGGTCGGAACTGTGAAGTGTCAGAACTTAAAGTAAACTGCTACCATTGCAGGGGTCAACATCCCGCCAGTTATAGAAGATGTATTGTACATAAAAATGTCAGCAGACGGCAGAGAGGACACCCAGCGCTCGGGAAGAAGAATTCCACGTGCAGTCCAACGACCGGCAAAAATCCGCCACCCACAGTCCAACTGCGAACGCAAGAAATACCACCGTCATCGCTCATAAAAAGGCGTACAATATACGATTGAAAGTCTTCATTGTCAGTGACCTGAATGCAAAAAACCCACAATGGAATTCTCTAACGACCACAAGAAATGGACGGATACTACTTCGAGCCATTGAAAGAGCACATGCATCAGTGCGTGGACCTGACGGGCCACCGGCCGGAGTGGCCGAGCGGTTCTAGGCGCTACAGTCTGGAACCGCGTGACCGCTACGGTCGCAGGTTCGAATCCTGTCTGGGGCATGAATGTGTGTGATGTTCAAAATGGTTCAAATGGCTCTGAGCACTATGGGATTTCACTTCTGAGGTCATCAGTCCCCTAGAACTTAGAACTACTTAAACCTAACTAACCTAAGGACATCACACACATCCATGCCCGAGGCAGGATTCGAACCTGCGACTGTAGCGGTCGCGCGGTTCCACACTGTAGCGCCTAGAACCGCTCGGCCACCCCGGCCGGCTGTGTGTGATGTCCTTAGGTTAGTTAGGTTTAAGTAGTTCTAAGTCTAGTGGACTGATGACCACAGCAGTTAAGTCCCATAGTGCTGCTCAGAGCCATTTGAACCATTTTGGACCTGACGGGCCTGCATATACCCATACGACAGAGGTGCACCTGACATCCTGCACATAGGAATTGTTAAACACATTCCAGGACCCGTCACTCACTGGGTACTCAACCTGATCTGAATGCAAGACGACTCAACACCAGTAAAAATAACTGGAATGAATACAGACGACTGGTTCAGAGGATTTTACGAGACGTGCAAGCCCAGGTAAAAGTCGACATCGACACACAATGATAAATCTTCTCAGGTGATCATATGAGTGGAGGTGTCATCTTGCCGCAACATTTCAAAGAGTTTCGTACCTATCCTCTTCACCTCAAGAATCTCATTTCACGGAAGTATCTCATTTCACGGAAATCATCACCGAAGTCCTGCATTCATCAGGTTCAGTAATCGCACGGAGGAGATAAGGAAGACGCCAAGAACACCTGCCACAGGACATAAAAGACCCGACAGATAAAGTCGCCGGTTTTGACCAGAGTAGAAGGGTACAGTGCAACCTCAACAGAATCCGCACTGGACAAGGAGCGGGCAGTAAATCACTGTTCCAATCGGGAATGGCCGAAAATCATTCATGTGGAAAGTGTGAAGCCAGAGAACAAACAATCTTCCACATATACTTGGAATGCCTAAATATCCACTTTGAAGGGTCGCTGCACGTGCAGCACTGGATTGATAAAAACACCGTAACCTGTGTGCGTGATAAATTTGCACCCCTTCTTTAAATTTTTTTTATCCATATTTTACCATGTTTGTACAATTCCTGTTCGTCTGTATGTTACTGGTTGAAAAACTGCAACCAGTGTTCATGATATATTTGTATTCATTTTTAAATTTATTTTTCTATTTTTATACATATTCAACATGTTTACACAATTCTTGTTCGCCTATATGTTATGCACCTGTTACTCAAGCAGCAATGTGTAACGTTAAGACGAAAATAAATAAATATGGACCTCATAATAAGACTAATGCAATAGGTGACGTATTCCAAACCAACTTTCAGCCTATGGAGGAAGACATCAATCATCAGCGCATTCAGGTGGAGGAGGGACGGCTTCTCGTCTTTCTGGCGGCAGAAGACCCACCTGAAGACGACACAGCAGCCATTACAACAGAAGAAGTACGGCACAGTATTAAGCACCTGCCTAACAGAAAAGCACCAGGCCATGACCGCATCAACTCAGTAGTGCTCAAAGCACTCTCACATGAAACCTACCACTATACCACGCAGATCTACAACAAAATTCTACGCCAGAAGATTTTTCCTCGGTACTGGAAACACCGTCGTCAGCCTTGTGCCAAAATCAAGGAACAATCGGACTGATCCCTAAAACTAGAGGTCCATCAGCACGTCGAAGAAATGAGACAGAAGGTGTCCCAAACCGTGAATGCACTAAATTCCCTCCTTAAAGAGAACTCGAGTTTACCTGTGGATTGAGAATCTGTAGAAGCTATGTTCAAGGCATAATGGACTACGCCTGTTCGGTCTGGGGCCTGGCATCGGTTAATCACGGCGGAAGACTTCAAAAACAACAAAATATCGACCTTTGACGAATCTATCATTTTCCGACAGACTTTCCATCCAGGTACCTGCACGGAGCTGCAGAGGAAAAGCTGCTCATTGAGAGGATAAAGGGCCATTCTGAGAAGCTGTTCAGCAGGCCAGACGTTCATTCCACATTGCAATGGCCAAGGAGTGCTTGGTTGAAAGCTCGTGGCATTTTGACCACCTTACGCATCTGGAAGCCTAAGAACGCTTTATTCGATATTAACGCTGTGGAACTCTGCACTCTCACAAAGCAAATTCTGTTTGCAGAAATGTTTGTGTGTCTTCTTGACAGAGGTCTATAATATCGACAGGACAATTTTTACGCAATATTTCAAATAACATTTCATCTTCAGGGCTTTTCCATTACAGAGTGGAAAACTGAGATGAATTCCAGACGCACCTGTGCTCTACAGGGTGTTAACTTAAATGTTTTCCGCTATGAGTCGTTTGTGTACGTCATGTTTTCCGTGTCGTTCCGCAATAGTGTAGCCGTCAAATTGTTGCCAAGATGTAATGGTTTTCCGCGAATTTTGATATGGAATGGAAATGATTTCACACAATCGTTCATCACTGAAAGAAACAATGGAGCGAGGTGGTTTTTCGCCAGCGGGACTTAGTTAAGCTATCTCAGTTCTGATAAGGAGCTAAATGTGTCGTGGAGACCGAGACAGTTCGGCGCCAGTAATTTGCAACGTACTACCCACTACATAAAGGCTGTGATTCGATATGGAACTCCGTGTCGTAAGAGACGTCGAACATGCATGATTGTACGAAAGAAAATCAGTATGTATACTGGCATCCAGTCTGCATAAAAACATGAGTTCATTGAGCCAGTGGTAAAACTTACAGTTTCTGCGATAAAAATATTATGAGATGATGGTGTACAGGCTTTACGGAGAACAAAACAAACGCGCACGCACACACACACACACACACACACACACACACAGAGAGAGAGAGAGAGAGAGAGAGAGAGAGAGGGAGAGAGAGAGAGAGGGAGAGAGAGAGAGAGAGAGAGAGAGAGAGAGCGTGACAGGCAAGCGTGCTTGCGTTTATAGGACTGTTCACTGAAGCTCGAACCTGACCAACAGTAGCTATTCGTCATTTATAATTTGTGGGAGGTTGTCGGAAATATCTTGTGTCGGTAATGTTTGTGTATTCTGGAATATTCGATGTTTAGGCAGCCATGTTTAGCAGTAGGCAGCCAACTGGTGTCCTAGTTTCAGTGCCAATAAGAGCAAAGCTATCATCACCACCAAAAGATGTCCACCTCAAACGGATGACATCGGGCACCACGACTCCACGTAATCTAGGAGTTCTCCTAGACGTAAAACTCACAAAGCCCTGAATGCACTATATTCCCTCCTTAAAGCCAGTTCACACTGTCCGTCACGTCTCGCCACTCAGGTCAATTCAAGTCACGTGATCATAACTCCCATTGTTGTCCTCAATTGTTCTTTTCGCGGGAAGCCGGCCGAAGTGGCCGTGCGGTTCTAGGCGCTGCAGTCTGGAACCGCGAGACCGCTACGGTCGCAGGTTCGAATCCTGCCTCGGGCGTGGATGTGTGTGATGTCCTTAGGTTAGTTAGGTTTAACTAGTTCTAAGTTCTAGGGGACTAATGACCTCAGAAGTTGAGTCCCATAGTGCTCAGAGCCATTTTTTTTTTTTTTTTTCGCGGGAATTGCGATCCTCGCAAGATGCTTTTCAATTGTTTTTACGTGCGAAGTGCACAAACACAACGCGGTGTCTTATATACGTGGATGCTGGAGTCCACATTTGCACGAAAATGACATTTATTGGACTCAGATGGTTTGCAGCTTGCAGGGATAGCTTGTATATTAGAGAAGGGAGACAGAAGTGCAGAACAATAAAAAGAAAGTCCATAAGTCAAAAAAATGCCACTACGTGGTACAGAAGGGGAATTTCACACGTTATACAAAGAGTTTGAGGATGAGGAATTTGAATTTTATATTTTGGAAAGTGTAAGCATCAATTTTTTTCATTTGTTACGTCAAACTGCACCCAGAATTACTAAAAGGAAAGCAGCGTTACGAACTGCCATAACACCCCGTGAAAATTTGGTTTAAGGTTAACTTTAGTTGCTAATCCAATGTAAATTTTTGTGCATTAGTCATATCTCCCTCAATGCCTTTCTCTTCAAGATATATAGGTTTTCTTTACATGTTGTGTTTGGCTTTTAGTAGTTCAAGTGCCTTACTTGTACTGATGGCCAACTAATCAGTCTGATTCTACCCACAGTACTTTTTCACTTCAAGTTGCAGCCATGTTGCAATCCATTTCATTGTAAAATATTAAATATCGTACCAATATCTATAAAAATCCACTTTATAAAAGTAGTAGAGAGCAATTAATATAGTACGCTAATGTCGTACAATTCAGACTGCTGTCTCACCACCTCAATTAATCTGTCGTCATTTATTATAAATTTTAACAAAAGAACTAACGAAATGAAACAATTTACAGCAAATAACGAACAACAAACAACTGATATCAACCACGAAAACCACGACGAAAAGAAATATGGAATTCTGCCCACGGCAGTATATCGGGAGGAAATGAGTTTGTGGGTCACTTGATCAGCAACGGAAGGATGACGTCAGCTGTCAACACTTCCTTCCAGAGAAAGGGTGCCGTGACGTGACACGACGTGACGGAACGGGCAGTGTGGATTGTCCTTTAATGAGAACTCGACTTTACCTGTGGTCTGCGGGCTGAGAATCTGTAGGAGCTATGTTCGACTGGTAATGGGACTGTGCCTGTCTGGTCTGAGACTTGGTAGCGGCTAATCACGTCGGAAGACTTCAAAAACAACAAAATGTCGACCTTTGACGAATCTATCATCCAAGTACCTTCACCTAGCTACAGAGGAAAAGCTGCTCATTGAGAGAATAAAGGACCATACCTAGAAGTTGTTCAGCAGACCAGACCTTCTTACAACCTGTTGATTCGACGCCTTGGACGCCAAAACGAGGATGCTCCATCCAGGAGGTAGTTCTGTTCTGGCTGTTCGTTGGTGTCAGTAATAAACGTTATTTCATTTCAAAGTGTTGTACTTCAATGACGACCCTGATTTCGGATATGGACTTGATTGTGGCTACGGCATGACATTGTCTGGTGGAGACCTTGAGTACTTCAAAACATTTACATCACTGTGGCTCCAATTAGGCAACGTAAAAGCCGTCGCCTACACAGACAGGAGCTAGGATACAAGCAGTAGATCGTTTCTAAGATACATATATTCAAGAGATAGATGAATTCCAGAACAACAGTAAATCAGCTGCACACAAGGCATCCATCAGTGTTTTCCGGAGATGCTGGTCAGGATGTGACAAAATGGCTCAAACGATTCGACAGAATCGCCTAATACCATGGGTGGGATTACATGATTGTGTTTGGAAAACGTGTACCTTTAATTGGATGACATAGCTCAAAAGTGATTCGAGAACAACGAAAGGAGCTCAATAGCTGGTATAATGCCCAGGCTGAACTGAAGAAAATGTCTGGCGACAATAAGTTGCAAGCCGTTTATCGGAAGAACAATTGAAGAACAGGACCCAACGTCATAGGGAAACAGCACAGTACTATATACAGGATGTTTCTGAACCGAAATAAGACAGAAGCTGACAAAATCTCATACTTGATCTGGTAAAGGACGTCACAACAACCGAGGAACTAAGCACATGGTGCCACCACATCGAAAAAAAAATGCAACAGAAGAGAATGGGGCAAAAGGAGTATGACCGATTCCCACTTGTGGTCTGTATGATAGTTGTGGAAGACTAACATGATCCTACCCCTCTTATACGCCAGGTAGTGAGAGAAGACAGACAGAACCTTGTGGCAACTAAAACTGTCAGACCGAGTAAGTAAGAGATAGCAGCCATGAATGTCGATCTCATACTTCAGAAGGTAATACAGAATACTGAAGAAGAGATGTGTCAGTCTTTAGCACCAATCTCTGCCACTAGCTGAACGAACCATGAAGAAAGGACATGGCCAACTCTGACTTATGTCGCCAAAGTCAACTGACCTTCCAGCATCTGACCAATGCAATTGCACCCAACTCCTCTGTTAAGTACAATGCCCCAAGGATGAATCAGACATTTGGAGGTCAGAGGTGAACACGCTAGTGTGTTCCACTGTGGATGCCTAAAAACAGTGTACCGAACTGCAGACAAAGAGGGCGAGGTTTTGACGGCTAGTGCACCAACCGGCGTGAACCATCACAGCAGGTTCTTTGTACGTCAGTCAACATCAGACAATTACAGTCGACCTGAGGGATGAAGCCCACCGGCGTACCATTGATGAGGTCGCTCCCCAACACACCATAGTCATTCCCTGCTGTCATTCAGAGGTACCAGTCATTCGAGTAACTGCCGACTTCAGGAAATGTAAGCAAGGCGACTGTCTATGTAGATGAGACCGACACAGATCCAAATCCTCTATGGACGAGAGTCACCAAGGTTCCAGGAACCCTATTAATATCATCATCGACAGCCGTCTCGCACAGGTGCAATTTGACTCAGGGACTTCCTTTTCTGTAATGTCAGGTGTTTATCATCGTCAGCTAAATAAGAATATGCTCTGTGATAGGAAACTGATTTGGCTGAAAGTCGTAAATGGGAAGTACATCATTAGGTAGGGGCTGCAGGTTCTGGTACCAAATGCATTGTTGCCAGATTTCTGCTTCCCCATCCCTCTATGGTGTCAAGAATTATTGCCAGATTTCTCGTCATAGGCCAATTACCTTATAGATGAAATAGTGGAAAATTAAAAAGTGGAGGGAAATTTTGAAAAAAATTGTGGGAAATTCAAAATAGCCTAGTTGTGCTAGAGGATTTTCCCCCATTCCTATGATGTCACTGTAGAAGGAGGGCTGTTGTCTTAAGTATAAATTGGCGAGAAATTCTAAAATCCAAGATGGGATATTGTCATATTGGTGTGAAAGTCAAAACTTCAAGGGGACGATCCAAGACGGTGATCTTTGCATACTGGCTCAGGATCTATGACACCAGAATCCAAGGTGGTGGCCCAAGATGGTTCCCCATGCAGGTCCAAGCCTGCCTGCTATTCACAGCGAGGACCAAACATGTTTGTTGCTAAGCAAAGGATGCCAGTCTGAGCCTGTTGGTTACATAAATAGGTTTACACCCTACAGTTAGTAAACAGTCTGAACTTGCCTGTTGACCTGCATTGTGCCATCTGTCAGAGGATCAGAATGGAGTTCAATATGCAGCAACAAGTATCTTTGATCATTTGCCCACTAAATAATATGTGTGACACACAGCAAAGCAGATTTTAAAACTAACCTAAAATCATTTCTCCTGGACAACTGCTTCTCTTCCATGGACGAATTTCTGTTTAAAAACTGGTAGCTACAAGCAGAAAAAGAAAAAGTCTTGTAAGTACAGTTGTATGAGTAGGACTAAAATAAATAACGTGTTTATTAATGTTACCTCACTTATCACATATACACATCCTGTAAACTGACTCGCTTCATATTATTTCAAGGAATCGTTCAAATGATCTATGGAACATGTAACTAACTAACTAAGTAACCTACTTTCAGTTCAGTTTAACTCAATTCCAGTTGAATTCAACTGAATTAAATTCTGGGACAAAGGGCATTGTCTTTCAAGATCACCCCCTTTCCCTCTACCAGTTGAAATTAAATTAAATTAAATCAATTCAATTCAAAATCAGAGCCAACTTTTCCTAAGCTTAAAAATGTTGCTCACCCAGCTGTCCAAAGTTTAAGCAATTCCTCTCTGATGTCAGTCTAAGTTTGGACCTGTCCACTTGTGCTGTGCTGTGCTGGGAAAGACTAGAAATGTTTATGTCTTTAATGTTACACTAGGGAAAAGCCCTCTATGCCACGAACTTCCATGGCTGCAAAGTTCACTGTCAGCCGTGGGCTGACTTGTAGGCCAGTGATGGGCCAGAGAGCTTGAAGACCACCACTAAGCCCATGTGCACCACTGTCAATGAGCCAAGGTAGATAGCCGCCGATACGTGTTACGTCCCCATCGGTCAGTGACATGTAAGTGCACACAGATGCATGTTACTGATTCTACAGTATAACAAAAAGTGGACGATAGAAGTTCCAGCTACCATCACTAATATGCTGTTGTGATGATGCTACACGTCCTCTAACATCACAATAGTAGTAGGGCAAGGCGGTTTCTACCCCAAAGTACCGTTATCGAAAATGGCACAAGGGCGGCGTCACCCCAAGGGCGGTTTCTACCCCAAAATGCCGTTATCCAAGATGGCGGCCGTGACACAAGTACGTGACGTCACGTGTTGTCAGCTGATGACGGGTGACGTTATTCAAGATGGCGGGAAGTTTGAATTTTTGGAGGGAAGGCTACCTCTACTAACCTAAGAAAATGACGAGAAAGAAAGGGCACTTGGGTTACCTCCACTAACCCAAGTCACCCGACCGCCACTTCTTCGTAGGAACTGGCAGGAAGTTTGAATTTTGGCAGGGAAAGAAAGGGCACTTGGGCTACCTCCACTAACCTAAGTCACCCAACCTCCACCTCTTCCTAGGAACTGATGGGAAGTTTGAATTTTGGCGGGAAGATAGGTCAATTGGGCTACCTCTACTAATGTAAGAAAATGGCGGGAAAGAAAGGGCACTTGGGCTACCTCCTCTAACATAAGTCACCTCTTCCAAGGAACTGGACATAAGTCTTTATTTAAACAATTAGAACGAGTACCGCCATCAAGTGTGTTCCCCATCCTCTTGGAAAATGGGTGTCAATTTTGATCTAAGAGCTTACTCCTGCAGCTGAGGTGAGTTAGTATGGTGTCGCCCCCACTAGAGGCTGCTCATTCAATTCGAATATAATTTTTATATATTTGTTTAAATTTGCTTAAATTTATATAAATTTGATTAAATTTGTTAAAATTTATTATCTACTTAAAGCATTAGTGTCATGTTACCGCCACAAGAGGTTGAGATTTAGGTGGTCAGTGTTTTAATAGCTGTATTACATGCACTCATTTAGCTCTACACAAAAGTCTTTATTTAAACAATTAGAGGCAGTACCACCATCAAGTGTGTTCGCTATCCTCTTGGAAAATGGACGTTAATTTTGCTCTAAGAGCTTAATCTTGCAGCTGACAGGAGTTAAAATTGTGTTGCCCCCACTAGAGACTGCTCATTCAATTCGAATATAATTTGTTTAAATTTATTATGTACCTACAGTAAAAGCGACTTAGTTCGATTTTACCACAAGAGGCTGAGATATTAGTGCTTATTGAGCTGTCGGTGTTCATATAGGTAAGAAAAGGGATTCGCTACTATTTCAAATGCCTAGTTTCAACTAATTTTCAAGGTCATCCAACCACATTTCCTGCATACGTTGAGGGACGGATATCACCCAGTTTATTTATTATGCTGATACAAAACACCCTGTCAGCGGTCTGGAGGGGGGAAAATTGGTGTAACAAAGGAATCAGCCGGTTCTGGGCTGTTGGAGAGAGGTAGGAGTGTACTTTATTTATTTTTTGAACAATTTATTTGGCCACAGATTTCACCTAATTTATTTATTTACTACGCGGATGCAAAAAAACACACCCTGACATGCTTGGAGTTACAATATACAGTTTACAGATCTGGAAACTACTCCTAAATAATGCATTATGGTGATTTGCAGAGACACAAACAACTCGTAAGTTACTAAAATAATCCAATACACACCATGTAGACGAGAAAACTACTCGTAGATCACCGAAATAATGCATTCAAACACGTTCACAACACTTAAACTCCCTAAAATAATTCAATCTACAAACACTCGCAATTTTCAGCCATTCGAACCCTGATTCTACTGAATGGAAAGCCTAAGTCCACTCTTTAACACATGGAAACTGTCCACATGCGGTAGAGGAAGGTGAAGTTAGTGTACTTGATTCATTTTACTTGGGAAACTGACTCAATTATCCATCCTAATTACTTAATTCATCACAAAAATCGGTCCTAATTTCACAACTATATGCATAGCGCTGTCCAAGAATGGCTTAAATTCGCGAAAATTAACTATACTATACAACTTGTGTTATCCTGCTGGGAAAAAAAAATTCGCAATACCACACGAAAGTATGCAAATATTTATCCCAATTACGTAATTAATCACTAAGTTCCACCCTAATTACACAACTATATGCATAGCACTGCACAAGATCGGCAACACCCCTCAAAAACTGACAACTAGTCTTATCCTGCAGGGAAAAAGAAAATTATACCACTCGAAACCAGCGACAGAAACACTCAAACTCTACCCTACACCTACAAGCTAGGGGGAGAAACGTTCAACTGACTAGATCCTGGTGTTGAACAGAGATGAGTTTAAAAAAAGTGTATTACCTGTAAGCATATAGCATCTACCCCTTTCTGACGTCAGAGTTCACTACACACGCCTACTAAAAAAAATCGCCCTAACCGAAGCCAATACACGCTATCACAGCTGATGGAAAAAAAGTATCACAATACTGGGGGGAAATCGTCGTCCTATAAAGACTGCGTTGTCATCCTTATACAATCACAAACTACGAGATGGAGCTACTACACCGACAATCTCGCGGCCCGTGCGGCTCCCAGCCGATAGCATCGCCGAAATTCCTCGCGGCGCCAAGGCGAAAGTCCCGCTTTCCCCCCAAATGCATCCTGTTCGTCTACAAGTATACTGACGCAGCCGTCCCTAATGTCTACGAAACACCGCTGTCACAGGCCCGCAACGCCTCTTCCGACCATAGTAAATGTCCTCTTTGCACGAAAATAGGCGAAGTTCAGTTTGATTTAGTTTTATGAGCAAAATCGCTATAGTTTTTTCACGTTCGACTGAGAAACTTGTCACGTCTGCGAAGACATTTACGTTGAAACCGACATTTCCACTCGCGAATACAGATATCGGTGATTTAGCAGATTCCAAATCACCCCCCTATGATTTACAAAGTCAAATGATGTCTTTCTCATATCTAGAGAACCGGCAAACGTGTCTTCCACATGCTAGAGGCATACACCACAATTGATCTCCTCTCAACTAAGTAAAGAAGTCAAATGCGAAGAAGCAGTCAACCGAACAATTTACATGATAAGGGAATAATGGCCCAGCGCAAACACGCGTCCACATTGAATCTTGTCAAATTTCCAATTGATCACGAAAGCTGTCCAACACACGCTAAGTATCAGTTCGCTATTCGGTCGTCTAGAGGACTACACGGTTACGTCAATTACATTCACGCTTTGCAACAGCCCTCTCCATTCGGACAGTCCCCGTCGTTGACGCGAAACGTGAATCATTCCCACCACAGGCTACACATAGACAGCATCATCCTACGAAATCGAATCAGGGATTTTCTCTTCCTCGTGATGACTGGGTGTTGTGTGCTGTCCTTCGGTTAGTTAGGTTTAAGTAGTTCTAAGTTCTGGGGGACTGATGACCATAGATGTTAAGTCCCATAGTGCTCAGAGGCATTTGTTGCAAAAAGATACGGCCAAACTTTCAGGAAACATTCCTCACACACAAAGAAAGAAAAAATGTTATGTCGACATGTGTCCGGAAACGCTTACATTCCATGTTAGAGCTCATTTTATCACTTCTCTTCAAATCACATTAATCATGGAATGGAAACACACAGCAACAGAACGTACCAGCGTGACTTCAAACACTTTGTTACAGGAAATGTTCAAAATGTCTTCCGTCAGCGAGGATACATGCATCCACCCTCCATCGCATGGAATCCCTGATGCGCTGATGCAGCCCTGGAGAATGGCGTATTGTATCACAGCCGTCCACAATACGAGCACGAAGAGTCTCTACATTTGGTACCGGGGTTGCGTAGACAAGAGCTTTCAAATGCCCCCGTAAATGAAAGTCAAGAGGGTTGAGGTCAGGAGAGCGTGGAGGCCATGGAATTGGTCCTCCGCTACCAACCCATCGGTCACCGATTCTGTTGTTGAGAAGCGTACGAACACTTCGACTGAAATGTGCAGGAGCTCCATCGTGCATGAACCACATGTTGTGACGTACTTGTAAAGGCACATGTTCTAGCAGCACAGGTAGAGTATCCCGTATGAAATCATGATAACGTGCTCCATTGAGCGTAGGTGGAGGAACATGGGGCCCAATCAAGACATCACCAACAATGCATGCCCAAACGTTCACAGACAATCTGTGTTGATGACGTGATTGCACAATTACGTTGCCCATACATGTTGATTGTGAAAATTTACAATTTTATCAGTACATGCTGACGAAACTAAAATGAGCTCTAACATGGAAATTAAGCGTTTCCGGACACATGTCCACATAACAACTTTCCTTTATTTGTGTGTGAGGAATGTTTCCTGAAAGTTTAGCCGTACCTTTTTGTAACGCCCTGTATATATCATCGCTATACTTACAATTAAAATATTACGATTGCGATTTCAGTTGAATGACATTCGACAATGAGTGAAGTATCGGAAATACACTGTGCTGCCAGCTGTGTCTCTAGAAATAGAAATATCTGTACATTCTTATGGCTTGACATACTCTTCCCTTTGCTATCACAGTATTCCACGTCAAATCCATACCTTTCTTACGACTGGACATAGTCAACTCCTTTACACATGTCGGAACACAAACACATACTTTATAAACCTTATTCTCATGGTGAACCTACCATAAGTATAATATGTCGTCAATAACTGATTGCTGACGATACGAAATAATACTGACTGAAAATCAACGATTGGTGGGCATGTCTCATAAGTTTTTCTTGCAAGTGATACCACTGTGTCTTAGAAAGATACGCGTAATCTTCTTACAAATTGTCAAATGTTAAAAAACACACAACTATATTACCATCGCAAGCGGTCTTGGTTCTGCAGGTACATTCAAGTATCCATGTTAAAAGCTATATTCGCTTTATAAATCGAGGTACGACATTACCTCTGAATGAGGTGGTTTTTTGCCCAGACAAATACCATGACACTGAATATAGACGGTGATCGTTGGAGTATACTGGGATTTGGAATCAAGTCCTCCCAGTCAAGCACATACCTGCGTAGGATCCTATGGAGAAGTCCTTTATTGATTAGAGCCACTAGTGAATCGTATTTCTAGAACTCTCATATCTCGAAACGAGTCACCTTGCTCAAACCTATCTGCTACGTAAAATTCGAACCTCGTTTTAGGTAGCCCCTCCATGCGTCTTGCAACTGCTGCCATTTCTTCAGCTTTACGCATGTGATCGTTACAATTTAAGTCGGAACTGAGTAGGAGTCGGGGGAAACATATCTACCACCTTCTGCGGCCCATGTAGAAACAGGCTATGCTGCATTACTGCGACACGACTGTTGTTTGACCATTCGATGGAAAAGGGAACTGTGAGAAGGACAACGATTTCAGCTACTGCACTGTCGTGCGATCCCAAACTACATACAAGTACTATAGATACACGTCCATTTACATTTATCTTCCCAACATGCTATCTTCGTTATTCTGTACCATCCAACAGAGAAAAATTACCAACTATAAAAGCTCAACTAACTTCATCTGAAAGAGAACTCGATAAGATTTTTACCGCATCTCTCTCCTCCCATATATCGAAAACAAATACCACATGCATGCAGACATCAAGCACATATGACAATCGTATTAAATATACAGGTTTGATCAACAGCACAGACCAGGTTAAAGTTTCATCACCTATACTGTAGGAGGATGATCGTATCCCAGGGACTATACTGTAAGTCGCAGGCCGGCCGAAGTGGCCGAGCGGTTCTAGGCGTTTCAGTCTGGAACCGCGCGACCGCTACGGTCGCCGGTTCGAATCCTGCCTCGGGCATGGATGTGTGTGGTGTCCTTAGGTTAGTTAGGTTTAAGTAGTTCTAAGTTCTAGGGGACTGATGACCTCAGATGTTAAGTCCCATAGCGCTCAGAGCCATTTGCACCATTTTTTGTAAGTCGCAAGAGACGCGCCCTGTGACCCTGTGTCGTTGTTTGAAACATTGTTTTTTTTTCTCCTCTAACACTGTTTGTACACCACCAAACATTTTGTTTTTGCGCCACGACTGCGAGGTCTGTGTCAGGTTCTAAACTGACATTAACACGTTCTGATCCACGCTCTCTCACAGAAAACCAGACCTCGCACGGTGACGCGATTGACGTCAGCTGATGACGCGATTGACGTCATTCAAGATGGCTGCCATGACGTCATCTGATGACGCGATTGACGCCATTCAAGATAGCGGGAAAGTGCCACGCCCCCCTGGCGGTAAGACTGAATTTGGGGGGAAGATAGATCAATTCGGCTGCCTCTAGACGTCGCACGGTGTAAATAATATTACTGCTGTTGCCATAACACACCACACACACTGGACAATTTAAAATAAAAGTCAGCTACAACATAAGGAAATTGGAAGAGTTTTGCGGCGTTGGCGTCAGTTTCCAAACTACAAACATTTAAACTCATCTGTCAGAGTGACAGAATAGCTGATGGCTCTGCGTTCCGTTTCGACTGATTCCTCATATTGCAGTCATGTATGTGATCAGTGTTTTGGTGGTAGCCATCCCCAAAAGGTGCCACCCCTCCACAAAACTCCTTCTCCAACTCAAACAAGCGTTGTCAGTCAATCATTATGTGGTAACCAACAACATGCCAGTGGACAAAAATGGTTCAAATGGCTCTGAGCACTATGGGACTTAACATCTATGGTCATCAGTCCCCTAGAACTTAGAACTACTTAAACCTAACTAACCTAAGGACATCACACACATACATGCCCGAGGCAGGATTCGAACCTGCGACCGTAGCGGTCACGCAGTTCCAGACTGAAACGCCTAGAACCGCACGGCCACACCGGCCGGCTCCAGTGGACAGATGGGATGGAAAAGACACCACCAATCTAGTGAAATAATGAACATTACAGTTGACTGTGTGACCAATTCTAGCAATTTTATAGCAATTTCAACACAGACCAATGATGTGACAACAAGTGTCCCAATTTCAGTATCACAGCTAAACTACCCCTTCTCCACTTTGCGAGTATCATTGCGAATGTGGATAGATGACAGAGAAGTATGTCCATTTATTGCTAATGTTCGAACACATACATCATCAAAGTATGTCAGACAGCGCTCTACATATATCTAACACTTTCAGCACAGTGCTTAATTTATGAATTATCTCCATGCTGATGGGAATCACAGAGCATTCGCAGTCTTAGGATAAGATTAGAGACTGAAAGACCCCCCCTCACACTGTCATTGACCAGCCCGTGCTGCATCATCAGTACCTATTTAATTTTCAACCGACCAGAAGTAGACCGCTACATTTCACGTGTCATGTGAATGGATGGCGCTTGCCAAGTCTTCGCCCATCCAAGTGCACAAGCTTTCTCGAGATGCGCCCATGTCGAGGAGGTTATCACTCCTTATCGATGTATAGTAACAGCTTTGAAAGTGTTGTGATGTAATAGCATATCTAAAAATTCCTCTATGGAGTAGAAGGAGTTGTCATTCAGAAATTCTTTTAATTTCTTCTTAAATACTTGTTGGTTATCTGTCAGACTTTTGATACTATTTGGTAAGTGACCAAAGACTTTAGTGCCAGTATAATTCACCCCTTTCTGTGTCAAAGTTAGATTTAATCTTGAATAGTGAAGATCATCCTTTCTCCTAGTATTGTAGTTATGCACACTGCTATTACTTTTGAATTGGGTTTGGTTGTTAATAACAAATTTCATAAGAGAGTATATATACTGAGAAGCTACTGTGAATATCCCTAGATCCTTAAATAAATGTCTGCAGGATGATCTTGAGTGGACTCCAGCTATTATTCTGATTACACGCTTTTGTGCAATAAATACTTTATTCCTCAGCGATGAATTACCCCAAAATATGATGCCATATGAAAGCAACGAGTGAAAATAGGCGTAGTAAGCTAATTTACTAAGATGTTTATCACCAAAATTTGCAATGACCCTTATTGCATAAGTAGCTGAACTCAAACGTTTCAGCAGATCATCAATGTGTTTCTTCCAATTTAATCTCTCATCAATGGACACACCTAAAAATTTGGAATATTCTACCTTAGCTATATGCTTCTGATTAAGGACTATATTTATTAATGGCGATGGAGTACATAGCATAAATCATAGTTCGTTTAGAGGAGTGTGTCACGTTTGATCACACACGTGAGATGAAAGTCCTCTGATGACTGAGAGGTCTACCGTTAACGATTGCAAGTAGAAAGTGCTTTAAATCATATACAGAACATGTGGCTGTATACGAGTCGAACGCAGGCTATGTCACGCGACTGATGCATCCTGACAGTGGAAAAATTGACCAGCAACAACTTCTCCCTCTCTATAATGCATCATCAGTCTACTATTAAATCGTACCTCGTCACAGGTCCATCTCAATCGATCAACCCGTCCACTCTCTGTTATCCTTTAACGCAGATGCATGTAAGTTTAGAGGCGGATGGTTCTCTGCCTTCCTGAAAAGCGTCAAACACAGTAGTCAACTCCTGTGTATCACTGATACCTCAATAGACATACAGTATAATTCTACCTTGACGGAAAAAAATTGGCTACTTCCCTGATTCCCTTCGCTTCGATGTCGCCGTTTTCTCGGATTACTCTTGCTGCCACATACTTGTTCCCATGTACAAACTGTTCTGCGCATTTCAGTGTATATTTGGTCAATTTATACCTATTCCCCCCATAATTTTTCGCAATTCTATTTTATGTCAGTTCTATCCATGCGATCATGACATAACCTCTCGTTCTGTGTTCTAAAATTGCTTGTAAATGTAGTACACCTGCCAGTACCTCGTCCAAATGGACTGATCGGGAGGTGTAGTGTAGCACTGTACACGATTGTGTCCAGTCAGCTCTACATTTGGAGAGCGTTTGCCATGTTTTCTGTATGTCTGTGTATATACATGTGTCACGGAAGGCTCCCTGCTCTTCCCTAAACCCAACAAACCGCCCTCTGATACCTCTTCCTATCGTACCTTCTGCCTCACCTCCGTGTTCAGTAAGGTCTTCGAGACCATCTTCTCCCGCCGTATTCACTGCCATCTTAACCAGCACCACCTCCTTCCCCTTACCCAGTGTGGCTTCTGGCCTTCCTTCTCACCTGACAACCAGTCCCTTAACCTTACCAATCTTCTTTCTGTCCAACTTAACTCCTGTCGCTTTGCTATCTTTGTTTCCCTTGACCTCCAGAACGCCTGACTCCTCTTCAAACTCCAGACCTACGCTCTCCCTCTCAATTTCGTCCATCTCGTTGCTTCCTTCCTCTCCCGTCGTCCCTCCTATGTCACTATCCACAATTCCAACTCCTGTACATTCTATACCTGTGCCGGTGTGCTCCAGGGCTCCATCCTTTCCCCTCTCCTCTATCTTCTGTACAGTCTGATATGCCCAAACCTCCCCTAGCTGTTCATCTCCTTCAATTTGCTGATGACACCACCTTCCTAGTCCTTTACAATGTACCCACCAAACCAATCTTGACGAGTTCACCACTGGGTGTAACCAGTGGTTCCTTCGTCTCAACCCCTCCAAGACCCAGGCAATCATCCTTGGCAGCATGGCCGTCCTATACACCTCATTCCTACCCTCAAATACCTTGGCCTCACCTCAACCACCACCTCACCTGGCCTTCCCATCTCCTTACAATCCAACACAAAGCCCACAACAGACTCTGCCTCCTGAAACTCCCGTCTGGCTAGACATGGGACTGCATCCTTCCAGCATCCTTCACACCCGCATATCCTTCATCGGCCCCATCCTTTGTTATACCAGTGTCACTTGGATTTCCACTCCTCTCAGGTTCTATAAAGCCCTCCAAATCCTAGAACACCATGCACTTTGCCTCATCTCCCATATCCACCTCCCATCCACCACACGCATCCTCTATGACCTCATCCCCTTCCATCACCTTCTCCTATTCCTTGAACACATCTGCACCCTGTATATTGTCCACTGACTTGATCCCCCCAACCCCTGATGTCCCTCTTCCTCTCCACCCCCAGCCTGTTGCTGGGCCTTTACCGTTGTGCCCCGCCCTCTCCCTGTCTCCACAACCTCCACCTCCTTTCCTAACGCAACTTCTAGCACCTACCCCTCCCAGATGATGAGCTTCGCCCTGATGTCAACCCCTCCTACCAACCCTAACCCCTACCATCCTCCTGCCTCCTCCTCAGGGCTCCTTCTCCCTCCCCTCCCTTCTCTTGAGCGGCTTTCCCCTCCTACATCCCCTCCATCTCCCGTGTCCCCTTCAGTGTCTCTGCACTCCCTCCTGCCTTGGCTTCCCTCTTCATCTCCTGCCCTGTCTGTCTCCTGTCTCTTGGTGCACCTCCTACCCCATTCTTTTCCTCTTACTCCCACCCCCCAGACCCCTCCCCTCCCCCCCACTGCACCTTCCTCCCCTCATTTTACCTCCTATATAGCCTCCAGTCCCTCAGCAGCTCTCTACCAGTGGTTTTTTATTCTTCATGAGTGCTCCATCGTTTCCAGTGGTATTTTTTAACTGTCTTGCTCTGTGTGATTTTTATTCTGTGGCTGACTTTTAACTTGTGTTTGCCTCCAGTGGTTTTTAAGTGTACTTTGAATTGCCAGCTGCGTTCTTTTAACTTTTTAACTATCCCCCAATGCATGTCCCCATCTTAGTGTATATTTTAACTCCCATCATCTCAATTTCCTGTGTTTTTTTATGTCCCCCTTTTTATCTCCCCTTTTCATTTAATCACCCTACTGTATCTTTGTAAAGCCAATTGGCTGAAGAGTGGTGGACTGTGCTGCTGCCAGCCCTCCTCTGCCCACATGGGGCAGGGGAATGAAATTACAATAAAGAAAAGAAAAAAATAAACATGTCCAGGTAGACGGACAGCCGCCGCCATCTGCTCATTGCTCATGCCGTGTCCTGCCACTGGATGGCATTGTACAGGGCTGATCCACTACCACACCATGATCCCGTCCACTCTGCCGCCCAGTTTGTGGAAGGTTTTTGTGATTGTAAATGATTGATGTGCAGTGATACTTCTCTTTGCTACCAATGTAGGACATTATAGTGCATAAAAACAACAAATCATTGAATTTTCATGCCAATTTTATGCTGAAATCAACGAATATTGTATCGATTACACTGAATTTTGTATAGAAAACAGTGAAAATAGTGCCGAAATCATTGATTTTAGTGCTCACTATTTAGGACAACACCCTGTTTACTAGAAACTCTTCAATTTGATCATAAATCCCACATGATATTCCGCATTCAGCTCATATCATGATATCTCGGAACGGCATTGAGCCCCGACCAGGAGTCTGGAACACATACTTGAAAACTTCATCGAAGAGTGGTTTTTTTTAAGACACATCCACCATAAACTGAGCTTTTCGGTAGCAATCCATATGGCAATATACAAACCCTGCAGCTCCACAACACTAGGAAGCTTTGAAGTTACTTGGCAGAAAATACCTAATACACAAAGGCACATAAGCGTTCTTCCATTGCTCCATTTGCGAGTGGAATAGGAAAGGGAATGGCCAGCAGTGATATGAGTTATGTTCCACAATATGTTGCAAAGGCTTGCAGTGTATACATAGTTGCATTGTAAGGTTTGTAGATTAGCAGAAGCAGCGTGAATGTCTTTAGTTTGGAATAATACGATAATTTCACATTTTTAGCGGCACATTAAACTCCAGCTATAAACAGAAAGAGATCTAGCATTCAGACGATTTTAAGTGATTCCCCACAAACATTATACGTGTTTTACATTTTAAATAGGCCATCCAGCATCTCCAACAGATCTATTATGATAATGTCTTCTAGGGTTTGAGGTCGTGTGGACCTATGAGCCTCTGAGTTTAATGTCATGACAACGTAGATGAACATAGGTACGTACTTTACAAAATGACCTTGTGAGAATAGATCTGTAGCATCGTCTTGCTTAGGGTAGTCGAAGCATTGAGATGTAAATGTGCTGTTTGTGATTTTGGTCAATCAATATTTCTAAGTTCAAAGTTGGACAACAAGTGTCACAGGTTTGTAACTGAAGGTAGATGGTACTGCAGTACATCCATTCGGAAGAGTTTCAGAAGATGTGCAGTGAGTTAACTGACAGGAATACATATCAAATTTTTCCACATAATTTCTGAATCATTCCTGATGAATGTACGTGGCCAACAACACACATATGACAGAATTCTTTTGCTGGCCAGGGTCGTGAGGTATATCAGATGTGACGGAGCAGGTTCGTTTAGAATCTCGGTACAGCATTCCACAACGGGGCTTTCCCTGCAATTGGTCTATACATAACTGCATCACCCAACAGCCAATAACACATAGTTAACAAATCAGGTATCAGAAGTACCATGACTGTATTTATCAGACTCCATTTAGTGAATTACATACACCCTCAATAGCAAAATAGTAGAGTTCAGCCCTCCTACCACAGACATTCATCCTGCTGGAAGACAGAACACAGTTTGTTATACTGGACTGTGAATGTCCCACATTTCAATATGCAAAATGACCGGATAGAAGTCGCAAAATGACCGGATAGAAGTCATATGTTTCCAAGGAATTTCTGAATTATTTCTAATGAACACCACTGCTTGTTGCAACGGTCTGCAGAAGTACACTCCTGGAAATGGAAAAAAGAACACATTGACACCGGTGTGTCAGACCCACCATCCTTGCTCCGGACACTGCGAGAGGGCTGTACAAGCAATGATCACACGCACGGCACAGCGGACACACCAGGAACCGCGGTGTTGGCCGTCGAATGGCGCTAGCTGCGCAGCATTTGTGCACCGCCGCCGTCAGTGTCAGCCAGTTTGCCGTGGCATACGGAGCTCCATCGCAGTCTTTAACACTGGTAGCATGCCGCGACAGCGTGGACGTGAACCGTATGTGCAGTTGACGGACTTTGAGCGAGGGCGTATAGTGGGCATGCGGGAGGCCGGGTGGACGTACCGCCGAATTGCTCAACACGTGGGGCGTGAGGTCTCCACAGTACATCGATGTTGTCGCCAGTGGTCGGCGGAAGGTGCACGTGCCCGTCGACCTGGGACCGGACCGCAGCGACGCACGGATGCACGCCAAGACCGTAGGATCCTACGCAGTGCCGCAGGGGACCGCACCGCCACTTCCCAGCAAATTAGGGACACTGTTGCTCCTGGGGTATCGGCGAGGACCATTCGCAACCGTCTCCATGAAGCTGGGCTACGGTCCCGCACACCGTTAGGCCGTCTTCCGCTCACGCCCCAACATCGTGCAGCCCGCCTCCAGTGGTGTCGCGACAGGCGTGAATGGAGGGACGAATGGAGACGTGTCGTCTTCAGCGATGAGAGTCGCTTCTGCCTTGGTGCCAATGATGGTCGTATGCGTGTTTGGCGCCGTGCAGGTGAGCGCCACAATCAGGACTGCATGCGACTGAGGCAGACAGGGCCAACACCCGGCATCATGGTGTGGGGAGCGATCTCCTACACTGGCCGTACACCACTGGTGATCGTCGAGGGGACACTGAATAGTGCACGGTACATCCAAACCGTCATCGAACCCATCGTTCTACCATTCCTAGACCGGCAAGGGAACTTGCTGTTCCAACAGGACAATGCACGTCCGCATGTATCCTGTGCCACCCAACGTGCTCTAGAAGGTGTAAGTCAACTACCCTGGCCAGCAAGATCTCCGGATCTGTCCCCCATTGAGCATGTTTGGGACTGGATGAAGCGTCGTCTCACGCGGTCTGCACGTCCAGCACGAATGCTGGTCCAACTGAGGCGCCAGGTGGAAATGGCATGGCAAGCCGTTCCACGGGACTACATCCAGCATCTCTACGATCGTCTCCATGGGAGAATAGCAGCCTGCATTGCTGCGAAAGGTGGATATACACTGTACTAGTGCCGACATTGTGCATGCTCTGTTGCCTGTGTCTATGTGCCTGTGGTTCTGTCAGTGTGATCATGTGATGTATCTGACCCCAGGAATGTGTCAATAAAGTTTCCCCTTCCTGGGACAATGAATTCACGGTGTTCTTATTTCAATTTCCAGGAGTGTATTAGTCTTATACATCAGTCAGTTATTAAGATGTTTGAGCAGGAAAATGCACTATTTAGTTCTTTTAGGGTATGTGGTCATTCATGCTGGGATACTTTATGGAGTGCTAGTGGTTGTAGTAGTAGTAGTAGTAGTAGTAGTAGTAGTCATACTCGTCATACATTCATTCCATAGATCCAGACAGTAGGACCCACAGCAAATTCAGTGTTTTAGTAGCAGTAGACTCACACTGTAAATTGGAAAAGGAGCCCGACTAGCTGTGGTAGTAGATTCATATCATACATTCTCAGCTAGCCATACTCCAACGACCATTCATTTTTTGAAAGACTGTAGTATTAATCTTTATGTAACTTTGATTTTTGCTGTAGGTATGCCTTGGGGTGACGAAAATTTGAATCAGTGTTACATTTTTAAGTAATTTTTAGGTGAAGCCTCTCATAAATTGTGTTTTACGATTCAATAAGACATCAACTAAGTTATCTGTGCACCGTTCAATCTTTCGACCAACTTTGTTGTATGGAAGCGAAAGCTGGGTGGATTCAGGTTACCTTATCAACAAGGTTGAGGTTACAGATATGAAAGTAGCTAGGATGATTGCAGGTACTAGTAGATGGGAACAATGGCAGGAGGGTGTCCATAATGAGGAAATCAAAGAAAAACTGGGAATGAACTCTATAGATGTGGCAGTCAGGGCGAACAGGCTTAGATGGTGGGGTCATGTTACACACATGGGAGAAGCAAGGTTACCCAAGAGACTCATGGGTTCAGCAGTAGAGGGTAGGAGGAGTCGGGGCAGACCAAGGAGAAGGTATCTGGATTCGGTTAAGAATGATTTTGAAGTAATAGGTTTAACATCAGAAGAGGCACCAATGTTAGCACTGAATAGGGGATCGTGGAGGAATTTTATAAGGGGGCTATGCTCCAGACTGAACGCTGAAAGTCAAAATCAGTCTTAAATGATGATATGCTATATGAAAGGTTTCCATATTCGTAATTGAATAGTGGGGTTAGTGGTACTTCTTTTTACAGACTTATGTGCTTCCAGAAGATTTATAAATTATATCTGATGAATACCTGTATGATTCCCTCAACAAGACACTTGTGAAGGAGATCTTTTGCTTGTCACAGTAGTAAGTGTCTGGAGGTGTGATATAAAATGACTGCACACGCAGACTTAAAGAAATTCTATAAGTCTGCTAGGTTGTCAGACAATGAGAAATGTTTAACTGGAGTGAAATTGAACAATTCTTTTACTGCACAGTAAAGACTAAGTAACACTTCCCCTAAAAACTGCAACAGCTTGCTCTCAAACTGCAACATAGTGCCTCAAAACTATAACAACATGCGCCAACAGTGTAACAAAATGCCCTAAGACTGTAACAAATTGCCCCTAAAATATCGCAAATTGGTCCAAGACTGTAATAAATTGCCCCAAGACTATAATAAATCGCCTCAAAACAGTAGCAAATTGTCCCAAAAAAAATTGCCCCAGCAAACTGTTAGCAAATCACCAAACTGTAACAAATTGCCCCAAAACTGTAACATATCGCCCAAAACTGTAACAAAGTGTTCACAGAACTATAATATATTGCTCTACGACATTGTAACAAATTTCCCCAAAATTGCTGCAGCTTGTCTGAAAACTGTAAACAAGATGAGTGATCTTCGCATAGCCTGCATGGTGAGCATTCCGAGATGGTAGTTCCGAGAGTACAGTGGCTTCTTCAGTGAGGAAGACAATTAATAAATATGGAATAAATATCTTGACGCTACAGCAGTCCTGCTGCTTAATGAAATCTGATTCTACGGATGACCCTAATCCAGCAGTGCCCAATAGTTACAAAAACATTCACCTGGGTTTTCTTAAAATATCCACAAGAAGCAGCTGATGCTGCAAAAAAAGGGAAGCTGAAGAGCAAGTCTGTGCTGGAAAAAGCATTCAGGCCCACTTCTCAACGTTTACAGCATTTGCGTCATGAACAGAAGCTATTCAGAAACTAGACTAACAAGGAGAAGGAGGAAAAAAAGAAGAAGGTAGACCGAGAGGAAGAGGATGAAGAACATGAAAATGCAAAAGCTGAAGTTTTTCTTAGATAACTAAAAGTACTATATGTGTGAAACTCTGGTCCAATGTAAGAGAGCGCCTGCTGGCCCTAATCGGATTGGGTTAAATAAATAAATAAAAAATAAATAATTAATAATTAATATAAAGAACGAATTTATGAAAGTGGAAAGTGGAGATATTAGAGAAGGAGGAGGAGAAGAAGAAGAAGAAGAAGAAGAAGAAGTAAAAGCATAAGAGGAAGATTTCGATGGCGGATATGATGAGAACGGCATTGCTGAAACACATAAGGCTATCCAGAAAAGTCCTTATACATTGGATTGGCAGCCTATAAGTGCAACCGAGAATGTGATAAAGGTAGAGGACAGAGAATTTGAAAGAACGCCATGCATACACAACCCAGTATTCGAAAAACTTTAAACTTTGATAAATATTCATTGAAAAATTCAGAAACATATGGCAAACTATTACATATGACAGAAGAATATAAAAAAGCCAGTGGAATAGGAACAAAAAGCCTCAACAGTTCGAAATATCAAAACGTTATTAAACTGGCAGTGATATTAGTGACATTTAATCCCTACAACACATCTACTACGATAACCACAACAAAATAGTTGAACCAATATGGCAGCTCATAGCATCAAGTACAGTGACTGTCCTAAAATGGTTCTGCAGTCAGTGCAACCATATTCAACTTGATAAGGATTGTGACAGTTTCAATATAATTTATGCAACCAATGGCAGTAACAAGAATCTCCATACCCATCTTCTTGCATCCCGAGAAGTCGAGAGAGGTTAAGCACTTTAGAACATGACATGTTGGCAGTCTGAACTACGACAGAGTTAAATGTTTCCCATGAGACAGGTAACCAGAACCTGCCTACACTCACTCTGGGTCAGCTCAAAAATTAAAGTATTGACAAGTGTACCATACAAGCTGTCTGCAGGATGGGGGCTATCCCTATGAGTACCACACATATGTCCAGGGATATTGATGATTGCCACCCAGCTCTCTGACAGTGGTGCAAAAGGAATCTGTAGCAGCCTCCAGGCTGCTCTCCAGCCCAGCACAGTCCTGCGAGTCAGCACATGACTGACAGTGAACTTCGGGATCGCAGAAGCTCGTGGCGCAGACGGCTATTCCCCGATGTGGTGTTAAAAATATAAACATCCCTGTTCTTCCCCAGCAGAGCATAAGTGGACAGATCCAAATTTAAGGGTGATGTCAGACAGCAGTTGTTTAAACTTTAGACACCTAGACTATCAACAGTTTTAACTTAGAGAAAGTGGTCTCCAATTTTGATTTCAAGTTAATTTAATATAATTTAATCTGAACTACACTGATTTGATGATTGGTTTTGGGTATAAAGGGACCAAACTACAGGGTCATCAGTCCCTTTTTCCTGACGAAAACAAGGCTCAATATAAAACACCACCCAAAGTACGTTTGGGAAAGTAAAAGGGAGAAAAGGAATGGGGAACCACACCTAAAAATAAAACGAACGGAATGAACAAATAACCGGGAAAGTGTACACCACAAGCAAAAGCGGAGAAGGGATTAAAACCATAGAGCAGAAGGTCTGGGCTGGCTGATCACATGAATAAAAAAGGATGAGCCAGCCACTCTGCAACACATTAAAAAGTCCACCCCATAAAACAAGACGAGGTGAGGAGAAATGAACACATTCAGGGAAAAGACAAATACAAACACAAACACAAACAAATACAAGGAAAGGGTGACAGAGTTAAAATGAAGGGAGGGTGGAGGCCTCAGAGAGTAGGGCAAATGCTTACCCTTAGATGGTACGATAAAAAAAACCTTATGAATAAAACGTAAAACTATATCTGCTGTTGAGGCTTTGTCACCCAACACCGATGGTAGGGTGCTGGGAAGGTTAAAAGTCTGCCACAGAGCAGCTAAAATTGCCATGTCCAGCAAGATGTGGATAACACTCAGAAGGGAGCCACAGTGACACTGAGGTGGGTCCTTGCGACAGAGGAGGTAACCATGTGTTAGCCATGTATGGCCAATGCGGAGCTGGCAAAGGACAACAGATTCCATGTGAGTCGCTCGCATGGATTATAGCCACACATTTGTCGTCTCCTTGATAGCATGGAGTTTATTTGGGGTACTCAGGATGCGCCATTCAGTATCCCATGTCGCAAAAACTTTGCGGCGGAAGACTGCTCGCAAATCGGTCTCCTGTAAGCCAATCTCCAGAGATGGTTTACTGGTGGAGTGTTTGGCCAGGTGGTTAGAAAATTCATCGTCCAGTATCCCAACATGGCCTGGGGTCCAAATGAAGGTCACTGAGCGTCCACTGGTGCAGAGGGCATAAAGAGGCTCTTGGATTTACAGTACCAAAGGATGCCTAGGGAGGCACTGGTCGAGAGCATGAAGACTGCTTAAGGAATCATTACAAATGACGAATGGCAACCATAGCAGCAGCAGATATGATGAAGAGCACGATAGATGGCAACCAGCTCTGCAGTGAAAATGCTGCAGCCATCCAACAAGGAGTGTTGTTCAGTGTGGCCAACGTGAGCATTAGTGTAGCCAACAAGGTCGTCGACCAGTGATCCATCAGTGTAGATTATATCTGAGCCTTCAAAGTCGCTAAGAAGAGAGATAAAATGCCGACAGAGGGCCTCAGGTGTAACTGAACCTGTGGGGCATTGCAATAGATCCAGTCGAAACAGTGGCCAAGGTATGGACCAAGGAGGTGTACGGAAGAGGGCCTGCAGGAAAGGTGGTACGGGGAAAGTGTCGAATTCATGAAGAAGTGATTGGACACGGACGGTGAAGGGATTCCCAGTTCTGGGCCGCCGTTGTGGGATACGGACTGCCGTGTTGGGAAAAGAAGACGGTAATTTGGATGGTGAGGCAAACTATGTATGTGGGTGGTATAATTTGCTGGCAATAGTTGCAGGCGGAGCCGCAATGGAGGAACGCCTGCTTCCACCAGGAGGCTGTTCACGGGGCTAGATCGGAATGCTCCCGTCGCGAGGCGAACTCCACAGTGGTGGATAGGGTCTAGTAGACTCAGTGCAGAGGGGGCTGCAGAACCACACACCACGCTCCCATAATCAACACAGGACTGTATGAGGGCTTGGTAGAGCTACAGCACCCCAGTCAGTGTGACTCAGGCATCGAATAAGATTAAGGTGCAGCCAGCTCTTGTCCTTCAGCTAACGAAGATGGGGAAGCCAACTTAAGCAGGTGTTGAAGACCAATCCTAGAAAGCGGTAAGTCTCCACTACATCTAGTTGTTTGTCACTGAAGTAAAGTTCTGGATGGGGGTGGACAGTACGACGACGACAGAAGTGCATCACGCAAGTTTTGATGGCCGAAAACTGAAAGTCATAAGTGAGGGCCCACGACTGTGCCTTCCATATAGCTCCCAACAGTCGGCGTTCTGCCGCAACAGTAGAAGAGGAGCAGAACGAAATGCAAAAATCGTCAGTGTATATGAGGGGAGAGATGACGATCCTACTGCTAATGCGAGATCATTGACTGCAATTAAAAGAGTGGGACACTCAGGGCAGAGCCCTGCAGGACCCCATTCTCTTGTATATGGGGTGCACTATGGGAAGCATCGATGTGAACTCCGAAAGTGCAGTGTGACAAAAAGTTCTATATAAAAATCGGGAGTGGGCCCTGGAGACCCTACTCATGCAGAGTAGCGAGGATGTAATGTCGCCAAGTGATATCGTAGGCCTTCGTGATATCGAAAAAGACGCCAATAAGGTGTTGTCGCTGGGAAAATATTGATCGAATGGCAGACTCCAGATACACCAAGTTGTCGATGGTGGAGCGTCTTTGGCGAAAACAGCCCTGAGATGGAGCCAGAGCTTCCTGAGACTCAAGAAGCCAACACAACTGCGGGCTCACCATATGTTCAAGCAGCTTGCACAGAACATTGTTGAGGCTAATGGGTTCTTCCCAGGCTTTAGGGCTGGAATGATGACACTTTCCCGCCATTACGATGGGAATTCGCCATCGCTCCAAATGCAGTTGAAGACAGCAAGGAGGTGGTGGTGGGAATCCACTGACAGATGTTTCAGCATTTGAGAATGAATGCGATCTGGGACAGGCGATGAATCAGGATAGTCTGCAAGGGCACTGAGAAATTCCCACTCACTGAAGGGAGCATTATGAGGTGCATTCAAGTTCTAAGGCCTCCGATTTTTTTTTCTCCGGACTGGAAAGAGATAGAAACATGCGCATTGTTTTAAAATGAGGCCGCGTTCATTGTCAATACATCCCAGAGATGGCAGCACCATACGGCAGATGCAATTTTACCGCCAGCGGCGAGAATGAGAACTGTTTTAAATACTTAAAATGGCGACGTTTTCCTTACATGAACAGCGTGCAATCATTCGTTTTCTGAATTTGCGTGGTGTGAAACCAATTTAAATTCATCGACAGTTGAAGGAGACATGTGCTGATGGAGTTATGGATGTGTCGAAAGTGCGTTCGTGGGTGCGACAGTTTAATGAAGGCAGAACATCGTGTGACAACAAACCGAAACAACCTCGGGCCGGCACAAGCCGGTCTGACGACATGATCGAGAAAGTGGAGAGAATAGTTTTGGGGGATCGCCGAATGACTGTTGAACAGATCGCCTCCAGAGTTGGCATTTCTGTGGGTTCTGTGCACACAATCCTGCATGACGACCTGAAAATGCGAAAAGCGTCATCCGGGTGGGTGCCACGAATGCTGACGGACGACCACATGGCTGCCCGCGTGGCATGTTGCCGAGCAATGTTGACGCGCAACAACAGCATGAATGGGACTTTCTTTTCGTCGGTTGTGACACTGGATGAGACGTGGATGCCATTTTTCAATCCAGAAACAAAGCGCCAGTCAGCTCAATGGAAGCACACACATTCACCGCCACCAAAAAAATTTCGGGTAACCGCCAGTGCTGAAAAAATGATGGTGTCCGTATTCTGGGAGAGCGAGGGCGTAATCCTTACCCATTGCGTTCCAAAGGGCATTACGGTAACGGGTGCATCCTACGAAAATGTTTTGAAGAACAAATTCCTTGCTGCACTGCAACAAAAACGTCCGGGAAGGGCTGCTCAGCGATTTTCCAGTGGTCAAAACAGACTCCTAAAGAAGCCTTCGCCGTTGCCATGGAATCATGGCGTCAGCGTTGTGAAAAATGTGTACGTCTACAGGGCGATTACGTCGAGACGTAACGCCAGTTTCATCGAATTCGGGTGAGTAGTTAATTAGAAAAAAAATCGGAGGCCTTAGAACTTGAATGCACCTCGTATAAGGTTCAGGGTGGCATGGAGCAAAAAAGAGGCGTTATCTCTCCACCCTCTGTTTGAGGAGACAAATGGTGGGGTAGTAATTCTCTGACACAGAGATGCAAGCATAATGCTCAGCAAGATGCTCTGCAGTTACATCTGGATTGTAAGATACAGCTCCATTTTTGGAAATTCCAGATACACCTACTGGGTTCCGATAGCCGTAACTCGGTGGAGCTTGATCCAAACCTGGGAGGGGGAGGTTCCCATTCAAACGGTGGAGACATAGTGTTCCCAACGCTCCTGCTTCCTTCGTTTGATGAGGAGGCGAACCTGCACTCAGGGCCGTCTGAAGGTGATAAAGTTGGGGGTGGCGCTTATGACGTTGGAGGGCCTGCCTACAGTCTCTAATGGCCACAGCGATTTCTGGCGACCGCCAAGGCACTGACTTCCACCAGGGGCAACCGGAGGAATGAGGGATTGCTGATTCAGCTGCGGCAGCAATGGTATTAGTGATTGCATGGATCACTTCATCGATGGTAGCATACAACAGATACTCAAAGCTGGTACTGGATGTGAAAGTGTTTCAGTCAGCTTTGGGAAGAATCCACCTGGGCAAGTGTCGAGATGAGGGACGCTGCAGTAGGGACAGAAAGAATGGAAAGTGGTCACTACCACACAAGTCGTCATGTGCTCTCCAGTTGATAGATGGACTGGACTGCAAACTGAGAGATCAATGGGCGAATACGTGCCATGTGCCACACTGAAATGTGTGGGGGCACCTGTACTTAGGAGGCAAGGGTTGAAGTGAGTTATTAGGTTCTCAACATCTTTGCCATGGCCATTAACCTTGGCTCCACCCCACAAAGGGTTATGAGCATTAAAATCGCCCAGAAGCAGAAGAGGTGGGGGGGGGGGGGGGGGGGGAAGGCGAAGTGCGAAATGAGTGCAGCCAAAACATAGGGTAGTGCTTCACCATCTGGAGGGAGGTAGACGTTATAGATGGTAATTTCCTGTGTTGTCCTCCCCTGACAGCCACAGCTTCTAAAGGTGTTTGAAGGGGCACAGGTTCACTACAGACAGGTGTAAGGACGAAAATACTTTTTCCACCCGACAGTGTCACAGGCAGGACGGTTTTTGTAGTACCCCAGGTAGCCACGAAGGATGGGGGTCCACATTGCAGGAAACCAGGTCTCTTGAGTATACTGTGAGTATATTGTGAGTTGATCTAACTCAGCCAGGTGGTAGAAAAAACTGCCGCAGTCGCTCTGGAGAATGACGCTTTCTGTCGTCTGGGGTAGCATGGAGTGACCAAGGAGGCAAATTAGGCTTCAGCATCACCTGTTGCCACTGGCTGAGAGTTGGCATCCAGTGCCATGCATTCGAGGCGTCGGCGAGATCTACGTCCTCAGGAGATGCAAGAATCTCCACCTCGCCCTCTGATACAGAGCCATGGGGGAGCGATGGTGTAGGGCCACTGGAGGCTCCCATTTCTTAGCAGACTTTTTCTTTGAAGTTTTGCTCTCTCGACGCTCCTTAGGGGTTTGGTGGCAGGGCTTCTCGGACTGAGCAAGACCTCGAAGCCCTTTGACCTGCTCTTTCAACCACTGGCTGGTGTCCACTGCACCACTGGGTGGGACCATGGAAGGTAGAGTCCCAAGGGACCCTTTCCACATAAGAGGAGCCGGAGGAGGTCATTGCTTCTCTGGCTGGGGGAAGGGGGCCATTGTCCCCAGTATTTTTGGGGATGATGCTCCTAAAGTAGACGCTCTGGGAGCAACAGAAGAAGATGTGCCCCAGTCAACTGGACGTGGGAGGAAGATGGGTGGCCCTGAGGGCCCACTGGAGCAACCTTAGAGGATGGGCATAATGGCATAATTGATGGCGATGCCATCACAGCGACAGCATATAAAGATAGCATGGGTACAAGGTTTAGTCGTTCATATTCGAGTTTCGCCTCATGGTAAGATAGCCTGTCCATGGTCTTTTACTCCATAATTCTGTGCTCCTTTTGGAGCGCTGGGCAGTCCAGCAAGCAGGAGGAATGATGCTGGTCACAGTTCACACAGGTGGGAGGAGGCATACATGGAGTATTCGGATGCAGTGAACATCCACAGTATTTACATGTGGCGCTGGAAGGGCACTGGGAGGACATGTGTCCGAATTTCCAGCACTTAAAGCACCGCATTGGGGGAGGGTCATAGGGTTTGACATCATATTGATAAACCATCACCTTGACCTTTTCAGGTACTGAATCGCCCTCAAAGGCCAAGATGAAGGCACCAGTGGCAACCCTATTGTCTTTGGGTCCCCTGTAAACACGCTGGACAAAATGAATACCCCACCATTCTAAATTGGCATGCAGCTCGTTATCGGACTGTAACAGGAGGTCGCGATGAAAAATAATTCCCTGGACCATATGGAGGCTTTTGTAGGGAGTGACCAAAATAGGAATTTCACCTAGCTTGTCACAGGCGAGTAACGCTGGGACTGGGTTGGGGATGCCGTCTGAATTAAAACCGACCCATTGCGCATTATGGACAGTGCTGTCACTTCCCCAAACTTATCTTCCAGGTGCTCAACAAAAAACAGAGGCTTCGTTTCCAGCAAGGAGTACCCATCTTTTCTGCTGCAAACTAAGTAACATGGCGAATATGGATCCTGTCACTCTGAAGCCTTACATTCCTCCCAAGGTGTTGCTAGGGAGGGGAACGATCTAGGATCATACTTGTCAGCACTGAAACAACTTTTCCTTTCTTAGAGACTGCTGCGGCCATTCGGTCTACAGCAAAAGATGACAGTCTGCTTCATTGCGGGTCATCCACCCTGATGCCACCAATTCCGATCAGGGGCTCTCCCCACGGGTGCTACCCAGCCAGAGCAAAGGTCACCTGGCATGATGGCCATTGCCGAGAATCCGGGTGCCCCATGAAGACAGGAATCTACCCGTTGGCATGCATTTGGAGTTTACAGCTCAGGTATCAGCAGTGCGATCCCTGTGTTGTCAGGGGGCTGCCACCAAATGAGTACATGACAGCCCCACCACAACGGAATGACTACTGTGCTGGATACTGGATGCAGAGAAATCCAATATTGTCATGGGGGCGAAAGAAGAATGGTGACAACAGAAGAAGATAACACACCCTGGAAAGTGTCCTCGCCCAAATAGTTGAAGTGCAGGTTGAGATGAAAACCCATGACGAAAAGAGGTTCAGGAGATCGAATCTAAGGTCACTATGGATAACTCGTCCACCACGTAAGGCGTCCTACCCCATATGGCCCGCACTTCTGTTGAATTTGTAAAGTGGCAGGTCAAATTAGAAAATGGGACCTGAACTCATGGGTGAGACTCATTTTAGTTGCCTCTTACGACAGGCAGGCCGGCCGGTGTGGCCGAGCGGTTCTAGGCGCGTCAGTCTGGAACCGTGCGACCGCTACGGTCGCAGGTTCGAATCCTGCTTCGGGCATGGATGTGTGTGACGTCCTTAGGTTAGTTATGTTTACGTAGTTCTAAGTTCTAGGGGACTGATGTTAAGTCCTATAGTGCTCAGAGCCATTTGAACCATTTGAACGACAGGCAGAAATATCTCAGTACTATTCTAACCCCTGGACCCACAGGGGGGAATTGATTTGTATTCGAATTGATATTGAGTAGCATTTGAATTTAAATGAAACTAGGTATGCAGGAAAGATCAGTCTGGTTGCTACTTATAAGGTGAAAACTTGTTTATATAGCTGACAGGCTCAGACTGGTATCCTTTATCTATCAAACAGCCTTGAATCTGCAGGGGGAAAAACACCCTTAGTCCGGAGTGTTAATAGCATACCATGCAGGCTTAGGTTGGCATGAAGGCAGGGGAAAACCCTGGAAATCTAACAATGCAGACAGTGCCAGTATCCTTGGTCAGCCATCTTGCATCGCTATCTTGGATTCTGATATCACAGAGCCTGTGGCAGTATGGATCGCCATTTTGAATTTCTGGATGTCACACCAACATGAGAATACACTATTGCGATTGATTGGTTGATTTGGGAAGGGGACCAAACAGCGAGGTCATCGCTCCCATCGGATTAGGGAAGGAATTTGGCTGTGCCCTTTCAAAGGAACCATCCCAGAATTTGCCTGAAGCGATTTAGGGAAATCATAGAAAACGGAAATCAGGATGGCTGGACATGAGTTTCAACTGTTGTCCTCCCAATTGCGAGTCCACATTGTAGATTTTAGAATTTGCCACCAATTTATAATTCGGACAACAGTCCTGCTTGCACAGTGATCTCATAGCAGTGGGTGGAGACACCACTAGCACAACTAGTCTATTTTAAATTTTTCACTCTTTGAATTTCCCACCATTTTATATGTAGAGCAGTTCGCTTATTGGAGAAATCTGGCAATAATGCATGACAACATTGATGAAGTCGTGGATAGAGGAAGAGGGGGGGAAATCTGGCAACAATGTATTTGGTGCCAGAACCGACACTGTTTACCTAGTTATGTTGAGCTGACAGGAACATGCGTTGCAGGAGTAACAATCATTGAGAGGACACAGCCATTTGAAGTTGTCATTTTAACATAATGTCATAACTTTATTCTCGAATGATACTTCTTGCAAACATCACAAGCAGTTATAAATTGTGGAAGATCAGAAGTGGCTTGGTTCAAATGGCTCTTAGCACTATGGGACTTAACATCTGTGGTCATCAGTCCCCTAGAACTTAGAACTACTTAAACCTAACTAACCTAAGGACATCACACACATCCATGCCCGAGGCAGGATTCGAACCTGCGACCGTAGCAGTCGCGCGGTTCCGGACTGAGCGCCTAGAACCGATAGACCACCGCGGCCGGCGGAAGATCAGACCTCCAGACTGATGAAGCCATTCCGACAAGCAAACATAACAAACATTTTTCTGACCGATTGTTTTCCATTGAAGTTGTTATTCTACCATCATCAACGAGACGAGTTCCAGTCGTCAGTCCAGATACTTAATTCAACTGTGTAGCTATTGTCAACTGCAAAAATCTACTCAGGCTCAAAAAAGAAATCTACATGCCACTGACAATCATTAGTACGGTTATCTTGGTTTGTCAAGGAGAACTTTGGATCACCAATTACCACAAGCAGCCACAAGTCATCCCTAAAGGTATGTGCAGATATGTGCGTAAGGACAGCAGAACCAGTCAAGTACGGGCAGATTAATGTCCTCAGCGACGAATAGCTCTATTACCACTACAGACAATGCAGACGAGGAAGCAACTAGGTATTGAACTACCAATAGGATCTGTCTTGACTTAGGAATGACGTTGGAGAGTGATAGCCATTCTGTTTCAGATTTTGGATTATTTCAAACCTGCAGTGGGGAAAAGAGGCCAAGCAGCCCATAGCATACTGAGAATCATCCAACAACTAGCCAACGCTCATTCAGAGCGTCTCTAGCTGAGTGACGGAAATTCAAGAGGAAGTGGAGAAGGCGCTGCAAGACGACATCATTGAACCTTCAGAGAGTCCTTGGTCCTCTCCTGTAGTCCTTGGGAAAAAGAAGGCTGGCCCATGGTTTGTCAGCATCGACTACCGATGACTGAACAAAATCACGAAGAAAGATGTCTATCCATCGCTGCACACTGATGACACTCTATACTGCTTGAAAGAAGAAAAGTATCTCTCAAATATGGATATGCAGACAGTATACTGCATAATAGAGGTTGATGAGGCTGGCAGGGAAAATTCCTGACAGCCTCTGTGGGTTCGAAATTTTGTCATCTGCACTGTATAATGCTCCATCCATCTTCGAACGAATGATCACAGTCTGCTTTAACACACAAAAAATAAAATAAAACAAAATCTTGGGGCAGCTAGTGAATGGTGATGGAGTCCATCCCGACCCAGAGAAAAAAAGAGCAGTCACAGGTTTTCCAACTCCTTGGTACATTGAAGGTGTAAGAACTTCTCTCTGAATGTGCTCCAACTACTGGCGATCCGTAAAGGACTTTTGTACCAATGCACACCCCTTGCAAGAACTACTGTCAGATGAAACCAAATATTCCTGGAAGAAGGTTTAAGAAAGATCTTCCCTTGTCCTTAAGGAGGCGCCAGCTTTTTCGCTGGTACTCACATTGTATGACGAGAATGACGAAACAAAACTTCACACCAACGCTAACAGTTATGGGACAGCTACAGCTCTAGAAAAAATTCAGAAAGGTGCTGAAAAAGTGCTACTTTATGCTTTCAAAGTATTCACAAAGTCCGAGATACATTATTCTTATAACCAAGGAGTGCCTTAAAATTATTTGGGTCTTCAATAAGTTCCAGGCGCATTTATTTGGCAAACCATTCATCGTTGTGACTAACCTACATTCTCTAAGCTGGCTGACTAGCCTGCACGGTTCATCAGATCAACTGGCGAGGTGGACACTGAGACTTCAGAAGTACAACGTTGCAGTTATACACAAATATGGACTCAAACACAAGGACGTCGAATGTCTTTAAGGAATCTTTTGGCGCAACACAGCACCGTGGATGAAATCACAGGCATCACCGCATTAAATGACATTGGTGGTGAACAGAAGGAAAATCCAGCTCTGCTGAAACCCACAGAAGCTTTGGAAAATGAACCAACCACAGGCGAATTCCACTTAATAAAGTGAGCATTGTGTGAGAGGAACTACACTACTGGGCATTAAAATTGCTACATCACGAAGATGTGCTACAGACGCGAAATTTAAGTGACAGCAAGAAGATGTGGTATGCAAATGATTAGCTTTTCAGAGCATCCACACAAGGTTGGCGCCGGTGGCGACACCTACAACGTGCTGACATGAGGAAAGTTTCCAACCGATTTCTCATACACAAACAGCAGTTGACCGGCGTTGCCTGGTGAAACGTTGTTGTGATGCCTCGTGTAAGGAGGAGAAATGCGTACCATCACGTTTCCGACTTTGATAAAGGTCGGATTGTAGCCTATCGCGATTGTGGTTTATCGTATCGCGACATTGCTGCTCGCGTTGGTCAAGATCCAATGACTGTTAGCAGAATATGGAATGGGTGGGTTCAGGAGGGTAATACGGAACGCCGTGCTGGATCCCAATGACCCCGTATCATTAGCACTCGAGATGATAGGCATCTTACCCGCATGGCTGTAACGGATCGTGCAGCCACGTCTCGATCCCCGAGTCAACAGATGGGGACGTTTGCAAGACAACAACCATCTGCACGAACAGTTCGACGACGTTTGCAGCAGCATGGACTATCAGCTCGGAGACCATGGCTGCGGTTACCCTTGACGCTGCATCACAGACAGGAGCGCCTGTGATGGTGTACTCAACGACGAACCTGGGTGCACGAATGGCAAAACGTCATTTTTTCGGATGAATCCAGGTTCCGTTTACAGCATCATGATGGTCGCATCTGTGTTTGGCGACATTGCGGTGAACGTACATTGGAAGCGTGTATTCGTCATCGCCATACTGGCGTATCACCCAGCGTGATGGTATGGGGTGCCATTTGTTACATGTCTCGGTCACCTCTTGTTCGCATTGACGAAACTTTGGACAGTGGACGTTACATTTCAGATGTGTTACGACCCGTGGCTGTACCCTTCATCGATCCCTGCGAAACCCTACATTTCAGCAGGATAATGCACGACCGCATGTTGCAGGTCCTGTACGGGCCTTTATGGATACAGAAAATGTTCGACTGCTGCCCTCGCCAGCACATTCTCCAGGTCTCTCACAAATTGAAAACGTCTGGTCAACGGTGGCCGAGCAACTGGCTCGTCACAATACGCCAGTCACTACTCTTGATGAACTGTGGTATCGTGTTGAAGCTGCATGGGCAACTGTACCTGTACACGCCATCCAAGCTCTGTTTGACTCAATGCCCAGGCATATCGAGGCCATTATTACGGCCAGAGGTGGTTGTTCTGGGTACTGATTTCTCAGGATCTATGCACCCAAATTGCGTGAAAGTGTAATCACATGTCAGTTCTAGTTCAATATATTTGTCCAATGAATACCCGTTTATCATCTGCATTTCTTCTTGGTGTAGCAATTTTAATGGGCAGTAGTGTATGGTCCAATGGGGTGAAAATTGTCGCTCATCATCCCAGTTCATCTACAGCCAGATTCTTGAAGTATTTCAGGGATGCTCCAGCATCTCACATGGTGTTTGTGAAAACTCTAGATAGAACCAGACGCATGTGTCACTGGCCAAGTTTTTACCGATCGTTAGACACCATGCGAGCCACTGTAAGGAATGCCAAAGACGGAAGCATGTGCTGCACCTTTGTGGGGCATCTAGTACCAATCCCATCCGCAGCAGTGCCAATCCACCGACTTGTAATCTGTTGGATCTTGCCCACTCGTCGCTTATAGGGTGCCTAAAGGATGCTGCATTGTCGGAATGCTATACAGCAATTCAAACAAATTACATTAGTAGTTTTATTTCCATAAAGCAGAATTGACAATACTTAACTTTAATTACAGCAAATGTCGCAAGCGAGAGGCGACATGCAAACAGTAAATGACCTTCGCTATAGACAAAGTCCATCTAAGATTAACACACTGTTGTGGATAACTGTCGACTAAGGTCTGTATACGGAGCCGATCTGAGCGGCCGAGACTGGCAGGAGCTGATAAACAAAATAAGAGCCTACTGAATATCAGACCAGTTGTGTGGCTGGATTGAAGAGTTTTTAGCACTTCTTGCAGGGGGCGCTCCTGGCGCGGCTCGGTCCTTGTCAGCGGGCTATTGGCTGACGTCTCCTCACCGCCTTCTCTGGTTTTCCATTCTTCGTCTTCGTTTCGTCGCTTGTGGTTACGCCAGAACATAATCAACTTGTTGGAGACGTTCCAAAAGTCGACAAATGTGAATTGATGGATAATAGTCTGCACTGACTACATCACCAGCAACTGAAATCACTCAACAGAGGAACGTCCACTGGACCTGACGGGATACCAATTCGATTCTACACAGAGTACGCGAGAGAACATGCCCCCCTTCTAACAGCCGTGTACCGCTAGTCTCTAGAGGAGCGGAAGGTTCCAAATGATTGGGAAAGAGCACAGGTAGTTCCAGTTTTCAAGAGGGGTCGTCGAGCAGATGCGCAAAACTATAGGCCTATATCTCTGACATCTATCTGTTGTAGAATTTTAGAACATGTTTTTTGCTCGCGTATAATGTCATTTCTGGAAACCCAGAATCTACTCTGTAGGAATCAACATGGATTCCGGAAACAGCGATCGTGTGAGACCCAACTCGCTTTATTTGTTCATGAGACCCAGAAAATATTAGATACAGGCTCCCAAGTAGATGCCATTTTCCTTGACTTCCGGAAGGCGTTCTATACAGTTACGCACTGTTGCCTGATAAACAAAGTAAGAGCCTAAGGGATATGAGACCAGCTGTATGGCTGGATTGAAGAGTTTTTAGCAAACAGAACACAGCATGTTGTTCTCAATGGAGAGACGTCTACAGACGTTAAAGTAACCTCTGGTGTGCCACAGGGAGTGTTATGGGACCATTGTTTTTCACAATATATATAAATGACCTAGTAGATAGTGTCGGAAGTTCCATGCGGATTTTCACGGATGATGCTGTAGTACACAGAGAAGTTGCAGCATTAGAAGATTGCAACGAAATGCAGGAAGATCTGCAGCGGATAGGCACTTGGTGTAGGGAGTGGCAACTGACCCTTAACATAGACAAATGTAATGTATTGCGAATACATAGAAAGAAGGATCCTTTATTGTACGATTATATGATAGCGGAACAAACACTGGTAGCAGTTACTTCTGTAAAATATTTGGGAGTATGCGTACGGAACGATTTGAAGTGGAATGATCATATAAAATTAATTGTTGGTAAGGTGGGTGCCAGGTTGAGATTCATTGGGAGAGTCCTTAGAATATGAAGTCCATCAACAAAGGAGGTGGCTTACAAAACACTCGTTCGACCTATACTTGAGTATTGCCATGAGTGTGGGATCCGTACCAGGTCGGGTTGACAGAGGAGATAGAGAAGATCCAAAGAAGAGCGACGCGATTCGTCACAGGGTTATTTGGTAAGCGTGATAGCGTCACGGAGATGTTTAGCAAACTCAAGTGGCAGACTCTGCAAGAGAGGCGCTCTGCATCGCGGTGTAGCTTGCTGTCCAGGTTTCGAGAGGGTGCATTTCTGGATGAGGTATCGAATATATTGCTTCCCCCTACTTATACCTCCCGAGGAGATCACGAATGTAAAATTAGAGAGATTTGAGGGCGCACGGAGGCTTTCTGACAATCGTTCTTCCCGCGAACCGTACGCGACTGGAACAGGAAAGGGAGATAATGACAGTGGCACGTAAAGTGCCCTCCGCCACACACCGTTGGGTGGCTTGCGGAGTATGAATGTTGATGTAGATGTAGATGTGCTGTCGCTAAAGCTGTGCCCGTAACGATAAAAGTATCGTTACATACCAACAGATAGTTCCACGCTGCGGAAATAAATCGTTCCAGTAGCTTTACCACTAGTGTTCGTCAGGCATCAGAGAGTGATCAAATAGAGCAGGCAGCGAGGTGACAGTGAGTACCTAGCGTAGTCAGAATTTACCACCACAGTAGCTAAGCATCTTCAGTGCTCAGCAGGTTTTTATACTGCACTAATATTGCATTGTACATTTGCATGATTAAAGTATTTTATCGTCGAACACATGTGTTGGTGCCTATATCAGTGCTGAAATCTTCGCTAGGTAGTTTTATGTCTGTTGTCCATCCACATTAGTCAGCAAACTGTTAAATGTCGTCATCTCAAAGTTGGTTACAAGTAGTTGTGCATACATCTTTATGGTATTGACTTTACAACAGTAATCATTCGGTTCCTTTTGCAACAGTTATTTTCTTGTGACAATATTATTGCTCTGATTTTGGTAGAGCGATTAACATTGGTTGTATGCTGAATACTGTACTACACGCAGTTGTCCACCCACATTTATGAACGAATCCGACCGCCACTCATGGTCACATTTAGGAGCAAAACAATCATTGAGATAAAACTGGGTGGGACATCGCATGCCAACTGCTGAAGCTCCATAAATTGCAATCTCCGTTGTAGGAGATATCACTTTGAAGCACAGACCTCTCCATATGATCTTCTCCAATCGTGGAAAAGTTCTCCAGTCGAGACTTGTATCAGAAGTAATTTCACGTTGCGACTTAATCCACAGGATGACAACTGCCTACCATTCACCGACGAGTAGCGTCACAGAACACTTTTACAGACGTTGGGTAATATGTTCTTGACGTACACTGATGTCTAACATAGAGACTGGGATAGAATACTGCCTGTCATGACATTCGCATATAACACAGCGAAGCAAGACACTATATGTTTCACATGGTTCTTTTCACTCCATGGTCACGAGGCCGAAACGACAGTGCATACACTGTTCACATTTCAGCTGGTCGATACTCAGGATATGTCTACGTGAAACAACTCGTCATTAGGACTGAAGAAGCAAGGTAGCTGTTTCGCATAAGAACCGTGGACACCCTAGAGAAAACCCAAAACGGTATAACGCCAAACACTGGTCAGTGGGATACAGCCCAGGAGACTTTGTATGGATTTTTACGCCTGTACGGAAAGTGGAACTATCAGAAAAGTTACTAAAATGCTACTTTGGGCTGTATCGTATCCTTCGTTGCCTGGCGGACGTCACATATGAAGTTGATGATTAGGGGCCTTCATCAACAAGACAAAAGTGCAGAGCTGGCGACCATGCCCTTCCTATGAAACCTTGCTATAGTTTAGACGTGCAGATCAACAATGGGATCTTCAAGGAAACTAAAAATTCACTCGACGATTGGGAAGCTTTGACAGAACGAATACCTCCGATGCTTGTCATAGCGAAGAGGAGCACTGCCATACAGACGATCACTGACAAGATCTAGTTTCAGGGTGCTGAAGTCAGCTCAGGGACAACTTCCAGTGTCGCTGACTGGCGTGCTGTGGGGTGCCAATTCAAAGCCAACCACCAGCAATTATTTGTTACTTAGTATTTATCTTTTCTGGAAGCATCTTGAAATATATGTTTGTAACGTTTGTATATTCTGGAATAGTCAATGTTCGTGAAAATACCATAAATCTGGAATATTCTACGTTTGTATAAAATGCTGCCCTCTCCAAGAGGTCAATTCTGTTCTGCCTGCACTTTGCGTCAGTAATAAACGTGTTTTCAGATGTAAGTGCTGTACGTCATTGACGATCCTGCCTTGCCTCCTAGGGGGCCCACAGTTCTTTCGTGGGTTAAGTTTGTGACGCACATAGGGGCTCCAGTTATTGCGGCCTTTCTTCTCTTCCAGGCTGCATTTTCTTTTCCATATCCACTCCTTCCCATCGTGGCTCCTACCCCTCCTGACCCCCTTCTCCTCTGGCGTTTCCCTTCATGACTACACAGCTATTCCCTCATTTCTGCTATTGCCTTTCGCTCTTCTGTGTAATGTTTGGACTCTCCCTTTTTTCAGCTTTTTCTTGTCCTCTCTGGGGTGTGACTTCCTTTTATAAATTATTTTCATAATGTGAGCCCTTTGGGTAAGAGCTCCGTTCTGTGGTCGGAGTGGGTGGTACCAGTGCAGACGTTCTGCACATGAAGCGTCCTGAGCTCCAAACTTCTGGTTGCACTTCTGTGGCCATCTCATCAGAAAGGAACAGTCCTCTGCCCGCTACTACCTGGGCCAGGTTCGCAAGCTTGGGGCGAAACCCATTTCCCCATTACTTCATTTATTCCAATACAGACAGGGAGACTTTCGCTGCTATCAAGTCACTGTTTCTTGTCGAACACATAGAACTTAAGTTTGGTGCAGTAGACTCACTCAGTAAGATGCGATTTTGTTCCCTATTGATTGAAACTTCTTCTGCCAGTCAGTTGGCCTCTCTTTGTGCTTGTGACCACTTAGGATACATCTCGGTGAGCATCACTCCTCACTAGTCCTTAAATATGACTCAGGGTATTATCTTCCCTAGGGATCTCCTCCTTCAATTTGGCGAGTAACTAAGAACTAATCTGGCATGGTGCAGTCTTCATCAATCGTGTTGACACCAGCGCTTCCATTCTGGCATTTGACAGGGTACCTTCCCAGAAGAGTCAAGGTTATGGTTCACCGCTGCAACATGAAACCCTATACCCCATCTTCCATGCACTGTCTCCAGTAACGCCCAAGTGCCTGAACTCACTCTCTCCTCGTTTGCTGGATTGCCTGATCTATAAAAGGGAAAGGAAGATTCAGGAATTCAAATCTCTTGACCATCTGTCCTGTTCTGAGGACTGGCAGAAATTTGGCCATCTCCAACCGGAATGTCTAATATCATCCTACGCTTCTGTTGTGTCCTTTCCTCCTCCTCTTGTGCCTCCTCCTCCTCCTCCTCCTTCCTCTTTACCCCAGTCCTGCCCCACTTCCCTTTCTTCCTCCCAGGCAGTTCCCATTCCCTCCGTCACGAAACCGCTCCTTCTCCCCAGTCAGAGGAGAAACCCTCTTCTCTGGCACCCGCTGGGGATGGGGCTCCCTCAAGGAGCTCCTACCCCCTCCCTCCCTGGCGTGTCCAGGGTAAGGAGCCTGTCACTTCGAATCAGACACAGGACCCACGCTGTATGGGGCTCAAGGCTATTCGTTCTCTCTCAGATCTGGATATTGCTGCAGCTTGCTGTCTTCCTGAGCACATCTCCATGCACCCTCCAAAGGAGAAGAATAAGATGCATAAGTTATGGGACAAGATCCCCTCGATATCCCCGGGGGTGTCTCAATTAGGATCCAATCTTACATTCACAGACATCACTCCATACTTACTAGTGATGAACACTGACTTGGCACAATGATCGGTTCAAGCCCATTCGAAGTCCATCCAGGCTCTTGTACTATTCTCTTCCAATGAAACTGTAATGCTTGCTATCATCATCTTCCAGAATTCAGAATTCCAGCCTCTTCTTTTACTCTGCTCTGTAGCTTCTGTTGCATTGCAGGAATATCATTTCATGGATACTCATTTGCAGACTCTTTGTGGTTTCCAAACCTTCTGCTGGAACCAGGTTGGTCCTTTCTGAGCCTCTGGTGGGGTCTGTACGTTGGTCTGCACAGCCATTGTTAGTTCCTGGATTCCTCTCCATACAGTGCTGAAAGCAGTGGGTGTTCAGATCCATTTAGACTCTGCAGTAATAATATGCCTTGTAATGCCCCATTTAGAGAGTTGGAATTCGCCAGTGCCCTTGCTCTCTGCACCAACACAGCTCTTATACTGGACCAGGTTATCAGTGGGTAGCCAACGTCAAATACGTGTCATTTTCAACAATCTCTGGAGTGAGGGGGAATTCCCTTCACAGTGACAAGAAAGTGTCAATATTCCAGTTTTGAAATCAGCTAAATCAGCTCTTCAAATGGGCAGCTGTCGTCCAATCAGTTCAATCAATGCCCCCTGCATGTTACTTGAACGTGTGGTGAATTAGAGGCTACATTGGATCCTTGAATCCTGGGACCTTTTGGCTTCATCCCACGAGGGTTTTCGTCAAAGCTCCTCTCCTGCAGATAATTTTGTCCACCCACAGTCTTCTTTGATCTGCATAAAGCTTATGATACCACATGGCCCCAACACATTTTGCCACTTTACGTGAGTTTGATCTCCATGGCCCACTCTCGATGTTTATCCAGAACTTTCTCTCATGTCGCACTTTTCAGAAACAGGTTGGCGCTTCCTGTAGCATGTCCCATATGCAGGAACATGGGGTACTGCAGGGTTCTGTTTTGGGCCTCTCTCTTTTTAGTGGCTATCAATGGTCTGGTGGTGGCTATGGATTTACAGTGTCCCCCTCTTTGTATGCTGATGACTTCCGCATTTATTTTTGTTCATCCATGATGGGCATTGGACCTTCATGGCCTGTTCGGGTGGAGTTAGTTATTGCTGAATGCAGACTGCAGGGAGCAAAACACAGAGCACAGTCTTAGGCTCTCACTCATGGTTTCCAGTTTTTGGCAGCCAAGATCTGCATTATGCATTTGTGTGTCTGTTCCTTGATGGCCAAGCCCTCAATGCGGTGGACACTCATCATTTTTTGGGACTGGTATTTGATGCCCAGTTGACATGGCTTCCGTTCTTTGTCAACTAAGGCAGACATATTGGTCACACTTCAGTGCTCTTTGATGCACAGACCGCTCTACTCTGCTATGGCTCTACGAAACATTGGACTAGTCCCGTCTAGATTATGGGAGTCTGGCATACAGCTTGACAGCACCTCCAACATTACAGATGCTGGACCCGATACACTATTGTGGGGTACGGCTGGTGACCGGAACATTTTCGGCTAGCCCAGTTATCAGCCTCCTAGTGGAGGGAGGGGTCCCACCATTGTGTGTTCTGCATTAACCACAGTTGATCACTAATGCACTGTGCATCCACTGCTCCACAGAGCACTTGAACTACCATCTCCTCTTTTCAGATTCAGAGATCAGTCTCCTGCAATGACAGCCCAGGTCTGGGGGTTATGATAGCCATTCACTTCTGGTCCCTTTTTCAGAACTCCAGCATTCCCCTCTACCAATTCTTCTCCAGGTCCACTCGCGTACACCTCCATGGTGCATCCCACATTCACAGCTCTGTCTTGACCTATCACAAGGTCCAAAAGACTCGGCTCTACCTGAGGGCCTCCACCACCAATTCCTCTCCATTCTGAGCAAGTTTACTGATTTGGAAGTAGTCTAAACTGATGGGTCTGTGGTTGCTGATCACACTGGCTTTACTTACATCATATGGGATGTAATGAAATCTGTTCCTTGCTAGATAGCTGCAGTGTTTTCTCTGTGGACTTGATAGCCATCTCTCGTGCTCTTGAGCATATCTGTTTCTGCGCCGGTTAGTCCTTCCTCATATATAGCGACTCCTTGAGTAGTTTACAAGCTCCTGACCAGTGTTACACTCTCCATCCCTTGGTTCTGAGTATCCAGGACTCCTCGTTTGGTCTCAAACAATGTGGACCCTCAGTGGTCTTTGTCTGAACCCTGGCACACATTGGGATCCCGGGGACTGAACTCGCTGACAGACTGGCCAAATTGGTAATCCAGCAACAGACCATCACGTTCTAAGTATTTTGAATATGGGTTGGCATACTGTGACTTCACTGATAAAGGGGACCACAAATTTGTGGAGGTCCTCTATGTGGACCTCTTGCATGAACTCCATCATTCTTTGCTGTTTCCACATCAGCTAAACTTGGCTGACACATAGTCATCTCCTCCATTGCGAGGATCTGCTCTACTGTCGTTGTGGTGCCCATTTAATGGTGGTCCACATTTTGCTGGACTGTCATATCTTCACTGCCCTATGGCAGACTCTTAATCTTCCTGACTCACTACCCTTGGAGTTATCAGATGATGTCACAGTGGCTTACCACGTTTTAAAGTTTATTCATGAAAGGAGTTTTTATCACTCTCTCTAATGGGGTCGCCCAGCCTTGTTGGTCCACTGAGGGCTTGGCAGGACGCCCTGTTGGTTCCTCTGCGCCCACTGGGCAGTGGCTATCTGGGCTTGGTGGTCTGCCCCAGACTTCATTCTACCCATTCTTTTGCTTTTCTTTCCTTTCTAGTGTGTTCTGTCTGACTTGATGTTCTTACTCTGTTTTTCTGTGCTTCTCATGCCCTGTCCATGTCACTAGTCTTTACTATGTATTGTTGGGTGGGGTGCCTCTAGTAAGTGGTGACGGTATGTCCCCCATTGCAGTTTCTGCCTTTCAGGGCCTCTGGCTGCTCCCTGGATGGGGCACCTCATCCACGTTTCTACCTCCCCCTCTCCTTTCTCCTCCCTTGTTCCTTTATCTAGACTTTGTTAAACTTTGGTAGACATTGAGATTTTCTTTCCTTTTGATTTTGCGCACTAGGCTCTTCTTTCGTGTATAGTTTTGTTGCCTTGCCTGTTCGAGGCAGGAGGGACTGATGACCTCATAGACTGGTCCCTTAAATCCTCAAATCAACCAACCAACGACGCTGCCTTCAGTTTTGGACTAGATTGTCGTTTGGAAGTGATAATATTAATGTTGAGTAGTCTACTGAACTCTTGTGGCAATCAAATGAAATTGAAAGTCAGCCTCCAATTAAGTTAATCATAAGCTTGTTGTCACTAAACAAAAAGCACACCATTAAATTAACTGAAATGAAATACACACAATGTAAGTATAGTTTGATGAGAGCTGTGCTTCGAAAATACTTGTTTGCCAGGTTGGTATTCAGGCATATAGCCCTTCATCAATGGCATCTGATAAAGAGGATCAAAAAACATGATGGTTAAAACTGATGTGGACTTATAAAACCAACTGTAACCCTATACAAAACAATGGCTACATGACCACAAAAGAATACATTATCCTTCTGACACAGTGCCGTTTGTACATTTTATAAATGAGAAAACTAAACGGCCACATTTCCTGTTCATATTGGAATTGGTGGTCAGAGGAAAGTGTTTCAAGGTACTAGTCTCTTGTTATCTCTGAGACCTTAATCATATAGACCTGTGACATGCACCCTCTATGAATTATATTACCTTAAAATTCTTCCCGCGAGTATCAGCCTGGCATCTGTTATTCTTACTAGTTTTGTCATCATTCTGTAATGCAGCAAGTTATTACGAGCAAACATTCGTGCAGTAAGGCACGCAGCTGTCTAGTACGGTGGCTGCAGGATGGCTATGTTTCTTTTCGCTCTGGTCACAGCACAGCTGATGCTGCCTGCCTTGAGAGCTGCATTGCGTAACATTCAGTCGATACGAAGATTCATACCCTCTATGAATCTAAATAATCCATATTAGTTACTATCCGATTTTGTTCAAATTTTGTATACAGCCTTCTGTTATTAATGGAATGATGCTGTCAAAACTTCAGATTTTTATTTATTATAGTTCTGGAGGTAAAGAGAATTACCTAAAAATCTTAAAACCTACGCTTGTTTTTTAAAACCAAGTTAGGAACAATAACAGATTGACTTTCATTATCATTTGAAGCCATTACAAAGTTGTCAGTGCATAAAAATCAATTAATTAGGATTTTCTTTTTAAAACTTTAGTCACTCTGCATTACGTAATACAAAAATTGGTCATAATTATTATTTGATTGTATTTCGTTGTGTGAGTGCGTGAGAATGATTGAGAGAGTGTATGTGGGACATATGTCAAAATTCAATATTTCATTTTCGTAAAACCTTGTGCAAACTAACTGTGGGAAAGTTATGTTTCAACCACGATTCAGGTGATGTATGTCTGTGTGAGCATGCATTTGTACAAAAGCAGCCAGAATGGAAATTAGAGGCGGAATAAGTTTATTTATTCATTTTAAGAATATTTAGCACTTTGCTTATTTTGATTAAACATAAATCAAGAAATTGAAGTTTTGCTGACAATTACTATCAAATTAGTGATTGGATAAGGCAAGATTTGCCGCGAGAATGATCAGGAAGAAACATTCTGATTGGTCGTTTAGATCAACAGCCAATCAAAATTAAGCAGTTCCCACGCGAATGGAGGAGTGTGCAGAGAGGCGAGTACCTCGAGAGAGTCGCTTGCTAGCGGGCCTACGGATAACACGATGTTAGATCACTCCTTAAAAATACTCTATACGATGACGACATAGTGAGCTAATTTCAGTTCGAACATATAGTGACTGAAGCGACTGGAGTTACAAACATTTTAATGAAATTTTGGTGTTTTCTAAGTTAAATAGTTCGAGAGATACGAGCGTGTGAACTTTCTGGTCGTAGTAACAACTCCGCGTGGCGTGTTTCGTGCCCTGTACGGAATATTTTGGCGAGCACTTCTTACGAAGAAGACCACTGAAACGACTGAATGTTTGACTCGCAAATAATTGTGGGTCTGTGACAATAGAACGTGAAAATTAGTCGGGTCAGACTTGCTAAAATTCTGGATGCTTTTCGAATGAATATTTGTTATACAAACAGTGAACTTTCAATAATAATGTTTCACCATATTTAATAAGGACTTGATAGCCATTTCATGTGTTTCAATATAAATAAAAAACAGAGTTAATCTAATTTTAAATGCTTTTCTGCAAGTAGACTGAAGATTCCGAACGCCCGATTTTTTAATCATGAACTTTCAGGAACAGACTTTCAACCAGAGTTACGCGGCCTGTGTGTGGTAGGTATTAGGTAGTGGTTTCATCAACGCTGCTTTACACTGACTAGCACGTATCTGCTACTACAGAGTGAAGGGACATCGGCAAGAATCCTATCGACGTAGGTGGACTGAACGATAGCGTTAACAACACAGACGACCGACCCCGCCACGCCGCAATTCCAACTAAAGTCTTTTGGCACGGTTATTCCTAGGTATTTGATGGCTGTTACAGTTTCCACTGGTGTGTCGTTTTGTCATCAATAGCGCAATCGAACGGTAATGGATTTCTTCACTCGTTTAGACGCAATGTGTTACATTTTTCTGCAGTGTCAATAGCCAGTCAACCAATATTCAGTCCTCTTCAGATCTTCCTGTATTTCACTACAGTCTTCTGGTGTGGCAACCTTCTTATAGACAACAGCATCGTTTGCAACTAGCATCATGGATGTTCTGATCTTATTCAATCAATCATTTAGTTTATTGTAAACAGTTTCATCTCTATACCATGCCCTTTGGGTACTCCTGAAATTATCTTTATACCTACTTTGCCTCATTAAGAACGAAATGTTGAGTTCTTAAACAGACGAAATAGGTGCTCTCCTGTCTTAACGGTAGTTTTAATGACAACCACATGCAAAGTGTTGTTTTGAGGGACTCTTTCCTCTTGTTCATGCTGATTTGATGGATAGGTATCTCAACAGGAAATTAACAATGAAAGTGGAATGTCTGCATGCCAAAGTAGTACTTGTAAACTGTAGTAAACTGTCTGATGATATTGCCCTAAGGTATAAGTCCTCTCAATCTAGAAAAAGTCCCATTATTGCATGATCCTCGCATAGAGGCCAGCTTTTTAGCTACCTCCGAAGCTATGGCTAACAGTCCACACCATGTACTTCTGCATGCGGCTAGAGAGAACAGCAGCACAACACTGTCCTTCTAAATTTTTAAAGTAGGATATAATAACTTACATTCTACAATGAGAGAATTTATGCTGTCACATAAAGTGTATGTGTGGGGGGGGGGGGGGGGGTGCAGAAATCTATAAGGAATTCCTTGGTGCAATATAAAGGTATTTATAATGGTCAGGTATTTCATCAGCTGCAGTCTGTACGCAATCCAGCTCCCACATTAAGGAAGGTTGGTTGTAAGCTACATTATATTAGTTGGGAAATGAGAGATCTGGTGTAGCCTGCATGGTTGCCAGATTTCCCATGACCTACTTCCCCCATTCATATCGTGCAACATTGCCAGATTTCCCCCCACTGTTCTTTGATGTCACAATCCAAAATGGCGGAAGTAGGTCACTTACGCTAAGTTTGAAATCCAAAATAGAAGTATTAGGCCACTTATCCTAAGTATAAAATGGCAGAAAATCCTTGGTTTTCCTGTTGTCACAGCTCACTGGTGTAGCCTGCATGCGCGAGACCTACTTCCTGATAATCAGTGGAGCAAGGTCACTTCACGTAAGTTTAAAATGGTGGATAATCCTGGGCTTTTCTTGACATCACACCTCATTGGTGCAGTTGCATGGTTGCCAGCTCACTTGCGATATGTAAACAATTGCTACCAATGCCCTGTGTGTATCAGGATAGGACAGGAACGTTTACTCATCTGTTTAAACAATTCTGGGGCACATCCATGGACCAGACACAAACTATGTGCTGAGATTGTTACACCAGCCATGAGCAAACAAATCCCAGCACCACTGCCTGGGTAGGCTGAGTGAGCCAGGCCACATCCAATCAGCTTGGAATTCTTCTACGAAGTCCGGGTAATCCCCAAACAGTGGTGTTCCTCCAGCATTGGCTTCTGGCTTGGCCTACTGACCGTGATGTCATGTGGTGGTTGCCTCAGGTGAATGCATCACTAATTGGGCAACATTCAATCACATTTATATGAATGAAGCATCATGGGAAAACACTAAAGATACTCTACGCTGATCAGCCAAAACATAATGATCACTGCCCACTGAAATGTTGGATGCCACCTGGGGCATTGCTGGCACGTGACACAGTAACAAAAATATGTAAGCAGAGCACAAGCGGACAGGGGATCACCCTAGCAAAGGTATGAGCTGCAATGGGGAAATCCATTGAGATATACGACTTTGACAGAGGGCAGATTATTATTACAGGAAGCCTTTGAATGAGTACCTTGAAAACGGCGAAGCTGGTGGAATGATCACATGCTACTATCGTGAGCGTCTACAGAAAGAGGCAGACGGACAGTGAAACTACTACTAGGTGCTAACTGGTTGGACGGCCACGACTCTTCACAGAACGTGGGGTTCGAAGGCTTGTCTGCTCTGTAATGTAGGGCAGATCGTGATCTGTGGCATCTCTGCCAAAAGAGCACAATGCTGGTGCATGTGCAAGTGTTTCAGAGCACACCATTCATCATACAGTGTCAAACATGGAGCTCCGCAGCAGACCACTCGTATGTGTTCGCAGGTTGACACAATGACATCAGTTATGATTGCAGTTGGCATGGGACTATCAGGATTCCACCCTCAATTAACCGAAATGTGTCAACTCTTCGGGTGAATTACATTTTTGCTACACTAGGTCGTCGCCACAAATGCCGTCATCGAGGTGAACAGCGGCTCAAAATTACAGTGCGCTGTGGACGCAGCTGGTGGGAGCAGTATATGCTACCGCAGACATTCTCCTGCGCTTGCATGGGACCTGTTGTAGTAATCGAAGACATGCTGACAGCTGCGAACCACCTGCATGCCTTCATGCCTGATGTCTTCCCGATGTCGATGTCATCTTTCAGCAATATATTTGTTCGCATCTCAGGGCCTGAACCGTGCTACAGTGGTTCAAGGAGCATTATAGTGAAAACATGTTGATGTCTCGGCGACCATATTCGCCTGTTGTAAATCCTATGGAATTCATCTGGGTAGCTATCAGGCGCCATCACCGCGTATGAAAATCAGCTACCCGTTATTTAGGCGAATTACATGACCTGTGCATAGACACTAATTTCACATACTTCCACAAACGTACTAACAAACTTTCGGATCCCTGATACCCAGAATCAGATATGTACACTCCTGGAAATGGAAAAAAGAACACATTGACACCGGTGTGTCAGACCCACCATACTTGCTCCGGACACTGCGAGAGGGCTGTATAAGCAATGATCACACGCACGGCACAGCGGACACACCAGGAACCGCGGTGTTGGCCGTCGAATGGCGCTAGCTGCGCAGCATTTGTGCACCGCCGCCGTCAGTGTCACCCAGTTTGCCGTGGCATACGGAGCTCCATCGCAGTCTTTAACACTGGTAGCATGCCGCGACAGCGTGGACGTGAACCGTATGTGCAGTTGACGGACTTTGAGCGAGGGCGTATAGTGGGCATGCGGGAGGCCGGGTGGACGTACCGCCGAATTGCTCAACACGTGGGGCGTGAGGTCTCCACAGTACATCGATGTTGTCGCCAGTGGTCGGCGGAAGGTGCACGTGCCCGTCGACCTGGGACCGGACCGCAGTGACACACGGATGCACGCCAAGACTGTAGGATCGTACGCAGTGCCGTAGGGGACCGCACCGCCACTTCCCAGCAAATTAGGGACACTGTTGCTCCTGGGGTATCGGCGAGGACCATTCGCAACCGTCTTCATGAAGCTGGGCTACGGTCCCGCACACCGTTAGGCCGTCTTCCGCTCACGCCCCAACATCGTGCAACCCGCCTCCAGTGGTGTCGCGACAGGCGTGAATGGAGGGACGAATGGAGACGTGTCGTCTTCAGCGATGAGAGTCGCTTCTGCCTTGGTGCCAATGATGGTCGTATGCGTGTTTGGCGCCGTGCAGGTGAGCGCCACAATCAGGACTGCATACGACCGAGGCACACAGGGCCAACACCCGGCATCATGGTGTGGGGAGCGATCTCCTACACTGGCCGTACACCACTGGTGATCGTCGAGGGGACACTGAATAGTGCACGGTACATCCAAACCGTCATCGAACCCATCGTTCTACCATTCCTAGACCGGCAAGGGAACTTGCTGTTCCAACAGGACAATGCACGTCTGCATGTATCCCGTGCCACCCAACGTGCTCTAGAAGGTGTAAGTCAACTACCCTGGCCAGCAAGATCTCCGGATCTGTCCCCCATTGAGCATGTTTGGGACTGGATGAAGCGTCGTCTCACGCGGTCTGCACGTCCAGCACGAACGCTGGTCCAACTGAGGCGCCAGGTGGAAATGGCATGGCAAGCCGTTCCACAGGACTACATCCAGCATCTCTACGATCGTCTCCATGGGAGAATAGCAGCCTGCATTGCTGCGAAAGGTGGATATACACTGTACTAGTGCCGACATTGTGCATGCTCTGTTGCCTGTGTCTATGTGCCTGTGGTTCTGTCAGTGTGATCATGTGATGTATCTGACCCCAGGAATGTGTCAATAAAGTTTCCCCTTCCTGGGACAATGAATTCACGGTGTTCTTATTTCAATTTCCAGGAGTGTATTTCGTCACAGACACACAAGCTATTAAGTAGATGGTCATAACGTTTTGGCTCATCAGTGTATTTCTAGCGTTAGAAATGCAGAGAAAACGATGCTGTTTCTTGCAAGGTTTTTCTGTGTATACACTTAAGAGCCAAAGAAACTGGTACACCTGCCTAACATTGTGTGGGGCCTCTGCGAGCACGCATAAATGCCACACACGTCCTGGGATGGACGCGACTAATGTCTGAAGTACTGCTGGAGGGAACTGACACCATGAATCCTGCAGGGCTGTCCATAAATCCGTAAGAGTACGAGGGGGTGGGGATCTCTTCTCAACAGCATTGCAAGGCATCCCAGATATGCTCAATAATGTTCATGTCCAGGAAGTTTGGTGGCCAGCGGAAGTTCTCTACAGTCGTCGTTGGTCCTGTTCTTGCAGGATCTTTTTTCAGCCGCATCGATGTTGGAGATCTGATGTTTTACTGGATTCCTGATATTCACGGTACACCCGTGAAATGGTCGTACGGGAAAATTCCCACTTCATTGCTACATTGGAGATGCTGTGTTCCATCGCTCTTGCGCCAACTATAACGCAAAGATCGAACTCACTTCAATCTTGATAACCCGCCTTCGTAGCAGCAGTAACCGATCTAACAACTGCGCCAGGCACTTTTTATCTTATATAGGCGTTGCCGACCGCAGAGCCGTATTCTGCCTGTTTACATATCTCTGTATTTGAAAACGCATCCCTGTACCAGTTTCTTTGGCGCTTCTGTGTATATTCCTACGCCTCTGACTAGCTAATGGTATTTCTAGCCCACAGCCATACCACTGATATTGATGCTAGGAAACACCAAGAATATGCTAGTTCTGGTGTGAGGCATGCAGGAAAGTGATGCTGGTTATAGTTTGTAATAGTACAAAAGCGTGGCTCCCTGCAACGTCACTCTTAAGCTGGACAACATTTCAAACAGAAAGGTGTCGAAACGTGCGGAAGAAATGGCCTCAACTCAGAAGTTTGTGTGAGCTGTAAAGTAGGTTAATGATGTCACATTGGCACCAAAATTCACCATAATTCTGGCCAACACCATCATGGATATGTCACACATTAGAAGGTCATCATACCTCCTCTTGCCCACATTTCACCCCATATTCTTTTGACGCCTCTGTGATGGAAGTCAAAACAGCCACAGCCAGCACTGAAATCACGTGATTTTCTTATGGGTGCCCGAGGAAAACATTTAGACCCAACACCGCACCGAATCGACAAGAAAAGCCACCAGGAGGTGGCATAAATGACGTCAATGAAACCACTCCTTCCCTTTGGGCGTTGATTTCCACACATTTCCCGATGGAAAATGACAGTTCGCAGTGCGATGAGCAACAGTACGATATTCTCGACAACGTTCGACACTGCTGACACCCCTTGGACGATTCTACCCTACTCAAAGGATGTTGTGCAGCTGCAATTTTTTTCTCTGGTATTCGGGGTGGAACCACTAGGCATCGTTCAAAAGCATTCGATGAAATCTGACGTGATCAGAAGCTCCGAATTGTGACATGCTTTTTCAACGCTCGGGTTTTGCGCCCCCCTTTGGCGTTATCACAGAGAGATGCAACATTGAAATTTACGTGAATAAAACGGCAAAGTGTCCCTCTAAGACCCCAGTTTTGCAACAGCCTCAGTGCCACCCACGCACTTTGGTTAAGCTCGTTAAAAATTTACCTTTCAAAGACTTAGACACCCATTCAGCTAGGTGGTTCCTCAAGGCAGCTCTAGCACCTGTGGGCAGGCAACACCACCTAAAGCGTGTCGAAGGGATAGCCTGCCCTCGTGCACTAGAACAGCCGCAAAGCACGACTCAGCTGCATGAGCGTCGAAGTCTCTGATGGATACATTTTTAAAATGTTCAACAAAGGTGCGAGGGTAGCACCCAGGGTATTGGCGAACTGGAGGTTCTTAGACAGATCCTTTGCCATTTTGTTCATGCACTTCTCAGTGTTGTAAACCTCTGTGATCATGCCACAAGAGCACACAAAAGAGGATGGCTGAAAAATCATAAAAACCCGTTGCTGCTTCGGATCATGTTTCGATGAATGCTTTTGAATTGTCCCTAATGGTTCCAACTGGTATATCCGAGCAAAAAATTGCGGTCGCACTACACACCAAAGAGGTCAGTGTACTATTGCTCATCGTGCTGTGAACTATCATTTTCGATTGCGATTGGTGTTGGAATCAATGACCTAATTAGAGTCTTTTAATAATAAATTATCTCCTGTTGGTATCTTCTGTGACCTTTCTAAGGCCTTTGATAGTGTTAATCATGAAATACTCTTAGAAAAGGCTGAATGTTATGGTATAAGTGGCTCAGTTGGCTCATGGATTAAATCCTACCCAACTGGAAGAAAGCAGAAGGTCATGTTGAACGACTCTGAGGGGTACTCTGTGTCATCTAGCTGGGGCTCTACTGGCTATGGTGTTCCTCAGGGCTCTGTACTTGGCCCCCTTCTCTTCCTGATCTTTATCAATGACCTTCCCTTGCATACTAGCTTTAAAACTCACTTTACTTTTTTTGCTGCTACACCTCTATCCTCATCAACAAAACTCCCAACCTCAATCTTGAGGAATTGGCCAATATTGTCTTTAGTGAAGTATGTAATTGGTCTGTAAATAATGGGTTATCACTAAATGTTAATAAGACCCAGTTTGTGCATTTCCAAGTAAGGAAAAAAGTTGAGGATCAATTAAGTATTACATTGAATGGTAGTGAGTTGCTACAAGTTGAGTCAACCAAAATTCTGGGTGTACACATTGACAATAGTCTAAAATGGTTTGAACATATTTTGCACCTGCACAAAAAACTCAGCTCAGCAACATTCGCTGTTCGTATTATTTCCACTGTATGTGACCGAGACACCACAAAACTGCTTATTTTAGTTATTTCCATGCATTATTGCTGTATGGCATAGTTTTATGGGGTTATCAGCCACTATCCAAAGAAATATTCATTGCCCAAAAGAGAGTTATTGGGATAATGAGCGGAGTCCAGCCTAAACATTCTTGTAGGAACCTTTTCAGAAAATTAGGGATACTGACAACTATATGCCAATATATCTACTCCCTGTTATGTTTCATTCGTAAAAATGGAGAATCGTACAAAACCAATGATTCATACCATACCCACAATACCAGGAGGAAGATGGATCTCCATTATGAATCAAAAAACCTTACTATTGTACAAAAAGGAGTCCATTACATGAGCTGCAAGGTGTTCAATGCTCTCCCACCATCACTGAAATTACTTATCCATGAGCTTCCCAAATTTAAACAACAGCTCAAACAGTATTTATTAGATAATTCCTTCTATTCGGTACAAGAATATTTCAGTAGAGTTAACTGTAATTGATTTCTCATTTACTAATTTGATGTGCTATTGTGCATTATGATACTCACAATCACTGTCAATATTACTGTGTCTTTCATTTAGCTATTAAGATCTACCATATTTTTAATGTAATTTTTTCTATACCTATTAATGTGTATTTTGTCTTATGCTGGATATCCTCTTGCAAGAGGTACTTTTATGTATTTCTTTTGTATTATTTGTAATAATTCTGACACGTCCTACATCCATGCGAATGCTTCACAGTATTGGATTTATGGGATATAAATAAATAAACTGAAGGGTAGTTACATTGACACCCTTTATGCCACCTTTTGAGGACGTTTGGTGTTGATTCAGGGCGATGGGGTGTCTGAAATGTTTTCCTCGGTCACGTATAAGAAAACTGCGCGATTGCATCGCTGGATATCGCTGTTTTGACTTCTATCACAGAGGCGTCAAAAGAAGGGGGTGAATTGTGGATAAGAGGAGTTATGATGATCTTCTTATGTGTGACATAACCACGATGCCGTTGGGCGGAATTACGGTTAAAGCTGCAGCACCAGCACTGAGCTGGTGATAGTTGTGGCCAAGGGAGATTCAACAAGTCGTCCTCATGCTCGCAAAACCAGTCCTGGACGATGTGAGCTGTGTGAACAGGAGTCCTGTCGTCTTGAAACACAGTATCGCCATTGGATAACCAACAATTCACCATGGGATGGACGTCATCAGCATAAACGGTCACTAAATCCTTGGCAGTAATGCAGCCTTGCAAAGTAACCATGAATACCACGATATGGCTGCCCAAATCTTCATAGAACCCCTGTGGATATTTCACTCTTGGGATGTAACCTCGGCCAGAAGTTGGAAATAGCGTGAAGCAAGACGAATTCGACCAAACGATATGTTTCCATTGTTCCATTGCCCTAGTATTGTGACTACAGCACCATGTTTTCCTGATATGGAGGTTTGCATCACTGATGACTCGTTTCGGAATTCCAGCTCGCCCTGCAGCTCCCTGCTTATGGAGCTACACCTGCGTTGTTTTGGTGCTGCCAGGGTTGGTGAGTGCAACACTCAGTCCTGCAGTGATATCTTCAATGACTGTTCATCACCATCATTCAACACATCCTTTCGTCTGTCTTTTGACTTTAGCAGATGATGTTTTTCCAGTATCATATCTTCGATATGGACCCTCTTGAAATACCAAAACCTTTGGTTACCTGTGTTTCAGTAGCACCCATCTTGCGAGCGCCACCAACCCAAATTCGAATGCACTGAGCAACGACATAAGTAGGAGGGCAGTGAGTGTTATAGCCAGGAATTCGCTTATGTCAGCTTCAGCATCCCTGGAAATCGCTGACATCAACATCAACATTCCTGGAATCCCCCATCCCATTTCCCAGAATTCCCTCACACTCCCTCTCCCCAAAGCCAGTAGCATTATATGATGTCATTATGCTGTCAGCCAATCTGTGTGGGGCTCTGAGACACCAATGTTTTGGATGATGGCATGCTAGCTCAGCCCCCACCATTCAAGCAATTTTAATTTTTGTAATTCGATTTTGCCAGCGCCATCATTTGCTGTCTGCATTTTTTAGTGAGATGACCAGTATGGAACACCAGCAGCGATCAGCCAGACAGAAGAAGACTGACAATAAGTATTTGTCAATTCTTTTTTGTTATAACAACATGTTTGTCATTAACAAAGTCAATATGTGCAAGGGTAGCAGCTAACATTTTACTGATTCCATACAAGAGTTAGAGAACTATTTGTTTTGTTGCATTATATACATATTTTTAAAAAAAAGAATATGATATAATGTGATAAATTAATAGCATCATAACATTCCCTGAATGGCCTATACAGGGTGAAAAGTATTTAAACCGACAAACTCTGGGAAGTTGTAGGGGACATCAAAACAAATATTTTTCCCTAATGTCATTTTTTCCTTTGAGGATTATTTTAACCGGTAGAGGCCGTATTATGCTCTTCAGTTGTTAGAGGCCGTATTACGATCTTCAGTTGTTAGAGGGCGTATTACGCTCTTCAGTTGTAGGCAATTGCTGTCCACCAGTGTAGTAGTGCATTGTCTCTGTTTACTAATGGAGCGATACACCTGGAATGAGTACACTGATATGGTTGGTGCGTACTACGTAGTGCACCACAACGGACGAGCTGCACAGTGGGTTTATCAACAACAATATCCTAATCTTCGTATCCCGCATCATACGACCTTTGCTGCTGTGTACCAACATCTGCATGAGACCGGGTCATTTAGCGGATTACCTGGACAGGGACGCCGTCGCACGATAAGAACACTGCAATTTGAGGAAGCTGTCTTGCAGCATGTGAAGTGGGATCCTTCAATCAGCACTTTTACAATTGGACGTAATGTGGGGACGAATCAGATGAGTGTAAGAACAGTCCTTTGAGAGAAATTGTTACGTCCATTTTACTTACAGCGTGTCCACATCCTGGAAGCAGTTGATTATCCACCCAGAGCACAGTTTTTGCAGTGGTACCTGGAACAGTGCGAAATGCATCCCACATTTCCATCATCTGTGTTGTTTACCGATGAAGCAACGTTCAGGCGTGATGGAGTGTTCAACATGCACAATTCGCATGTTGTGAGTGAGGATAACCCACATGCCACAGTTACTAGTGCTCATCAAGTGATGTTCTTTGTTAATGTGTGGTTCAGTGTTATTGGGGACTGTTTAATTGGACCATATCTGCTACCTACGCCATTAAATGGCAGGCACTATTACAATTTTCTCGCCAGAGCATTGCCAGAATTGCTGTAAGACGTCCCGCTCCCTACAAGACAACGCATGTGGTTCCAACATGACGGGGCGCTGGCACATTTCAGTCTTTGTGTGCAGCGATTCCTGGACCGATGGTTCCCACAAATGTGGATTGGTAGAGGTAGTCCTGTACCATGGCCTACTCGATCCTTGGTCATAAAAATGGAGAAGTGTTTGTTGGTTTAATTAATTTGCTGCCAGATAAATCTTCCTCTACCAGTTTAAATACTCCTCATAGGAAAAAATGACATTAGGGAAAAATATTTGTTTTGATGTCCCCTACAACCCCTCCCCCCCCCCCCAGAATTTGTTGGTTTAAATACTTTTCACCCTGTTTATTATATTTAATATGTTTATATTTAGGTTTTGTTGTTATTTCTGATGTTCCTCGTCCAGTGCTGGCAGAGCCACAAAAGACTCCAGTAGTCCAGACTGAATTTAGATTAATACAAGGGAGGTGGATAGTTGTCTGTATGCCATAAGATATACGCAATGGAATCTGATCGGCCACCATGCCATGGAGTGCAACTAATATATGCTGGAGGCGATTTGTGCAATATGTAGAAGATATACGCACCTGTTGAGCAGTTGCCTTGAATGCGCATGACCGGCTCATGGAAGAAAGAGATAATAGCTGTAGGGAGCTTGTGATGTGTTTCTAATTTAGATGATGTTTGTGTATATGTATGTAAATAAATCTATCATTTAAAATTGTTTTATTTTTGACGCTGTCAACAATAAGAGCACATACACTTGCAGTTTAAAAAGTACCAGCAGTAGTAGCTAGTTGAACTTGCAAGCAGCAGAGTCTTCTAACTGTCATTTGTATCGCATTAACAGTGGATTTGTCCAGTCACATACATATCATGTACACACACTCTGGCCAGCACAGAGTGTCTCTCCAATGACAGCACAGATCGTGTCATCAATTACATCATTGATGACTCATGGGATTTCTGCTCCCCCTCCCCATCTTATAAAGGCCAGTTGTCCTATGTATTAAATGGTGGGAGAGTCAAACTTTGGTGAGAAATTCAAAATTTTGGTGCAGAAGTCAAAAAATAGCCCAATTGCTGTAGTGTGTTTCCTATGGAAGCACAGCTGTTGTCCTAAGCATAAACTGTCAGAAAATGCAAGATGTCATATTGTCATGCTGGCTGACTTGGAATACTGGGACAGGCTCTATGGTGTCACAATCCAGATGAGACCTGTTAGGCTATTTACAACAGTGTAGAATTCTGGTATACTCCTCCAGAGCTGGAATACTGGCACTTGCTCTATGATGTCACAAGCCAGCTCAGAGTTGTCATGCTATTTATAACAGGGTGGAATTCTAGCCCACACTTGAGATACTGGGACACGCTCTGTGACATCAGAGATAAAAGATGTTTATGCTGGTCCAGGCCTGACTGCTAACCTACTTGACATGTTACTGTCCATTTTAGGTCATTGCATACTGCTTCTCGTAACCCTAAGTTTAGATGCATCTTTGTTTAAACACACACTGGTGAAAGAAGGGGAAGGGCTCCCTGTCTCCCTGCCACCACCCCTGCACCAACACCGTGCCACCACCCCTGAGCATCCATGCCACCCCACCGCCTGCTCTGCTCTGTAACGTGCAGGGAGCACAGCAGCCACACCACCTGGCCTGCTGCCATTATTGGGTAACAGCCCTGACTTAGTCCCCCAAGATAAAGTCCAAACTGTATGCTGTATAGCAGAAACACTTGCACTTTATTTAAACAACTAACTTCCCAGGGAGAGCTCCATATTCTGTGATCGCAAATTGCTGGTCACCAGACCAGTCAAGAGGTCTGCCACCAGCTCATCCGTGATACCCCGCTAAGAGCCAAATCACCCTGGAGTCGCAATACTGTGCACTGGTGACAGATACATTCATAGAGACACCACACACATACTACCAATTTGATAAACTAATGCAGAATCAAGTATAGAAGTTCTGATTTCCAAAGCTTTTATGCTGTTGTGACAGCACTGCAGCCACAGCCTGCATGATTGGAGTCAAAATGGTAGGGAAAGTTAAAAATATGGGAATCACACGTGTACTTTAACCTGAATGACAGGCAGGCAAAATTAAAAATCCATTAACTCCAAGTTTAAAGTGGTGGCCGTCAAACTACAAAGCACTCATCCTAACTTTAAAACTGAATAGCCCACTGATGCAGCCTGGATGGTTGTCAGACACGCGTTGGGGGAGTGTGAGGGAGGAGGGGGGGAATAGAAGAGGTATTCACCAGCAGCTTTATTTGACCCTGCTGCCCCCCATGCCGCACCGTAACGATCATCAGTCAACTCACAGAAGCTGACTCAAATCAACCTCGCCGCACCTCACTGTGCTGTGCTGTGCTGTGCTGTGCCAGGGTGGGATGCATGCCATGCCGGAGACATCCTCATAGGACGACAGACTGTCTAGGTACTTATATGAAACATCCAGCACTGGGCATATAGCCTGCTAAGGTAGTACATTTACACTGCAGTCCACATACTTCTTGACTTATTCCTATCACTACAAAATTTTACACTTAAACATAGTCTAATTGTAAAACAGGACTGCATCCTGTTGTGATAAAGGAATGCAGTGGAATGGTTCTGACATTTCTGGAGCAATCTACATGGTCTCTGCACACTGCTGCATCATATAGACACTAGACATTTCCACAGGAGTTTCAAATCATTTCTGCTGAATGCCTCTGTGGTCCCTACAACAAGGTCACTATTGATTTATACCATCATCTGTGTGAGTTAGTATTATGTCTATAATGACCTTGATGTCAACAGTCCACAGAGAATTTAAGGTACCCAAGTTGACTGAATAAATTATTTCTCTCTACTGACATTTTTATGCTTTACTATCAAGCAGAGTCACCACAAGTTAATAGCTGACTGAAATACAAGTCGTGTGTGTGCAATTTCCTGATATCAGTTCATGTCATTGTCAAGGTTTTTTCAGACCTTAGATATCACCATTTTGGGTTATTGTGTAAGGATGGGGCATTTGATTAAATTTGATATCAGGGGATTACTTTGAAAATGTGATTCTTGGTTCTCTTGGTCGGCTAAACTACTCTCACAACAGAGATGGGGCCACTTACAGGGAGCACATAACTTTAGCAGGTACAAAATCTATGACACTTTTGAACGAGATCTGTGTGAACTGTTGAGGCAATGACATTCAAAATCTGCATGACACTTACAATCAAACCTTACTTTGTATCATAGGCAGTATAGGCCTCCTGAGGAATCTGAAGGTGTGGCTAATTAACATGCAGTCAAGATCAAAGTTCGTACTTCGAGGTTATCAATTCTGCTGAACACTGATACACCAAAAAGTTATAACCACCTACTTCATAGCATGTAGCTGCAACTTTTGTACCCAATACAGTGACAATTCTGTGTGACATGGAGTAGACAAGTCCTTGGTGGATTTTTGGAGGTACGTTAACACAATTGCCATAAATTGCAGGCTCAGACCCGACGTCCAATACCATTCCAAAGGGGTTCAGATCATGTGAATTTAACAGCCAAGACATCAGCATCGTTCCTGAATAGACCATTATAGCATGATTTGGGCCTGGCACAGTAAACAGTTATCCTGCCAGACATCAAGCTTGAAGGGTGTGAACATCATGATGGAAGAAAGGCATCGCCTACAGCAGTGACTACAGCTACTCAAAATGACACAAGACCAAGTGTCCATACACAGTATAGTGCATACATACAGTGAATTTTACTACAAATTTATGAAATTTTATTTTTCTCCCTACGTAATTGCACTGGTATTGTACAGTCTTGCGTAGAGAGCTCTCAAAACTGACTATTATGGATCTGTGTACGTATGGTCATGAAACAAAAGGTCTAAGAGATACATTTTCTGGTACAGTTTCTCCCAGTTTTATACAACAGTTGGCTATTGTTGAGCATCTTCACTTCTCCTCCCCACCTTATTCGTGACGTGACAATTGTGCATTATGAAGCATCATCAAATGGAGCGAAATTCCTACCTCGTATACTTTGTGACAAGACAGATTTGGAATTTAATCACTGAATCACCAAGTCAGGCACTGCACAATTTATTCTTCAGATTGTCATGAGTGTGTGACCACCACCACCTCTGAACGCGATCCACTTCATCAGTATCCATTTTGTGTCCTTTTACAATTGAATAAATGTTCTGCGGTAAAGACCTCGCTATAGGCACGTATAGAAAAAAAATCATTAATGAAATTAGTGGCTAGTTTCTCGCAAGATATAATTCATTGTGTTCAGACAAAAGGAATGCACTTAGAAATTAATGCTACACTGCATCTGTCACACACTGTGTGAAAAACAAAGTACCATACTATTAATGTGGATGTAGAAATGATACTGCCTCAACCTCCGACCTGTTACAAAAGAGTAGATCAGAAATCAGTGGCGTTTGAGGTCTGAACTTAGAAGTCTGTTTCAGATGTTGTACTAATGTTGCAGACAAGAGCAGGACACTTTCCCCTTCCAGTCTCTCACAACAAATGGCACACAAGTGGCTAGAGATATGTGCATAGAGCGCAGGCAAATCTCGTAATTTTTTTGCCACAGACTCAAAATCGCTGCAGTTAGGAAACTGGAAATCCCACACACAGTTATATTGGTTGGATAAAGTAATAAGTGATATGAATAATATCTCTTCTCTGGAGCATAACTTCTGATTACTTGTTAAGCACAGACAGCCCTATGGCTCTCTGTAACTGTCAGTTTTCTGCTACCATTATGAAGATGTTAATAAGCCATAATATTGGACCTAACAGACTTTAATATAGGAAGTATGAATTTAATTATAGATATAGGCTGACGTTAAAGAAAGATTGTGGACAAAGGTGAGGGCTAGGCTTAACATGTGTCTAGAGAACGATGTCAACGAAAACAGTGGGACAGGAACTGCAGGAGGCATCGGATACAAAGAAAATGATTCAGCAGTGCTAGAAGCATGAATTTTAGAGTACCAACCAGTGAAAACATTTAATGTTGTCCAGCAACTGTTCCCTAACACAGGACAGGTTTAGATGCTGGGTCAGTCATTGCCTCCAGTTTTCCCCCCTAAAGGAGATTCAATATTTTGCCTCGCATGATTGAAAATATCTGAGATTGGTTTGATGATCCTGAGGTTGAAACAATATGTCTTCTCTGGCATGAAAAATGATCATGTTTGAAATAATAACAAATTATTAAGATGTGTGGTGTAACAGTAATAACTTGCCTAATACTCGTCCCAACCATCTCTTAAGTAACTAGGAGAGTTCTTCCGTGAGCAGTGATAAAGAAAATTCACATTTACAGATGTCTAAGATGTGTATCAATCAATCTGCAGGACAATGTGGACCATTCTGCATGCCAAAGGAGGTTCTAGCGAATATTGCATACGTGTTAATATTATCTTCTCCAACCACCGTATATGTACTTTGCCGTCTTTAAAATGCAAGCTTGCTATGTGTAATACACACATATTATAAAAATTGATGTGTGTGTGTAATGGTACATATGTATGTATGTACATACGTTTTTCCGCATCTCCTAAACCACTGGACTGATTTCAACCAAAGTTGGTACACATATCACTTACTGTCTGGAAAGAATGGCTGTGTGGAGCAGGGGGGTGGGATGTGGGGGGGGGGGGGGGGGAGGGGAATAACTACTTATTAAAGAGGGGAGGGGGGGTGTGAAAAAGAAGTGTTGCCAATGACATGCAAATGCCTGTATTTTATTCACCCAGCAACTGAGAATGAGAATATTTTATCATGTACTACATTTTTGTTGTTCATAACCTTGGTGCCGTTAGTGACAAACCTGGAGAATGGTTCCACCAGGATATTTCTAAAATGGAGAAATGTTATCAGGGCAGCTGGAGTACTGCAATATTGTCCGACTACTGTCGCACTTTACAAAGAAACATTAATGATGCAAAATATAGCAGGAAATTAGGAAGAAATTATTATTAGGTATATTTATTCACTTTTGGTGCCGAAGGGGTGACCTATCAACAGGCATTTTCCCCTGGAACTTTGGTGTTCTGTAGCATCATTAGATAACATTTATGGACATGAGTTACTATCCTCAATTTTGTTTCTCCAATGAATTCTAGCTTTTGAAACTATTTGTTTCTTCCTACGGTAAAAAGATGGTACGTTGATTCAGTTCAGAAAGAAACAGTTGGTCATTCATAACTATTTCACTTATATACAAATGCTGATTTCATACACATTACATGAAAATCTCTAAGCTCTTATCGTTTAAAAGCATTTTCAGGGGAATGGACTAGACAAGTGTTCAGAACAGCAATGGGATTACAAGTGGATGGGTGCCCATGAGAAACATAGGCTGAACCCGTGGCCCTGACACACGTTAAAATCTCCACATAATAAAATTGGGTAAGAGTATGTAATTTGGTGCACTATGAACAGAACTCCTTAAGTACAGCTGGTAGAAATTCTTATCTGAGCTATTTCCGCGTTACTGTATTCCAATGTAGGTCATGATTTCTCTGCATAGGTTTATCTAGAAAACACTTTTTCTTTAATGTTTGCAATGCAAAAAGAAATCAGATCAGGTGTGGAACATCATAACACAATCAGATCTATTTTCTCCACTGACATTGAACAAACCTAAATCTTTGCATAGTACACTGAGAATTCACTTATTTGGGGGATCTCAAAGTATGAAGCTGGACAAGTACCAAGCTCCTTTCATGTCCTCACTCAGATCAATCATTGAAATTAATAGTGTACATATATTATTAATGTAAAATATTTGCTAACAATATTAGAAGAAACTTTCCTGGCAGATTAAAACTGTGTGCCGGACCAAGACTCGAACTCGGTCCAGCACACAGTTTTAAACTGTCAGGAAAGTTTCATATCAGCGCACACACTGCTGCAGAGTGAAAATTTCATTCTGGGAATATTAGAAGAGTTTACAGCTTGCTAAACTCAACCATGTATAAAATTAGCCTGGGCCTAAAATGTGTCTAACAAGGGTACTGGCGTCTATCTTGTTTCAGGATATTAATATCTAAGGTATATGATACATCAAGCTCTTTAACAATTTTGCTTACCACATATTGCAAATGGCTTGTTGGCAGCAGTGAATCACTCATTCAGAAATGTATGTCAATAAATAACTACACAATGAAAACGAGTTACTGAATAAAAATGAAAACTTCTTTAGTTGCCTGTATGTATTATGTAGTGCACATCATTCCTTGGAAAGGAACCATTAGGTAACACTTTCAACAATTAACATAATGAAACTCAAATCATGCTGCACTTAACACAAGAAAACTTTATTCCAACTTTAATTCCTTTGATACAGTTTGTATAACAACTTCTGAGACATACAACAATGATAATTAACGTTTGTAAACTGCTAATCCAGATTCTTTGAAATAAAATGAAAAATATTATTCTTCATTATTTTTCAAACATGATAATCTAAGGGGTGTACTGATTTAAACACACTGTATTACATTTCTTTCAAAATTTTACATCAAATCTCAAATGACTGAAGTCTTTCATCTTCGATATTACACACATCGGTTACACGTATTGCACTATACTCTCTCTCTCTCTCTCTCTCTCTCTCTCTCTCTCTCTCTCTCTCACACACACACACACACACACACACACACACACACACACACACACCGTAGTCAACATAAGTAATTCTTTGGTCAAACACATGCAACAGCAATGCTTTAGCAACCTTAAAAATTAATTCAGCAACAAGCATTGAGGAAACAGGACACATTTAAGTATCACAGTCATATCACACAGTTTCAGTTCATAATTGAACTGCCCCATTCTTGAGGCATCCTCCACACCAAACTTGTGTGGATATCTGTACACAAAGCTTCCACTTTTAACTAATTCCTTAATGCACAATGATCATTCTACATACTAGATACAAAGTATTTGGCTTTGCATTAAAAAATTCAGGTCTTCAGTAATACTGTAATATAGTAACAAAGGTTCAAATGGCTTTAAGCACTATGGGACTTAACATCTGAGGTCATCAGTCCCCAATATAGTAATACCATTCATTATTTCAATATAATTGGAAAGATCTCACTAGCAGTCCAGTGTATGGGTTTCTAGGCCCTTTTATGCACTGATGTATAAATAGCTGAACAAATAACTCTCAGTGTCATCATACAAAAACAAAATTGACACTATAACATAAAGAGTATAAAATTATGTATACGACAGCAGCTTTTGAGCTCAAATCAATGAGATTCAGACTGTTGATGCTACTACAGGAACTTGATCAAAAGAGCAGCAGCAGCAGCAGCAGCACTAGCACCTTGAAATTATTTTTTGTGACTGACAGTTCTGAAAGTCGAACATGATTACGCCACTGTTACAACTGGTGTTTTTCTGCACTGTGAAGCCAAGTATGTTTTTTTAAAAGATTATATGGTCAGCTTGAATGCATTTGCTCTCTAAGAATGAGGAAAACATGATTTTGTGATACACTAAGTCATCTCAGGTGAATGCCAAAATGACTCCTTTAATAAGGTCACAAGTGACTTCTTCCCTCATTCTTGCCCTCTCCAAACTAGTGTTCCATCTCTAATGACATAGACATCAATAGGGCACTAGGTTTGGAAAAGGACAACTTAAAAACATTATTCTAAAAAAAAGTACAAATCTGTATTCTTATTTTTCAAGCAACAGACATAATTGTACCCATGTATATCAATGGTAGAGTGAATGATGTAATAAATAATGTATGTAAATCACACACAGCATCAAAATACTGCATTCTTCCATTATTCCCTATCAAACATGAAAAACAATCATTTCTGACAAAAATAAATTTTATAACAATAACCACTATTATTCTGAGTAGATCATATGTCTCCCTAAATAATATGCCTACTTTTATCTTTACCAGTTACACCATCACATTGCATACACTCATGTCCTTAAGTTAATGCATCTTTGGGTTTTCTAAAAATTATAATTAAAAAAAAAGCTTCATAGCAAAACTGTGAGGACTAACCTGTTGGAGGACAACACTGAAACATGTGGCATGTATGATGTATGACATGTTGGTACAAGACTGTACAGTGTGCCTGCATTGCTCCATATTGATATTAGATTGTGCGTGGCCAGATCACTGGCATTTTACCTGATGAGCATAATCAGCAAGAGGTGGGATGGGAATTGAAATGCCACCTTTAGCATCTTTTCATGGGTGTGGAGACGATTCTGGGAGAAAGGAAACATTCCGCAGCAGTACAGGCAGGGTCATAAATTTGCTACATGCTAGCACCAGGATAATCATCTTGCCTTCCATGCCCAAAGACATCAAATCAAAATAACAGCTACTCTGACTAGAGATCTCACATCAGTCTCTAGGGGTCACACATTTCCCAAAAATTATTTACCATCAACTTTGAGAAGATGCTGTGTATGCTTGGCAGTCTGCTCAGTACATTCCACCCACTCACACACATACACCACATGGCTTGAAAATGTGGGGGCTATCTGTCAGTGAACTCTTGTACAATTCTTTGATTCCAGTTTCTGTGATTTGCTAAAATAGTATGTCATTTATACAGATTATTAATCTATTCTTTACTCATGAAAATACCTCGATGGCAATCCTTTCTTCTTTAATGAGTGCACATGGTAAAGCCTGAAGTTTAGCACAGAATCTAATTAAGATTTATCTTCATGTATAAAGGAACAAAAACTGATGCTTGTATTTCTGAAAATACTTCAACAGTAGTTTTGAAAACAGACCTCCGCAAACATCAACACAATCACAACATTATTATTTGTGTCATCAATACATGTGCCCTTAGTTCAATACCAGAACTATTGTCATTAAATCATTTTCTATTACATCTATTAAAATGATAATTTATAAACATAAACATCTCCAATTAACATTTCAGATCACAGTATTAGCAATCAATACTATTTCAAATACAGAGACATCAGAGGTTTGTGAATATTGTCTCAGGGAACATACTTCCTCAACAGTATCAGACTACAAAACCCTTATCAATAAGAGAATATGTCAAAGTCGAATTCTTAACATAAAGATCTTCACAACTTCAGGCTATAAACTACATTAATCAAAGTTATAAAATAACAAAACAGTAACTTGAAACACAGTCTTCACATCCAGTTTTATCAGGTAAATGTTTATAGAAACTACACACTTATGTTAATGTTCCACAACAAAAGTCATACCAACAGTTGTGATCAATATTTCTTCTCCAAATTGTATGTGACTGAGAAGATATGTTGGTGATGTGCTGAACTCCTGGTTGTGGTACCTGCACAAACTAGGTGGCCAACACACGCCATGAGAAAATGACTCAGAACAATATAGTGGTTAATAGTGCAGCTGCAATGCTGTAGCTCTAGGAGGGTGTTAGAGGTAGATGTAGATATAGAGACCGAGCTCAGCACAGCATGTAACAGCCGGACAGACAAAAGTTACAAGATACTTGTGCATCTACAGGGCCTGTCCCAAAGTTCCCAAAATAATTTCTGCTAGTTGGTAACACTGGCTAGTGGGGTGGAGCTTTCGACAGAGAAGTTGGTGGGGGATCTAAGCTTTGAAATGAGACCAGTGTCAGTTGCCTGCAGGCTGTTGATAAAGCAGGGTCATGCTCCACACAGAGGTATCAACTGCACCCTCATTGAGCAAAAAGTGGACCAATTTTTGGAGCAATGTTTCCAATCAAGTTCTTTGTGAAACAGAGGAAAAACAGTAGAGATGCTTGAAAAGCTTCAGGAAGCCTATGATGTCAGGCGATGAAACAAAGCCAGACTTTCATGTGGCACAAGAGGTTCCAGGAAGGTCAAGAGGCCCTCAACAACGACTGCTCTGGATGCCCATCAACATCACAAACGGACAACTCAGTGCAAAAAGTGCATGAAGTTGTCAACAAGGACCCATGCTTTGGTGTTCAGATGACTGCAGAGGAGTGTGGAATACCCAAAACAATCATTCACTACATTTTAACTGAGACCCTTCAAATGTGATTTTAACTGAGAATCTCCAAATGTGGAAAGTCTGTGGAATAATGGTGCAAGTGAGATGAAGAAGCAGCGTTTGTTGAACAACCAGGAACTGCACGAGCACTACGAAACGGATTCAGAATTATTGGACAGAGTAATTACAGGGGACAAGAAAAGGATTTTTCAGTATGATCCCAAAACAAAGCATCAGAGCTGCAAGTGACACACCAAGGAGTCTCCTCGCCTGAAAAAAGAAAGGATGAACAAATCACAAACCAAGGAAATGCGCATTGTGGTTTTTGAAAGAAAAGGTGTGGTTCAAAGTGAATTCTTGCCACAAGGACAAACAGTCAACAAGGGGTTCTACTGTGAAGTGCCCAAATGGATGCATAACAGGGTTCGATGCATCTGAAAAGAAATTCGCGATAACTGGATCTCGCACCACGACAACGCATCAAGCCACACTGCACTCACTGTCTCTGAGTTGCTGGCCAAAGTGGGTATGGCAACACTTCCCCAGCTGCTGTACAGCCCCAATCTGGCAACAGCAGACTGCTTTTTGTTCCCAAGAATCAAAAGAACCCTAAAAGGAACTCAACATGGGATGCTGGAAGAGGTGAAAGCAGCTTCGACGGCCACACTGAAGGAGATTCCTGTTGACAACTTCCAGGGCACCTTCAATGACTGGGTGAAGCTTTGGCAACAGTGCACTGAAGCAGTGGGAGAATACTTTGAAAAGTTCTGAGAAGACTGTAAACTGATACTGAATAAATAATTTTTTTTAATCATTCTGGGAACTTTTAGGACAGACCTTGTATAAGAAACTCCACTCTCATATATCTGTGAAAGACAGTATCGAGGTACAACTGTCTGCCAACTGCAAACACACTCAAAATAGATGATAGAAGTAAGGATCGCTGATGCTGAAAGGAACTGAGCCAATTGAAAATAAATAAGGCACTTGGCTCTGATGGAATTCTAATTAAGCTTTATGGAGAGTCTGCTCCAGAAATACCTCTTTTCTTAACTCATATTTATTGTCAATCACCTACATAAAATAGTCCCAAGTGACTGGCACAAATAGCAGGTGACTGTTCTATATAAGAAAGTCTAAAGAGCAGATGCATAAAATCATAGTCTGCAGGAATATGCACATGTAGATGTAAACTGTTTGTGATGTGAGCACAAGGGTTTCTAAGAAGTGCACCTCAGTAGCATAAACTGTCCAGAAGCAGCTGGTGGTGGCCACAAGAGCAAAATTAATCGGGTTGCCCTTTAAGATTCAGGAAAAGACAACAGGAGCATGTACCATGAATGCACTGACAGTGGTACATTTTCAACCAGTCACTGCGAAAATCAGTAATAGATTCCATCAGATCATTAGAAAGCATTTCCAGCTGTGTGGACTCTACACTGATGTTGTTGCTGGCTTCATCTAGAGTGGCATGCATTGTTTATGTAAAAGCAGTGGGACAAGCACAAAGTATTTGCCTTTTTGAGCAGGCTGTTGTACGATACCACCCCCAAATAGTGCCCCTCACCGTAATCAATTCTTCATCGATGAAGCAGGTGCTTCATAAACATTAGTCTGCCACTATAAGAAATGCTCATATATTGATACCTCTTTCACTGTGTGCCCCCCCCCCCCCCTCCCTCCCACAGGGGCAGGGAGAGGGGGAGGGGACGGAGAACGGGAGGGGGAGGGACAGAGGGAGGGGGAGAGGGGGTGGGGGGGGGGAGAGAGAGAGAGAGAGAGAGAGAGAGAGAGAGAGAGAGAGAGAGAGAGAGAGAGAGAATACTATCTGAAAGTTCAGCAAAGAGTCTTGTTTATGTGCCTGTCTACCACTCAATGCCTTCTTCCACTGTCTGTATGATAAATTGCTCATTCATTTAAATCCCACATGCTGCAAAGCTGTCCAGCAAATGGGCACAGAGTTGGAATGTCATTTATTGTTATTTCTCAAGCATTGTTTTACTTGTTAGTATAAAATGTGGTATTGGCAAGTACCACTATTGTCAACCATAGACAAATCTGCATGTATGAATACAAAATCCCCCTGCCTCTGCCCTGTTTCCTTCTGATTACCACTTGTTTCAACTTTTCCGAGCTCCAAATTCAATAGGAACAGGAACTTAAGGTTTATCAGTTTATGCAGTTTCAATGGAAAGGCATTAAGTATTTTCAAATTCCCAAATCCGTAGATTAAGTTCATCAAATTGAATCAAATTTGTATCAAAGACCAATAAATGTATGTATTTTTAGTAACATGACTTTTTATTCCAAGATGTTTTTCCTGTCTTGTAAAGAGTGTTAATTTATAACTACATATATCCTCTGCAAGCCATTGTACAGTTCATAATGGGTAGTACTTGGCACCAATATTATTAATGTTTGGTCCTATTCCATTCAGTTACTGAGTGTCTATGATTTTCTATATGCCGCCATGTGCACCCAAACCATGTTATGCTCATCATTCCTGCATGAGATATGCAATGGTGACAAAAGAAATGTTGTGCAGTGCTCCTTGAATGGCAGTTCATTAAATTACCCACAATGATTTTGCAAGAATTATGTCAGAAATTCCCTAATGATTTAAGTTTGAAAACACCTCTGTTACACCTTCATACAAAATATACTCACCTGTTACAATCTTCATAGTGCATCCCTGAATTTGTTTGATATCTGTTATATATATATCTGTATTTGATAAGGGCTTGACATGTTGGAGAACTAATCCACAGTTGACCACACTAGTGTCTTGCATGTGATTTAGTTTACAGATGCACAGTACTTTCTCAGAACCCTTCCAAAAAATTTAACAAGGGGAGGCCACGACATTGGGATCTTATATTTACTTCAAACTTTGTACTCCTTTAGTAGCCCATTAAAACAACATAACATGCAAGTAATAAGTTGCACTACTCTAGCAATTCCAAAAAAATCATAAGAGAAGTTTTACCCATCCATTATGTGGCATACATATCTATGCGTAGGGGCTAGAGGCTACAGTACGTGACAGTCAAGGGGTTAGCATTCAAGCTTTGTACGACAAACATGTATGAGGCGATGGTTCTACTCCCACTGAAACATAATTTTTAATCTATACTTTTCTCATCACTGGTCGTATTATGTAATTTATATGACATGAGGAGGTATTGAATAGAATTTGGGAGAAGAGGAGTTTGTGGCACAACATGACTAGAAGAAGGGACCGGTTGGTTGGACATGTTCTGAGGCATCAGGGGATCACAAATTTAGCATTGGAGGGCAGTGTGGAGGGTAAAAATCGTAGAGGGAGACCAAGAGATGAATACACTAAGCAGATTCAGAAGGATGTAGGTTGCAGTAAGTACTGGGAGATGAAGAAGCTTGCACAGGATACAGTAGCATGGAGAGCTGCATCAAACCAGTCTCAGGACTAAAGACCACAACAACAACAACAACAACAACAACAACAACAACAACATGACATTTTAGAGGTAATATGATTAAAAAATCACGTGTATTTGTATTAAGTTTTAGTGAATTTCATGTTATTTGACTATTTACTATTTTTAATCAAATTAGAACAAACATATTTACAACTATTGGCAGGGAAACAAAGAAATGCATACAGTTTTGCTGAAAATGTATGCCTGTTGTGATTTGCGAAATGCCTTATGCAGTCTGCTGATTCGAACTGTTGTCTCATCCACAACGCTCTTGCAAAGCGCGAATGCTAACCTGAACACATTGACTTCCTATGACCAGCACCTTTGCACAGATGCATCAGTTACATAATATATGCTTAAAACTTCTCTTACGATTTACTCAGAATGGTCAGAGCAGTGCATCTTACTACTTGCATATTATGTTGTTTTAATGGCCTACTAAAGGTGTACAAAGTTTGAAGTAAGTCTGCGATCCCACCATCATGGCCTTCCCTTGTAAGTGTTCCATTCACCTTCCCTAATGCTTATTCTACATGATCATCTCATTTTGTATCGCTTCTTACTGCTAACTGCAAATACTTACATGATGTGACATGCTCGAGATGTTCATTGCTAACTGTAATTGGATACTACTGGGTTCTTCCTCTTTGATATTATTTTACATTTATCTACATTTAAACAGAGCTGCCAATCGTTACACCAAGACTTTCTGCATTTCCTTATGATCATCTGACAACAATAATGTCCTGCTAACAACAGCATCCCCAGTGAATAATCTACTGAGAGCATTACAAGTCCTATCACACTCCCTTGGGGCACACCCAACACTAATTTTGTTTCTGTATAACCATCCAGTATAATATGGCGGGATAATGTGATGGGTTCTATTAATGTAAGTTACATCATGCCAATCACATATTTTTGGATATACTCTGTATGATTGTGTCTTAATTATTCACTGAAGATGTGCTACAATGTACCTGCTCACTAGCATCTATTGCTTGCAAGCTGCCATGCACGAACAGAGTAAAATTTTTAAGGTAAGCTGTGTTTCATGAGTGGCTTCTGCTGACGCTGTGCTGATGCTCTGGCAGAAGCTTATTTGCCTAGGGGAATGTCATAATCTTTGAGTTTATAATATGCTCTAGGATCCTGCAAAAGATGGATGTCTGTGATATTGGCCTGTAATTCTGTGCATCTAATATTTTACCCTTTTTGAAAACAAGAGTGGCCTGCACTTTGTTCCAGTCATGCACAAGATTCTTCATAAATGCAAACTACGTAAGGAGTCAATTCCACAGCATATTCAACACAAAATCAAACTGGTATTCTGTCAGGTGCCTTGTCTGTTTTCAGTAGTTATAATTGTTTCCATATATAGGGGTGCCAACATCAATATCTCTCATTTGTGAGCCTATGCAGCAAACAGACATTGTTACAGTAGTATCCTAAATAAAGTCTTAAATGTGGAATTTAATATTTCTGCTTTCAGTTTTTTGTCTTCAGTTTCATCTCCAGACAAATCCATGAGAGACTGAATGATAGGTTTCAACCCCTCATTGACTTTACACATGACTAAAACTTCATAGGATTTTTCTAATAGATCTTTCACCAGACTCTGGCTGAAAATTATTGGTGCAAAAGTTGATATTTAGTTTTCTCTATCAGTTTCCCTGCAATTTCTCTTGTAGCAAGAGTATATTAGATTCTGTTTTTGCAAAAAGCTCTAGATGGTACCATTAAACCACGACTTTTGGTATGGCCTTTGTATGTGAATAAATCATTATGCTTGTCACAACTAAACTTAGTCATAGGAAAATACACTCCAAAAATAAATAAAACAAACTGGCTCACACTAGTTAAAACAATAACAACAACAAAACAATAACAAACAATAGCAACAATATTCTCTTCTGATGACTGAGTGTTTCAACTTAAATAGATACCTGTCAGAGGGATAAATAATATACTGAAAGATATCTAACGTTGTGCTACACAAAATGTATACAAAAGGGATTGATCATGAAAATGATGAAGATCATTTATATGCCTAATGACCCTACCCTGCAATAAATCAGTGGCATACTGCACAGCTTCCTGTCGGTCTCGTGCCAGGCCAGCTTCTATCAACCACGTCACAAGTGCAGATCCCTTGAACACTTCTCGATATGTGCGGAAGTGCCATCTAGAATTAAAAGTAAAGGTATATCAATTTCTGCAATTAAATTTACAGGATGCTAAAACCTAAATGAAAACAACAATTAAATAAATTGAAATATAACAACAAGATATTATAGTATGAAAGCTTTCACGACCGGATGACATATCTTCTGGTAAACCTTCCGGGATGTAAGGTCGTGGTCCATGAAACTCTTCAGCTCCTAACGTTTCGTCCAGAGCTGCGCTGGACATCTTCAGAGAGGGGGTTTCTCCTCCGGTGAGTCTTGCCGACTGACGGGTCGGACGTCTGAGAGCGACTTATATGTCGTAGAAAGTGGGCGTGACCAGAGTTACACGTGATATGCAGAAATAATCTTTGTGAAAGATAAAACTTAACTATCGATTGTAATCTCATCACGGATAAAATTGTCTAGCAATTCTGTAGTGCTACTGTCCAAATATCACTAAGTTTCATGGTCTCTTCTTTCCGATTAAAATTATCCCTATGTTTATATATTTCAATTGCTTCTCTACAAAGCCGTGGGTAATAGTTCGTCGTCGTAGATAAAATTTTTGTTTCGGAAAACTTCACTTGATGATTTCCTGGCTGAAAAGCGTGTTCTGCTACAGCCAATTTATCTGTTTTTCCTAATCAGCAAAGACTTCTGTGTTCTTTTAACCGTGTATTTACGCTTCTTTTTGTTGTTCCAACATAAACTTTACCACATGTACACGGAATTTTATATACGCCACTGGCTGATAGAGGAGCACGTTTATCTTTTACAGACCGAAGAACATGACAAATTTTCTTCGTTGGTCTAAAAACAGGTCTAATATCACGTTTACTTAAAATCTTTCCAATCTGATCCGTTACTTTCTTTATAAAAGGGAGAGAGACTGTATTCTTCCATCATTTTTCGGACTTGTCCTTAAGCTTTTTGTTGTTTGGGTGCAGAATTCTGCTTACTTCTTTCTTTGAGTAGCCATTTTTCTCAAAAGCGTGCTTCAGATGTTTTAATTCGTCGTCTAGATACTCCGGCGTGCAAATCCGTCTGGCTCTGTCAACGAGACTTGTAATCACACCTCTCTTTTGTTTTGGATGGTGGTTAGAGTTTTTATGTAAGTATCTGTCTGTGTGCGTTATTTTTCTAAAAATTTGTTGTTTCAATCTTCCATCTGTCTGTCTCATAACTAAAACATCCAAAAACAGTATTTTGTTATCTTTTCTCTCTCCATGGTAAACTGGATTCTTGGATTTATATTATTAAGGTAATCAAAAAATTCGCCTAAGGCTTCTCTACCATGTGGCCAGACCACAAATGTATCGTCTACATACCGATACCAGCGAGATGGTTTCTTATCTGCTTTTTCCAAGGCTGACTTCGAATTTCTCCATGTAGAAATTAGCTACTACTGCAGGACCCAATGGGTTACCCATTGCTACGCCATTAAGTTGTTCATAAAATTCATTATTCCACTGGAAATGACTGGAAGTAAGACAATGTCTGAAAAGAGCAGTCAGATCTTCTGGAAAAATATCCGTTATAAAATCCATAACTTCATTAACTGGAATCATAGTAAATAAAGATACTACATCGAAACTTACTAAAATAACTTCAGGACAGTAGCACTACAGAATTGCTAGACAGTTTTATCCGTGACGAGATTACGATCAATAGTTAAGTTTTATCTTTGACCAAGATTATCTCTGCATATCACGTGTAACTCTGGTCACGCCCACTTTCTACGATATATAAGTTGCTCTCAGACGTCCGACCCGTCAGTCGGCAAGACTCACCGGAGGAGAAACCCCCCCTCTGAAGATGTCCAGCGCAGCTCTGGACAAAACATTAGGTGCTGAAGAGTTTCATGGACCACTACCTTACATCCCGGAAGGTTTACCAGAAGGTATAACAAGATATTAGCTTCTTACTACAATTGTACTAAAAAGAAACAGGGAATGGAGACTATGTTGACTATGGTCTTCATCTCTGACAATCCATGTATCCACCTGAAATGACCTACAAGACCTGTGACAACACAAATCTCAATGAATGGATCCTGCATTAAGTCCAAATATTCACTGGGTGAACAATATGTTCCTGCAGCAACCAAAGCTGCAGACTGATATGTTGTAAATGAGTTGCTGATAAACTGCAGTGCAGCTACCAAAAGCAGAACTACAGTCATCAGTACCATGTTTGAATGTATGGCACAAAGTATTGGACACTATTGTGGACAATAGTTAAGGATATGTGCTATCGCATACGCATTGTTTCCCTGTCGAAACTCGACTGTATAGTTGTAGCTGTCCCTTTTTAACAAGTGCATATTTTCAGTGGAAAACTGCAGATGTACTGGAATACTAGTCTAAAAATAACCAGCTTATTAAACACGGATGTGTAGGGGGTTTTATGAATGAAAAACACACATGATCCTCGCAACTCATTTTTTAACTAAAAATATATTTTGTGCCTCAAATGAGTTACCCAAACTATTATAATGTATAACTTCAAGAAATGAAAATACGGAAAGTATAACAACTCAAAAGTAAAACAGGAGCTGTTGATGGACACTGTTCTGATCATTACAGTTGCTGCATCTAACTGCTGCATATCATCATGAATATTTGCTTTCAACTAGTGCTTCCCATCTGCACACAATCATACTATCTAACATAGGAGAATGCAGTTCCTAAGAGAACTGTGTATAAGGTACTGAATGTGTTAGGTTTTATTGTAAATTAAGTGTGCTTATTTTCTGTAAAATAGGGTACTGATTTAGATTAGATTAATTAGATTATTTTAGAAAAGTCTTTTGACAATGTAGACTGCCTAAAATGTTATGCTCATAAAGCTGGATCATCAAGACACGAAAATAATCATGCAGCTTTACAGGAATCAGACAGCAAAAAGATGGTCATTCAAAATTTGCAAGAGGAAATGAAGCTGTCCAGATGGGATGCAGTCATCTCTTCAAGATGTACAAAGAGGATACAATAAATGAATATAAAGATACTTATTACGAAAGGAGAACTACACTTCGAGAAAACATAAGGATGCTTGGATTTGCAGATGATATAGGACTGTTAGCTGTATTTGAAAACAGTCCTCAAAAGGCCACAGAAGGCATGAGCAAGGAATTTTCAGAAAGATAGAATATGAAAATAAATAAGAAGAAACCTGAAATCGTTGTATGTAGTCAAGTTCCAATAACAGCAAATCTACCTTTGGATAAAGAGATGCTGAAGCAACTCACCAGCTTTAAGTACATGGGTAGTACACTAATAGAGGATGGTAGATCATGCCAGAAGGTTAAATACAGACCTGCATACTCAAACACCATTGATTAGAGGGAGAGGGATAGGGAGAGGGCGACAGGGGGAGGGGGAGGGGGAGGGGGAGAGGGAGAGGGGGAGGGTAGGGGGAGGGGGAGGGGGAGGGGGAGAGGGGGAGGGTAGGGGGAGAGGGAGAGGGGGAGGGTAGGGGGAGAGGAGGAGGGGAGGGGGAGGGGGAGGGGGAGGAGAAGCTACTAACATCAAAAGTATTGATTTCAGCTCCAGGAAACAAAACATAAAAACTTTTGTTACGATCTTTGCCCTATATAGCTTTGAGACGTTGACAATAGTGTAGCCAGAATGGAAAAGATTACAGGCTTTTGAGGCTTGGTGTTGGAGAAGAGTCCTAAAGAGAGAGAATGACCAATGAAGAAGTCTTCAACAACTTAGGAGACGAAAGACGGTTAAGGAGGACAATCACAGAACAGATGGACCGATGGATTGGACAACTATACTGAACATTGCACCTTTATTGTGAAATTAATAAAAGGAAGAATCCATGCTATGAATGCACAAGGAAGACCAAGACTACAGTAAATCAGGCAGATAAAATAAGATTTGAAATTGACAATGTACTCTGAACTAAAGAGAGTTTCTGAAGATAGGGAAAAATCAGGAACAAAAATTGTCGCTAACCAAACTATGGACTGAGAACAAAAGAAAGAAGATGTGATGTACTGCAATACATAGTTTGCTTTATTTTTCAGTCTGTGAGTTGAATCTGTAACAGTCGTAGTTTATCATCTGCAAATGAAAAAGCTTTGGAGCTTTATACAACACATATTGTTAAGTCATAGATGAATATAAAAAATATATGTGAGTAAATATGGAACTTTGAGTGAACACTTTAAGTTATAGTGCCAATGTCAGATTAAGTTCCTTTCCTGTTATGTAACAGTGTGTAATAACTTCCTGCTTCATACTATGTAAGTAAGAGCAAAACCAACTGCATGACTTTTCCCCAATTAAACAGTGCTGTTGATTTATTTAGCAATACACCACAATATAGAGATTTAAAATTTCATCTGTTGTCCCCTTCTTGTGCTGAGGCCTCACCTATAAGTATTTAAATATATGTTAAAAGACTTGCATGTAAATAAATGTTACACATGTACACTGCTAATTTAGGATTCTCAAAAATTTACAAACCTACCTGTTACCTGACAATAACCACCCACTGTAGGCTTTCATGTGCAGCACTTACGTTTCTGATTATTTTAGTTTTATGGACATTAGGCCATGGTACAAGGCATACGTTTGTGCTTAACTTTTAGTTTTCCAATGCTGGAGACATCATCACAGGCTACAAAAACTCATGATGCAGTTGCAATTTTTGAAGAAGTTCAAAAAGCTTCCTGCACTGGTTTGAGATTGTACTGCTTCCCGATAGCATCTGATGACATATCCAGCATTGGAAGAAAAAAATTAGACAGAGTAATATATGCCTCATACCATGGCCTAATGCCCAAAAACAAAACTCACTAAAATAACCACACAAGCCCTTACCCTTTGGTACCTTAGTAACAATTTCAAATTTCTTAATATTTGTCTTCAATAGATCTATCTACTGCTGTTCCCTACTAATACTTTTTGTGAAAACTCTCCTAGTTTGTCTAGTGGAAAAAATGCGGCTATCTGTGATTTACCTGCAACGGATGAGAAATGTCCATGGAAAATTCTGAAAATATCTGTAATAATATCACAAACATCTTCATTTTCACATGTTAATGATTTGATGACTGAACATTTCTATTGCTACAGCATTATAGTCCTCACATTATCCTACGATGTTTCAGTTTTATCTGATTTGTGCGTCCTTTTGTCATAGCTCAAATCTTTAATCCAATAACATTTCCTAAAACACTAAAATACTGTCCTTACTGAGATGCTACATATGGATGTCGGACATACAGGCAGCTTTTATACAATTTTCACATTCTCCAGCTTTATATTCTGCACTTTATTATCCAAATTGGCTGCCTATATTTATTTTCCTTAGTGTAAAATGGCTTTCACACAGAAATTTTAACTAACAGAAGGTACTATTTCAAAAATCCCTGATGACAAGACACATGCACCCCTTTGTCATTTGAAAAAGCAAACCAAGGTGGTAAAAGGCACAACTAATTAACACAAGCTTTTTGTAACAAATCCATAATATCACATTAATCAAAACTGAAGCAAATACAAATTTATTAACTGGATTTTAAAAAAATTAAATCACGTTCTTCTACTCCTTCTATGTACCACACAAATGTGTAAAAACAAAATATAAAAATAAACATAACTGATTTCTGCATGGACTGTGATGTAATATAGAGCAAATTTCTCTTGACACCCCAGTGCAGCTTTTTATTTCAATTACACTCACCTTCTATCTTCAGAAATATCACTTCTACATTTCTCCAAATGATGCATAACAAACTGATCACACACATGTCGTGTCTCAAAATTCAGTTCTTCCCATTGTGGCAAGCTTAAGGTAGATGTTCCATATCGCACCCTCCGCCATCTTAAATAAATTTCCTCATTAAGCTTTTACATTCGGGCATCATTTTAAGACATCAGCTAACTACAAAACTTTTTTTGTGTCTAAAACTTACAGTTTTATGAATGGTAAAATCGCTGCCTTAGGACTGAGACCAAAAATAGCAAATACAAATATGCTCTGGCCGAAGTTGAGACTGGCATCAAGAAATGACAGTTCGACATATATTCCTGACATAGCCTCCATAATTAAAGTCCACACTGAAAGAGCAATGCCCTAAAAAATAAATATATATAATTATTCCATATATAGTCACAATTAATCACAATAAAATTTACTTCTAAGTATAATTTCCTCTTTTACCTGATGTTATAAATCAACAGCAATTATTATACACAACTTATTAAACACCTTATTAACCAAAACAAAACCAAACACCACTTGCGGGAGTTCTGGACATCCTCTGAGAGTCAATATGCCAAGCTATTCTGATTCAGTACATCTGTTTGTTGAGGATGTTTAATTTTCCATTTGCCTACTAAATTTTAAGGCCATAGTCAGAGGTTGCTGACTTTCTTCAAAGTAGCTGAGGTCCACATGTTCATTTCCATATTGCTAAAGAGGCAATGTACTAGTCAATAACAGACAGTTGAACTCTCAAAATTTCATGAATCAATCTATTTCCCAAAAAAATTGCTTCCACATTTGCATGAAACTGTTTTCTCTGTTCTACATTTCGCAAAACAACCACAAAATGAAACAAAATATTGGTACAAACAAACAACAAGAACACTTTACAACACACACATAAATCCAACTTATATGACTGTTTTAACCCCTCAAGTTGGAAATTCGAGTATGTACTTAAGTGAAGTGAGCATCAGTGCTGACAGTACCTTAATCATGCACTTAGCAGCAGCAGTCTCTCGGGTAAAACTTCATTTCTCTGTGATCCATCAATGATGAGTCACACTATGTCAGCAGCTAAATCTATGGATATTTGTTGAACCCATGAAGATCCTTGTTGGGAAGTGAGCAAGTCAGAGGAAATCAGGAATGAAAACATTTTCACATGGAAAGGAAAACAAGAGAGTGAAGTGATATGTGAAAATCTACAGAAGAATAATAAATATTTCAGTACACTATGCATTTATTATTTGTCAAACCAGTGAGAAGACACGAAAAAAAAGCACTTGTAAATTTCAGACTGCTGCCAACAATAGAATTACTGAGAATTTGTGGGAAGAGAGTGTGGGGTCAGACTCAGTTTCAAAGACTGATTCAAAGTGTATTAGACCAAAAGTTCACTTTGAGTGGTTAAATATGTTTTAAATGTAATAAAGGTCTATTGTTTACAATTACTAAAAATTATTGATTTTGGAAAAAGGATTTCTGTGATAGAGCTATTTAAATAATATGCTGAGCTATTTAAATAATATGCTGCAGTTCTTTGCAAGCCAGCTGCATAACCTATCATCAGTAGTCTAGCAAGCACAGAAATTACTGGCCTGTAGGTAGGTAGGTAGGTAGGTTGGAGGAAGGAACCAAATATTGAGGTCATTGGTCCCATCAGTTTAGTGAAGGATGGGGAAGGAAGTTGGCCATGCCCTTTTGAAGGAACCATCCCGGCATTTGCCTGAAGTGATCTAGGGAAATCATGGAAAACCTAAATCAGGATGGCCGGACTTGGGTTGAACCATCGTCCTCCCGAATGCAAGTTCAGTCTGCTAACCACTGCGCCACCTTGGCCTGAAGGATTAACTGGGTTACCATGTACAAGAATTAAATTGGAATTTCTCACACTCAAATTATTCTTGAGACAGTACTGGCTGAATCCTGAAGCAGGAAGCTATCAGATATTTAGTGATTCATAAACCATAAATCAAAAAGACAGATTAGTCACCATAGGAGGAGGAGCATTCATTGCAGTTGCAAAAATATTGTCTCTATTGAGATAGAATTTGAGTGTAACAGTGAAGTTAGTATGTCACATATAACAGGTCTAGAACCACCTGATTCCACTGTGATAGTTTTAGAGTTATTCAAAGATAGTCTGCAGTCAGTATTGTGCAAAGACCCAGATCACGAAATGTTAGTTGGAGGTAACTTTAACTCATTGAGCACAGACTGGGGCATCTACGGATTCACTGCAGGGAGTACAGACAGACAGTCTTGTGACATACTTTTCAACATGTTTGCTGAAAACTGTCTTGAGTAGCTAGTTCGACATCCTACACGTAATGGAAATATTTTAGACTTTCTAGCTACAATAAAGCTTGATCTTATTGAAAAAATCATTATAGAGACAGGGATTAGTGGACATGATATTGTAGTGACTGCAGTTACTAAAATTAATAAATCAAACAAGACGACTTGGAGAGTATTTCTGCTAGAAAGCAGTTGTTAGCATCCCACTTAGAAAATAAATTGACACCATTTAGTTCCAGTATCATGGACACAGAGGAATTATGTGCAAGCTTTACACAGATTGTAAATCTGTGCTCTGGAGACGTATGTGCCGAGTAAGTGTATTAAGGATGGAAAAGACGCACCATGGTTTGATAACAAAATTCAGAAAATTCTGAGGTAGTAAAGGCTGTTGCAGTTTTGGTTCAAAAGAGAATGCACACATAATGACAGACTATAGTTTGTAGAGAGGAAAGGAAATGAATAGTAATGATAGATCATACCCTCAGCGATGCACTGTATGGTGGCTTGCAAAACATATATGTAGATGTAGACATAGACTATGTCATTAGGTACTGCTCAGAATAAAATAGGTGGTAAAAATAGACCTCTCATGGTATCTGGAACATTATGATTTTATTACATTTAAGAAGTTCCTGTAAAAAATAAATAAATAAATAAATAAATAAATAAATAAAATAAAATAAAAAAAGCATTTGTGTGTGTCACCTGGAAAATCAAAAGTATTCTCAGGAAATTATGTCAAATAGCCTTTGCACTATCTTGTTTCACATTACTATGATATGTAGCTTACATTCCCTATGCACAAATAACTAACCAAATGGCTATCTGGTTGAATCAGTGCCAGGAAACAGTTAAAATAAGCATGCTTGTTCAAGTTTAATCGTCCTGCTATTACATGAAGATTGTATTTTTGTGTAATGTTACCAAGAAATATAACTGATAGTCTTTCATATAAAGAAGTCTGAAGGTCCATCAGTAATATCAAAGTAATTCCAAGTGAAAATTTAGATGAAAAAAATCATAGGCTGTTAATTGTAAATATGGCAATGACAAGGCCTCTGAAGAAATACAGAAAGAAAAAGTGGGGGAAAAGAGAAGATAACTTTGTGAAAAGTGTGACAGAATAATTCAGAAATCAGTTTTGCATCTTGTTACAAAAGAAAAACTGAAATCTGCATATGAGGAATGGAATACTTTAAAACTGGCCGTGACAGGAACACAAGAGATATTATTTGGGTGGCAAAATAATATCAGAAAACGAAAAGAAATAATATGGCTGAATGAAGATGTAAAAACTGCCATTAGAAATCAAAATTGTGCAAGAAGAACTATGTATCGGTTGAAATAGAAGAAAAGCTTTCAATGTATAGAAAGATCCACACAACAGTCACAGATGCAAATACAAATGCAAACAGAGCAGCTGTAGATAAAAATAAGAAAATAAAAAAATTACAGACAGAGAAAGAGGAACTGTAGGAGGTTCATCAAATCAGTAGAACTTTCATATAGAGAGATTGCAAAAAATATGAAAAAAAGTATTACAGAAATTCAGATCATTCTTTGACGAACAGTTGAACGGCAGAGATAGCAAAGATCCACAGGACAGTGACCCTCAAATTTCTGGATGTAACACCACTAGTATAATCTAACCAGGTTGGAAATGGAAACAGTAGTAAACAATGCCAAGTAATATCTACTAGAATAAATCAGCTCAGTGCGGATGTGACTAAAGCTGTTGGTGGACCTTGAAAACAGTGGACACACACGGTAATGAATAAGATCTGGTAAGATAATGTAATACCAAATAAGAGGAGGGTGGGAATCATAGTTACACTGTTTTGGAAAGGTGAGTGGCAAATTTGTGCAAATCAAATACCTCTATCCCATGGGTTTAGATTAAACAGGTCAACCAAAGAATGGTTTTGCTATGAGAATCCAGTTTGAAAATCCCTGGGAGAAAAACAAGCCAGTCACTGTCATATTCTTAGATACTGATAAGGCATATGCCTATGTACCACAGGAGGCACATATACATAGGAATACTTCAGGTGCAAGCTTACATTCTGTATAATATATTTATACTGGTACATGGAGAGCTGTCTGTAGTTCCACAGAAAGAGACCAAAATGGCTTAACATTAGAAAAACACTTGTTTTGGCAATTTTGACTTATGTATTCAGGATGACGATGGCTCCAATCTTCAACTATCCATCCATCCCGATTTAGGTTTTCTGTGATTTCCCTAAATTACTTCAGGCAAACGCCTGGATGGCTCCAACTATAAGGTCATGACCGACTACCTGTCCCAGCCTTGTCAAACTTGACTTGTACATGTCTAAATGCCTGTATACATAATTTTTTGTTCTTAAACTGTAACACTATGACACGCTCAATATCATAGTAAAAGTGCTTCACAGATGAATAAAAGTACTACAGAAAATATGTATGTCGAAAGCTACACGAAACAGTGGGATAGAGGCTACAGTTGCAAGCATTATGAAATTTTATCCTTTGCCAGGCCACAGAAAATATCAAGCCATGGCCTAGGCATCTGAATCCAGCAGATCAGGCAACAGCCTGAATAAAAATTTGAGTTATAATATTGGAAGTGGCCTGGACACACTGTGCATAGAAGCAAGAGTAACTGTTGAGCCTCTGCACTAACTGTTGTTAACACTGTACAGACACAATATCATAAGTAACATCAACCAAGTTTTATTTAGCTCCCACATGAAGAGATTCACAATAACACCAAATGAAGTATAGATCAGTGCAAAGTCTAATAACTATAGAACACATCAGCATACAGTCTCGAAGGTGATCATAGAGTAAGCAAGTAAACAGGAAGTAAGGCCGAGGACCTGGCATACCAGGCTTATATTGGGCTGTTGTGCACACAGCACACCACTTGCTGCGCCACCTGTCCATGCTGTGAGGTGACCTCACTAGGCCGTCTGTGGAGGCACTTTAATCATGCACTGTTTGATTACGTGCATTCACACTATAGGGTTACAACACTATCATCATCAGTCTTGGCTTAACAATGCTGAAAAGTGAATTAATGGGAAATGAAAAAGTTACTGCTGACAAATATTTCACATTGGTACTATGCTAGTTGGTGCTAGTGGAACAGCTGAATATGAAAAAAGGTGGCATACACTCAAACAAAAAGGATAAAACACTTTAGCAGTTTTGTCAGTTGATATTAAGAAAATAAAGGGAGAGGGGGGGGGGGGGGGAGGGGAAGAGAGCGTTTCCACAATCATATATGAAGAGTCTAGGGGGAAAGCAGAATTGGAAAACAATCTGACATGTTGAGAGATTTCAAAAATCTTGAAAATGTGTGCAGGGGAAAAATCTTACAAGTCCATGCAAAAAAGGGAATATCCTGACAAGCTGAGGGAATGTAATGGGAAAACTGTATGATATACTGGCTCCCGGCCAGTGTAGGTCTGTTACAGCGAACATTATCGTCATCGTTACAGTCACTATCACATTAAATTTGGTCGTTTTAGTTTGTTTTATGGAGTTTGTAAAGGAAGTTTGATCTAGCATTGTGTTGTGTCAAAGTAATATTAATAGAGAAGATTGCGACTCATCTATTCATAATGAAAAATAAAGTATGTCTGCAGAGAAGCTGACTAAGAAAAGGAGGAAGTGTGGTAGCATTAGTGATGCTTCAACAAATTTAAGACTGCAATCACCTTAAACAGGAGAACCATGTAAGCATAAATATGATTGCTTTGGTATTGTCAGTAATGAAAACAAAAGGAATCTTATTAATAAAATAATCCAATTTGAAAATCATGCTGAAATAACCATCTGTTTAAGTGGTTTAATCACAGTGGTCTCTGTACAGCACAGGTGTCCCAGAAGAGCAGAGTAGGAGGCACAGTTTCGAGATACCTCTTATAAATCCAGTGTTTGCATTACCTTTAATGGAACTGTCCAAGAAATACATTTTTGTACTCTGGCATGTTTCTAAAATCTGTTTTGATAATACTGAAGCCCAAAATTTTCTGAATACAATGATGTTCTTAGATTATCCATATTTTGTATTTCAAGGGAAGTATTTAAAATTTTAACATTTTTTAAATAAATTTTATGTACAAGTTTTAAATGGTGGTTTTATGGGAGGCCAGGGAAGTTTTCTTGCACATGAAGATACAATACAAAATAGGTAGTGCCATGTGTTTCTGTAGAACAGAAGGATACAAATCATTTGGTACATGAAATAATTAGTTCTAAGAATCAGTCTGGTTAGTTTTATAATATTTTCTCTTTTGTATTATTAATTAATGTATCATTTCCTTGTAACTGATAGAAAATCACAAAGTTACAAGTTGTCACCAAAGGGTAAGGCTATGAATAGTTGGAATCAAGAGCAGAGGAGGCATTCAGGCAGTGTATTCACGAGAGCAGGAGCTATGTCAATTGTAAGCCTGAAATCATAAGTAAATATTGTAAAGTGTATCACATAGGTATACCAAAAAAGTTAAGGACTGTGTTAATGTACAGACAATGGTGTATAAGCAATTAAGTACTGAACCATTAGCACTGCTCTTGTATGTAACTGAGCAGTGAACAGCTATCATTGTGTGTGCATTCTGCGACTTTATTTGTGAATAATGTATGTCATCATCCATATTACATATGTTGTGGGAATAAAAACACACAAACACCATATGAACAGGCCTTGAAGGCCCAACAGTACCGACTGGCTGCTGTGTCATCTTCAGCCCTTAGGCGCCACCGGAAGCGAATACAGAGGGGCATGTGGCAGCACACTGTTCTCCAGGCCGTTGTCAGTTTTCATGACTCGTGTCACTACTTCTCAATCACGTAGCTCCTCAGTTGGCCTCACAAGAACTCAGTGAACCCTGCATGCCAACTGCACTCAGAAGACGCAGACAGTGACCCATCCAAGTGCTAGCCAAGCCCAACACCGATGACCTGACGGGAACTGGTGTTACCACCGCGGAAAGGCAGTTGGCATGTTGTGGGAATAAATTATCCATAAATAGTAATGCAGTGTGTCAGTGTTTTCAATTAATGCAATATAATTCCATATTCCTATGCACCACCACTGTTAGGATTTTAGATTTTCAGTTCGGAGTGGTAAATGGACAACATCCTTTGATATGGTAAGAAATGAAACATTTCACACTATATGGGATATCAGCACCTTAATAGTTAAAATTTTTGTATGTCAGCACACAGGTCAACATATTTTAGTGTTATTCAGTTTTACATGGGGTCTTAGACCATGATGACCAATACCCACAACAGACAACTTACGAAGAGCTTGTTAAGAAAACTTGGAAAAGTTAATTATTTTTCAGCTTTAGAAGGAAGCTGTAGAATATTAGCTGGAGTAAGGTATATTAGGTAGAGGACACAAACTCTACATTTAATTCATTTATACCATGATTTCTTTCCACCTTTCATGGAACTTTCCCCAATAAAAACTGTGAAATATGGCACCCATGATATATCAAAGAAACATTGGCTAACAAAATACATGTAAGAAATATATATCTAAAAACAAAGATGATGTGACTTACCAAATGAAAGTGCTGGCAGGTCGACAGACACACAAACAAACACAAACATACACACAAAATTCAAGCTTTCGCAACAAACTGTTGCCTCATCAGGAAAGAGGGAAGGAGAGGGGAAGACGAAAGGAAGTGGGTTTTAAAGGAGAGGGTAAGGAGTCATTCCAATCCCGGGAGCGGAAAGACTTACCTTAGGGGGAAAAAGGACAGGTATACACTCGCACACACGCACATATCCATCCACACATACAGACACAAGCAGACATATATATTTTACATGTAAGTATTGAGTAATAGAAACATAGAAGTATACAAAACTGCCACGATAAATACAGATGAGAAATTGCTTTCACACGGGATGGCCACAATAAAATTGAACTGAAAAGTATTTTCAGCATTTACGGCAATTTAATCTAAATAGCACATTAAAATTGATGTTTAGTACACAACTGACAGGTCAGTTTTACTTCCGACACAATGTATTACACACATAAAATTCACACCTTTAGATCTCAGTAAGTATATCAGTTGATTAATCCTGAAACCTTTCACAGAATGTACTACGAAGTACTCACTACAAGCAAACAAAGTGCTTCCCTCCCTACTGCCATAATGCCTCACTGTGCACGTGGTTCCTCAGAACCAGTGAACGTTTCTGACATGCATTATTCGTATCCTGTTGATTCAATGGAGTAGGAAGAATGGCAGTGACATTCTGGAAATTTCATATAATGAACTGGGATCTGGAGGTAACCAAATTACTCCGATTTGGGCCTTGAAAGAAATCAAAGCAGAATAGGAGGAGCAGGAGATTAGTCCCATCAACAATGAGGTCATTAGAGAGGAAGTACAAGCTCACAGTAGGGAAGGATGGAGAAGGAAATTGGCTATGCTCCTTCAAAGGAACCATCCTGGCATTTGCCTGAAGTGATTTAGGCAAATCATGGGAAACCTAAATCAGGATGGCTGGACATGGGTTTGAACCATCATCCTCCCAAATGTGAGTCCGGTGTGCCAACCACTGTGCCACCTCACATGGTCCAAAGCAGAATAGTGCAGCCCACTGATAAAGTGTACGTGGGTTGCACCATTTTGTTTTGGTTCCTCTATTGGTGTGCAATGATACTGCAGCACTATGATTTCAGTGTGTACCAGGTCAACAGAGACATACCCACAAATAAACAAAAATTAATTAAGTAACTTTATTTTATGAGGTGATAATTAAAGCTTTATAGCTACCCCTCCTATAACCCACTCCTTTTAACATTTTTGTGAACTAGGTCTTTTATAAATGGTACAAGGAATTATCTACACTGTTTAACATTAATGACATTAAGCTGGGTAGCATGGCTTTCTCTTCAGATGGCTAGGCATATTAGCTGAATAAGAGGACAATCTTTGACAAAGGCTGTACACCATGATATAAACAAAGCACTGAGTGACACAATCAGCAGAGTGTTCTGGAAACAGCAGACAGAAGACAATCCTCACTTTAGTAGTCCTGCTGGACATTGATACGGAAAATACATCACTGAGTTGTGTAACTGCTATGAAGTCTGTGGAAATGCTACTAGCTGCCTGTGTTAAGATCTGTGACAACCTACTACATAAGTCGGCCACTGCGGCTGATGAAATGCTAGTCACAGCTTGCCCTAAGCCACTTCAGTGTTTATTTATTTCAGTTTTCCTCAGTAATTTCAATGTGCTCTTTATAACAAAGAGAGTGATTTCGTTGCCTGTGTTTGGTTCGCTATTCTCACTTTGACTGTATCCACTGCTGTTTGACTCATGGTTGTACCTGAATTATTACAGCTTTTCTTCTCATGACCGGCCTGTCTTAATGGCTGATGAAATTACCTGTTTCTTGGTTTAAGGTGTCACATTTATTTCATATACTAGTATTGAGTTTATTGTGAAATTAAATGTTGAGTGCTGTCTACAAAAATAATGATGAGTGACTTGTAATATCAGTTTTTCCAGCTTCAAATGTGTTAGGACACAGTCATGACATAAAAGCCTGGAAGTCGTTCAGAAGTTACTGGACCACCACCACCACCACCACCACCACCAACAGACAATGGTGAAAAAGTAAACAATTTAAATTTTAAATACTCTTTTCTTTCTCATATCATATTTCTCACAATAAATGCTTGAAACTCCAACAATTGCTTTTAAGTGTTTGCACACCCACAATGACATCAAATTCTTAATGACAGCCCAACTCCCCCCAGTATCCAATGGCACTATCAGGAGTTGTTTCAGGACTTTTAAAACTCAAACGCTTAAAGAAGATTGTTCAAATGGCTCTGAGCACTATGGGGCTTAACATCTGAGGTCATCAGTCCCCTAGACTTAATACTACTTAAACCTAACTAACCTAAGGACATCACACACATCCATGCCAGAGGCAGGATTCGAACCTGCGACTGCAGCAGCAGCAGCAGCAGCAGCAGCAGCAGCAGCAGCAGCACGGTTCCAGACTGAAGCGCCTAGAACTGCTCGGTCAGAGCAGCTGGCATTTAAAGAAGAGCTTTTAATAGTTTTCTAGCAACAAGCAGCTCATTACCCACCAACAGCTGCAGTCTGGCAAAGCTGCTTCACAGCTGCCCTTGTCAGACACTCCTCTGTTTGCTGTTCCCATTGGCTATGTACGTGAAAGGACAATGCCATACCACTCCAGGATAGCACTACAGTGTGAGCACACACTTTTGGGCTACACCAGGATTGCTCTGATGATCCATCCTTTTCGCAGCTGACAGTTGGTGATGGTGACAGTGTCCCGATGCCAATTGCATCCATACACATATCAGCTGCACTCATGTCATTTGGGTCCCAGAGTTCATTCCAAGGACCACCACAACTGACATTTCAATTATGCCCCCAAGACAACCAGCAACCACTCATCAAAGACTTCCGGCTGGCTCTCCCAACATTCCAATCCTAGACAAAGTCTATACCAATAAAAATAGATCAGCTAGCACCACCAGCATCTTCACTGTCTTTCCCCTTCAAAGAATGGTTCAAAGCAGTAAGACAGTCAACCAGCTCCTACTAGCACTGTATCTGCGCCACACAGCAATACCAATACCAGCAGTGCGTCATCACAAAGGAGACATCTCCCCTGCAACAGCTGTAACATTTTTGGTGTTGTGGACTGATTCAAGGGGGGGGGGGGCAGGGGGGGGGGAGAGATTAATAGCTTTGCCAAATGTCAGTATGGAAAATACATAATTGGTTTGTTTAGCTACTATGACTTCCAGCAAGGGTGCTGCTAACCATCAAACATAACAGCACGACCCGATCGCTGGAGTCGATGAAAGGCCGGCTGCAACCTGCTGTTAAGTCACTACAGATGATGATGATGATGATGATGATGATTATTGGTTTGTGGGATGCTCAACTGCATGGTTATCAGTGCCCAGCCACTACAGTCTTCACCTACACTAGTGTTCCATTGTTATCTCTCTGTGTACTCTTTATAACAAACCATACAAATCTTTGTACTGTTTGGCTTACTGTTCAGGCTTTTCCTGTATCTGCTGCCACTGGGCTTATGCTCAAACCTGGACAACAATAGGTTTTCTTCTCTTTATTTGCTTGCCTTAACCCCTGGTGAACTTATTCATTTCCCAGTTTATGATACTACATTTATTTTATGTGCAGGTATTGAGTTTATTGTGCAAATAAATATTGAGTGCAGTATATGCAATATGTTAAGAACTGGCAGTGCTGACTTTGCTTTATGGATGCCAATGTTGAGAGCTAACTAAACAAATGGAGATGGAACAAACAAAAACTCGTTTAATCATTGCTGCTGCTGCTGCTGCTGCTGCTGCTGTTGATGATGATGAAATGTATAATGTGAGTTTTAGCTCTTCCAAGTGCTGGCACAAAGTGAGAGCGATGCAACATGCACTCGCATTTTTAGTAGCTCAGTTTCTAAAAACCAGACACTGGCCAAGTCTGCACACTACCAGTCTGCTAGTGCTGAAGTAACTATGTTCAAAAGAGGAATGGCTGAGTCCCATTAACAGCCATCTTCTTGATTTTAATTAATTAATGATTAATGTCATCAAACTGAAACTTTATGTAAAGTGACTCCTGTACCTGGGGATGTTCTCCTTGCTCAATACAATGAGATTAGACCTGTAAAATCTGGGCAAAGTTTCACTGAATCTAAACAAATATACATCAAAACTTAAACTACTGAAAAATAGAAAAGGCAATCAGCACTAGAAGGAACATGATACATATAAACAGAGTCTCAGCAATATCATCATTTAAACTCTCAGTGAAATTTTTCAGATTAAAATATAAAAGTACCCCCAATTCTCTTAGCTATATCAAAGTCCTAGGCAACAATCCTCTAAGTTTATCTGCATATGAATGACAAACATCTGCAACAATAATAGTTTCCATATAGTATGATTATTCAGTAGCACTGAGCTGCTGATAACTATACCAGAACACATGTTTAAGGCAAAAACCTATATAGTAACTGTGAAATTTGCTTTCACATTACATTATACTGTACTTACAGTGAACATCGAGGAGACAAGCAGAATGATAAGCACAACGTGTCTGAGGACCTGGTAGTCACTATCCTCAATGTCATCTTGCTCTAAATAATAATCTTCCAGACGTTGCTGACACCGAGCTCGAGTGTCTGAAGGGCAGCTGAATTGTGATGGGCATGTACGAACACCATTCTCATCCAAATTTTCTATGTCCATAATCTGTGAGCTTGTAGTGGCTAAGATATCCAGAGAGAGAAACAGGCTATTAAAATATATTCTATACAACAATAGAAAATATTAGAAATGTGACAGGCAGGCATGAAATTGTTCTACCACACAGTAATGGAAGACTCCATTAAAATCACACCATATACTTCCTCCAAAACATCAAATTACTTAAAAATCATGAAAACATGATGTGGCAGATGACTGCTATATTCATATATCTTCAGTCTCACTTATTTTCTCAGTACGTCTTAAATGAAATACATAATTACCTTCTTCTAAGTACAAGAACTAACTCTGAAATAATTGTTTCCATTGCTCCAGTTAATGCAATTTCTGCATTTGGTAACTATGAACCTTATCTCGTAACTCATAGTTTTAATCACTAAATTTTGCAGAAAGCATAACACACTGGATATTTGTTGTAACTACTTACCTCTTGGGCTGCTACTACATGGTCCTTCGGGTTCTGTTGTGTCTTTCAAACAATTATTTATTCCTGGGAGTACACTGCAAGACATACTTCCTGAATGTCTGGGCTCTGACGTATTAATATCTTGGACCAAGGACAAGTAACGTGCATAGCGTCGCCAGTACCTCTGATGCAGGATCAAACAGCCTACTGTCACTATAAACAAAAGTATAATTACACAGTTTCTAACACACACTCCCTCATAGACATACGGTGGAGAAAAACACTCTGAGAATAAGTTCAAAGCAGGATATGGGAGGTTGAATTGGGCAACAATTTCTGGATAACCATAGATCAGAAAAGCATCAATGTGGAGCCATGTTCATACAATGGCAGCCGATCAGTGACAAGCACCCTGAAGCATGTGCATTTATTTAATTGGCCCAGCTAACACTTGTTATGCTATAAATGTGGTTACTAATTAAATTAGATGAAGATATGGCTTCAGCTGAACAGACAGTGCTAGGCAAACTGTAAATCCTTATCTATCATTAGCTACATAGACACAAATTTGCTTTGATGTTTACTGGGTAAAGCTTAACTACTAAATCAACTATGTTAAAAGGCACCTTAATGTAATTAATTTGTTCAGATAATAAGCTGTACTGTAGAAAGAGTATTGCATCAAGACAGTAATACTATATGGTGTAATGTTATTTATAATAGAGTCTAAAGGCCACATGTTTTAATTTTTGGAAATCTGCAAACAGCATGAATGAACTATTATTTTGACAAGGACAGCATATCTGTAAGTGTGAACTAAGACAGTGGTGAAAAAGTAAACAATTTAAATTTTAAATACTCTTTTCTTTCCCATATCACATTTCTCACAATAAATGCTTGAAACTCCTACTTCTAACACTGCCACAAATTTGACACTATCAGAAAAATGACTCCCACACCACATTCGATAACTCCTGCCATGTTGCAAATAGTTGTCATGAACTTACACATTCTAGCAGCCAGCTTCGCATGGGTGTTGGTTGGTGCCTGGTAGATGCGGCCTTGCATAACCCAACACAAAGATGTCCAAAGGTGTTACACTGGGTGATCTAGAAGGCCAGTCTCAAGGACCACTGCACTCAACCCATCTGCACTTGAACACATTATTCAAATATCAACTGAATCCCAGAGTGGAATGCGGTAGAGCACCGTCCTCTTGGAACAACATGTTTTGGCATATGTGGAGGCAAATGCCTTCTAACAGTATGATCAATTCCACTTGCAAAAACTGTAAACAACTGTGTCCATTTAATTGAGGCGGTAGACTGGAAGGTCTAATTAAGTTGTCATTGACAATTCCTGACCAGACATATACCATAAATCTTTCCTTGTGATCTTGTTGTAGAATGTAATGGGGATTTTCATGCACCCACTTGTGAGTTGTGTACATTAAATACTGCTTCCCTAGTACAAATAGCCTAAACAGTACACAGGATGAAGTAGGGAAAATTCTCATTATTTGGACACTGATGCTGCCTTAACACCGAGGTAAAATCTTTGACTGTCAAAGCTTGAATCTTTTGCACATGGTAAGGATGTAAACTGTTTGCCTTTGCAACATTCCAAACAAGCCAATAAGTGACACTGAGTTGATTAGCTGTCACTCTGATGCTGATTGAAGGCATTGTTCCTAAATGTTGGAGTACCTATTCAACAATTTTTGGCATCCTCACTGTGCTTTGTCGTCCTATATTGGTCTTTCTGGGTGCAAATATGACTGTTTTACTCAAGCAATAGTCCACGACCCTACAGGAGTTTTTTTTTTAAAAAAAAAAACAACAATTTTCTTCACGCAGTTATCAACAGCAGTAATATATTCTGAAAATGCATGACACAGAGCTGCCTCTTTTTAATTTATTATACTGGTTTCGGTCATAAATGATCATCTTGGCATCTGAGTTGCTTACATTTTGACTACATACATTCAGTTACTCGGTTGCTATTGAGTGGACCTCAGCTTTATATTTATGAATTTTCGCTTTGTCAGATGTGCACAATTGTATTGAAAATGCCAGGGAATTTGTTTCCATGTCTCAATTTGTGTGGCATGTGAATAGTAGTGTTCATTCTTTCATTAAGTATCACTGTATGTTTTATTATTTATATGACAATCTGTGTCTTTTGTTGTTTCTCTAGTTGGTCTCTTTCATTTCATTGCTACAAATACCAAGATGATGGTTTATGATCATAATCAGTAGTAATAACAAATGAATACAATACAGCCCTGCGTCATGCATTTTTCGAAACCTATAGATTGTGGCTGCTGGTAGCCTTCTGTCTGATGAATGTTCTGTATGCCATCATTTTGCAGCACTGCATCCCACTGCTCATAAGCAATGTGAATGTCAGCTTGCTTGTTGTTCGTGTACCTGTTCATGGTGACTCCAGTGTGGTCTAGCACATGGCAACAAGTAAAGTGATTTACAGCAACTACAACATAACACAGCAGCAGCTAAGTTGAACAAAACTGCACTGCTTAGCACATCCAAACATGTTCTCTTACTGGACAAACTTCCAAGCACTCATTGCTGAATGGCTGTAATTTCACCCCGATTTGTTTCACCTCAAGGGAGGGAAATGTGGATAGTCTATGGAACGTACTCAAAAGTATTAGAGGACACATTCAAGATAAATATATGTCATCAATATAGCACACAACTTAGAGGTTCAACAACAATTCAATGACAATTTTAGGATGTTTCCACAAATCAGCAAAAGCTTCAACACAGATAAAAAGAAGATGAAGCCACATTGATAAACATAAAGTGAACATAGTTGAAGTGAAAGTAAAGAAAGCTATGCAAGAAATGTTCAATGAATATGAAAGCAAAATGTTATCTGTAGAATTTTTAAAACCATAAACAATTTTGGATCTATATAAAAATCAGTCAACAGATTACAATCATCTGTTCAGTCACTCAGTCATACTGGTACTGAAATGCAATAACATACAAGTGAAAGCTAAAATATTACAATCTCTCATCCAAAACTGGCTCCTGAAGATCGTGGTACTAGCCCTGCTTTCATATGTTGTTTGGACACAAGTACGACAGTTCGGAAATAAGGAATTACAGAATCATGAAGTAACTGAAGTCAGTCAGTTTTGAAAAGACTACTAGACCAGATATTAAATTATTATTATTATTATTATTATTATTATTATTGTTGTTGTTGTTGTTGTTGTTGTCTTCAGTACAAAACTGGTTTGATGAAGCTCTCCGTGCCATTCTATCCTGCGCAGGACTCTTCATCTGCACATATGTACTGCAACATACTTCCTCTTAAACATGCTTACCTTATTCATCTCTTGGCCACCCTCTACAAGTTTTACTCCCCATACTTCCCTCCAATACTAGACTGGTGATCCCTTGGTGTCTCAGACTGTGTCCTATCAACCAATCCTTTCTTTTAGTCAAGTTATGCCTTAAATTTCTTTTCTTCTTAATTCTACTCAGCACTTCCTCACTGGTTACATGGTACAAGGTGCTACACAAAATATCCAAGAATTTCATTGTACTGGTCAAACCAACAGCATTACGGTATTCTGCCAGTAGATGTCTCGAGGTACACGTCTTAGCTACTGTGGCACAAAGTTGCATCAACTTTGACAAATGCAGTTGTGAGTTGTTGTAGTGTGCATCAGGACATGTTTCAATGCTTCTGCAAATTGTGAAATGGATAACATGAAGGAGCAATGGATTTGCATCAAATTCAGTTTCAAATTGAAGAAAACTGCAAGCGAAACCCACCGCGTGCTGACAGAGGGATTTGGTCAGAGTGCACTGAGTCAAGCATGAACATTTGATTGGTCCAAGCCCTTCAAGGAAGGCCAAGAAATGGCGGAAGATGACAAAAGTCCTGGTTGATCATCAAAAAGCACAACACTGGAAGTAATCATGAAAGTGCTAGACATTATCCATGAAGATTGAAAGCAGATAATTCACTATGTTTGTAACAGACTTGGGCTGTCATATGGTACATGTCAACAAATTCTAGTTGATGAACTGAACACAAGACAAATTGCAGCGAAGTCTGTCTGTCACTTTCTCAGCTTGAACCAATGAAACCTCAGGATTCAGGCATGCACTGCGCTGCGACAAAGAGTTCGACAGTGTCTGCAGTTCTTATACAGAGTCATAACAGGTGATGAATCTTAGGTCTACGGTTTTGGCCCTGAAACAAATCAGCTAAAATCACAACAGAAAATTCCACCTTCTCCAAGGCAGAAGAAAGCTCGACAAGTTCACAGCAACATAAAGTCAATGCTGATCATTTTATTCGACATTGGGGAATAATGCATAAGGAGCTTGTTCCATCTGGTCAGATTGTCAATGGGCAGTTTTATTGTGAGGTTTCAAGGTAAATGAGGGAAAATGTTCAGTGCAAACGGCCAGAGTTGCAGGAAAAGAATAAATGGTTGGTGCACCATGACAATGCACTTGCGCATACTTTGCTCGTTGGCCAAAAACCACATGGCAACAGTCCCCCACCATCCATACTCACCAGACCTAGCCCCATGTGATTTTTATCTGTTCCCAAAGATGAAAATTACATTGAGAGGGTGATATTTTGATTCGACTAAAGACATCCAAGTGGAATTGCAATGGGTCCTGAATACCTTTCAACCTGCGAATTTCCAGCAGTGTTTCCAAAAATGGGAACAACACTGGAATTGTTGTCTACACGCCCAAGATGACGGAGGACATTGCGACATAAGTATAATTTTCTGATTTTTACAATGAACTTTTCAAATATTTTGACTAGCACCTCGTGTACCCATTGAATCTTCAGCATTCTTCTGTAGCACCACATTTCACTTTCATACAAGCTACATTCAGAACACATCCTTCAGAAAACACTTTCTAACACTTAAATGTATATTCGATGTTAACAAATTTCTCTTCTTCAGAAATGCTTTTCTTGTGATTGCGAGTCTGCATTTTATATCCTCTCTACTTCTGCCATCTTCAGTTACTTTACTGTCCAAATAGCAAAACTTACCTACTATTATTGGTGTCTTGTTTCCTAATCTAATTGCCTCAGCATCTTCTGATTTAATCGAACTACATTCCATTACCCTTGTTTTGCTTTCGTTGATGTTAATCTTACATCTTCCTTTGAAGACGATGTATACTCCATTCAACTGTTCTTCCAAGTCCTTTGCTCTCTCTTACAGAATTACAATGTCATTGGCAAACCTCAAAGTTTTTATTTCTTCTCTCTGAACTTTTAATTCCTTCTCCAAATTTTTCTTTTGTTTCCTTTACTGCTTGTTCATCTTTTCTCATTCCTTTTTCAATCACTGCTTTCTTTTCATGCCCCCTCCACTCTTATACACTCTTATAATAGCCATCTCGTTTCTGTACAAGTTGTATATAGCTTTTTGCTCCCTGTATTCTACCCATGCTCCCTTTAGAATTTCACAGAGTGTATTTCAGTTGACATTGTCAACAGCTTTCTCCTAATCTACAAAAGCTATAAATGTAATTTTATATGCTTCCATATCCTCACATTTGTCATCCAGCCTTTCCTGATTAGCCATTTTGTATTGTGTGCCAATCTCATTTTTTAGACATTTGTATTCCCTTTCAGCTGCTTCATTCGCTGAATTTTTATATTTTCTTCTTCATCAATTAAATTCAATATCTTCCGTGATATCCAAGGATTTCTACTAGGCTTTGCCTATTTACCTATCTTTATCTTCTGCTTTCTTCACTATTTCATCTATCAAAGCTACCCATTCATCTTCTATTGTATTCCTTTCTCCTGTTTCAGTCCTAATGCTCCCTCTGGAACTCTCAACAACCTCTGGGTCTTTCAACTTATCCACATCCCCTCTCCTTAACTTCCTACCTCTTTGCAATTTCTTCAGTTTTAATCTACCATTCATAACCAATAAACTTTGATCAGAATCCAAATCTGCCCTTGGAAACATCTTACAGTTTAAAATCTGGCTCCAAAATCTCTGTCTTACCATTATATAACCGATCTGAATCCTTCCATTGTCTCCGGGTCTCTTCCACAAACACAATCTTCTTTCATGATCTCTAAACTAAGAGTCAGTAATGACTGAATTATGCTCTGTGCAAAATTCTACCAGGCAGCTTCTCTGTCATTTCTTTCCCCTGGTCCACATTCAACTACGTTTTTACTTCACTTCCTTTTCCTACTATCAAATTCCAATCCTCCTTCACAATTATTTTTTTTCCCTTAATTATGTGATTTATCTTATCTCATCATACATTTTTTTCAATCTCTTCATCATCTGCGGAGCTAGTTGGCATACAAACTTGTATTACTGTGGTGGGTGTGGTCTTCATGTCTATCTTGGGTACAATAATGCATTCACTTTGCTGTTTGTAATAGCTTACTCACATTCATATTTTCTTGTTCATTATCAGACCTACTCCTGCATTACCCCTGTTTGACTTTGCATTTATAACCCTGCACTCACATCTCTAGAAGTCCTGCTCATCTCTTCACTAGTCCCCCACTATATCGAACTTAAATCTGTCTATTTCCCTTTTTAAATTTTCTAGCCTACCTGTCTGATTAAGAGATTTAACACTCCACATTCCAATCCATAGACTACCAGTTTTGTTTTTCCTGATGATGAAATCTTTCTGGGTAGTTTCCACCCGGAGACCCAAATGGAGGACTATTTTGGATTATTTTACCACTGTAATATTTTATCCAAGTGGATGCCATCATTATTTAACAATATAGTAGAACTGCAGGGCCTTGGGAAAAATAACAGCTGTAGTTTCCTCTTGCTTTCAGCTGTCTGAAATACCAGCACAGCAAGGTCTTGTCGGTTGACATTAAAAGGCCAGATCAGTCTATCATCCAGACTGATGCCCCTACAACTACTGAAAAGGCTGCTGCCCCTCTTGAGGAACCTCGTGTTTGTCTGGGCTCTCTACACATACCCTTCCATTGTGGTTGCACCTAGGGTTACCTGTATCGTTGAGGCATTCAAGCCTTTCCACCATGGCAAGGTCCATGGTTCATGGGGGGGGGGGGATATTATTATGTATCAATTTGGGAAAGAATTGTCCTCTCTTCTAACAAAAGTTTATCTTGGATGTTTGGAGCAACAGAGCATCACATATAGCTGTTAACGGTACAGGCCAATCAAGTTTTTAAGTAGGACTGGAGTACAAATGTGCTAAATACAGATCTATATCGGTCATGCCAATTTTGTCTTATTATTAATGAATATTTTTCATGATCACATATGATCATTTTTGGAGCACAAAATCAATGCTTATACATCCATTTATGTATTTATCAAATCAGTATGTGTAAGTTCGATTTATTAGAACAACTGAAATAAGTCTATTAACCCGTGTAACAGAAAGTAACTGGTATCAATTCATACCACTAAACACAAAGTTCATCAAACACAATAAAAAATTTTGCTCCGAAATAAAAATATGATTAGTCTAGATTATACACATACAAGTCACCTTTTACTTGTGCATGGGAGCAACAGCCCTAAAATATGAATTAAGTAATGTGATTGTCCTTTGTATTATCAAAAGTAAGATTTACCATGCACCACACTGACTTTACTATAAAACCAAAACAGGATTCCCATTCATCCCTGATAAACTTATTAAGAAGAAGTCTTACCTGTCAAACAAAGAACAAGCAAAATGACAGTTATTATAGCTTGTACCCCTCCAAACTGAAAGTTTGGGTTGCACTTTTCCACAGACATGTCCTCTTGTTTAACGAAGAGCACCAAAAATATTACAATGACCAGGGGAATTCTGCAACAAATAATGATACAACTATAAAATCCAGTCACAGACATTCACTTTACACAAATGAGAAAGTTTCAGTATACACTACTAATTACTAAAAGACAAAACCTCAATGTTAATTAGCAGAAACATCAGAATTTCTATAAGCAACAACAACGAATCAAAGTAGTAAAGCTAACCATGTAGCTGATGTGTTAAGTGGCCAAAAGTTCACTCTTTTTTTATGTACTTGATTGTTGCTCAACACCTCTCAACTACACTACTGGCCATTAAAATTGCAACACCAAGAGGATAACGTGCTACAGATGTGAAATTTAACTGACAGGAAGAAGATGCTGTCATATGCAAATGATTAGCTTTTCAGAGCATTCACACAAGGTTGGCGCCAGTAGCTACACCTACAACATGCTCACATAAGGAAAGTTTCCAACCAATTTCTCATACAAAAACAGCAGTTGACCGGCATTTCCTGGTTCTAACATTGTTGTGATGCCTCGTGTAAGGAGGAGAAATGCGTACCATCACGTTTACGACTTTGATAAAGGTCGGACTGTAACCTATCGCGATTGCGGTTTATCATATTGCGACATTGCTGCTCGCGTTGGTCGAGATCCAATGACTGTTAGAAGAATATGGAATCAGTGGGTTCAGAAGGGTAATACGGAACGCCGTGCTGGATCCCAATGGCCTCGTATCACTAGCAGTCGAGGTTACAGGCATCTTATCCGCATGGCTGTAACAGATTGTGCAGCCACGTCTCAATCCGAGTCAACAGATGGGGATGTTTGCAAGACAACAACCATCTGCACGAACAGCTCAACGACATTTGCAGCAGCATGGACTATCAGCTTGGAGGCCATGGCTGCGGTTTCCCTTGACGCTACATCACGGACAGGAGCACCTGCAATATTGTACTCAACGACGAACCTGGGTGCACGAATGGCAAAACGTCATTTTTTCAGATGAATCCAGGTTCTGTTTACAGCATCATGATGGTTGCATCCATGTTTGGTGACATCACGGTCAACGCACATTGGAAGCGTGTATTCGTCATCGCCATACAGGCGTATCACCCGGCGTGATGATATGGGGTGCCATTGGTTACACGTCTCAGTCACCTTTTGTTCACATTGACGGCACTTTGAACAGTGGACATTACATTTCAGACGTGTTACAACCCGTGGCTCTACCTTTCATCATGCGAAACCCTACATTTCAGCAGGACAATGCACGACCGCATGTTGCAGGTCCTGTACGGGCCTTTCTGGATACAGAAAATGTTCGACTGCTGCCCTGGCCAGGACATTCTCCAGATCTCTCACCAATTGAAAATGTCTGGTCAATGGTGGCAGAGCAACTGGCTCGTCACAATACGCCAGTCACTACTCTTGATGAACTGTGGTATCGTGTTGAAGCTGCATGGGCAGCTGTACCTGTTCACGCCATCCAAGCTCTTTTTGACTCAATGCCCAGGCGTATCAAGGCCGTTATTATGGCCAGAGGTGGTTGTTCTGGGTACTGCTTTCTCAAGATCTATGCACCCAAGTTGCGTGAAAATGTAATCACATATCAGTTCTAGTATAATATATTTGTCCAATGAATACCCATTTATCATCTGCATTTCTTCTTGGTGTAGCAATTTTAATGGCCAGTAGTGTACACAGTAGTAGCTACTTTTGCTTCTTCTATTATATGCATTCCTTCATGATTTCCCCTTATTACAGTAGGCAACAGTAAGTCATGACATGACAAAAAAACCTAATTAGAGTAAAAGTTGTGAAGCTCTGACTACGACAACGAACAATCTTAATATTGCACAATGAACAATCTTAATATTCTAAAACTATTTTTTATTTTTGAGAAATTTTTCCAAGGAAAAGATTTTTTCATATGCAGGAATTGTATTTTCGATCAATACAGCACAAACAAAAAGGATACACCTATAATAAATGGACTGCAGCATGTACACATGTGAGAACATATAAATGTCAGAATGTGTGTTGTTCTGCATTTTATTTCAATCATTAGACATATCCACACTGTAATTGTACCAATTAAAGCAATATTATTTATGCACATAATACTAATTTCTCTTCACAAATATACTTACATGCTAACAAGGCATCAGTTCCATCCACTATGACATACGCAGTGCAAAGGGGTTATATATATGAATACATAATAAATGATGTTTCAGAATAGAGCCTGTGCGTACCAGTGGTGTATGTTCGTCATAGCCTGTAAAAACTTTCCTTTCTTACACTAATGACTGGTAAGCATTAAAACTTGCAACTTACAATTTCAAAATTATGGTATGGAAAGTTATGGCAGAATGTACATAAATTGTTACCTTTAGACCTAAATTAATTCAGTTTCAAAATCAGGTTGTTTAAAAATGAGAGTTGCTGAAGAAAAAGCTTTCAGTTAATTTCAAATTGAAAGATGGTGTATCTAGAATTTTTTCCTGTTTGCTGATTGATTGGTAAGTTTTTGTGACTCCAGCCAGATGTAGTCAGTTCTGTTCACTGACTTTGGATGAGTATGATATAGACATATTCTGAATGAATGAGAGTTAAAACTATTTTTCATACCCACAAATGGCAAGGCTCTGCAGACATCATTACATTACTATTATCTATCGAATATGTTGGAATGCACACTATAGTTGTTATGCAACACACTAAAGCCTACAGGTTTGGGGTGTTGCAGCTACAATACGAAGTTTTGTTTGAGAATAAATTACACAAAATACAGGTTTTACCCAGATGAAAACTGCCCTCACAATTACTTAAACTGTCTCTTATTCAAATTTCTTCTTATCAGTCACATTTCCACAGATCTATTTAAGCACTGAGCTGCACAGGAATATAATTTACACCAAGATTTTGTCGAATTATGTCCATTGTTTTCAACCACAGCAGATCTGTTGGGTTGTAAAAGGCAGTTTATGTTTAATGCATTATTCCTCCTGTATTGTACATGTTATGTAGGCCATACCACATTGTCATAATAGTGTAAAAATGCCAACCTTATATATAAGCAGATCATCAATGACTGACTCGGAGCCTTCATTGCTGGACAGAGGATCACAACTATATTTTTTCTTCTTTTTTTATTTTTTCTTTATCTTCAGCTTAATTTAAAGACATATCTTCAACATACAGAAGAAAGGCACATTTCTGTCTTGTGCTTCATCTATTAACTGGTCACGAGGGATCATTAACAAAGTGCTCTCAATCTGATGTGTGGATACCTGTTTTTATTAGCACCCATCTCTAGATGTGCCAATTCAGCCAGAAAGCGTTGCCTCTGCTGCTACAATTGTGTCATGAAAGAAAATAGTACAAATGCTTTTGAAAATAAAAACTGTCTAGGCTGAAGAATCCTAAAGTCTGGCTAAGTAATTTGGTAATCAAAACAGTTATTGAGTCTAAATGCTAGCAAGTGTCTGATATAAAGAGAACATTTAAAAGCAGTGATGAAAATGAGCCTAAAAAATGAAACATATGATCCCATTAAAGCTGTTGAACAATGACAGTTCAACATGGACAGCTAGAGTTTCATTTGAAGACAGTGTCTGGTCACACTGAGACAAGGAAAGCCATCACAGCTTCTACATCAGATGGAATGGAAAATTCGTTATTGACTAGCAGTTGAAAATATAGCACCAATGAGTAATCTTCCAGAGTTGTTGGGGTATTCCACTCACATTCAAGAGAAACTAGGTTTAAATCTTCTTCCAGGCATTCCAATTTAGGTTTCCTGCAGTTTTCCTAAATTTAGATGAATGCTTGGATGGTCCCTTTGAACAGGACATGGGCACTCATCATCTCCATCACTGTCCTAGCTGAGCTCATATTCCGTACCTAGTAACCCCCTCATCAAATGACATTAAATTCTCACATTTCTCCCTTAACATTGACAAATGTTCCTTCTAGCAATCTTATAAATATGCCACACACCTCCACAAATGAGAAGTAGTAGTGCATAAGGGCTCTGAAGAACAGACACATAGCATTGCTACTGACTGTCAGCACATGGGACACATTAAATTGCAAATATGTTTGTCAGTTGTTACAAAGCACAGAAAGATAAAATATGTAGTTCCCATGAGGAGTCACTCCAATTTATCTCCAGGCATGGACCATATGCTCCATATGCACATGAATTTCAGAAAAAAAGGATCAAAGAGCTAGATATGTGGACACATTTTATGGTGCAGTGCACAGAACAGTCTGCATACTATAGAAGCTACTTTAAATCAATGTCTACCTACAAAGCAATAGACATCAAGGCTTCTTGTGGAGAAAACATGCTCCGATGGAACCATAACCTATATCACTGCAGCAGTTCCAACATGATGCATCAGAGAAATGCCACGCCTTCATAAAATGTGTTTTGAATGGTTTATTGTCAATGGAAATACCTTCAAAGTTGGTAAAAGGTACAAGGAGTCTTGTGCTACATTTTCAACAGTTAAGAAGTAGGTAGCTAAATTCAAACAGGACCATACAGCTTTAGGAACCATTTACGTTAATAATATCAGAAAACCGCAAACACAAATTAAAACAATAATAAAGTGCACAATATGGCATTAGATGGTCTGCAGTTAACAGTATGTGAAGTAGTTGACATCATAGGCATACAAGAAGTGAGAGTATGGTACATTTTACATGAAGAATTGACCATGGTAAAGCCACATACCAGATGATCATAACTAGAGACCGGATGATATGCATCATAAAAATCTTAAAATACACATGCAAATAAGCATTAAAATGCTTAAAAACGCATCAAAAGTGTTGAAATATGCAAGATCAAATGATGAAAAAACATTATACTTACCGCATGCATTATATCTCAAAGTCTAACCTGTGCATATCAATTACGGGGAAGAGCGCTGTATATCAATTATAAGGAAGAGCGTCAGTCATGCAAAAAATCAGTACATTTAGAAAACTGGTATCATTTTCTGAATACTTTCTGGTAGTGGTTAGGAGAAGATTCTGGAAATATTTTTCTAATACCCTCATTCATAAATCTGGCGATTATAGAATCATTTACTTTTACAAGTTCTTTGCAGGCCGCTAAGTAGGAAGAGGTACACTCTTCTTTTAAAGCACCAACAATTAAATTGGCAATGTAACTGCCACAAATGTCTACAATTTCATCACCTGAAATCCAGGTAATGCTGTCCTTGAGTTCATTGCGTGTTTCTTCCAGAACATTTATGTAAATTGTCGGTATGTAATTTTTATGCAATGTTGATTCATGTGATATATTTTGATTTAAGCAATATTTGTGCAGGAAGCCTTTGAGAAGTGTTAGTAAGTTTGTGAAGAGGAAGATTGCTTGCAGTGAATGTTTCACATAGATCCATGTTAAACCAACTTTTTTGGTTACCTTTGGACAAATCCCTGCTACTGCAACTTGCTGTTGTCAGAAGTTGCTGTTGTGGTCCCTTCTTCTGCATTCCTACGATATGAAGACTCGTCTTGACATGCTGGTCTATTTGACTTTTTTTTTTTTTTTTTTTTTTGCACAAAAAGTTTCTCTCACAAACTTGACAATATAAAACAATTCTGCCATATTTAAATGTTCCAGAATGGTCAGCTATCCACGAAATGATGTTTCCTTTTTGTCAGCATGACACACAACATGTTACACACTACACATTGTAAACACATTCAACTGTGTACAAGTAAATAGAAACAATGGACATGTGACTAAAAGCTTGTGTAGTTTAATTTAACTGTTGCTGATGCGTATGGTATGAAAGTGGAGGGGGTTAACTGGGGGCGCGGGTGCAGGAGCACTGACTCTGCCTGCCTGTTCCTGTTCTTCTTGCGTAATGATTTCAATAGGCAGTGGCCACTCGGTTAGTGATTGTATGCAGTTCTAGGTCGTGGTCAATCTGTGAGACATCAAAACTAAATCGAGCTAGAGACCGCCCGTCTAAATTTTAAAAATACTGTAAACAGAGCAAAAATATGCATTGTCACTAGTTTTTAGTTAAAATATGCAATAGCCGGTGAAAATGAGCCAAATATGCAAATGCATACGCAACATGGAAATGCATATAATCCAGTCTCTAGTCACAACCTTTCTGGAATATAAAATCACCTTCACCTGCTTTAGTGCATGACCATCAACTTTAAACTCTGCTTTGATTGTTGTTTCATTTCTGGAATGAAGTTGTTGAGCCATATCTCAGCCACAGTAACAGGTACACAATAGATTTGAAAGGGAGGGGAGTGAGGGGAAAGAGGAGATTTGCACCCCCTCCTCCAATGCATTATGCACCACATGCTGCTTTCCTTTGCCTGTTGCAGGGCAAACTTGCCAGTTCCACATTCATATCCCATTTCCTTGCTGCCTATCCCTCTCCTACCCATCATTCCCCTTTTTATCCTGCCACTCCATACGGCTACAGCTCCACACTCCATTTGAATAGTGCACATACGTGTGTGTGTGTGTGTGTGTGTGTGTGTGTGTGTGTAGGGCAGTCTTCCCTCTACTGGCATGATTGTGATACACTGGTCTCCAAGAACCAGGGGCTTTATTTATCTTCTGATTCCCAGTTTGTCAGAGAGATGGTCTGCCATTTTGTTCTTTGTCATTCAGACTTGTGTGATCACACCACATGCATCTGTGGCATACAATTCTGCATTGTTGCCATACACTTCCTTCAACTCAGCATGGATTGGTTCAATGCTGTCCCCCTAAAATGCAAAAACTGAATTGATTCTCCATTTTATCAATGGACTGCACAATTTTGTTTTACTCCTCTAGTGGAGTGCTATGGTACTACAGTAGAGGGACTTAAATGTGTACCAGGACTGCAGAGACATACCTGCTAACAAAAAAATTCATATAATAATTAAAATTTTAAACTAATCCTCACAATTAGTCTCTGCTACACAACGTACAAACACTGGTATTATTAGCAGCCACCTTAGCAAAACAAAAGTATAAAATATAAATGATTATCTCACTTACCCCCAGCCTGTAAGCATAAAATATGGCTGCAATTTCAATGCGAAACACAGACTTCGACACTGGAAAAACAGCAGTGTGATAGCCAGGAATGCAGTCCACAATCGAGAGCTGTATACACCGACTGTGTAAAATGCAAACTGAAGGTATAAGGCCCAGGTTTTGGAGCGATCCAGCACTGACCACAATATAACACCAATACAGGCAATGAGCTGTGGAAAGATGCATGTTAAACTTGTATAAGAAGACGAATTATGTTATGAAACTTCATATGTTACAATTCATTTGACATTTAAGCTGCACTTCAGATTAATAATGAATCATTCAAATATGAAAAGATGTTCAGTTCAAGGATTTTCATTTTGATGTGTGGTTATTTGATTGTGAATATTGCTAAATATTTCTCATTATTAACAATTGTAAGAGCAAAGATAATCACTAACTCATCCTAGAGGCACCGAGTGGTACACAGGCACATAAACAAGATTTGGAATTTTTGGCCACAGGCCCAACACTGCAGTCTCAATGCACTGATATGTTAGAGCAGGTGAGAGAAAGCATCGGAAAGTTTCTCCCTCACAGGCCAGCAACCAGTCACAAAGGATTTACAGTGATGAGCAATCTCTTGTCCAAGTCTTTAAAGGTCTTGCTAAGTCTTCATCCATAATTAGACCTCTCATGTACTGCTGACATATGCACTTGAAATTGCAACCACTACCACTATCACCTGCAAAGACGAATGCCTTTTACCTAATACCACTTGCTGAGATTGTAACAATTTAATCAAACCCTCAAGCAGAGCTTCAAATATCTTTCATCATGCACTGAAATGAGGAATATCTCCCTCCCTCCTCCCCCCCCCAAAAAAAGAAGGAAGTTCCATTTATACCGAAGTAGTACACCTCTATTCATCATATCTGAAAAGTATTTTAGTCCTTCCCTATCCCATGCCTATACCCATTCCCTTGTCATACAGGTCATATGGGTGTAGAAGACCAGGAGCAAGACATATTCTGTGCACCCACCACAGTCCTGCCACATGCATATCCTGCTCCATCACAGGTGTTGGCCACCTGTGAAGGCAACCATGTTACACTCAACTCTTCTGTGCCATCTTCACAACATTTTGTACTGGCATGGTCACCAACCAGCTGTCCACTCAAATGAATAGCCACCAACAAACTATGACCAAGAACATCATCCAGTGGCAGAATTTGTCACTGAAAGCAACAGGCTCAATTTCAGTGGCTACTTAACAAACCTATGCTATCTGGATCCTCTCCTCTCCCGTCCCACAACACTAACTTCACCCAACTGTGCGTATGAAGTGTGCACAAAAAGTAATGGGCATTTTGTAATTTTGTGTTGCATTAGCCTGATTTATGTGATTTTTTCACATTTGTGTAGGTAAACTGTATCTAAAAATTATCTGTGTGGTGATATCCATATTGGCTATTTAGTCTTTTGTCAACTGTCAAAAAGATTGTGTGTGTTTTGGTAGTATTGGTGATCAGTCATTTTGTATACAAATGGACCAGACAATTTGTATTAATGTAAGACCAGATTAAAGTGCAGTTAAATTTAAGAAGTGTTAAGTATTGCTTTTGGTGAGTCTGCTGTTAGTAAAACAATGATTTACCACCAACTGATGAAATCATAGAAAAAGTAAAAGCAATGCATACGAACTAATACTGAATCACAATCAGAGAAGTTGGTAACAATGTGGGCATATCAACTGTGTCATGTAAAGGGTGGTTTTTTATGCTTTGGACATGAAATGTGTGACAGTAAAATTTAGTGAATTTCATACAAAAACAGTGACAGATGCAAGTAGATGAAGTCAACAACAATGCAGAACTACTGAAACATGTCATAACAGATGATGAAACATGGATTTGCAGGTATGACAACAAAACTAAGGATCAATTATCCCCATGGAAGTACTCTGGATCACCAAGACCACAAGAAAGTTCAACAAGTGTGGTCTAATGTGAAGTTTATGTTCACTGTGGCATCACCTTTAATAGCATCACAGGCTCTCACCACAAGGTCAAATAACCAACAAAGAGAACTACTTACAAGTTCAACACTGTTTGCGTGATGCAATAAAAATAAAAAAAAAAAAAAAAAAAAAAAAAAATAATAGTTCTCTTTGTGGTGAAATAATTCACAGCTTTTAGACCCTGATAATGCACCTGTTACTACTTTGTTACTCGTTTGTAAATGTCTGGCTGAAAAACAGTACTGTAATGATGCACCAGCTTCCATATTCATCAGATGTGGTCCAATTTTACTTTTTTGTTCCCAAAACAAAGAAAATCTTAAAGGATCATCGTTTCAAAAGCATATATGAGATTAAAACAAATTTCTATGATAGCTAAAAGCTATCACAAAGAAAGAGTTCCAGAAGTGTTTTGGGGATTGGAAAAGATGCTGGCATACATGCATAATATCTAATGGAGAATATTTTGAAGGAGATAATGTTAATGTAGATAAATGTAGTTCCCACTATTTTTTTAATACTCTTTGTATAAACATTGTCTCCAGAACATAACCTTCAATCCTGTAATTCCTATGGCTTCAATCTCTGTTCCACACTCACCACTTATTTCATCACATGTTATGAGCACATGCTGGTGCCACAATCCTACCCCTTCCTTTGCTGCACCACCACACTGTGTGTGTGTGTGTGTGTGTGTGTGTGTGTGTGTGTGTGTGTGTGTCTGTGTGTGTGTGTGTGTCAAATGCCTCAACTGTATGACAACAGGTCATCTTTACTCTTTCCCTTGCCTTCTCATTAATCATACACAGCCTCATAATAAATGCAAATGTTTTATTTTTCTACCCACACCAGTAACCTGTATGTGGCACATCCCAAAACACCATCTACACTGCAGTATTGGTAGGATTTATCAGCAGAAGTTACTTTATGCATAAACTATCACAGGAAAGTACAAAAATTAAAAAGAATTCTGACCTGTGAAATAATTAAACAAAATGTTACTCTGTGGAGAATTTTCTTGTACTTCTTGTTACAGATATAGATAACCAGCAACCATGCCTGTAAACAGAGAATTGTTTTGCTACATATATCATTGGTGACCAACACATTTCAGCTTGACTAGTGTAAATATAAAACACCAAGAATTACACTATACTTACACAAGCAACAATTCCAGCTACACTTATGTCAAATGCAAATGAATCTAGCTCTTGAAGATAACTTGAAGGTGCCATTTTGTCAACAGTAATCATTTTTGCTGACACAAACATGAGTGGAGCTGAGACAAAGGTACATGCAACCATTGAACTGGCAATCTGTACAAAAAGAAAGACATTACAGCTTACATAATGTGAAGCTTTGTGGCAATAAAGAGAAGGAGCAAATTTAGTCAACATACCAAGTCAATATCAACTGAGTACTGTGTTGCAAACACAAACACTCCTGGAGCTGATGGGAATGTCCCGTATAAAAATCCATACGTGCTAAGGTCTAAAGTGTCTGTTGAATTTTCACCAGCATGGAACAGGCTAACAACTTCACGAGTTATTAAGGGTAACACCAACCTATGATAAAAGACACAATTAAAAGTTGTATCACAAGGAAATTTTTGCATGTAAGAGAGAGTGCTGAAAAGTTCTCAACCTCTCCTTGACAGAACTTAAGAATTATGTATTTACCGGTAGTATCTTGGCAGAGACTGAACTTGTCCACATGTAAGGAATTAGGTGATTTATGCATTGAAGTGGAAGAGGAGGAGGAGGAGGAGGGGGGGGGCAGCAAGAAGAGAGTGGGGGGAGGGGGGAGGGAGAGAGTGTGGAGAGAGGGAGAGGGCTCCTGGTATGTGGCAGAGGTTATATCTGTTGAATTATGCGGGAGGAAGTAATATGTTACCTGACTCTTCCAAGAATGCACACACTAGCAATTTCAACAATAAACCTCTCTGTGATGCAAAATACCATCCTTGAAGATTGTTGAGCATCTCCATACCACTCTTGCGCCAACTAAATGATGCAGTGATGAAACATTGTACTGTTCATTGCATCTTCTCTCTCTCTTCTATTAATCCAACCTGGTAAGGTTCCCCAACTGATATGTAACACTTAAGGACTGGTCAAACAGGTCTTCTGAAAGTCACTTCTTTTGTCAATGAATTACGTTATCTTAAGATTATCACAGTGAATCTCTGCCAGGCATGTGCTTTTCCTTTAATTTGTTTTTCAACATCATTCCACATTATTCTACAATAATGTACAAAAGAATTGGATACAGCCTTCTTTTACAAAGCTGCACTCTGATATCTGCCTGAACTGATTTACAAAAGCTACCAGCAAACAAAATCATCAAGGCAAGGGTTTAAATCCTGCTCCTATTTAAACCCATGTCCATTATCTTCACCATCCTAACATTCACAAAGAATACCAGAAATGAAATTCATTGACACAATAAAATGCAGAGATTAAATGGGTCCATTTACATTCCACTGTGATGAGCTAATGTGTCAGCTTTGTACAGAGAGACTTTTGGAATGAAGGTGCACAACACTTTTGAGGCCATGAATTATGACAACTACTGAAACCACTGATTGTTTGCATGAACCAAAAAAAAAAAAAAAAAAAAAAAAAAAAAAAAAAAAAAAAAAAAAAAAAAAAGCTTTTCTTTAAATGGATCGTAAATTACCCAGATGACACTCATCCATTGTTTTATCATGAGAGCATTTAGCAACTTACAGCAAACTATAATACAATTTGAAACTTTTCGTACGTGAGAGTTCGATTCCTTAAAGTATCGGGGAGGAAGGGGGGTAGGGTTAACTGGCTATTTTAACGGTGTAAGGGTTTTCGAAGGCGTGAAACTTTGTTCTGCCATGACATTCAGCTCTGGGGATAAATGCCAGCAACAAACTTATATACTAATACCTGCAAAATTCTGCTGAAGAAATAGCTGAAATACTGTAGATATCATGAGAATGAATAAAATGCATGTTTGGTAAGAAATGCCAAAGTAAGTGTAAAGTTGACTGAAGGCTGCTGCAAAGCAAATCAATTTATTTTGCAGACGAAGATTACATAAAATACTGGACATTTAGTTATGCCTATTGTTACTGGTGAAACATGGTTATATTAACAGAACTGTCAAAGGATGTAAGAATCAAGACTGAAACAACAGGCTAGGTCCCAGGAACAATATTTTGGGATAACGAAAACATTCTATATTTAAGCTGACAGGTTACCAGAAGAAAGTACTACAAATCAACAAAAATTGCCAATTCAAGAAACGAAAATGAAAAGATAAGCATGAAAACTCATCAAATTTTGTACTATCATACTTTTTCTCTTTCCAAATATCAACATATATTTGAAGGAAAAGAGTTTTCAGGTGTGGAGATAATGGAAGCAACAGACTAACATTTCAGTGATCAACAACAACAGGCAACTGCACAGTGTGAGGTGCCAGCACCATTATTTCCCCGTCTGTTACACTCTAGAGTGATCAGCCGGAAAATAGCTGCTCATACATCTCATCTCCACCTACATCTACACTTCTTGTGAATCTCTATGATCTGAGATGATGGTTTATTTGTGTACATCTGCACAAGCCTAATTTTTCTTATTTTACCTTATTAGAAATTGATGAAACTTTCCCACAAGTACATCGACTTGATTGAGATGAGAACTTTTCAGCATCTTCTTGCACCAATGAATAAAGTTAATAATTATCATGGATATTCAGTTGATTGCTCAGCAGCAGCTACTATTTAAGCATATCAGATACACTATTCATGTCGAACTAAGATTAACTGCCACTACAAGAGCAGATTTTAAAATTCGTCAGGACTCTATAACATATAATTCACAAGAAAAGAATACCCCCCTCTCCCCAACACACACACACAAATCATGGAATTGTTAACTCTTTGTTACACTTTCCCCATACTGTGTGCACACTTAGCTGAAATAATCCTTGTTGGCATAAATTCAGTATTCTTTATCAATGAATTAATATTAAGATAAAATTTCACTTATCCTGAGTGTCATACCAAACACATGTTCTGATATCTGACCAGAATATCACACCAGGCAACACACTGTGTCTGGAGCCTACCTCACCGTTTGGTGGTAATAGTGAGCCTTTTTAAATTCATGTGCCCTGCACCACATCACTTGCTTAGTTTCAGCTGACAAAGGGGCATGCCACTGGCTCTGGATGCAAGAAAAGGGGTCACTAAGGGCTACAAACATCACTCTTGCTTTGTGATTAATCTGTTCTTTGAATGCTTAACACACTGTGTGCATCACTGGATCTTTGCTTTGGACTTTTCGGTACAGTTTGTTTGATAGTTATCACCACTGCTTTTACAAGAGTACAGTCAAGACTGGGAAGACTGGCTGGTGTAACTTTAGCAGTTCTGACAGCATGTCTCCACCTTCCACCTAATTGATCCAGAGCAGCTGTATGAATATTTTCTTTGTGTCAGAATCTGGACTGTTACAATTCCTCTATAAGATGTCACATCTGGTAAATGCCATAACCCTATCACTTGTGAAGAGTAATGGTTGGTTGGTTTGTGGAATTCAAGGGACCAGACTGCTACGGCTATCGATCCCTTGAAGACTAATGGGAGAATGTAATAGTCTCCACTGTCATTTAGTTCCAGAGAGGCTTCAAATTCCATCACTGTCACAAGAAACAATCGCAAATGTGTGTCACTTGAATAGCTGATGTACATGGATTAAGGAGAAAATGCACCTTTACACATGCCAATACCAAAAGCAGAGACAGTTATATGCTGATTTTCTTATTGGAGACATTCTGTTTCATCACACTCCAGTTTCATAAGAAGCATTAAAACTAGCCAATCGAACACTCAACTAAATACTGTCAGTCACACACACTTCTGAAGTAGTCAAGCCTGCTGCTCTGTGTAGCTAAACTACCTAGCTTGGGTTATAACCTTGCCATCAAATAAAAGGGCTTGAACCAAAACATCATATTAAAGATGTGAAACCACTTCTTCCACTTCAGTGTGACACACACAGTGTTTTTCCATTATGTAAAAACTGCTCTAGACTCTATGATCAAAGACACGGCTGATATCAGTAATGTGTGCAACAAGTGTGATATTAGTGGCTATATTGCAGATATTTGTTTCTTCACACTCCAGCTGACCTCACCCGTCCAGCAAATCCTAAGATATGGAAGTAAACAGCATTTCTGCTAGTTGCATGGATCTCAGCTTACGTCACAGCCTCTACACATGAATGTGGTAATGTACAAACAATGTGTATGCTTTGAGACAGATACAGGAGCCATGTCACCTAATTAATCATGATAGTTATACATTATTAGACTAGCCATAAGTCACTGAGACACTGTTGCCTACAAGAACATTCAGATTCCCATCTGAAGATTTTAGAGAACTCACACAAGACGGTCACAAACACTTTACAAATCCTTGTTGTCGAACTTATCGATACGGCAAATATTTTAAGCCTTGAGGCATCTGTGTTTTCCATTCAAGGGGCTGGTAATAACTCTATGCCAATACCTTATTCATCACTGGAGACATTATATGGTGAATGTTCTGATATTTTTAGTTTTGGCCTGGGCTGAGTGGTGGATTGCCAGGCCAACATCATCTTAAAATAAGGAGCAATGTCACAATTTTTTTGATCTTGAGTTATTCATATTTCACCAAAACTGAATGTATAAGCTGAATAAGACCTGTTAGTATAACAAAGTGTGCTTGTATCTATATCACAGAGTGATTTTGCATCACCATTTGTTGTAATCTGAAAGCTAAATTCTAAACTGTTACTTTGCAGACACTATAAATCCACAATACTGTGTAGCTGTCTACCCAGTTCCACAACCAGAATTGCTGGTGAATGATTTCTCAAAATTGATCTAGCTTAGTTGCAAATACTGTTGGATGTAGCATAATATAAATGGCATTAACAGGGAAACTCTGTAGCACCCAGTTCCACCTTATTGTGGATCATAAGCCCCTGGTAGCTATTCTTTGGCTAAAACACAAGCTTTCAGAGAGAACAACAAAATGGCTTCAGGCTTTGGTGTCACTTTTGAGTGCCTACAATTAGCTGATTTGTTACTGCATGATACATCAGTATAGTAATGCAGACCCAATGTCACAGTTACTCATGAGGCCCAACCCAGATTTTCATTGGACAGCCAATGCATGTTTCTACATTGATACAGATGTCTGACAAGTGGTTATGATGTTTCCTGTCACAGCATCCCAAGTTGTGGAAGCTACTGATACGGATCCTACTCAATAGTATCTCAGCTCCTACTACATCGGGATTGGCCTGCTTGCCCAAACATGTTGGCTCTCACACAACATTTTCACTGTGGCCTACATCCATGAAACACTGTTAGTATATCAGCGTTGACTTTGCAGGGCTTTTCCTTTGCTCCATGTGGCTTATTACACTTGTTGCACTGTCTAATTATCCATATATCATATGTCTCTACTCCACAACAGCAGAAGCCACTGTTGAGGGTGCTCTCAAAGATCTTTGTCACTGAGGATTACAGTACAGTTTCTGGTAATGGTCCACAATTTGCATGCAAGTTACTCTAGGATTTCTGCCCTCAAAATGGGATTCAGCATCTAAGCCCTTGTCTTTCCATCTAGCCTAATGGAGAGGCAGAGAGGACGGTACACACCTTAAGATTTAAATGCCTTAAGCCATGTGAGAAAAATTCACAAATATGGGATTAACCACATTTTTAGGTCTTTACACAATGATTTCTATGATGTATGGAATCCCGCTGAGAGTATTCACAGCCACCAGCCTCACACCATCCCCAACCCCCACTGCCCCACAAAGCAGAAGTAGCATGAAGACCCAGCTGCCTTTATACATCATCAGCAGTATCCTGTTGGCATCCCCATCTGGACCTGATCGTATGAGTGCTGCCCTAGTTGGACTATGGCAGAAATTCACCAGCTTAAAGGTCACATTATGTATATAGAAGTTGAGGTGTCATTCACCGCTGTAACCAACTCCGCCATCAGCAGGTGCCTTCTCTGCATGGACAGCCTCAACACATTTTTCCACTTCCATCAACAATTGCAACTGACACCACAAAATTACACCATTCTGAGACCATTTGAGGATGGTTGTTTGGCTTCTCCCTCTGCTAGAAATCATCTCCTGCTCACACTACTCATCCAGAGGCTGGTTCTCAGGACACGATTTTGCTGTCCACTTGGCAGCCACCACCATAAACAGAGGTATTCCCACACGGCACCTAATTGCAACTGGGTAAATTGTATGACACTGCAGTGGAATCATTCTCTTGAGACATGATCCTTGGGACACTGCCTGTCAGCAGAGAATCTCAGGTAACATTGAGATGCAACATTTACCAGTGGGCTGGACACCTATTGTGGTCTCTCTTCTTCCTCTTTGCAGCACATGGAATCCATCAGGCGGGTTCACAGAATACTCACTAGATACAACTGAAGAAATTGTGAAATTTTGATTCGCAAGGGACCTGTATATTTTCAAAACAAAGATTCTGACTTTTCTTAAGCATCCAGAACCTACAAAGATGGTAGTAAATCAGTAACTAGGTATTTCAACAAATCATTATTTACTAACAAATTAAAGAACAATGCCAGCATCGAAAGAAAGTGGTTGTTGTACTCGCCTTCCAAAAACTCTGTATTTTGCTTTTTATGCTGTTTATTTTACCCTTATGGCGTAAATCTATGCTCTCCAACTGGGTGTAATGATTGGAAGCACATTAATAACATAATTTTAACACATGAAACTAGCCCAGCACATAGGCAATCTATGATGACTTATCCGGCACAAAGTAAAACAGTTGGTAGAACAGGTATACATTTATCATCTCAACATAAATAAGAAGTGGATTACTGAAGAAATGTACTTAAATGGATTGTAGCTGTTGTATAATTTTTGGCATCGAGAGGGCTTCCATTCCATGGTGATAATGAAATCCTAGGATGAAGATTATTTGGGATGTGTGGAATTATTGAGTGAATTCGATCCATTTCTTGCTGATCATTTACAAAAATTTGAGAATCCTGGAAAAGAAACTACTACTTATTTGTCAGCAAATATCTGTAATGAGTTTATTGACATAATGGGAAAAAAGGCCCTAAAAATTATAAATGAAGTTAAATTAGCAAAAACTTTTTCCATTAGCATTGACAGTACACCCGATCTGTCTCTAGTTGACCAGCTAACTTTTATAATTTGATACATAAAAGATCGTGTTCCTGTTGAAAGGTACCTGAAATTTATACCTACAAAAGACCATAAATCTGAGTATTTAACAGAAACCGCATTGAATTTTTTAGAGAATCATGATGTTCCCATAAAATATTGCAGAGGACAAAGCTACGACAATGCTTCAAATATGTCAGAGAAGTATACTGCTATACAAGCAAGAATCAAGGAGAAATGTGAATTTGCCACCTTTGTCTTTGTACCATGTGCGGGACATTCACTACACTTGGTAGGTGTCCAACTGCTGGATGTGTATCAGAAGCAACAGAGTTTTTTGAAATTGTTCAGAAAGTGAACAACTTTCGTCGAGGTCTACCCATCAGTGGAATATATTGACAGGAGATTTAGGTTCAAAAAAAGTTGTTACAAGTCTTTCACAAACCAGATGGTCAGCCCCAGATGATGCAGTAAGCACCCTGCATGAAGATCATAAACAAATTACAGAAACTTTGATGTTCATCACAGAAGATACAGAACAGGCAAGAGCAACTAGAGATGAAGCCCATAGTCTGTCAAGAAAAGTGCGAAAGCTAGAATTTATTATACTAACGGAAATTTGAGCTCTATATTGGAAAGAATAGACAAAATAAATAATTATTTTCAGAAAGAAATAATAACTCTGCACATTGCAACTAATTTGTTTGCTTCACTTGATTATTTTATCATTAATCTCAGGGATAAATTTGATGATTTCAAATCATCTGCCAAATAAAAAAGAAACTCAGAATCTGATTACAAGGACCTATGTCTAAGAAAAAAAGGTAGAAGCTTGTGCGAGAGTTTCTTAGATGGCTCTGCGCTGGCAGTCCATCTGAATGGAAAAGAGGAATTCACAATATAAACAAACGTTCCTTCCCATAACTGATACCCTGAGCACTCAAAAACAGCAATCAAGTTCATATGAAAACATTAGTCAATGTTTTGGTTTATTTTTTTGCTTGAAAACTCTGAATTCCGAAGAGATGAGAAAAAATTGCAAAGAATTATCTGAAATTATGAAGATGTTAACAGGCAGTAGTTGGAAACGGAATGTCTGCATTCTAAGAATACTTGAAAATTGTTCACAGTAAAAATGGGGAACTAATAAATAGTACATTGGAAATACATCATCTTTTGAAAGAAAACAAAACTGAACACACATTTCCAAATGTAGAAATCGCATTGAGAATTTTTTTAAGCATGGTGGTAACCAACTGCAGCACAGAACACTCCTCCTCCAAATTGAAAAGAATAAAAAATGAATTAAGAAGTACAATGCTTGACTAGAGATTAACCAGTTTATTGCTGATGTCCAAAGAATGTAATATGCTCAAAAATACAGATTTTGGAAAAGTGATTAACGATTTTGCCCATCTCAAATCTACAAGGGTACCTCTTCAATCAACATAGATTTTTAAGCACTAACCTGTGAATGCTAAAAAGAGTTACTTTTGTGGATTATATTATATTATCTATTCATTTATAGAATGAATGCAGAAATCATGGCAAAAGCATTTAACAAACTTCTGAATTGCGAGGAACCCAAAGAACCCTTACAAATCAACATAAATACCCCAATAAAAACCAAACCTAACAAACTAGACCCTCCAACCTTCCAAGAAATAGAAAAAATTCTTAAAGAACAAAAAAATTATAAGGCATGTGGAGAAGAACAGATTTTTGTTGAAATGAGGAAATATGCAAGTGACACAGTCAAGATCTCCTTACACATGGCTCTAACAAAAATTTGGGTAACAGAACGATTTCCCGAACATTGGACCACAGCTATCATCCACCCACTACACGAAGAGGGAGATAAGAGCAACCCAGACAACTACAGAGGAATCTCTCTCCTAGATTGCACATACAAAATTCTATCCAAGATCCTATATGAAAGAATCAAGGAGCAATTAAAACAGGAGTTAGGGGAATATCAGGGAGGTTTCAGACCATGGAGAAGCTGTGCAGAGCAGATAATTAGTTTAAAATTGATTATGGCATACTACAAGAAACGGAACAAACCTCTGGCAATAACGTTTGTAGATTTTAAGAAGGCATATGACTGTCTCCACAAACCTTCAGTATTAAAAATTTTAAGAAATCTAGGACTCCATACAAAACTAATTAAAATAATACAACTCACTCTAACCAACACCAAATCAAAAGTGAAGTTTAGAGGAGAAATTTCGGAATCATTCCTCATAAAAACAGGCTTAAGACAAGGTGACTGCCTATCACCATTACTGTTCAACTGTGCACTGGAATACATAATGAGAAAATGGTACAAGGACTATCCAAAAATGATAAGAATTGCAAGTGCAAAAGATGATATTAGCTTAAACTGCTTGGGATTCGCTGATGATCTTGCTCTCCTAGCCAACACCGTTCAAGAAGCCACGCAACAAGTGAAATCACTACAAGAAATAGCAGAGAAAGTAGGCCTTAGAATATCATTTGAAAAAACGGAGATTATGCTAACTGATCCACCACTTGCCAACAAAATTACAATAGGAGAACAGAAATCAAAATTGTTGATAAATTTAAATATTTAGGCAAAATAATAACATACAATCTAAATGAGAAGCCATCATGGCATAATAAAATGAAAAAACTGAACTATGCAAATTACATTACCAAAACTACATACAACAAAAAAAGCCTATCTATAGATGCAAAATTAAAACACTATAAAACAGTTACACAACCAGAAATAATGTATGCAGCTAAAACTATCTTCAAAACAACTAATACAGCAGAAATTGACCGAATACTAAAAATAGAAAGAAGAATGATTAGGACATGTATAAATAAACAGTATAAAATAAATGGACATTGGAGAATAGCATCAAATGAAACATTATATAAGAAAATAGAACCAGTCATCAGCACAATCAGGAAGAAACGCATCTCATTCTTTGGACATCTGATGAGAACTCCAGAAAACAGAATTAGTAAAAAAATAGTACAAAAATTGTGGAATAGCAAGAGCGACATAAAATGGATCACAGAAATTAAGGAAGATACAAAAGAACTTCAAATTACAGTAGATGACCTAAAAAAACAAGACAGAGAAAACCAGAATACTGCAAGACCCGCAAACCAGACTACAAATGAAAATCAATAAAAGGAGTACAGGAAGAGTGGTCTCAGATGAAGAAAGAAAGAAAATTTCTGAAAGAATGAAGAAATATTGGGCAGACAGAAGAGAAAAACACCTTTCATATAAGAATAGACTCTAATAATTATATTACCTAAATATCATATTAAGTTATTGTTAAACCAAATTGTATCCCTGTGTAACAACTTGTTTACAACTTTGTATTTTTGACTACAGTGGTCCAATGAAGGCCATAAAATAAATAATAATAAAAAATCTATTCATTTAATGTGACTGTAAAGAAGTAAAAATATATCTAGAACCTTGCTTATCTACTTGCTTAGTCTATTCTAACAAAATAGTGCTTTAACAAGGTCATAGGGGCTCCATTATCTGAAAGTGCCCAGGGCCTCCAGTAGGTTAAAGACAGTCCTCAATGGAAGTAGACGTATGCTTTGGGCATTGATCTTCTTTTGGACACACTGATTTCTACTAACTTCTGCTGGACAACATTTGTGCATTCTTTTTTGAACTGAGAATGCTACAATCTCTGTTTCCTTAACATTTTTCAAACCTGATTATTAAACCACAAAGGGTCCTTTCCTTCACTAATCTACTTGGCACATACAACTCCAGGGCACAATTTACAATCAGTTTAAATTCTGGCCATATTTCCTCTACATTCATCATATTGGAGCTACATGATGTCCATTCATTGTCTAAGAGCGATGCCAACTGCTTATCTGTTTTTTCTACCTGATGATTCCTTGATGGCAGCATGGTTTTAGAAAGCATCACTCATGCGAAACTCAGCTTGCCCTTCACTCACATAATATACTGCGAACTATGGATGAAGGACAACAGGCGAATTCCATATTTCTAGATATCTGAAAGCATTTGACATGTCGGCCCACAAGGCTGTTAATGAAAGTACAACCATATGGATTAATTTCACAGGTATGTGAATGTCTCAAAGACTTCTTACGTAATAGAACACAGTATGTTGACCTCGATGGCAAATGTTCATCAGAGACAAGGATATTGTCACGAGTGCTCCAGGGAAGTGTGATAGGACTGCTGTCATTCTCTATTTACATAAATGATTTGGCAGGCAGGGTGGGTAGCAATCTGTGATTGATTGCTGACGATGCTGTGGTATACGGTAAGATGTCAAAGTTGAGTGACTGAAGGAAGATACAAGACAATTTAGACAAAATTTCTAGTTGGTCTGATGAATGGTAGCTAGCTCTAAATGTGGCAACTGTAAGTTAATGCAGACAAGAGGAAGAACAAACCTGTACTGTTCGGTTATAGTACTACTAGTGTCCTGCTGGACACAATCAAGTTGTTTACATATCTGGGCATAAAGTTGCAAAGCGATATGAAATGGAACGAGCATGTGAGAACTGTGGTAGGGAAAGTGAATGGTCGAGTTCAGTTTATTCAGAGAATTTTAGGAAGGAGTGGTTCATCTAGAATGAAATTTTCACTCTACAGCGGAGTGTGCGCTGATATGAAACTTCCTGGCAGATTAAAACTGTGTGACGGACCGAGACTCGAACTCGGGACCTTTGCCTTTCACTGGCAAGTGCTCTAACGACTGAGCTACCCAAGCATGACTCACGCCCCGTCCTCACAGCTTTACTTCTGCCAGTACCTCATCTCCTACCTTCCAAACTCCTTTCTTTCAGGAGTGCTAGTTCTGCAAGGTTCACAGGAGAGCTTCTGTAAAGTTTGGAAGGTAGGAGATGAGGTACTGGCAGAAGTAAAGCTGTGAGGACGGGGCGTGAGTCGTGCTTGGGTAGCTCAGTCAGTAGAGCACTTGCCAGCGAAAGGCAAAGGTCCCGAGTTCGAGTCGTTCACAGGAGAGCTTCTGTAAAGTTTGGAAGGTAGGAGACGAGGTACTGGCAGAAATAAAGCTGTGAGGACGGGGCGTGAGTCGTGCTTGGGTAGCTCAGCTGGTAGAGCACTTGCCCGCGAAAGGCAAAGGTCCCGAGTTCGAGTCACGGTCCAGCACACAGTTTTAATCTGCCAGGAAGTTTCAGTGGTTCACCTGTAATGGAGAGCGCATATAGGATGCTGGTGTGACCTATTCTTGAGTAATACTCAAGCGTTTGGGATCCATACCAGGTTGGATTGAAGGAAGACATTGAAGAAATTCAGAGGCGGGCTGCTAGATTTGTTAGCTGTAGCTTCGAACAACATGTACGTGTTACATAGATGCTTCGGGAACTCAAATAGGAATCCCTGGAGGGAAGGCGAAGTTCTTTTCGAGAAATGCTATTGAGAAAATTTAGAGAACCGGCATTTGAAGCTGACTGTCGAAAGATTCTACTGCTGCCAACATACATCACACGTAAGAACCACAAAGATAAGAGCTGAGAAATTAGAGCTCATACAGAGGCATACGGTATAGACAGTCGTTTTTCCCCTCACTGTGTTTGCAAGTGGAACAGGAAAAGAAATGACTCGTAGTGGCACAGGATACCTTCCACCATGCATCGTACAGTGGCTTGCAGAATATCTATGTAGATGTAGATGTACATGCCTGAGGATGTATCTCACCACTCAATCCCTTCTTTTAGTCAGTTTTGCCACAAATTTCTTTTTTTTCCCGCTATTGGGTTCAGTATCTGCTTAGTTCTTAATCAGTCTAGCCTGTCCGATATCAACATTTTTCTGAAATATCACATTTCAAAAGCTTTAATTCTATTCTTGTTGTAATCATCGACATCTCACTTTCATACAAGAGTACGCTCCATACAAATAGCTTGAGAAAAGACTTCCTAAAATTTAAATTTATATTCAATGTTCACAAATTTGTCTTTATGGACATATTCCACATCCATGAGAATCATCTCATTTTTTGTGTCTATGGAATAAAAACTGAATCTAATGTAATCTAACAGTGGTGGTAGTATTTTACAATACATGACTGTGAGTGGCACGTATGCACAACAAGTGAACCACTGCAGACTCTAAGTACTGGTAATTTTTGTAGTAGAACTCTTCTCAGCCTTGCACCCCAGTCAGGACGATGGAGCTGTGTCAGATGAGGATGTTGCATGGACCTGCCAATAGAAGTCACCAGTATGTGACCACAGCAGATCAGCAGCTCTGCGCACTAAGTGCCATGGGACAGCTGCCCACCCCAGGTCACCCCCAGCAGGTCGGTCGATTCCTGTCCAAGGGGCAGTATGCTGCATGTCGTGCACACCAGCCATCATCTGCCATCACTGGAAGGGAGTCTCTATGTGGTAGTCATCCCCTGCCATGACCCACTCAGGCATCACCCGGGGAGCTGCTGCAGATACACCATTTCATTGAAAAAAATAAACTTTTCTCAGCTACACATCATGGTTTCCGAAAATGTAAATCCACTGAGACAGCTATTATCGATTTCTTAAACGAAGCTTTAAATGCATTAGATAAAAAAGAACACATAGCGGCAATATTCCTATATCTTTCAAAAGCATTTGACATCATTAACCATGGTCTATTGCTTAGAAAGCTAGAAAAGGTTGGTGTCAGAGGCCCAGCCTATGAATGGGTAAAGTCATATCTACAAGACAGACACCAAATAGTTGAAGTCTGGTACAAAGAAGGAAAAAATTTAACTTCCTATCAATCAGAAAAACAGTGTGTTAAATACGGTGTGCCGCAGGGTTCTGTACTGGGACTAATCCTGGTCTTGCTGTTTGTAAATGACCTGGAACCATCCACAGCCCTAACTATAAGTACATTAAATATGCCGATGAACAACTTAATAATAAACACACATAAAACAAACACTATGCATCTACACACAGTGCAGAATAAACAGCCTTTAACTGCAACTGTTAGGCAAAAGACTTGAAATTGTAAATAGCACCAAATTTTTGGGAGTTTGGATCCAAGATGACCTAAGATGGCAGAAACACACACAACACCTATGTAGTAAATTAAATATAATTTGTTATAGTATAAAAATTCTTGCTGGATGCACATCTATGCAAGCCATAAAAAATGTGTACTATGCCCAAGCAGAATCACTACTAAGATATGGTTTAATTTGCTGGGGAAATTCACCACCCAGCAAAAGCTGTTTTATTGCACAAAAAAGAATTATAAGAGCCATGGAAGGCTTAGCACCTCGATCTTCATGCAAACCCTCATTTAAAAATCTTCATATTCTTCCATTACCATGCCTATATATCCTAGAAACAATAATGTTTATAAGGAAAATCGTAGATGAAAATAGCAAGATTTCTCCAAAAAACCAAAATATCCATTCATACAACACAAGGAATAATCAAGATTTACATATGCAGTTTTCACATACAACACTAAAACAAAAAGGACCCTTGCAAGCAGGAAAAAAACTGTATAACAAACTACCTAAAGAAATTAAAAACTGCAGTGAGTGACTACTTGCTACAGAATTGCTACTACAGTGTTGATGAATTTTTAACTACAATGTAAATATGTGAAAAATTTAAATAGTTAATACAATTAAGGCCAAAATAAGAAATGTGAACATGTAGATTTATCTGTGTATTATATGTGGTCTATTACATATATGTGTGTGTCTGTATAATCAAGGCCAAAAGTATGAAATGTGTGCATGTAAAATTTATTTGTGAAATGTTATTCCCATATGTTAGAGTTATATTGCTGTATACTGAAAACCATACAACAGTTTTTTCTGTTAAACTTTATTGAAAATTATTTGATTTGTCCTATATCATTATGTACCCCTGTACAGTGTATGATTCACAGGACCAGTAAATATACAATACAATACATTGTCAAGAACACACCACTGGCGCAGCAGCCACGTGACTGACTTACGTAATGAGGCCACTGGCACGGTGGAGCACAGCGTCGGCATTGTGTGGCATGCAGGCAGTCAACCCATCAGAATTCTGCGGGCAGCTGGCCACTGCCCTGGTGTATCAAGCACCACAGTTGTGTCAATAAAAGAACCTACCACTCGCTTGCACCACCTTGGCTCACAGTTGCCCCAGCCTGCACTAGAGGGCACTATAGTTTCGTGTCAGAATCTGCGGCATTCTCTTCAATCAGTATGGCATCTGCACCACAATCTACGGTGTCAACACGGTGTGGTAATCGTGAATCATTTGGTTATGTTTGGTGGCTGTAATAGACGTGGAATCAAGGCATGACTGTCATCGTAATTTGAAGGTTACCTTGTTTAGGTTGGAGGAGCCAATTGACTTAACTGAGTTTAAGGATACTTATTGAGAGCAGTATTTGCTGCCTGTAAGATGTACAAAATGTAGCTTACTTGAGCATACCACATAACGGATTCAGTGCCTCTAACCTGTTATACATGTTGTCAATATAGTCGTATTACAAAGCAGTGTAGAGTGTCTAGGTGGCTCATGATAGTCAATTATTGCAGGTACAAAATTTCGACTATAGAGAAAAGCAAAAAGGTACATGAGGTGTACGGAGGCATTAAAGAATTCTGTAAGCTTTGAACAGGGAGGCATGGGGAAACTGTGCAAGATTTTGCAGGTAGGGTAAGGATATGTAATGAACACACATACGAGATGGAGCAGAGTGATGTGCAACAAATGCAGTTTTGTTGCAAGAGGATGAGAAGAGGGCGCTCTATGTTTTTTGAGGGGGTTGCTGTTGGCAATGTCAAGAAAGACACATACACATGTACCAAAGGATTTGTTTTCTGCTAGTCGGTTAGCAATAGAATATGAAGAAATTGACATATCAACAGGGATACAAAATAGACGAGGGTATTTTCTGCAAACATTGGTACAGGTGTGGACAGAAGGGAGGTTTACAGAGAAAGTGTTGCCAGCCACAAGAAAATAGAGGAAATGGAAGGTATCAGCAGCAGAATTTTGGTAATGGACATAAGGTTGGATGAGGAGCTGGTAAGCATAAATGCAAGAGGGAACTCAGAGTCCATCTAAAGGCATTCCTGTTCAAATCAGATGCAGCAAACATGTACGCAGAGCTGGAGTGTGCAATAATATATGCTGTAAGAGGTAAGGAGTACAAGTTCTTGTTAGACACAGGGGCATGTGTATAGATTTCCAGTACAGATTTAGTAGACTGAAGGTAATGGAACCCGCAATGCTATAGGTTACATGGCATCAGGAATACTGAAGTGAGACTGTTGGGGTTGGCGGACATAGATTTTTGTATAAGGGCTGTTCGATTTAAGCAGTGTGTAGAGCCAATACTACATGTAATTGAGGGCTACAGCATGATCTTGCAAGACTTTTTGTATCAACATTATGCTAAAATTGAACTCTGACAAATTACTGTAAAATGGTGTAATAAAATTCCAAGTAGGGGAACCTGTTGCCAGTGTAGAAAGGTCACAAGGAGAGTCTAACATACTGGACAAACCAGTTGTGCATACAACTGCACTAACATTTGATTTGCATGATTGTGTGCCAGGTGGCACTGTGAAGACACTTTGGGTGCATGTGGACCTAGCTCTAACTGTGGGTGTGTTATATAGTGCAGAGCCTCTGGAGGATAATGATCTACTGTAGCCTGAAAGTTGTTTTAGTAAGACAAGTGTTGTACGCATACAAGTGAGATATGGCAGGAAAGTGGTTCCCATAAATATACATAATTTTGCTGCCAAGGAACTGAAGTTAAGGAAGGGGATGTTGATAGCGAGTTTAGACATTCCGGATGAGGATGAGTGAGCATGAGGAATGTGGACAACAAGCAACTGCTAGACGCCATTAATACTGCAATATGTAGGAAAGTGGAGCATCTGAAGGGAGTGGAGAGAGAGCAGATGGAAGAATTGCTGTTTGAATTTGATGATTTATTTTTTTCCATGGCACCCGTTGCCAGCAATGCCCATGACTCAACACCAAATACCAATAGGAAACGAAGCACCACTGTAATGGAAAGCGTATCACATTCCTAGGTATTTGCAGCCAATTATAGAAGATTTTATTAACCAGCAGTTAGTTGATGGGATAAAAGAAGAGTGTAGCGGTCCATGGGGTGCAGGAAGCAGAGTCATACTAAAAACAGTCTACAGGTAGTTCTAGACAATATAGATTCTGCGGTGATTACCGTCACTTGAATAGTAAGACTGTAACAGATGCATACCTCATCCTTACTAAGACTGCCGATAACTTGGGAACATGTTGACACTTTTTACCATGGGTCGGAGGAGTGGTTACCATCAATTGGAGGTTGTTCCCAAAGACTAGACTAAGACATTTTTGGTACCATGGGCACACCATCAGTTCAAGAAACGTTTCAAACTTTGTCAGTGTCTAGTTTACCTAGGTGATATTTTATTCTCAAAATACACAGAGCAGCATAGACAATGCATGCAGGAAGCATTAAAGAGATTGAGGGTTGCACTTCTGACATGGAGCACAGAGAAGTGGCATACTGCATTAGAAGATGTAGGGTATTTAGGGCACGTAATTATTAAAGACAGAGTAAGAACAGACCTGAGCCAGTACAAGCTGTATGAGAGTTCCCAGTTCCTAAGTCAATTAAGGAACTGCAAAATATTTCAAGAACCCAAAACATTACAGAAATTAGTGAAAGGATTTGCTGACATAATATGACCACTCAAGCAATTCCTAAGGAAAGATGTGAATTTATATGAACAGAAGAGTGTCACAGTGTGTTTGAAGAATTGAAGAGAATTTTGACATTCAGCACGGCTCTAGTATTTCCAGCCTTTCAGAAGCAGTTTATCCTTTTGTGTGACACATCTAATCATGCTTTTGGGTGTGTTTTAAGCCAGGAGATTAACGGTGAAGGGCATCCCGTAGTCTACGCATTGAGACGAATACGTCGGACAACGATATAGAAGATATTGAGCCTAATTTATTGTGTCATGTACTTTAGAGGTTATCTTTGCAAGAAAAATTTCAGGTAATCACTGACCACACTGCTTTGAAGTGATTATTGGGATTGAAGAACCTGTCTAGCAACCTCATAAAATGGGTCCGGAGACTTAACAAATTCAACTATGAAGTAATGCACAATCCAAGGAAGAAGCAGGGGAATGTAGACACATTAAGCAGGAAGGTTGCAATGTTGAAAGTTCTGGGTCATGGTCTTGCGAAGTGGCAGGCAGTGCAGAGTGTTGACAGTGACTGTAAACAGTACAGTACACAATTGCAGTTTTGTGTTTAGCACATGTGACAGTCTGTTGTCCACGGAAACAAGGCTAGGGCCATGGGTAGTGGTGCCAGCCAAGTTTAAAAGTGAGATTTTGAAGGACTCACATGACTACATGTCATCTGGTCATGGAGGGTGCAGAGCAACAAACTAGAGAGCAGTTGAGAGTTAATGGTGCAGATGAAGGAAAGTGAATGTGGATCAATACACGAGGAAACTAATGCAGTGTGCACAGAAAGCTGACTTGAATCACGACTGAATACCTTTGCACAAGTTACCAGAAGCATAAAAATCTTTTTTATATGTTTGCGATTGACGTATTAGGATCACTGAATCATACACCAACAGGAAACCAATTCATATTAACAATAATATATCACTTTTCTTGGTACATAAAGATGGCTGTTATGTCGGAACAGGCTGTGACAGTCACACAAGCAATTGTTAACAACTGAATGGTGAACTATGGAGTACTAGATATGATAATTACAGACCAGAGTACGAATATCATGTCAGACTTACTGAAGGCGATGCATCGGTTATGTAATGTGAAGAAGTTGAGAAACTAGTGCTCTTTATCCACAGGCCAATGGTAGAATGGCACAAGTACAGAGAGCAATCAAGAAAATGTTAAGTTACTATGTAAATTAGGTTACATATCTAAGGTATGTCATATCAGCATATAATTCGAAAGTACATGCAATACAGAGTTGTCCCCATATGAGGTGGTGTATGGTTACACAATGCCATCACTATTTGATTTGATAATGACAAAGAAAGGTAAAGCTGGAGAGTCAGTGTGTGAGTTTGCGAAAACAATACGAGAAGTACTGAAATGAGTACAGAAGGCAAACAAGAATGCATTACATTAACAGGAGGAATTAGTGAGACATATACAAGTTTACAACAGTATAAAATAGGACAGCGGATGATGTTATCCAGTCCATACACGCTGAAAGGGAAGACAAAGAGGTTCATCACAAGGTATCAAGGACCCTATCAGGTGGTAGAGACTACCACTCAATGTGAAGCTTTGGTTGCCAACAAGATCAACAATAGTACATGTTGGGCATCTACAACCTTTTTGGGGTGTCCAGAGTCGATTCCAGAAGTGTCAAGAGTGATGCCGGGGAAAATGCGAGGAGAAAGATATGGAGGAAGAGACATGAAGATGTGATTGAGCCTGTACATGATGTACCATATGCATTTAAGATCAAGAAGGTGAGGGATGTTTGTCACGAATTTTTTTGTTTATATGTTTGTGTATGTATAGGACTGAAGTGAATAAGTTATGTTAGTGTAGAGATTTTTCCTGTTATTTTTGTTGTTTGTGAATGGGATTGCAAGTGGCAACAGTCTTCTGAGGAGTGAGGAAGGGTGATATTTGTCCCTGTCCTCGTGTTGTGATACATCAAGGACAAGAATGGAAAGAATGTGAGTCATAGGAGTATCGCATTTTGCTGAACAGTAATTGAGGTTATAGAAAGCACAGAGTGACCTACCACCTCAGTTGAGCCTAAGTATGGAACCCAATAGACATGATGTACCCTTCTACTACCGGATAGCATCAGTAGGAATGAAAACTGACCAACTCAATTTGCATATTTCAATTCAATTCCTAATAACAGAAAGACATGCAAAGTTTAAGTATTACACCATTCACGCATACCCACTGAAGTCAGAAGTTTTTGGAAAATCCATGCAGGTGAGGCTCCACAAGGTATTACTAATTTCGGAAAATGGTAGTAGGCATGAAGAAATGACAGAGGAGGAGTTACAACACTAACAAAGGGAGAAGGTCTCAGAGTGTCCAAACAGAGTAATACAGATCAGCCAGTGCACATGCACAGTACGACTGTTCTTAGATACATAGAAGAGACTAGATTGTCTGAGGGATATTGTGGAACCCAGACTACATTTCCAGCAAGCAGGTTTTCATTAGATTCTCCATTTATCATGTCGTAGTGGTAAGTTGTTACAAGCAGGGGATGCTCATGGACGCCAGATGGATTGAACTTAAGGGAAGTGGGTTATTAATCAATGGGACTACATCCGACATAACAGGGCCAACCTTCCGTCTACCAGCCACGATTAGTGGAATTAGGCAGCTGAACATCTCACAACTACAAGTGTACTGGCCTGCTGTACCCTTGGAATTATTGCTAGCACCAAATATAACGTTCCTAAATCAAACTTTAGAACCTGACCTAATTCAATCCCTGGACCGATTCATTTCCACGTTGGAAGGTCACAATTCAGCCGAACAGTTAATTTAGCATGTAGAGCAGTCTAGAGGAGGACACCAGTGCGTGAGAGTGATTTTGAGTGCAGTAATACCAAGTGTCACACTGTCTCTGCTACGCACAGCTTTCACTCTTTCGAGGAAGAGAGCTGACTATCAGCATAAACCACTAAGAATCCACTTTCCAGTAGACTGGATCACCAGAGCATAAGATAAGAGTGTAATCTTGTAGTAGATAAGAGGTTTAATCTCGTGTTTTTGTAAGTGTAAATTCATTCAGTCTGTAGTGCAATAGTTGCTCACTGAAAAGCCAGCTATGTAGCTCATTAACACATCAATGTCCATTGGTGACACATTGGGAAGATAGCAACTTGCATATATAGGATTGTCTGCTTTTATAGTTCACTTCTTCAGTTAGTCTTCATAAGATGTGTGGATGCTGTGTCCGGATGCAGGAGGAGCTGGCCACAGTTCACGAACAGCTGAATGTGCTTCTGGCTATGGTCAGTCATCTTCAGGCTGCTGCCTAGGAGTGTAACAGTGGTGGAGAATCTGGCACATCGCATGGGACATCTCAAGTGTCACCTGTTTTGCTCAAGGGCTCTGCTTCCGAGGCACCTCCCACTGCACCTGACGAGGTGGATCTGCCCTCACAGCAGGGTGAGTGGCGGGTGGTAATGAATTCACATCACTTGAAGTGTAGGGCCAATGTGGAGACTGGCCTTGCCCATTCGCCCTGTGAATGGACAGGGTCCATGCAGGCACACGAAGGGATGGGTTTACTAGTTATCGGGAGCTCAAATGTTACACACATTAAGGATCCCCTAAGACAGATAGTGTTCAGGGCTGTAAAGAAATCCACTGTGCACTCAGTATATATGCTGGGTGGCCTCATCTGAGATGTGGAGGAGGGCTTGCCTGCGGCTATCGAACATGCAGGTGCTGTCGTCTGCATGTTGTGACTCACATCAGCACCGACGACACCCATCACATGCGTTCCGAGATGATCCTCAGTTCATTCAGGCAGCTGGTGGAAGTGATGAAGACTATACTAGCCTCGCGTGTGGGGTACAAGCAGAGTTCGCAATTTGCAGCATCGTTCCCAGAGTTGATCAGGGTCCTTTGATTTGAAGCAGAGTTGAAGGTCTCAACCAACGGTTTTGTCGATTCTGTGACTGTCTTGGCTGCAGATTCCTAGACTTACATTATCATGTGGGGATATGTAGGATTCCCCTTGACAGGTCAGGGGTGCAATACATGAAGGAAGCATCTGCTCGGGTAACAGAGTACCTGTGGAGTGCACATGGGTGTCTTTTAGGTTAAGCAGTACTTTGAGATGAACACTCGCCAGTTGATATGCAGCAAGGGAAGTCAAACAGCATAAGCAAGAAGCTTAAGTCCACAAATTAACACAATGTTAGAAAGCATCGCTTGTTTGTAAAAACAGCTTGCCATTTTCTCACATGATACACTACAAACTATGGATGAAGGACAACAGGCAGATTCCATATTTCTAGATTTCCAGAAAGCTTTCAACACAGTGCCCCACTGCAAGCTGTTAGAGAAGGTATGAGCATATGGAATAGGTTCACATATATGTGAGTGGCTTGAAGATTTCGTAAATAATAGAACCTAGTACGTTGTTCTGGTGGCGAGTGTTCGTCAGAGACAATGATATTGTCAGGAGTGTCACAGGGAAGTGTGATACGACCACTGTTGTTCTCTATATACATGAATAATTTGGAGGACAGGGTGGGCAGCAATCAGCATCTGTTTGTTCATGATGCCGTGGTGTTCGGAAAGGTGTCAAAGTTGAGTGACTGTAGGAAGATACAAGACAAGTTAGACAAAATTTCCAGTTGGTGTGATGACTGGCAGCTGCGCCTAAGTGTGGAAAAATGACATAGTCTAGGCATTTAAATATCTGAGCGTAATGGTGCAAAGTGAAATGAGGTGGAACAAGCATGTGAGAACTGTAGTAGGGAAGGTGAATGGTCGACTTCAATTTATTGGGAGAATTTTAGGAAAGAGTGGTTCACCGGTAAAAGGGACTGTATATAGGACACTGGTGTGACCCATTCTTTAGTACTGCTCGAGTGACCCATACCATGTCAGACTGAAGGAAAACATTGAAGCAATTCAGAGGCAGGTTGTCAGATTTCTTACCCTTAGGTTCAAACAACACGTAAGTGTTACAGGGTGTATACACAGACAAGGAAAAAAATTCCTGGATTTCTCCCGGATTTCCTGGTTACAAATACACTTTCTCCCGAGTGGAAACATAGTTTTTCCCTGTTAACTGACAGTATATTTTCTCTCGGAACTGTATAACTTATGAATCCTTTGAACGGTTATGGTTTTTTACTCAGGCGTAGAAATTCCTGGTGGTTTAGAAAACAAAACTCAGGGGAAAAAAAACACCTTTTGGAAAGATGTTTGATGTGCAGCAACATGCACACTGCATATTTTCGTATTACGAAAGTATAAATTCGAATCCACCAAACAACGCATGTTACTTTTCGAAGCACTGAAATCGAGATTGATGATGCGTGTTTGTAAGCCAGTGATAGCTCATGTCACGTGATCACGCCTGCCGATGACAGCGGATATTCAAAGCTTCTGACACATGGTGTAGTAGTAGTAGTAGTAGTAGTAGTAGTAGAAGTTTATTGTCTCATAACATACAATTTCAAGCCATTGACTTAAAAGTACAGCAGACTCGTCAAAACACAAAAACTGGTTTATAATTTTCCTTATAATAACAGTAATACAATACACAGTACTGAATAATTACTTAATTAAGCAGTTAATAATTTTTCTTCAAAAGTAACAAACTTTTAAGATTAATAGTCCTAAGTACTTGCTCTCTCCTGCTCAAATTTTCAGGTTGTCATTTATGAATTCCTCTACTGAATAGTAACATTTCTGCACTAGTTTCTCATATAAGGATTTTTTCAATGTTTCTAAATTTATGCTGAGCAATTCTCTTCCTTTCACTCTGTTATAAATTTTCATACCCATATAATGTGGAGTTTGAGCATAAAGTTTTAAATGGTGGGTGGGCAGCACAAAATTATTTTGATTTCTGGTGTTGTAATCATGTTGAAAATGATTTGCTACAAATAAATCAGGGTCACTGTGTACAAAGATAATCAGCTCATATATGTATATTGAGGGAACCCTTAGTATACTCAGATTTTTTAGGAGTGGAGGAGTGGGCGACATGATTTTCTTCATCCTACATTGGGCATATTTCTAACGATGGTTTGAAGTTTTAGTATTCGACACACATGGTTTGAGGTACCCCAAAATATATTTCCATACCTTATTACTGACTCAAAGTAGCTGTGATATGCTACTTTTCTTATGTCTATACTCGTAGCATTGTACAATATTTTCATTGCATATGATAGGCTATTTAATTTATTTGGAAGGTACTATATGTGTGGCCCCCATGATAGATTTTTATCTAGTTGCATTCCTAGGAATTTCACACGACTAGCTTCCTGCAAATCCTGGTTTCTGTGACTGACCTGAATATCATTTAATTTTGCTCATTTTGTTTTAAATTACATTAACTGAATCTTTTCCATGTTTAATTTTAACCCATTTAAATCAAACCAGGTATCTAAGTTTTCTAGAGTATTTAATACAGTGTATGGAATTTGATCTGTAATGGTACTTTCAAAGATTAAAGATGTGTCATCTGCAAATAAAACTGAGTGACACTCAATATTAAGTGGCAGATCATTTATGTACAACAAAAACAGAATGGGACCTGAGACAGAACCTTGGGGCACTCCTTGGGAAATGGTTTTCCACTTTGAAGTAAAAGTTCCTCTCTCTGATGTTATAACCATTTCAGCCAATAGCAACATTCCTGTTAAGTAGCGCAAACACACGAACAGGAAAAGTTAATGGTTTAAATTAATATATATAATGTTGCTACAAGGAAAGCAAAGCTTTCACATATAATACTGGTCTCTACGATCAATAGGCTGCAAGAGAAGCTAAGCTTTCACATATAATGTTGGTCTTTTATGCGCATATTACATTTTAAGATATATCACACAAATGTGCCAGTAAATTTTTTAATAACGACATAAATGTGTGATCTTCTGGGCTCTAAATTCTTCTAAATGGCTCATCATCAACGAGCTGATTTTTAAATGACTCCCAGATTCCCAGTGAAGTAGGCCTCGACCTGATATTAAGCTTTTCAATGGGGTTTTCTGGATGTAAATTTCCTTTAGTACCAGTACTTCGTAATCTCATGTTTGGTTCTTTGTTATGGCATAATGACATACATGCTAGAAGATGAAAATGTACACTTGAAATGCACTGGTGGCATCCATTACAGTTGAAACTAGCCAACAGTGTGGAATTAAACACTTTGTTTCAAATATATTGACTGCCTAAGCGGAAAACATAATAAAAGAAAATTTCTTGAGCAAACTGATAAAAACTTCATTGTTCTGCATGGCAATTAATACTTGACTGTTAGACAGGTGGAAATAAAATAAAATCTGAAATTAATAACGTATTTTAGCCTTCTGTAATTATGTGAATGTATTTTAATTCAAATGATAGCTCCTCGTCACAGAAATCAATTTTGTTTTCATTTGACGTGAGTGCAGTAGACAAAGAGGAAACAGCAAAATCACTAAATGTAAACACGGGTCACATGGAGACTACACGCTTCCCTATTATAACTCAGACTGCTCCGTGCATCAGCCCTGTATCTATGATAGGACGTAAAAAAAAAAAAAAAAAAAAAAAAAAAAAAAAAAAAAAAAAAAAAAAAAAAAAAAAAAAAAACGAATTTTCAAAAATATGTTCATTTTGTAGCGCACATCTTTCTGAAGAGTCTGATTCATAAAACATGTGTGTCCGAGGAATTGTAAGACATGTTATTTGATCTTAAGTGTGCCAAAGTGCAGTGCCACACCTCTTCACACAGTATTCTTCTATTGCACATTGCTGTATTTCGGTCTGTGGAATTGAAATGTGTATATTTTTTAATGGATGCCATCAAACTATATTCAGGACAGTGGAAATTAAAAACATCTTATAGTGCCTCTCTTGCTTCCAGTCAGCCTGTTTGACATCCTGCCCCTCCTTTTTTCAAAAAAACACTCTTCAGAAAATTTTCACTCTTTATTCCCTATTAGCTAACAACTTGCTGCTCTGTGTGACATAAAATTAAGTATAGGGTACATAAAACCAGTAAAGACAAGAGACAAGCAAGACAGTCCAAATTTCTTCAATCCTTAGCTCCTACAATTTTTTTCTGTCTAATCTTGCTACAGCTTACAATGGCGTGCTTTTCTTTCTGTGAAAGAATCTGTTACCTCATCAAAGTTCACCAAACATTTTGCTACATGAAAAATCGAAATGTCACTTTCTAATACTGAAAAAGCTCTTAATACAAACACTGGTGTGGTTTCTCGACCTGATTATGCGTATTTTGTCACTGTCTGCTAGATAAAACAAAATAGGCCTTTCTAATACTGCGGCAACTTTAACACACGCCAAATAAACGAGACTGTTTTGGAACAAATGGTCATTTTTATAACACGGCAGAATATAATTCACAAAGTACCAATATCAAATGCCTATTAGGCCTACTACAATCAAAAAGATTTACGTTAGGAAATAGTTTTACACTTCATTCATACGCTCCAGTTTCTCAAGCATGAGATTGAAAAGTAGTAGTGCGAAATTTTTATATAAATTTGTAATCGTCATATTCTTCCACAATTTAAGTGATGTTCCCGTTTCTTCTCCTTCCTTGTTCTAACAAACAGTCTTGTCATCACTAATTCTGTGTCTATCCCTGCCAATGTCAAAGCTTATTCGCCGGTTAACTTCACAAACTCTGCCAGAATCACCAGTTTAGTTATCACATGATTATTCTCTGGTTAGGCATTGTTACATGTTCGTACAATGCGTTTTCCGTGCTACTTCCAGAATAGACCTTAAAGCGGCTGCTAGCCAGAGACTGTACAATCGGCCCTTACTAGTATAGCGATCTGGCCAAAAATTTTCTGTCAAAATTTCAATTTCTTGGATAAACCGAGAAGATAATACTTAATCTTTCTTACCTGTTATTCCTGTTTGTCGTTTATTCGCACTCTGGTAGTCTGAATCTATGGATTTCACTGGTAATCATAACAACACTCATCATTTGCAAACCCAATCAACCACATAATCAGACAGCGGTTGGCTTTCTTTCGTTCGGCTATACTCTGCTCATCTCGTATAGCCCCTTTTGTCTGCAGGAAAGTTTATTTCTAGATGTGATGTACACTATGCAAGCATTCACAAATCAATTTATAATGCATTCAGAAATCAACTTAGAATGTGTTCAACAATGTTCAAAAACCAACAGGGACACATTTCAAAGTCATACGAATAATCAATAGACCAACATGCGCTGGATGCTAGGCGCTTTGGGAAACAAGGTTTTTCTTCAAGAATATGGATCCCCCCCACTCCTAGATCCAGGGTTGCTGTGCATGCATAAATCTAGCATGCTTGTGCACACCAGTAAAATTTTTTCTGGTAGCACCTAGCTGCCCCCCCCTTTTTTTTTTTTTTTTTTTTTTTTTGCTGCGACTGCTTACACAGTCAACAGCCACGTTTCTGTAGCCAGAAGCAGAAGAAATACTACTCAACTGCACATGCGCGTGATCCCACTCATAACTGCTAAAACAAATCCAATGTTAACAGTTGTGACGTCATGCTCATCGGAGGCAATTTCTTGTTACAAAGCATTGCAGACGCTTGTATGAGCACTTACCAGTCAAAATTACAAAAATTTAATTGAGAACAAAAACAATGAAAAATTCCTGGATTTCAAAAAAAATTCCGGGTTTTTCCTGATATTCTCCCGGATGAAAAAAATCCTGGGTTTTTCCCGGATCTCCTGGTTGTCCTGGGTCATAGACACGCTGTGTTATGGAGATGCTTTGGGAACTCTAACGGAATTCCTGGAGGAAAGGCAACGTTCTTTTCCAGAAACACTATTGAGAAAATTTAGAGAATCAGCATCTGAAAGTGACTGCCAAATGATTCTACTGCCACCAACACACATTGGGCATAAGGAACATGAAGATAAGGTATGAGAAATTAGGCCTCATACGGAAGCATATAATTAGTCATTTTTCTCTTGCTCTATTTGTGAGTGGAACAGGAAAAGAAATGACAAGTAATGGTACAGGGTACCCTCCATCAGGCACAGTACAGTGGTTTGCAGAGTATCTATGTAGAAGTGGATGTAGATGTAGATGCAAATATAATAGAATTCCTCTTATAACCAGGATGACGGGGCTGTTCCAGACAAAGGTTCAACACAGACCTGCCAACAGAAGTCATCAGTTTGGAGCCAAGGCAGGGCATCATCTCTATGCACTATTTCCCCTCTGTACTTAGGCTGTGGTCACAGTGGCTGGATATCGGTGGATTCAGCTGAAGACCGACATCAACCAGAGATGGCTGATCTTTTCAAATCAGTAAGCCACTACGTGCGCGGTCATAGTGTAGCCGATCTTATCACCCGAACATACAGATTTCTGATGACAATCGGTGAAAATCAAGTCAGTTTGTTTTCTTTGGTCAAATCGACTGACGTTCTCGCACACAAAATATGGAACGTGAGAAACTGATAAGTTTAGTCCAAGAAAGAGTGAGTAGTGAGTTTGTGCATGCTAATGATGAAAATATTATAATCGGGATATAGTTCGGAATCTATGGACTGAAATCTCAGGTTTATTCGAAACCTCAACTAAAAATCTTTATTGCAGATTTCAAGCATAGATTATAACCTCAAAAAATAATTTGTTCAACTGGAAAGGTGGCATATGTTATATGCTTATAGCTACTGTATTGGATCTTTTTTTGTGGTAGGTTGTCATTAGTTGTCTACAAACTATTATTATTATTATTATTATTATTATTATTATTATTACTATTATTATTATTATTATTATTATTGCTTACTGGCATTTTATGCCAGTAGGGTAGTGATTCTGTTAACATGAAATGGTTTGCAAATGTGTCGTATGGTATGTATTTCCACTTTTAAGTGCTTTAGGTTTTCAGAGCATCTTATGCTCCTCTTTATGCTTGTCTTTCACTTATGTGTTATATGACAGTCATTGAAGGTTAATTGATGTACATCTGCACAACTTTAAATAAATACAGTAAGACAGAGTGTTTATAACTTGCTTTTCAAAGTCACAATGAATTATCTCAGGCATGTAATAGAATGTCATCTCATACATTTGTAAAACTTGTCTTGTTATTCCGATAACTGAGGATAAGGTGTGTAGTACTCGTCATGTTTTTTACAATCCAGGAAAGCTCATTCACATGCATTCAGCATCTTTAATAGCATAGCCACTATGCAGCACTCATATCTGAGCACAGAAGCATCATGGTATCCACCCCACCCTAAGAGGTTAAAATCTAACCTACTTCATACATAGAATAGATTCCAACCTAACTTCCTTGACCCTGCCAAACCTGATGAAGGAGACCGGATGCACTATGACCACGCTGTCGACTGATGTTATCAGGCGACCTCTGGCGACGGTGTCTGACAACCGTTGTGATGCCACTGTGAATGCAGTCTTAGTGCCACAGTGCAGCTGGCCATCCCAGGTCATCTCATGTAGCACAGATGACTCCTGCCCAGGCGGCAGCGGGTCACACTCTGTGCACACCATCCGTCATCCGCTATCGTCAGACAGGTGTGTCTACACAGCGGGCATCCACAGCTGTGATGCACCTGGGTATCGTCTGGGGCTGTAGCAGATATGCTACCATCAAGAACACACCACTGGTGCAGAAACAACAAGGCCAGCTTACGTAATGATGCTGCCAACAAAGTGAAGTACTGCGTCAGCACCGCAGAGTGTGCAGGCAGGCAGGCAGGCAGGCAGGCAGGCAGGCAGGCAGGCAGTCAGCCAGTCAGCCAGTCAGCCAGTCAGCCAGCCACTGACCCAGCACTGCAGTTGTGTCAATAAAAGAAGTTGTTATATTTGCAATCGCCTTTCTCTGGAGCCTCTTGGGCTCCCATCTTGTCTCCACCACCCATTCGCACCATCCTAGCTCACAGCTGCTCCACCCTGCACGGGGGAGGGGAGGGGGGGGGGGGGGGCGCACTATAATTCCATTACCTTTGTTTTACTTTTGTCAATATTCAACTTACAACCTCTTTGTGAGACACTATCCATTTCATTCAACTGCTCTTTCGAGTCCTTTGCCATCTCTGACAGAATTACAATGGCACTGACAAAACTCAGTTTTAATTTCTTCTTCCTGTATTTTAATTTTTTCTAAAAATTTCTCCTTGGTTTCCTTACTGCTTGTTTAATGTACAGACTGAATAACATCAAGATTAGACTGTAGCCCTGTCTCAGTCCCTTTTCAATAACTGCCTCCCTTCCATGTCCTTCAGCTCTTATAACTGTATTCATGTTTCTGTACAAATTGTAGATAACATTTGTCTTGCTGTATTTTACCCCTGATACCTTAAGAATTTTGAAGACTGTATTCCAATCAACAACACGAACACCCTCCTCTAATTTATCTTTGATAAGGACAGAAGCTGAAGCAATGAATTAAAATTTGTGCTAAGGTCGCAACTTGAACCCAGATCTCCTGCTTATTAGGCAGATATGCTGTCCAATACACCACCCTGGTACTGTGGCTGACACAGCTGCAAGGACTACCCTAGACCAATGCTCTCCTTAAAACAAGCTTCAACTCACACCTTAGCCACTCTTGATTTTCCACTTCCTATACCATCAATACTGCCACAATGCCAGGGTGGTGTAGTGGATAGCACATCTGCCTAGTAAGCAGACCCAGGTTCAAGTCTCAGCCTTGGCACAAATTTCAATTCATTGCTTCATCTTCTATCCTCCCCAAAGACGAAGCTGAAACTCAGTATGTTTACAAGAAAATGTAATTTCATAGAGCAATACTCTTCTCTAAACCTGCAAATGCTATAAATGTCAGTTTGCCTTTCTTTATGATATTAACTAAGATAAGATATAGGGTTAGTAAGTACCGACGTGTTCCTGCATTGTCTCTGGACCCAAGCTGATCTTCCCAAGGTCAGCTTCTACCAGTTTTTCCATTCTTTTACAGATAATTCATGAAAGCATTTTTCAACCATGACTTATTACACTGATGACTCAATAATATCCACACCTGTCTGCACCTGTCTTATTTGGAATTGGAGTTATTACATTCTTCTTGAAGTCTTAGGGTATTTCACCTGCCAGACATATCTTGCATACTAGGTGGAATAGTTCTGTCATCACTGGCTCCCCCCAGTATCTCGATTATTCTGAGGGGATGTCATCATCTGCAGGGGCCTTGTTTCAACTGAGGTCTTTCAGAGCTCTGTCAACTTACTCACGCAATATCGTATCTGCCATCTCATCGTCATCTACTTCCTCTCCCCTTTCCGTAATATTGTCTTCAAGCTTCTTTCTTTTAATAGCCCTCCTAACTATTCCTTCCAGCTTTCAGCCTTCCCTTCTTTGCTCAGTATGACCTGCCATCTGACCTCTCAATACACATACAGCTACTTCTCTTTTCTCTTTCCCCCAGATATGCATGCTCCTCCATCCTTGCATTTCTCATCCAGCCATTCCTGCTTTGCCATTTTGCAATTCCTGTCAATCTCAGTTTTTAGATGTATGTATTCCCAGTTGCCTGTTTCATTTACTGGATTTTTATGTTATCTCCTTTCATCTATTTGATTCAGTACTATGTTTATTATCCCAGGATTTCTACCAAGCTTTGTCTTTTTTCCCTATATGATCCTCTTATGCCTTTATTATTTCATCTCTCATGTCTAATAGTTTGTTTCCTATTGTTTTCCTTACTCTCATTTCAGTCAATTGTTACCTAATGCTCTCTTTGAAACTCTCAACAACTCCTGGTTCTTCCAACCTATCCAGGTCATATTCCCTTAGTTTCCTACCTTTTTCCAATTTCGTAAGTTTTAACTTACAGTTCATAGCCAATACATTATGGGCAGAGTCAATATCTGCCCCAGATATGTCTTACAGTTTAACATCTGGTTTTGAAATCTCTGCCTTGTCATTATATAATAATCTTAAATTTTTAGTATCTCTATATGTCTCTTCCACATAGACATTATTCTCATATGATTCTTAAAACAAGTATTAGCAACAATTAAATTATGCTCTGCACAAAACTGTACCAAGCGGCTGCCTCTTTCATTGAATTCCCTCAGTCCATAATCTCCTACTATTATTCGTTCTCTTCCTTTTCCTACTTTTTTTTTTTCTTTCTTCTCTCCCTCCTATTATCAAATTCCAATCCCTCATTGCAATTAAATTTTCCTCTACTTTTGTTATCTAAATAATTTCTTTTAACTTGTCATATATTCTTTCAGTCTCTTCATCATCTGTGGAGCTAGTTGGCATATAGACTTGCACTACTGTGATGGGTGTTGGCTCCATCTCTACCGTGGTTATGATAATGCCTTCACTATGCTGTTCATTGTAAATTACCCACGTGCCTATTTTCTTATTCATTATTAGACCAATTCCTGCATTATCCCTATTTCATTTGTATTTACAAGCCTGTACTCACTTGACCAGATATCCTGTTCTTCCTACCATCACACTTCACTAGTTCCTACTACTATATCTGCTATCTATTACCCTTTTTTAAATTCTCTATCTCATCTATCCAATCAAAGGAGCTAGCTCCATGCTCTGACTTGTAGAATGCTAGTTTTGTCTTTCCTGAGAACGGCATCCTCCTGAGTAGTCTTCATATGGAGATCAAGCACTATCTGTCATGTAATAATGAAATGAGATCTGGTAAGACCAGTATTGTGACGCAGGCACGAAGGTTTTAGACCAACATAATTAAAAGTCAGTCAAAACAATGTTCAAGATAGGGGCTTCAATTTAATTATAATTAATAATAGTTCAGAGACCATCTCATGTGTCACAGTTGCAAAACAACCAGTCAGTACAAGTTTCACAGAAATATGATATATGCACTACACACAAACACAAATCAAAGAGCAAAACTGGTGCCAGGATTTGAACTTGACCAGAAATAGGACGTAATGCCAAAAATTCCTTACAACATGCTCAGAGTGAAGGTAGATGTTGAAATATTGTGTGCAAAAATGGAGTCAACAACTTGGCTGAATATTGGAAACGTATTATCTATAAGTTAGTTAAATGGAAGACAAGAACATATTCTGGGAAGCAAAAATTTTGTGAGGGCAAAAAAAGTGGAAAGTGGTATGGAAGTTTTACTGACTACAAAGGTATTATTCACTACAAAGGTATTATTCACTACAAAGGTATTATTCACTACAAATTCATTGGAGAGGGCTAGGCTATGAGTAACGAACTTCATATAGACATCATTTACCACCTATAACATGCCATGAAACAAAAACAGCCAGAAAAAACAGCAAGAAACAATTGGATTTTGCATGAGAATAACACTTTGAATGGCAGTTATTACTGGCTAAAAATTTTCTCACCAAGGCTTGTTACCACTCAGCTCATCTGATTTTACACCTCCAAATTTTTATTTATTAGTATAGCTAAAAAATGAAATGGAAGGGACATCAATTTACAAATTCTGAGGAATGGAGAACACGATGTGTTTGCTGAAAGCAGCTAATAATGATAAGGGGTTTCAGGGGTGTTTTGAACAATCTGAACACTCGAGTAAGCCTGCAAATACAGGAAAGAAGTAGTTAGAAAAAATATAGATTTAACCATATAAGTATATTGCTATGAGCTGTGGTGCATGCAGTGTGGTGTAGTGATCAGCATCACTGGCTGATGTGCTGCATGTTACAAGTTCAAACCCAACCACCAGCAATTATTTGTTACTTACCATTCATCATTTTTGGCAATCTTTTGAATTATCTTATGTTTTTATATTCTGGAATATTCAATGTTTGTATAAATAACAGCAATCTAGAATATTTCATGTTTGTATAAATAGCTCCACTCTCCATGTAGGGGTAAATTCTGTTCAGACTGTATGTTTGTGTAAGTAATCAATATGTTTTCTGTACTAAGTGCAGGACTCCATTGATAATGTTGCCTTTTGATTTGGACTTGATGTGTTTTAGGCCACATTTACAGTGGAACCAACAACAGACATCAGATGCCCTCACCATAAGTCACCCGATAACATCTGCCAACAATGCATCCGATCTCCTTCGGCAGATTTTGGTGAGGGGTGAGGTGGTGTGAGAGGAGAGGAGATGAGAGGGGTGAGGGGAGGTTAGGTTAGGTTAGGTTAGGTTAAATTAGACTCTATTCTACATATGAAGTAGATTAGATTTTAATCTCCTAGGGTGGGATGGATATGACGATGACATTGTGCTTGAAGGTGAGTGTTGTATTGTGACTTTCACCATTAAAAAGATGCCAACTGCGTGTGAGTGAGCTACACCTACCTAAAAAAAAAGTTTGCTATGAGTACTGCACACTCTTTCCTCAGTTACTGGAATAACCAGAACATATGAGACAAAGAGAAACATTCTATTATACATGCAGTCTCGAGATGACTCACGAGGACAACTGACAAGCACGATTACACACACTCTGCACAACTTCAAATAAATTCAGCAAGACAGACATACGCTAAGTCAATTACTCTTCAATGACTGTCACTCAGCATAATTTTGAAGGACAAACATAAATTTTAGAACAAGATACTCTGAACATCTAAAGTACTGAAAAGTGGAAAAACAAACTCCACATTTGCAAACCACCTCATATAACAGAATCACCACCCTGCTAACATAACAATGCCAGTAAGTAGTAGTAGTAGTAGTAGTAGTAGTAGTAGTAGTAGTAATAATAATAATAATAATAATTATTATTATTATTATTATTATTATTCATAGGCAGGTAATGCCCACTTACTACAATCCAAAAATATCCACAACAGTAACTTTAAGCATAAGATACACCACCTTTCTCATGTCAAATTATTCTTTTTGAGGCTGTAAGTTACATCTAAAATTTCTGATAAAAGATTTTGGCTATTTGTGATTTCCAATAAATCTGTGATTTCAATTCATAGATTCCAAGCTCTATCCCGATTATGATATTTTTCATTTTCAGGAGTCCACAAACTCCTCCTTTCTTTAACTAAACTTACCGGTTTCTCACAGTCCATATTTTGTTTGTGAGAGCGTTGGCCAATTCTACTGAAGAAAACAAACTGATTTGAATTTCACCAATTGTCTTCCAAAGTCTGCGCATTTCGAGAATAAGATTGGCTGCATTGTGACCACACATGCACTGGCATAGTGATTTGAAATGCTCGGCCATCTTCACTCGATCTTGGTTATCACTGGAATCCATCAAAGCTGGTGCCACTGCAATCGCAGCCTTTGATGTGACAGTATTACACACTTTGCTCTGAAACAATTCTGGAAACTTATTGATTGCATCTCATATGTTACATGTCTTTTTCTCTACCCCCTGACAAGGACTTAAGATTTCCAAAATACTACACCTTTTCGTGGTCACTATTACAAAGCTCTGATTACCAGAAGGTTACATGTTTTGTTGTGTAATTTCTACTAGATGATACAATGCATTAGGTGATTGTGAAATAACCTTTCAAGTTGGTAGTTTCTGACACTGTGCCTAGCCTACTGGTAATAGTTTACGTGGTAAACCGATACAGGGATGCAGCATAAATTTCTCTAGTGCAGGAATTATTTGTCAAAAATAAATGAAATTTTAGTTATTGTTAACAATAGATGTCTACCATGTTTAAAACATATGTGAGCATTTTAAATGAACTTTCAGTGTGGTTTAGACTGTTCCTGTGTGTTTTCAGCACTTCTGTTAAGAGTCAGAACCCGAAATTTACATCTATATAATCTTTTGCTTTTTCAGTGGCTTCACAAACTACAAACACACTGTCTACTGAAATATTCAGTAGCCTTCTAAATACCTTCATATATCACTTTATATATTTTTTCTTTCCACATGGACAGTACATAGTTCATGATTTCTGCAGGCTCACTCACTTCCCAACAAACAGATCTGAACAGAGGGTCAATACATACGTCTCAACACTGGATGAAGTTGTGCTGCCCATCATCAATGGAAGGTAGAGAAATACAGTTTTACCTGCAAAACTGTAATGGGTAACTACCTTGGTCAGATTACCATCAGTGCAGACTCCCACAGCCTGAAATTATGTACTCACATTCTCAGCATGTGCATGTCACTGACACAAGACAATAAGACATAGGACGTTGGAAACTGTCCATCTCTCATGTCTTCTGCTCCTATTTATAACTAAATTTTTTCCTGATTTTTCATTTTATCTTTAATACAGTTACACACAAAATATATAACAAATACACAAATATTTCAAATTACTATTTAGGCAAAGTTCCATTTAAATTTACTATTCATATGATTAATTTGGATTTACTGATTTCAGTAAGATATACAGTTTTCATTGGAACATAATTAATTAAAATTTATGGCTAACTGAAAGTTTTACTACAGTACATAATGGAAAAAAATTGCGAGCTAATAAGCATATTTGGATAAAATGACATATACCATTATAAAGATTTCCATTCCAACTATAAAGTAACACATTTTATTTTGCATGGAACTAATTAACCTCCAAGATAATTAACAATTAAGTTGTTAAGGAGCTACATCTTTCATGTCATATTTTGCTTACATGTCTGCTAGATTCTGAACTTTGACACTGCACTTTTGTTGCTCTAATTTTTTTTTTTCCAAATCAGATGACACCAATCACTAATTACTTAGGCTATCCATTAAGACTTTGGATAATTTAGCATAATGTAAAATTATTTTCAAGATGGATGTCATACTCTAATGAGGGTACTCCCAACATGCAAGCATAAGATGGTTCTATATACTTTTATAATTTATTACTCTTCAACATTTTTCATAAAATCCATTCAAAGCAGCAAGGTCTAACCGAGCAGGTTTTCAAAATGTTATGTAATTTCTGAGATTAAGAAAAATTTATATGGCACTCTTTAAATAGCCCACTCCACCCAAAATCGCCAGTCTGCAACTGGCAGGCAATCATGCAGCATCTTTATATCAGATTGAGTAAAGAATCTGTGTGAGATTAGCAACCACTTAACCCACTTAACATCTTTGTTTTACTCACTTGTAAAGATCCGTGATCATCAAATAACCATATAACATCTGTGTATCTTAAAATCTCAGGTGCAGTAATAAACACACAATATCTAAATGTGACTGTTTCAGAAACATACATACTGGATATTTTAATTGTGTGTCAACTTTCTACATGACAATAATGTGTGCACTGCGTCTGTTGTGTGGTATTGCCACTTTGTCAAGTTATCACTATGATGTTCACTGAATACTTTGTTACTGCATTAAAACGGAATTATTAAATAGTAGACAAGATTACAAAAGAATAATTGTGATTCTCTTTACCAGCAAAAAAGTGTACTGTACAACTGGAACTGGCCATCAAAATCTTCAAAATGCGAATAAAGCAGAAAAGAACCCCTTAACTTCAATTTTTGTGAGTTGTGAATCATTTGGCACTAAAGTCAGTTTTCAGGATATTATTTCAAAGACTTCAAGATAACGAGACTTCAAGACATGTTGAACCAAGAGCATAACAGGTGGGGGGAATGTCACAACTAACAGAGTAAAGCAGATTATATTGTATAATAACAGTATACAGGGTGTCCCACTTAAACCTCCCTGATTTCAAAGACAGTGGGGGGGGGGAAAAAAAAAAAAAAAAAAAAAAAAAAAAAAAAAAAAAAAAAAAAAAAAAAAAAACACCACACACACACACACAGTAGATACGACAATGAAAAAGGGGCACCACATTGTAGAGCATCTCAAAGAATTTATTTATTTATCATCAATACACCTCTACATGTGAACCATTAGTAGTACGAAGAATATTGAGTCTATATTCAATTTCTTGGAAAGTTCGTTGTAACATTTCCTCTGTCATTGTTGCAATCGCATTATGAGTTGATGTCACAATGTAGGAATATCGTCCACTTTGGTCACATACACGCGCTCCTTCATGAATCCCCACATGAAGAAATCAAGCGGCGTAATGTTAGGTGAACGTGTGACCAGGCAATGGGTCCTCCACACGATTGGGAAATTTCCTATCCAGGAACTTGTGAACAGCCGTTGACCAATGTGGCAGAGCTCCATCTTGTTGAAAAATTATGTTGGGTTGCAAGACTTGTATCTGAGGGTAAACAAACTGCTCCAACATTCACTGCTTTTTCCACAAAGTACAACAGTCCGGCAATCCTGTCATGCATTAGCCCACACCAAATATTTAGTTTAAGGCTACCACAAACATTTCAATGACAAGGTGCGGATTTTGCGAACCCTAAATCCAACCATTATGCCTGTTAACCCTTCCTGATCTCATCTGAGAATAAACACCTTTCCAGGAAGCTGGCATCCATATCAATATGCTGCAGCATATCCGCAGCAAATTGTTGCCAGCGTTGTTTGTCGTTTGGTGTCAGATGTTGCAAAATTTGCACTTCGTAAGCACACGTACAAAGCCGCTGGTGAACTACAAGATGCAATGTTGATCAAGGTACATCAAGTTGCCTAGATGATTGACGAATTGACTTAAGTGAGCTTCTGAGAAACGTTTGTCTGATGTCCTCCACTATCTCTGGAAAACTCCGTAGCATGCACCACCAGAATGTTTCAGAACACTTCCTGTTGCCAGAAACTTCCTATACCATTCCTTAATTGTTTTCACATCAGGTGGATCACATTCATACACACGACAATAATTTCTTTGCACAGTAATCAGCGATTTTGTTTCTGCAAACCGCACTACTGCTTGCGCGCGTTGCTGTGGAGTCGCCATTTTCACTTAATGTGACCATGCTGCAGTCTGGCGACAATACTTGGCACTTCTGACGTGGAAATATAAATTCTTTGAGATGCTCTACAATGTGGTGCATTTTTCATTGTCATATCTACTGTGGTTTTTCTCTCCTGGGTCCTTGAAATCAAGGAAGTTTGAGTGGAACCCCTATATAATGTTAGGCTAGTCTACAGCAGCTTACTTCCCTCGCTGAGGAAATGGACACATTCAGAGCACTGCATTATGCTTCCTTACAGAGACCTATGAGAGTGTGCCCATTATAAATGGGTAATACAGTCTAACAAATAATGGTTGCACTGTTGAGCGAAATAGAAACAGGAAAATGGTGCAAAAGGTGTGATCAGCATTTCATCACAGAACTATTTATTGAGTTATCAGTTATGGAGGAGATACATCACAAATTGTATGAAGTAAATTGTAATTTTTGGACAAAGTCTGGCATTATGAAACAAAAAAAAACAAGACTTTTATTTCAATAACTGATTTTGGCAGCTTTCACTGTCTGGTAGTGCTGTGGGGCCACATGAACCAAGTCTCCTCATAATAGAATGATTCACTACATACTTCACAGACTGATAAAACGCTATGAACTAGTGTGAAAGGCATGTCAGACATCTCATGCATTACACAAGGGCTGTATCAAACTAAAACTTTTACTCAAAAAGACCTTAATATACTGATAAAACAATGGAGACTTCAGGACGGAATATCAACAGCACGGGGAAAAGGATCGATTATTACTCACCACAAAGATGACACAGTGAGTTGCAGACAGGCACAACGAAAGAACTGTTACACATTTAGTTTTCAGCCAAAGTCTTCTTCAGAAAAGGAATCACATACACACATTCATTCAAATCAGCAAGCACACCTCATGCACACATGACTGCCATCTCCAGCAGTTCAGACTGAGAGAGTAATAATATTCAACAATCCAAGATATCCAAGTAGCCTATGGATGAATACAGTAATTATTCTATACCTCAAAAATATGTTAAATAAATATCCAAATAGTGGCCACAATATACTTATCATGATAAAATGAAAAAATAACATTTGCATTTCAGAACTTCCTACCTGAAGCTTCTACGATCTTCAAAATACACCACATTACACAGCAATAATCTGACTACTATGGTAATGAATGAGATGTTTTTTTCTTGAAATGAAAATTCAAAAAATAGTTTCATACTCAGTTGCTACCTACAATTTCACAGCAATAAGAACTCCAGGCACAAGAAGTGATGAACCATTTAAAGTATGCATTTTTCCAACCATCCGCAATCCAAGTGAAAACAATGCCACAGCAGTAAATGCAGAACCCAATACCTGTCAAACAATAACAGAAATCAGTATGAAAGCATAGCAAAAAAGGTAAATTATAGCTTTCAACTAGAAAATATGAAAACACTGACTTTGTGTCACAGGCTTTCTCCCATTGAAGATCCCAAAAGTACACAGCAGTAGCTACTAACTTGATACTTCATCAGGAGACTTAATGCCTCATAGTTAAGTACTTCGTTTACCCAGTAATTCAGTGAACAAGCAATACCTATGTGGACTACTAGCTTTCAACCCTTTTCTTGTGCAAAATGCCTGATAGTTTGACTGGCATGGATGAGTTTCATTTATGCACGTGTATGTACACGAGTGTATGTGTACACATATCTCTCCGCTGCTCAGTACGTCTTCTACAGAAGTTATCTAGTCACACATACATACTTATATTTTATCCCAGGCTTTTCACCACCACCAACCATATTTGACATGCCTCCCCAGACGTTTCCAGGCATTATGGTCTTCAGTTATACCCATCTATGTTGCTTCTGAATCTTTTCTAATGTCATCTGTCTTCTATTACACTGTCATCGTATAATTTTCTTATGTCTTGGAATCAAGAAGAGCACTTTGTTAGTCATGTACCATCATTTTGCGTAACTGTATGTCCCACTCATGCCCTTTTCATTGAAATTACAGTCATAATTATGAATTCCACTCACATATTTGGGATATGACACATTTGTGTCCTTGAATGTCTCCTGCCATTGCCCCCTACATGAATATCTATACTTCTCACAACTCTCAGTTGTTGAATTGTTTTCACATTACAGTTCCATACCTCACTGCCATAAGTCAAAATCGGTAATTCATACTGATTGTCAGCTTTCCTTTTCAGACACATCAGAAGCTTCACTTTGAGTACTAATAATTTACCAAAAGCATACAAAGTCATTTTTCTTCTTCTGTTCATTTCTTTTGATGTCCATCCACACATCTCGAATTATCATAAGTAAAGAAATTTGTCAACTGGTTCTATGACTTCACTGTTTACTTGCATAACTTTCTTTTCATTGTGTTCACATTATATTACTGTAATGCTCCTATAGTTGACTATCAGGCTTACTTTAAAACTGGCTGCATTAAGTCCTTCCATTTATTGTTGAAGTTTATCCGAACTTGGGGCAAATAATACAATGTCATCACTAAAATGAAAGTGGTTCAGTTATGTTCCATTAACATGTATTTTTCTTCACTCTCCCATTTCAAGGATCAGGAAACTACTTCTAGGACCACAGAGATTAGTTTTGGTATACAAAGTCTCCCCGACTGGATCCTCTTCCAATTCCGAATTTCTTACACTCCTGATAAAGTCTAATGGATGTGCTATCATGGCCGCACAAATGAAGTATACTAACATAAGTTGAATAAATATCCTGATCCTGGAGGGCTGTTAGTGCAGATTTAATTGAAACTGAAGCTAAAGCTTTCTCAAATTCTTTGAAACCACAACAAAGCAGTAATTCATATTCTTCACTCCAAAGCCAGCGTGTTCCTTGCCTCTTGTGATCAACAATTTATGTAGGCAGTAGAACAATAGTAACTGTGGCTTTCATCACAGACCTCTTTCTTTAGAAGTTACTAGTACACACTTTAGAATGACTGTTTACAGAATGAATACAATACAGTATTTGAGTTGTACTGGTCATGTCAAAGATAAAGTGAAAATGCCACCTTAATTAATATTCTGAGTGGTTAAGCCATTCCAATAGCTACTAGAAAAAAAGACAGATTCTACACGCTAAATTTTCACACATTTTAATTCAATCTGGTCCAAAATACCACATGAACTGTTGGAATGTAAAAGAATGAATTTGACATAGCTACCAATTATTATTCCATGATTTTGGAAGATTAAAATGTTTATTATTTGTTATTCTGCTGTACTTGTTAACATTTAACAGTCTTTCTCAATGTTCACCTGATTTCATGAACAACAAGCATTAGAGTTTCACAAAATTTTCATACAGAATCTAACTGCCGAAATTACAAATCTCATGACAAACTTAAATAAATTCTAGATAACTGAAAACCAGACACAAAGCAGGGAATAAATGCATTGGGAGGAGGGGGGATGGACACAAGCAACAATGGATTAACAAGAGATCACACTTGTGATAATGAAGTGAAGGCAATCAAGAGCTTGAAGAATGGGAACTAAACTTGAAATAAAACAGAGGATGTGGAGAAAAAGCATGTAACCCCCCCCCCCCCTCCTCCTCCCACCACACACACACACACACACACACACACACACACACACACACACACACACACACACAATTTTTATTAAAGATGCAATCATTACAGCAATTAATAATAATGTAGTATCAATAATGTAGTATCTGATACCTTTAATAAGCCAGATATAATTAATGGCAAATGGTGATCAAATATCAAGTTGCCAATGATTCCAAAGATGGTCATAAACACAATGGGGTTGCACATAATGCTCCTTGCAACAGACAGAATCAAATATATTTTACTATGCTGCTGAAATAGTTCAGACGATGTTGTGCTATTGTGTCTTCCAATTTCCATTAAGATAAATCCTATAGGATTTAAAATTGCTAAGGATATGGGTGCCATCAAATACAGATAACTGGCATATTCAGGGTGTACATTCGAATACAGGGCTGCCACTGAAAAGATTAGAAATTAAAAATCAGCTAATGTACTTTTATAAGACGAAGTTAAACTGGTGAATGGGCTATTCAAACAACAGTATCACAATTACTTTTACGAGGGTCACTCCAAAAGAAATGCACACTATTTTTTTTAAATCCATCTTTTATTCTACATGTTTGAAAGTTTTACAGTGTGTAGATACATCCCTTAGGAATAACATTTTCGTTTCTCCACATAATTTCCATCCCTCTCAACTGCCTTATGCCACTTGGAACCAGCGCCTGTATACCCGCATGGTAAAATTCTGGACCAACCTGTTGGAGCCACTGTTTGGCAGTGAGCACAAGGGAGTCATCATCTTCAAACCTTGTTCACGAATAGAGTATTTCAGTTTCCCCAAGAGATTATAGTCACATGGAGCCAGGTCAGAACTGTAAGGCAGGTGTTTCAGTGTTGTCCATCCGAGTTTTGTCATCGCTTCCATGGTTTTTTAACTGACATGTGGCCGTGCATTGTCATGCAACAGCAAAACATCCTGCTTTTGCCGATGTGGTCGAACACAACTCAGTCGAGCTTGAAGTTTCTTCGTGTCATCACATATGCATCAGAATTTATGGTGGTTCCACTTGGCATGAGTCCACAAGCAAGAGTCCTTTGGAATCGAAAAACACCATAGCCATTACTTTTCCAGCAGAAGGTGTGGTTTTGAATTTTTTTTTTCTTGGGTGAATTTGCATGATGCCATTCCACTGGTTGCCTCTTCGACTCTGGTGAAAAATGATGGAGCCATGTTTCATCACCTGTCACAATTCATCCAAGAAATTCATCCCCACCATTCTCGTACTGTTCCAAATGTTCGCTGCATACTGTTTTCCTTGTTTCTTCGTGAGCCACTGTCAACATCCTGGGAACCCACCTGGCACAGACCTTTTTTAACGCCAACACTTTCAGTGTTCTGCAAACACTTCCTTCCCCTATCCCAACGTAGCGTGACAATTCGTTCACTGTGATGCGTCTATCAGCAGTCACCAATTCGTCAATTCTCTGCACATTGTCTGTAGTGTGTGCAGTATGAGGCCTGCCGCTGCGAGGACAATCACGTAACCTGCTTGCCCACCGACTAACTGTACTGTGATCGACAGCAGCGTCTCCATACATGTTTTTCAATCTCTTGTGGATGTTTCCCACTGTCTCATTTTCACAGCACAGGAATTCTATGAGAGCACATTGCTTCTGACGAACGTCAAGTGTAGCAGCCATCTTGAAGACATGCTGTGACGGCACCACTCACAGGAACAGGTTGAACTAAGTTTGAAAACAAGTGGGAAGGATGTATCTACACACTGTGAAACTTTCACACATGCAGAATGAAAACTTTATTTTTACAAAAATAGTGTGCATTTCTTTTGGAGTGACCCTTGTATATATTTGACAATCATTACATTACTTAGGTGCATAATTACATTAGCTAACATATGTTCTGTAATTATGTCTGACATAATACGAAAAAAATTCTATCATTAGTCTTAATTGATTAGATATGCAAAATATAGAGCTAAAATACACACTAAAACTCCCCTTATCTGAGTACTATTCTTAACATATTTTTGTTCAAACAAATAAATCTATCATCATAGCTTTCAAACTGAAACATATAAATAAAAATGGCATGCGTAATTTTTTCTAAATAGTGCGGTGCATCCATAAAAGCATAAAATCATGAAAAAGTGATAATATAATGACTAATGTATTTCTAGTGATTTAGAAATAGTATGTCCTTGGAAAACTTATCCATAACTACGTGTTCACAATTTAGACATTCACAACGTGAAAGGCAGAATCTGGTATCTGATGAAACATAAGAATGCAAATGAGACCCAATCTGGATTGGAAATTCTGAAAGAGGAATGCAACAATTATCATAGTAATTATGAAATGCTGCAAGGTTGCTCAGAATTATTCACTGTTTTTGTGAATTTCTTTATTGCTTCTTGTCATGACGTGTTTCAGGATTATTCCATCATCCAATGACCTGATAAGCAAGCAAAATTTCTTTTTCCATATGGTAGATGTTACAAGAGTCATTACAATAAAACACTTGACTGACACTTCCTGGCAGATTAAAACTGTGTGCCGGACCAAGACTCGGTAGAGCACTTGCCCGCGAGGAACTGGTGGAAGTAAAGCTGTGAGGGCGGGGCGTGAATTGTGCTTGGGGAGCTCAGTTGGTACAGCACTTGCCCGCGAAAGGCAAAGGTCCCGAGTACGAGTCTCAGTCCGGCACACAGTTGTAATTTGCCAGAAAGTTTCATATCAGTGCACATTCTGCCGCAGAGTGAAAATCTCATTCTGGAAACACTTGACTGTTGCTTTATTGTAATTACCAGTAGAGACACTCGTAACATCTACCATATGTAAGAAAGAGATTTTGCTTACTTATCAGGTCATGAGATGATGGGATAATCCCAAAATGTGCCTTGACAAGAAACACTAAAGAAATTCACAAAAAAACAATGAATAATTCTGAATAATGTCACAGCATTTTAAAGTCTATTTCATAGTTACAATTGAGATCCTGATTCAATAAAGTTATGAAGAATGATATACATACATTTCATATTCAACATAATATGAGAGATGTCAGATATGAAGATTATCATTCAGCACCAAATCACGCATGAGGATCCTCCTTGTACTGTGAATCACGCTTCAAAAAAATCTTTCTTGATGCTAAACCTATAGTTGAGCAGTTACCACCCTGTACAACTATAAAATCTTTGATACCTTTATAGAATGAGTCACATGCTGCTAATTAGTCATGACAACACTACCTTGTTCATAATATTCTGTGAGGGCCACTATGCTTTCCTGGAAGAATTTTCATTTGTTATTCTCAGATGACCCCATTCTCTGAATTGTGTAAGATCTCTACTTCTTCAACATGTATAGAGATATAAATCAGTAGACAGTGTGACTTTTACTAAACCAATAGACTTTCATATCAATCTTCATACAGATATGAGGCTCACTGGCTAGAGGCAGCAGAAGTTGGAGGGGTTTGTGTCTTGTTTTAGAAGACACCATTTCACACACAATACCCTCGCAAGAGCAATGGCTCGACAAGCTGAAATTTCTCTGGTTAAGAGTTGCTATCAATATTACTCCATGCACCAAAGAAATTTCATCAGCTTCCACTAAATTAGGATTCACCAAGTGGCACGGATCCAAATATCTACATGACATTGTATTCTCCTCCTCAACTCTACTTCAGTTGTTCTACTGCCTAGTAAACTTGTTGCTGATTCCTCCAAAGCCTTTCTCAATTTCCACCTGAAATTTCTCCTAGCTACTGAACTTCTCTTTGCTTTTCTTGATCTGCTGCTGCACTGGATCACCAAGCAAATGCAGACACTGTCCAAACATACAGCGTCAACCGATTTATTATATTTTGTAACTTGGTTAAATCCTTTCCAGCTATTTCAGCAGCTAATGAATATCACACTCTGAAAACACTGGATGCCTGATATTCAATCAGCTCACAGAGGTTTTCATATCCCTGCCTAATGATTAAACAGACCAAAGTTCAAATGGTTCTCCCTTTTAACTCTCCACAAACTAAATGTAACACAGGGCTGACCACAGCATGCCAGATTTCATGTGTGCAGCGTGTGGAGGCCGTAGGCATGCTAAGGCCCAGTCTGTCACTCAGGTTTGCTTGGTCCTTCTCAGAAGTACCCAGAACAGCACAACATTTCATTTAACATTGCGATGCGGCATTTTTTGGGTGGCACAACTCTACTAGTTCAGCAGAACTATGGTGGCAGTGCTGTTTAATTTTTGCTATTTGTTCATGGTATGAAGGACATTCTCAGGTCTAGTGACTGTTTGCACAAAAAGAGGCAGTCTAGTGATCTATTCTCATATTCTTTGAAAATGAATGGGAACAACACCGTAAGCAACGGCTACTGCTTATTTGCTATGAAATGACATTATAGTACCACGCAGAGAGAATTTAAACATTTAGATGACAATGAAAGAGCACAAAATTACAATGATCGACAGATGGGGTTCATTGTTCTGTACCACAAGAAGTACTTTGTGCTAAATTTGCAGGCATGGAGCATTTGAAGAAACTGGTGGTATGAATAGTAAAATTCCTTAAGTTTCACCCATTATTCCATCATCAGTTGCAACAGTTTTCAATAGAAATAAAAGAAGAGTATGGAAACTTCATATATTACTGCAAAGTACATTTATTAAGTCAGCAGGCATGCCTGTAATGATTTTTTGATTCCAAACTCACTATTGTTGAATTTATAAAGGAAAAAGGAGTGGAGGAACAAAAATTAAAATATCGGGAATGGATTGCAGACTTCGCATTTTAAGTAGACTTGACCACATATTGCCCACAGTAAAACACTGCAAGTTTTCTTCTTTCTGACTGGATAGGGACGCATTTAAAAAGAAAGTCATATTGTAGAATACAGTCCAGTTCCCTAAACTCACTGGCATTACAGAAAGCGTGAGGTTTGAAAATTCACTGTGACCTTGCAGGATTTAAAAGGACAATTCTATGAAGGTTTTGAGGACACTGTCAGTCTTACACTTGTTATCGAGCTGTTTTCGAGACCATTTGTCATTTCAGGTGAAAGCACCCTGTGCACATGCAGATGTAACTGACTGACCTGTGAGGTAATTTCAGTTGCAATGACAAATCTTTTCACGTTAAAACTCTCCAGGACGTCTACACTGCTTTCCTCAAGTAGATTTTCCAAGTCTCCAAAATGAGGTGGCAAGAGTGCTATAATATTTTGACCAATAAATTTGTGTGAAAGACTGTTTTTCAATTATGAAGCTAATAAATCACAATTATGTGGCAACTTGAGTGCAAAACTCTATTAAATTGTCTGTGTTTGTGTATGCTGATAGTTGGTATCAGGTAAAAATTATAATATGTCTTCAGTGTGCCAAAAGTAATTCATTAATACTGAAAACTTGTGATCTATGTTGTTGAGAAATGTGAAATATAAAAGCGACGGCACTGCCATTTAAATGTGGCACATTCGCTGTTTTCCCCTCTTCCCCCTCCTCACGCTCAGATGGCATGGTGTGGCAGCGGGGGGAAATGATAAGCATGGCTGTGCGCTCTGGCCTGCGCTCCAAAATCTTGGCCACCCCTGATGTAACATCCCAGAAAAATATGGAAGAAGACAGTGACAAGGGTGGTTTGGAGGATGAGGTCTTAGAAATTTAGATGATAAGAACAGCTGAAAAGCGTGCATAAGAAATTTGAATTACAGACTGAGACAATCAGAATCACTAAAAGTGTCAGGTTTCCTCCCACACAATCTCTCTCTTCAGAGACTCAAAAATACATTTACAATAAGTTCACAAGAACTACTCATCACCTAATTCTGGTAGTACATTCTCAATGACACATTGTCACCCTCACAACTCATTGTTGCAGGCCATTCATACACTGAACAACAGTCAAAAATCTACATTTATAATTAAAATATTAGCTTTCACTAAAAATAAAACTTACCTATCGGATAGCCAATTGCAAAGTCATTACTCTGTGTACAAAAGATGGCGAAGAGCCCTGCCCGTGCAGGGTTCACAGGACGACTAATAAGTAATGTGATGATAACTACTAATAAAAATACAATGCTCTTTGCCACCAGTATTGACAATAAAAACGTCCAGTTCACTGTACGGAGGTCAAGCTCTGCTAAAGACAGAAATATAAGAGCTGGCAAAGAGAAAACTCTTACAAACGCATCCAACCCTTTAGTTTCTGCCTGGGATAGCAAATTCTGCCGTCCTGCAATATACCTGGAACAACAAGATATGAAACAGATACAGAACAAGACCAAACTAATGAAACAAAGGAAGCATTCAATGGAACATATACAACAATCAATTATCGACAGGTAGCAAAACATTTGGTATAAGAAGATTAACTGTCTTTGATTTGATGACTCTTCTTGAAGACTTGAAGGAGCTGCACTTTTTTCTACTCACTAGGAACTCTTTGTCCCTCAAGCAACCTACAGTAGATTGCTAATAGAAGAAGATCAAGTACTTTCACATACTGTACATAGAACTGTATAGGTATCCCATGTGGTCCAGATTTGCTGTTCTGTGGTCACTTACTTCAATATCTGTCATTCTGAAAGTCATACTATGATTGAAAGAAGGGATTTCAACATGATCTTTCTCAGTGTAACAGTTTCAGAAAAAGGAATTCAGTATTTTGGTCTTTCCCTGTCATCCTGTGCTTCGGTGCCACTATGGTCACTGAGACTCTTGACATACGGCTTTAATCCATTTACTGATTTAACGTACAACTAAAACTTTTCAGGAATTTGATAGATAGAATTTTACTTTTGAGTTCATTAAACACTTCATGCGCAGTTCAACTTATGTTAATTTTTGCTTCATTCAGTTTTTGTTTGTTTACAGGGTCTTGGCTACACAGGGTATACATAAAGTGTGGGAACACTTTCAATTATTTATTGCACAAGAACCAAAAATTGTACAGATATCATTCTGTGTGTTGGAGTTTGACAAAAACACCGGATCTCACTCCGTGTGACATTTTTCTGTGGGAACACGTTAAAGATCTCGTGTATGTACTGCCCCTACCACATGATGTAGCAGAGTTCTGAGAGAGGATACAGGAAGCGACTGCCACAGTCGACGATGCCATGTTGGGCGGATACGGCTAGAATTCGATTACTGTATTGACGTCTGCCGGGTTCGCATATCGTATGTTTAAAAAAAAAAACTTTCAGAGTTTCTCTTCAAAATGCTATACGTATGACATCCGTACAATGTTTAGTTCTAGTGTAATAAATAATTGAAAGTGTTCCCATACTTTATGTACACTCTGTACAGCCAAGACCGAACCTGGAACGAAGCTCTCATTGCATCTGAAACAGCTTTTTAACAAAGCTGTCAGAACACAGTGGGCCTTTCCCAGGCCTCACAATTTTTGCTCAATACATACCTGTCTGAGATACTGTACAATAATCTTAATATCTGTACATTTATCTCAACAAAAAGATAAATGTTTGATGTTACTGATCAGGTAATCTGAAATCTGTTATACACTTACTGAGCCTCCTACATGTCTTTAACTTTCTATTTACAATGCAGCCAGTGATGCTATAATGGCATTACGATCACTGATTCCCTGTTCTGCATGAAATGAGTTGAAAAGTTTGAGCCTGTTTGTAACCAGCAGATCTAAGATGATACCCTCATGAGTCAGTTCTCTAACTGCTTATGGTAATTTTCAGATAAGACATTAAAAAAAGAGGAGGAGGAGGAGGAGGAGGAGGAGGAGGTCACACAATTCTCTGTCCCAAAGTGACTCGGTAATAGCAATGTCTTCATACAAAAATGGATTTAAATAATCTTCTTACGTTGAGTCGCAGAAACTCATTGGGACATCTCTCATGCCTACATCATGGAGGTGACTGAGGAAGTTCCTATGAAGGCATCACATTCTTGTGACTGATATTAGGTGCAATTTAAAACATATCCAATCCATAAAACATGACCTGGAGAAAATTCGTTGCTGATTAAAGTACCAGCACACACTACACTGTAGTGTTTCCATCCACTCCTCTCTACACATGCCACATGCCCTTGATTTAAGTTTAGGGATGTGATCTGTTGAACTGCAGTAGGGCTTAAGCACGCGGCTTTCATGCAACAATATTAATGTACTCATTTTCTTAACTGCCTTGATGTTCTGGTACCCAGAGGAAATTCACCAAAGTTCCATACCACTGTAGTCCACTGCCTTCTGCATCATGTTGATCAAATGAAGAGTGTCATCTAACCTTTTTGCTGGAGTGGTGAAAGTCAATAGCACACTTAATGAGTCAGATACGATAAGCATATCATTTAGTTCCAGCAGCCCTGTAAATTGGAGAACTTGCAACGAAAGCCACTGCTTTTAGTGTAACCATTGACATATTCTAAGACAGAGACTAAAGCTGCATGCCCTTGGGAAAAATTACGGCTGTAGTTTCCCCTTGCTTTCAGCCGTTTGCAGTACCAGCACAGCAAGGCCGTTTTGGTTAATGTTTCAAGGCAAGATCAGTCAATCATACAGACTGTTGCCCTTCAACTACTGAAAAGGCTGCTGCCCCTCTTCAGGAACCACACATTTGTCTGGCCTCTCAATCGATACCCCTCTGTTGTGGTTGCTCCTATGGTACAGCTATCTGTATCGCTAAGGTACGCAAGCCTCCCCACCAACCGAAAGGTTCATGGTTCAGAAGAAAAATTTGGAGTAGGAATTAAAATCCATGGAGAAATAAAAACATTGAGGTTTGCCAATGACATTGTAATTCTGTCAGAGACAGCAAAGGACCTGGAAGAGCAGTTGAACAGAATGGACAGTGTCTTGAAAGGATGATATAAGATGAACCTCAACAAAAGCAAAATGAGGATAATGGAATGTAGTCAAATTAAATCAGGTGATGCTGAGGGAATTAGATTAGAAAATGAGACACTTAAAGCAGTAGATTAGTTTTGCTGTTTGGAGAGCAAAATAACTGATGATGGTGACGAAGTAGAGAGAATATAAAATTTAGACTGGTAATGGCAAGGAAAGTGTTTCTGAAGAAGAGAAATTTGTTAACATTGAGTACAGATTTAAGTGTCAGGAAGTCTTTTCTGAAAGTATTTGTATGGAGTGTAGCCATGTATGGAAGTGAAACATGGATGATAAATAGTTTAGACAAGAAGAGAATAGAAGCTTTTGAAATGTAGTGCTACAGAAGAATGCTGAAGATTAGATGGGTAGATCACGTGACTAATGAGGTGGTACTGAATAGAATAATGGGAGAAGAGGAATTTATGGCACAACTTGACTAGAACAGGGGATCGGTTGTTAAGACACGTTCTGAGGCATCAAGGGATCATCAATTTAGTATTGGAGGGAAGTCCAGAGGGTAAAAATCGCAGAGGGAGACAAAGGCATGAATACACTAAACAGATTCAAAAGGATGTAGGTTGCAGTAGTTACTCAGAGATGAAGCAGCTTGCGCATGATAGAGTAGCATGGAGATCTACATCAAACCAGTCTCTGGACAGAAGACCACAACAAAAACTAGGCAGATAGTATGAGGATTCTGCTTGGAGATCAGGAGAATATAAGGTGCTTCCAACATAATGTACACATTTAATTTTCATCCATCAGTGAATGCTTTAGCCACATCTGGTCTAAGTATCCTCACAATTCTCATGATTATGTTGTTAATGTTTCATATTTCACGTTTTGGGAGCAGATGGTTGCTGCAGGAAGCAAGTAGCTGAGAAAAAGGAATTTCAAAGCATTAGTTCATCAGGTGCACTGCATAGTAGGGAACCATTCATGTTAAACAGCAATTACTATTCTACAGTATACTTTATGTTTCAATATAGAAAGGATCATTTTTCTGAAGAAGCTCCTGTAGTCCTGTAGGTCCACTAATTTAGAATTGTTGGGGAATACTCTGCAATATAAATTTATCTGCCTGGTACTAGCACCAAATATGCAGAGAGGGTTTTGTTATTTTCAAGAACAGAGCATTGGTCAGTGTTGAATGCATTGCTCTTACGCAGATGCTATTGTAGTGGTACTGTACTTTGGCTAATTTGGAGAGTGGTAGCTTGATGCTACTGTGGTAGAAGACTGCAACACATTCTCATTGAAGATGCACAAGCAATTAGTACATGGTAAGCATTGTGGCAGCAACTGTGTTGCACCAAGTATCAACCATTGCATCAGAGACAGTTAATCAATTATTCCAGCCATGAATGGAAATGTGGGCACACCACTTCAGCCATGATTTGTGCAGTCAAGATTGATTATTGACATCATATCATCTCCACATTTCGTCCAGAGAGCGGTACAGTACATTATTGTGAGTAAATAGCACAGTTCAAAATTTGTGAGGTAATATTGCTAACCCACTTCTTATCAGTCACCCATCAAGTAATATGAAAGCACAATTTAGTTATGTGATAAATAATACTGGGGTGACACCACCCTTGAGAGACATCTTATTCTATTTAACTGGGCCCACAAGCTCATTGCATAACCAAACTTATGGTCACCAAGTGTGAAGTAGCTTGTAGATACCTGTGAAGAGACTATCTGGAACACTTATGTATCAGTGTAGGAATCTGGAAACTCATGTTCAAAAGAATATTTACAATAACAGGGAACAGAGCACATCACTATACAGTGCTTAGGATTGGATAATACTGTTAACGACACACAACTGTGTACATCTTTACTTGCTGCAGTGCCATTACCACTAGGGATTTCCCAATTTACCATATATAAGACAACAAATGACTTTTGCAAAATACTTTACTTTAAAAAAGATGAATATTGCAAAATTTTCTGGAATACTATAAACCATCCATTATTGTTTTTATGGTAATTACTTTTTTCTGAAAACATCACAAGTAGCAACATACATCTACAGAACAGCAATTACAACACAATAAAGTGTTATATTTAGAAAGGGTGCATAATATCATATTACATTAGTGATTTTTTATTTATTATTTTTATTCCAATGAACTCCTGTGCCTATGATTAATTATCATGGAACATATTCTTACATATCCAGAAATGTTTTAAAGATAAAATTGTACTAGCAATGGCGTCTTCATCAACCACACCTGGTGTGCTGCACGCCACACACAGTTATGTGAGAGACAGCACGTTTAAACCCCCCACCAGTTCGCTGCCGGTGAGCTCACTCTTTCCTCACTTGCTGCCTCAATACAGGGTCGCACACTTGCACTCTACCAGATGATGCTGAATTCACAGATCTCACTGCCTATGACTTTGACTGCCCAGCGCAACTTTTTAAGCAGCCACACTCAGAGCTTGGCCTCAGATTCAGTGGACTGACAGACTTGAAAGAGGAGCATTCACACAATGCAACACTTTTTTTCTTGCCCAGTTTTGGTTGAAAGAATGGGGAATTTGTTGTGGGGCATCATGGAATATTCCCACTTCAGCCCCTACAGTTTCATGAAGTTCTGATATGTGGCAGTGCTATGCGCAGCCTTCAAAATGTAGTCTGTAATGGAGATGTGTTTCAAGCAGACAGCTGTCATAGAGTTTCTTTTGCCAGAAACCTAGAGCATCACCGATACTCGTAGGTGCTTGCAGTATGCCTACAGAGACCTGGCTATGAACAAAAGCAGGGTGACACATTGCGCGATGTCTGTCATCATCCAAACAAAGTCGCACAAACCTGTCCAATCACCCGTGTGCTGCCTGGCCACACACATTTGTGACTCCTGCAGTGTTGGAATGTGTGGACACTCTCATTCACGGTGATCGATGGATCACGATCAGACATCTCACTGTACAACTGGATGTCTCTGTTGGTAGTTCTGACACACATGTCCACTAGTTGGGGCACTCAAAGTTGTGTGCCCACAGGGTTCCTTGCCGCTCAACAGAAGACCACAAAGAGCAACAAAGGACCATCTGCCCATAATTGCTTTCATGTTATGAGGCTGATCATGACAATTTTTTGTTGAACATTATCACAGGCAATGAAACACAGGTTCATCACTTCGGACAGCAGACAAAACTGCAATCCATGGAGTGGCACCACACTGCCTCTCCTCTGAAGAAAAAGTTAAGAGGCACACCCTCAACTGGTAAAGTCACAGTCACAGTCTTCTGTGACTCTGAAAAGGTTATTCTGTTTGATGTCCTTCCTCATGGTTTGACAGTCAATTCTGCTGCCCTTCGGAAATAGAAGAAATGACTTCAGAGTGATCAGCACCATAAAAATGCAAATGAACATCATCTTCATAACAATGCACGGCCTCAGACAAGTCTGTGCACCTGGGAGGAGCTCACAGATTTTCAGTGGACTGTTCTTCTTCATCCACATTACAGCCCAGAACTCACACCTTGTAACTTTCATCTGTTTGCCCCAATAAAGGATGAATTCCAGGAAAAGCAGTACATGGGTGATAGGCAGGTTACTGATGTGGTAATACGTTGGCTCTGACATCGATCAGTGGAGTGTTACCATGCAGATGTACAGGCCCTCTCAGAAAGGTGACATAATGCCAGCACATTGAATGGAGATTATGTTGAGAAATAGGGTTTTGTAGATAAAAAGAGTGGGGAATAATATGGCGTATTGTAATCCTTAATAAAACCAACCAGCTTTCAGAAAAAAATGTGTTGCATTACTTACTGAACATTCCCCATTCTTGTCGAACAATCAGATCATATCAGCATTCAAGACTATTTGTTTCTATCACGAACATTACTCTCCTTGTCTATAACTCAGCACAGCAGAACAACTGGCAATAACACAGTGATCTTCTTATGCAAGGCAGAGTCAAAGTAATTATTAATGATCAGAATTTCCATTTCCCAAATTTTCCTTCTATGTAGTACATAGGAAACAACATGCACAGAGTATGACATATCATTCTTATTCATTCAAATATTTTATCACAAAATGAGACGTCAAGGCTGAAACATGTACATGAAAACAATATGAATACCTATATTACTAGGTGACTATCCTGAAATGAGTTATAGACTGCTTTTATAAAGGCTTCCAGGGCGCAAGAAAAATTTAATTTTCAATATTTTGAATATTTGTTGACCAAATTTAAAAAATTTGAATCCTGTCATAATCTACTCATTAAAAGGTAAAATCTTATGTTAAGTATGTAACACAATAAGAAAAGTATTGGAGTTAGAAACTGTGTGTTTGTCTTGAGGCAACATGACTGATGGCACAGATATGCCCAGAATTTAATCATCCAGTATTTGAGAATAAGGGCACTTAGCAACTTCCAACAAACTTTACAAACTTTTATAAACTTCTTCTCACTTAGATGCTTAACAAATTGGGTGTATACTGGTGAGTACCAAATTGATTCTAATATTTATAATATGTAAACAACTTTTTATACTTTTAATACCATTTGAAGATGAGAGGAATAAGCCTTCAAAACTGGTAATAGCATTATAAAAAAATAATTATTAAAAAGGAATAGTTGCTATATTTTATTCCATAAATAAAAAATCAGTTTTACACATTTAACACTAGAACATCAAAAGGAGTTAACAGTCATTATTTCTGAAATAATGAATTCAGTTTTTAACATCTTTCCACCAAACCTGAATTTTCACGATTTCATGAATATTTCATGGAGTACGAGGTCTGTTCAAAAAATTCTGGAAGATTCGTAATTTTGTGCCAATGGTGTGTTGGAGTGAAATGCAGTTGGCATCCCTGCATACACCTTTGCTTAATGTGCAACTGCTGGAAGCTTCACTGCTGTATGTCTGTTCGTTATTGTTCAGTGCTGTATTGAGTAGAATGTTGTGTCACACAGTCTGCAAATTTCGAAATGGCAGAGTTAGAGGAGTAACATGTCTGCATTGAATTTTGCGTGAAACTCAAGAAAACCTTCACAGAGACACACCAAATGATTCAGGAAGCCTACAGTGATGACTGCTTAAGCTGTACTCAGTGTTACAAATGGTTCACACGGTTTAAAAATGGTCAGACAGAAGTTAAAGATGACCCTCATTCAGGACACCCTTAGACATCTGCTGACGATGTTTGTCAATAATGTCAATGAAATTGTGCGTGCAAATCAAAGACTGACTGTCAGAGAAATAGCAGAAGAATGAAACATTTCAGGTGGATCATACACAATGCAGCATCTTGGAATGCATTGTGTTGCCACCAAGTTCATTGCACAGCTCACCAGTCAAGACCAGAAAGACCTTCGCTTTGCAATCTGTGAAGAGATTTTGGATCATGCAAATGAGAATGAGATGTTCTTTAAGAGAATCATAACTAGTGATGAGATGTGGGTCTATGGTCATGATGTTGACACCAATGCTCAATCTTCACAATGGGTAGGAAAGGTTCTCCAAGACTGAAAAAAGCTAGTCAGATCAGATCAAATGTCAAAGACATGCTGATAAGTTTCTTTGACTTTGAAGGATTAGTTCATCATGAATTTGTGCCACAGGGAGAAATTGTTAATCAATGGTATTATCAAGATGTGCTGCGAACCTGTGAGAAAATGTGAGAAGGAAACGGCCTGAAATGTGGCGAGACAATTCAGGTTCTCACATTATGATAATGCACCTGCACATTCATCCCTGTTGGTGTGTGACTATTGCACAAAAAATGAAATCACTGGCCCGCCTCATTCTCCATACTGTCGAGGCCTGACCCCTGCAGACTTCTTTTTACTTCCAAAGATTAAAATCCCATTGAAAGGACAAATATTTGAAATGATAGAAAAGATAAAAGAAAATTCGCAATGGCACTTCACGAAATCCAGCAAGAAGTGAACCAAGACTGCTTCTGGAAGGGGAAACGGTGTTGGGAGCAGTTAATCAATTGAGGAGGAGAGTATTTTGAAGGAGACCATGCACAGTAAGTAAAAGGTAAGTGTAGAAAAATTTTGTGAACAAAGTTCCGGAATTATTTTGAACAGACTTTGTTTATCTAGAAGAGCGAGAGGAGTCGATTGATCCCTTATGTAACTCCTTTTTATAATATATTTATATAAGCACTTGTTTTTGATATTGCTTTGGTTAACAGTCACTGTCTTGAATGTTGATATACACGGTCACAATGGTTTCCACACTGGACAATTTGACGTAACTTTTCAATCATATTTCATGTGCTGCTGTTGTTACTGAGCTCACCAGTTACTGTTTACTGTCCTTTTCCTTTTTATTCCTTGTAACATGTATTTTCAATTTTGTTGTGTCAGTGCAGTTTTGTTAATGAAGAGATTTTTGGTATTCTCAAGAAATCAGATAGTGAATCAGAAAGTGACTTATTGGGTTCACATGATGATTTCCCACCACAGACAACTGCAATGAAGAGTGAAAGAGAGAGAGAGAGAGAGAGAGAGAGAGAGAGAGAGAGAGAGAGACTAATAAAGAGTTGCCATAAGGAATGTCTATCCATTTCATTTCTTTCCACAACAGTCTCATGAGTCAACTGATATAACAGAGAAGATGGTAGCTAGGGATTGAACAGAATGAGGGTGGTCATTAACATTTCATCACCTGGAAGAAGGACTGCTTTGCATGTCCTACAGGAAAGAGGAGGGCCTACTGCATTTGTCTGCCACTGGGTGGATAATCGCATCATCACTGACTTCTGACTTCTTTTTGATGAATCAATGCTGCATATCATTAAAAAAACACACAGAATCATATGCTCAAAATGAAATAAAAACACCATTTGGACTGTAATGTTGGAGAAATTGGAGACAATGATTGGTATCACTAATGCCAAGAGGTCCTTTTTATATTTAAGGCATTTTCATGGATGACATTTGTCCACGTTCTTATAGGCCTAATTTTATCAGGGATAAAAATGATGAAAGACCCTTTTCTATGAACTTATCATATTCCTTTGCCTCAATGAGAAGACATCCAGAGCTCAATGCTTCCTGCTGACAAGTTCATGCTTATTTCTGAAGTAGGGAACAGGTTTATGCAAAACTACTACTGTCCTGATGAAAAGATTGCAACTGATGAGCAATTACTTCCAAGCAGAGAAAGGAGTGGGTTTACTTAGTTCATGCCAAACAAGCCTGACAAACATGGACTCATGTTCTGAATACCTGCAGAAGTGACATGTTTTGCCTTTTCACAGATTGGTGAGGAAGTAGGCTGACCAGACAACCAGCTATTGGGACAGTATGTCATTTGCCATCTAATGGAGCGATTTCTAAACCAAGGAGAGAACATGATAACAGACAGCTTCTTCACATCCTTTCCCTTTGCTAAGTAACTTCACAATAAAGTCATTAAAGGAAACAATGAACAAGATTCATCCAGAAATCCCAAACTGCAACAATTGTGACTTATGTTTTGCCATTGTTATAGAAAAATCTGATAAGCCAGAGTGCACCCTGGCAATGCACATGTGAAGAAGAATAAGAATGTCATTGCTCTTAGCACACTACCTGAAGTAATGTTGAGTGCACAAGGAGAGAAGAAACCAGAAACTGTTACCTTATACAACATCACAGAGTATACTGTGGACACTGTTGATCAACAGATCCATCAATATTCAACTAGTGTTACTTGCAAGAGAGGCTAATGTGTGTCTTTTACAACATCCTAGACATGGCAGCTCATGCAGCATTTATTGTAGGACCACTAGCAGCGATATCAAAGTCATCATCTGAGAGTAGTGTATTTCCAAATAGTCTAAAAATTCCAAAAGTAACACCTATGAATAAGAAGGGCGCAAAATGTCAAATTGCTAATTATAGGCCAGTTTCGGTTTTGTCGGGCTTCAGCAAAATTATGAAAAATTGTTCCTTTTAAGGTTAACAACCTTCCTAAATAAAGGACTCGCACTATGGATTCAGAGCTGGAAAGCCAACCCAGTCAGCAATTTTCACCGTTTTAAATGACAAGCTAATAGCAGTGGGTGATAAGCAATATATTTCTTGCTCTTGGTCAAGCCTTTGATGTTGCTGATCATGACATTCTCTTGTATAAGTTACGTAATTACAGAATTAGACGCCAGTCTGGAAGATGGATCCAGTTATATTTCAACCATTGACAACAGATTACAAAAATAAAACACAAGTACAGTGAACTACAAAAAAATACACTTGTTGCAGTAATGAGCAAAAACATCAAGTGTGGAATCCCAAAAGGATTGGTTCTGGGACCTCTACTATTTCTGCTGTACTCTGGCTGATAAAATATATGATGGAACAACAGTACTCTTTGCAGGTGACACTAATATTCTAATTAAATCAAATAACAAAGTGCAACTGGTTGCATTAAATAAAATAAATCACATCAGGTGATGTCACATTTAAATGATGTAGTCATCCAAGAAGATTTTAACTGAAATGATTTGTTTATCTATTCAGCAGCTCTCTGAAATAATTAGTGGTGGTGGTCCTACATAAATTATTTAAACAATTAACAAAAAATAAATCACACAGTGAAGCTTGCAATAGTACATTAATGTGAAAATGTATCACATGCCCCATGACTAACTGTTCATAAGAGCTAAACTCAACATTACATCTCAACTGCTGAATTTTGGCTAAGTCCCACATCACACGAATATGTTCAGAGTCCCAACAATTTTTAAAGTACTGCATGCCACTCAGGTTAGACCATTGCTTGAAAATTGTTCTTACGGCGCCCTGAACATTACTGCTCCTTCACTTGCGTAACATGAACTAGCTCTTCACGTCATCTGGTGGCTACCAGCTGGCCTTCGGACAAACCTCCAGCACTGGTCAGTGCCAATAAGACACACAACGGCATGTAGGTCTGCATCCAATGGGCTACAGTCTGCCTGCCTTCCAGCTTAGTCTTTCTTAAAATGGAATGCTTAGTAAAATGAACCACCATGCTTTGCTTCATACTATTACAACAAGAGTAGTTACATTATATAAAAGTTCTGTTCTTTCTGGTTCGAACAGACAACATACAGTCTGTTAAGTAAGATCATGATTAGGTTAATTAGTAAAAAAAATGTATTTGACAACAAATTAAAACATATACATACATCATACATGAACAAAAAAAATGATTTTAATTAATAATGCATCCAGTCATCCGCAGCATCAATAATTTCTTGTCATTTCTGAGGCATGCTGGAAAACCAAGTTTTCTGTGTATTCACATGGAGCAGACCCCCAAATGCATCGAATTTGCATTGATATATGTTTCAAACTGAAATTTGCTCGTGCTTGACGCAATGTTAAGAATGGGTTTCCCAAAAAGAAAAAAAAGGTTAATAATTATTTTTTCCACTTTTGGAGTCACTTTACCAACTGACACATGTTCTTCAAAGTCATTTACATTTTTAACCAATTTACAGTGTGTTACCTACTTTTGTACAAATGACTCTGATTTCCCCATATATTTATATGTCGTGGAATGACTCATTTTAGGACCTTTGTGGTGACTACAGAGAAAAACAACCACAAAACTTGATGCATAAGCTGCATTCATCTCTCTTGTGTATCTCAGTCAAGAATTCAAAGTAAACTAATGTCTTATGGACACTGCATGAAGGACAAAGGTTCCCTCTATTCGGCTGTGAAAGAACTAATGCAATATCTTTTACCATCTGTGTGTAATGCCAACCATGCTCTTACTTAACAGATTGCATATTACATTCAATAATCTCATATGAGTAATTAATAACGTACGTCCACACAGTGCAGTATTAAAGAAATAATTAACAAGTAGAATGCATGGATGATTGAAGTATCATACTGGATTCATTGATTGTTTTCATGTGGAAGACATGATGATCTGATCCTGGTATGCACTAAATCTATGTTATAACTTAATACTAGATTGAGTATGGCTATGAAGCATTCATGACAAATAGCTAGAGTGCAATGCTGTAGCCTGATACAACGTCTGCTGAGATCATGCACAGTGCTTACTCATTATTAAGCTTCATATAATTCTCAACTGATTTGCTTGCATTCAAGATCTAACTTCAAAGTTATTAGAGATATTGCAGATATCAGTATTTCAATAGAAGCATCATGACTGCTTGATGATTCTGGCGTGCTCAGATTAGTTTGAGTCTTTAATACTTGAATATTCTTTCACTTTTAAAAGTAGAAGTAGTTTCAGTTCTTAGCACAGGTCAAGAATACTGACCACCAGTGTTCCCTAATGAACATGAAATTGCCTGCCTTGTACTTGTGCAAACCAGTCCTTTGTATCAACTAGCTAACACCACTGGATTAGGAATTCTCTGGAGCTGCTCAAGCTGGTGGCCAGACCCTTGCCACCATGACCGAACAACAGTTTCGTGCTCTCAAGATTCTAAGATCTTAGCTGGCTGGGCTTTCTTCAACAAGTGTGTTATGTTACAGCCTTCTCCAGCATATGCGTTATGTTACAGTGCCAGCTGTTGGTTTTCATGATGAGTGCTGAATTCAGTATTGATTCAGAAGTTTTCATTTCGATGGTGGAGAAATGACCAATCCTGTGGGATACAACAACCAAAGAATATAAGGACAGATGACTAACTTTGCAAGTGTGGATGAATGTATGTGGACACCTACAAGGGTGCTAACATCTGTGTTGTCCATCATACTGCTCTCTTGCTCAGAGCTCGACTACAGTACTTCCAGTGCATCTGCCGTTTGCATGGACAAGGCTACTAGTTTTTTTACCGGCTGGCAGAAACGCCTGCCCTACAAAAATTCTTGTCATGGACAAGGGCCCTTAGGTGTTGTTGCGAGGATAAAAAAAAAAGTATACATTGTTTTTGATAATACGGGAAAGTGAGGACAGGACCACAGCTTACTAGGTCCTTTAATAGCACAAGGTCTCCTCACAATTCAGGGGCCATAGAAACTCTATTCCCTTCTTTAACAGATGGGTAAGTGGTCATGCTTTTTTCACAAACTTCAGCACAACTTTCTATATAGTTAGCCAAACCTGAAAAGGACTGAAGCACTTTTTCTGTAGAAGGAGTAGGGAATTTCCACATGGCTTGTACAAGACAGGGTTCTGTTTATACACCATCCTGTCTGATATTAGGGCCCAAGTAATGAACTTACTTCAATACACAATGACACTTTTCCAAAGGCTTGCTTGTGCCACTTGCAATCAACTAAAGACACCTAAAATGCACCATGTGATCTATGAGGTCCTTATCAAATTCTATTGTCTAAGTACATCATACACTATTCTGGTTTGAGATCTCATAATACCCCGTCCAACAGGTGTTGAAATGTTGCCAGTACATTTTTCAACCCAAATGGTATTTGGCTGTACTGGTAATGATTGGTTAGAATCGTATATGCTGTCTCATGTTTGTTTTCTGGCAGTACCTCCAACTGATTGAAACCTGCTTCACAAACCTATGGTCATAAAATAATGGAACTGCCACACGTTATCCAAAGTTTCGTGACATTTGCAAGGGGTATGCAACTGTGACTGTACATTGACTCAAAACCAACAGTCACAACAGAATATATAGGCCCTACTGCCATATGCGATCTTCTTTGGTACAATAATTACCAGTGCCACTCACAGGCTGGTACTCTCTTCAATTATTCCCTCATGGAGTTAGTTGTTTGTAAATTCCTCTATTGCTGATTGGAGGTGAAGTGGAACTAAGTACAGTTCCCTTACACTGGCCATTAGTTACCAGTGAGAATCTTATGCTGTGTTATTGGTGTAGCTGGCAATAGCCTGGAAGGGTTGAATAATCCTTTGTATTCCACTAACAACTTTTCCATTACCTGCCTATCACTTCCTTGCAAAGGTAGCACTTTTCCCCACAGTGAGGCTAAATCAGCATACTGTCCTGGCTTAGAACACTCTATGCTGAAACCTTTATCCAACTCTTTTTCTTCCAAAACTTCCAGGGTGCCAATCAGTGCACCTCACCAGATGGCTATATTACCATTGGCCTAAAATTATCTACACTAAAGGGCACTACTTAACTTCCCTCAGCCTCGTGGATGTATGACAAACTGCCCAGTATAAAGCACCACACCTTGTCCGGTTCCTAGTTTTCTGTCAAGGGTTCAACTATACACAACATATTAAATGGAAATTCTGCTCCTACATCTCCCCAGACTAGCTTCCCTGCATCTTTTCGTCTTTTTCCCTGCATCTTTTGGTATTTTATCCCACAAGGCATGTCTAAGGGACCATGCACACAGTTCAGATAGCATCCCTGACATCTGGAGTGTGCCTTACAGCATTGCTGTTTTTCCAGCAGTAAAATCTAAACAGAATGACGTCCCACCAGCTCTACTAAAGGCCATTCCAGATCAACTTTGGCACAATGTTTACTCAGAAAATTCAGTCCAAGTGTAACATCTTAGCTTTTGCCAACTTTAGAAAGTACTTCCGTGCAAGCCCAGAGGTCTTTCTCTCTCATTCAGGAATTCACCTGTGACAAATGGACCAAATGAATACTACTTCCACCTGTGCCATTTAGTCTACAATGAGGCAAGTTTTTTACATTACATGAAATGTATCATATCAACAAATACCTGCAAGCCCATATCCAGTAAAGATTTACACACCCTTCCTCCTATGTAGCCAATTAAACAATACTCTGCTACGGATTCAGCACACAGGTATCCAGTGTTCACATTTACTGGGAATGTGTGACAAAGCAAGCTGGGGTATTTTTTACCCCCTCTCTTGTTTTGCCATTGCCTCCTTAACATTCTTTTTTCTTTCACTTTTAACTAATTACCATTAACCTACATGAGTATAATCTGCATTATCATAAAAGATAAAGGTTGGCCCTCCGTTTTAAAGAGTATAGCACAAGGTCTAATTTTGGGCTTAGTTTTATGTATGTAATTGATTTTCTAATTTATTTTGACTATTCCTAGTTAGTATTTTTCATTATAGCGTGAAATCAGTAACTGTTTCGTAACTTAAATTCTATTGTTGACTTATAAACAAACATAAATTCTGTACTAATTATAAACATCAGGGAGACGAGACAATAGCATTCTTTAAGTGTTTATTTGACTCTATTCAAAAACATGTTAGCAAAGCCAGCCCTTAATTAATTCCCAAGTAATTTCCAGTTTCGTCAAAAGTATCGCTATATCTGTTAATTTCATGATTTAAACAAATAATACGGCTTAACCCTTGAAGTAGAAGAAACTGTTTAAAAAAACGCAATTTTTCGATGTATGTAGTTAATTCAATGAGTTAGGTTTTAATTGTAATTTCTGTAAATTAAACATCAAACAATGTATAGTTTTAGTGCCTGTTATTGTGAGGATATACAAGGTGAAGTGAAATTCATGCACTCGGGCTTCGCAGTGCGATTCCTCACATGCCAGCGATAAAAAAAAAAAAAAAAAAAAAACTCTCAAAAAATTTCATCCAGTGAGCACATCCGGCAGAAAAACGACGTTAAAGAAGTTCAATCTGGCAACACTGTAACCACATGCATGGTAACTACCTCTGTCAACACACGTAAGCTGCGCTGTGTAGTTAGTGCAGTGGACTGATTCTTGGGTTAGCATGCAGGGGGTCAGTGGTTCGATCCTGAGTTGAGGTATATGTTTTTTATTTGGTAAATGGAGTCCAGGTAGTGTGGTATCTGGCATCTTAATCGTCAAAAGCAATTGCAGTGGATCCTCTAGAAAACTTTTGCACTTACATACAATAATTGTAGAAATGGAAGAACGGTCAGAAAGAAGCCCTTTCCATGTCGTGGGTGTGAATTTACTCACGCCACTTCATCTACTACATGCGAAACCTGTTTTCTTTATACCCTCCTCCAATGGTCCCATAGATTAGTATCAACTATTATTCTTGCCTCGTTCGGGTCCATTACATTTCGTTAGGGCTTTGCTTTAGCAGTAGGACTAGCAATGAGCTTTGCAAATAATGACCAAACTCAGTTACTGTTTGTATGTGCTATGACCATGGTCCCACTAATTATGCTTCCAACATTGAGTCTGGTAACTGCATGCTGTTAAGTACATATCTCAATGAATTATTATTATTATTATTATTATTATTATTATTATCATCATCATCATCATCATCATCATCATCATCATCATTCTATCGATGGGATTGTGGAAAACATCACATCTATTACAGTTAGGGAAACAGTGTAATTCTAAACCGAACATTTCACAATTACCGGTATCAGGATGAATCATGCAGAACAGTATCTGTCAGAGGGGTAATGCGAGTTGTTTGGAACAGCGCTCAGGACTGGCGGCATGTTTATACTGTATGCGCTGTCCACCAGACAGGGACTAATTGCGAGAGGAGTAATGCGTCCATGACAGACTCCAACCTACAAGCGTACATGTATCGTATTTTATAATTGTAAACTCTAAACCAGTGTGGCAGACGTATGGCATACACAAACGATGAATATGTGGATATGCTTTTGGTCCTTGGTGCATCTGATGACTGGGCTGGTGTTGCCACTCATAAATATGCTGCTGGATATCCTCTTTGACACCATCCAGATAAAACTGTGTGTTTCGTCATCTGGAGCTGTGCCTTTGGAAGACAGATTCTCTCCTTCCACCATCACGTGACAGAGGTCGTCCATGGACTTGCCGCACTCCAGCTACTAAGGAAGCTATTCTGGAGGTCATACACCAAGAACCTTGGCGAAGTACACGTAGCGTAGCAAGGCATCTGCATGTCTCGCTACACATGGTTGTTAATGTGCTGCACAAGGGTGGGCTGCACCCCTGTCATTATGCAATTCTGTGAATGGTTCCAACAACAACAGGAAGGCAATGATGACTTCGTGAACACCATAATATGGTCAGATGAAGCAGCATTCACTCATGGGGTGTCTTCAATATGCACAATGCCCACCATTGGTGTGAGGTTAACACACCCATTATTCGCAACCATGGATATCAAAGTTCACTTTGGCATCAACATCTCTGCCGGAATATTGGGTGACAGGTGTTACGGCCTCTACATGTTGCATGACTGATTGACTGCACAAAGGTATCATGCAATCCTCTCAAACTATCTCCATGATGCGATGGAAGATGTTCCACTACATGTTCGGCAGAGTATATGGTTTCAACATGATAGTGTACCTCCACACTCTGGAATTAATGTGTGACAGTATTTGGACAGAACGTTTCCAGGTAAATCGCTTGGATATGGGGGTCCAGTTGTATGGCCACTGCGTTCACCTGACCTAAATCCCCTGTATTTCTTCCTTTGGGGACAATTGAAGGAGCATGTGTACTCTACTCCGCTGACGAATGTGGAAGAATTGGTAGTGCATGTTCATGCTGCTCTTGTTACTGTGGACACAGCTTTGCTGTGAAGGGTCCTGAGCTGTATGATCTGGCACGTTGTGCAATGTTTGGACATGCAGGGAGGTCACTTTGAACATCTGTTATTCTGAGGACAACGTATTCAGTTGTGAAGGTCGTGCAGCCATTACTATGGACATTATTATTGTCACTGGTTGCTATTGTTTGACATCTGAGTGCTCATAATACATGTAGTATAAATGACTAGTAGATGTTGTGTTATTGTACTGTGCTGTCATCTTTAGCATCTCGAACTTGATATTGTTTTTGTAGTCATTCTGTCCTATGACATGTCATTTGTTTCAACTGCCTATTTCTTGTTTGTCTAACCACGTATTTGTTATGTTCAGCGTTAAAAAATGTTGTAAATTTAGGAGACATTTGACACAAGAAATGGTGTATATTACAGTATGAAACTTCTGAATGAAATTAGCTGGTAAAAAAATGCACCTGAACCCAGGATCGAACCCTCGAATTCCTACATGCTAACCCAAATTTCTATCCACTGCATCAACTGTACAGCACAACTAATACATGCTGACAGAGGCAGTTACCACACATGTTGTTACAGAGTTGCCAGATTGCCACTCTTTAACGTCCTTTTTCTGGCGGATGTACCCGCTGTACGAAATTTTGTGACATTTTTTTACTGCTGGCACATGAGGAATTGTGTTGCGAAGCCCAAGTGCGCAAATTTCGCTTCACCCTGTATAAGGGCCTGATTTTTTATCCTGAGACAGTCAGTCCATGGCCAAGTTTCAGACAAGAAGCCTGTATTGGTTAGAATAACAACAACGCATCAACTTAACCGTGAAATAAGTGTAGCAAAAATAGGCTGTGTGTTAAAACAATGACAGTGTCTGTTAAATTTATTTGAAAGATTGTAAACTGTGGGGTTAGGTTATTACTGCTCGTAGATGTTCAACAGTAAACTATCGTAGCAGTATGTGGATGTTTGGCAGTACGTGGATGTTTGCCTGCAAACTATTAATGATGCTTATTGAAAGTTAAACAATAGAGCACTGGTCATATAACTGAACAGTAAAAATAAAGAACTGTGAAATGCAACAGTGCACCTGTCAGCTACATCATTCAAAGTAGTCAGTGTTGAACTTCCCCCCCATTTTTCAGCCAGTATCACAACGCAGTATGTCGACACAGAGAACAATCGACGATTAAATAAAGCAGGCAAGCTTCACATATGGTGCCCTTGCAGGTGAGGACTATGTTATGCGGGCACAATAAACTATGACTCGCGAACTTCGACAGTGAACTTGAGCGGTTTACATTGTTTTAAACAAAGGGAGTGCAACAGCCAATCAGCGCTTGGGTTTCCTGGACAGAGTAGGACAGCAGCCAGTCAGCGAGCGGGTTGTATGGAAGCAGCCATTGAGTAACGGAGCAGCCAATCAGCACACAGGTGGACACAGCTGACAGGGGTAAACAAGATGCTTCACCGAGAGAATTACAACTTGCAGCAACTGTGCAGACGATAAAACAAGATGAAAACCTCAGCAGAGCAGCAAGAGACGAGTTAATAAGAATAAGGTAATTTCACGACAAAAGCTGTTTTATATTAAGTGATATATAATGAGTAGCCTTAATGAACATGACAGTGAGATGGAGGAGAATGGACAACAGGGAAGTGATGTGAAAATTAATAATGAAGCTGTGGAGGTTAGTTTTTTAAGTGAACAGAAAGACTTAATGGGGACTGGTTCTGTAGATGATAGCAGTTATAAATCAGACATGAATGTAACTTTGAAGGATGGGGGTGGAAGTCCTATTGTAAAGAGCAAAATGGACAAAAACAGTACTGAAGTGGATGAGGTCATTAAGGTTAAGGAGGAGGAATCCAAAGCAAGATCAAAAGTTTATGGCAGACAGAAAAGTGGAAGCGATGTCAAAGCAAATTATGAATAAATGAATAGTGTGTGTTCGAAAGAAGACATTAGTAGGGTGGAAAGTAGTATGAAAGAAGACATTAGTAATATGAAAAAAGACATTAGTAGGGTGGAAAATAGTATGAAAGAAGACATTAATAGGGTGGAGGAGAAAACTGATAGCATTAGAACTGGCATTGTTAGCTCAAAGGAAGAACTGAAGAAAGAAATTAAAAAGGAGATTCAGGTAGTCTGCTCTAATCTTCCAGAATTCAATAAAAAGGTTGAAGCAGTAGCTAAAGATTGTCACGAAAAGATAAAGAAAGTAGTTCATAACATTAATGAGAAATTAACATTAATGAGTAGTAAATGTGCACGAGAGAACAAGAAGCTTTGTGATGACTATAGTAGGAGGATGGAGGCTTCCGAGAAACAGTGTGCTGAAATTAGGGTTAAACTTGAGAACCAAATTGATCAGATTAAAAATGATTTAGAAACTGAGATAGAAACCAAGTGTGCAGTAGTGGTAGAGGAAAAACCAGTAAAAGTGAATGAAAATGTAGATTCAAAATTGACTGAAATGGAGAAAAAGGTGGAAAAGGTACAAAATCTAAAGCATAGAGAAAGTGAAAGTGGGTCTGATTCTGACAGCAGTTGTTATGATGATAGCAATGACGAATCCAGTAGTGATGGAGATGAGGTATTTGAATTTATTATTGATAATGTTGGTAATGTGTTAAGCAAAGAAAGAATAAAGGAGGATAATATTAGGACTAATGAAGAGTTAGAGTTTGAAAGTGATAATGAGGAAGAGAACCATGGTATCAGTCATTTGACTGTGTCTGATAATCATTTTGTTAAGCATGATGATAGTTTTTCCAGGGAAAGGATTAATGAGGATTTGTTGTATGAAGAAGATCACATGGTAAGTAAAGAGGAAGTGTGGCACCCTATAATAACAGCAAGTGTACAAGGTATAAATGTTAAGTGTTTACTGGACAGTGGTAGTGATCTGAATGGCATTTCACAGGCATTTTTTGAATCTATAAAAATTATTGGTGCTACTGGTAAGTTATCAAAGAGTGTCAAACAAGAGGTACTATTAACTGTGGAATTGTCAGGACAGCTGTTGGAGTGCAATTCAAAATCGCAGCAGTGATGTAATATTTGGGACTAATTTCTTGTGCAATTAGTAAGTAGGGGATTCAACATTCTGTGTTGGATTCATTATGTGGCGATAATCTTACCCAGCTGTCTGCCTCATTTTTCATGTTTCCTGAGGCAGTCAAACTCTTCTCCTATCCTATCTATAGTTTATAAGTGAATCAGAATTATTCTACCTTCTACTTTCATGTGATTTTGTGTTCAGTGCAATCAGTATATGGAGATAAATATCTACCCATAGAAGTTTGTCTACAGCCTTTTCTAACATTAAGGAATTACAACTTTAAACATAGTTGCCTGGAGTAATGTGTGTGGAAAGAGTAAGCAAGATTTGTATGTACATTGCCCTTCAGGCTAGAATCTTAAGCAGTTTGATGGAATACAGTGAAATAATTGTTTTTCCTAAGTGATAATTTTGTCTGATCAGTAGTGAGAGTTAAGTTTGCCTTAGAATAATGATCCATTACTGTGGAGTGTTTTTCAGTAGAATCAATGTTGCATTGGAGAAGCAGAGCAGGTGTTTATTTATCAGTGAATGAAGCAATAAGGAAATAATAAAATAATGAATGATGTTGGGTTCTTAATGGTTAGGGAGCCTGTCTCTGCAGTAGAGATATTTTTTGAGAATACACTCCACTAGCTAACAAGGTAAGAAAGATACGCAAAATAATGGAGCTGACAGGCATGGTTGAGCAATGAAAAAGATGAACTGTATAGAAACAAATGTGGTGTAACTATATACTGATAATCTATTTTCGAACTAGACAACATTGGGTACTGTGTATATTGTGCAATTCATGACACTGCAGCGGGGAATGAGAGTTTAACAGAAAGAGCAATATTTTAGTGAGGTACAAGTCATATAATGCTGCTTTATCGGATCTATAGGTTTATCTGAAAACTTCTATTTGTGTTCTAAGGAATTATGAGCTTAAGGTGGTCATACTGAGATGAAGAACAAAAATTTTGCTGATTAACCGATAACTGTGGTGCTAGACTGATGTGAATATATTGACAGGTCAACTATTTGGTAACATCTTGTGATTTTGAGAGAATTTAATTTTCTGGTTGAATGAGAGTAGTGCTCCGAGTTGAGTAGAGAAGTGGGGCAAGGATTGGGTACAATTTCCGTCCCCTTAATTTTGAGTTGAAGAGTAAGTAAGTTATGTGATGGTGACACTCTTCTTTTTTCACAATGTAATGATTAGTAAAGCTATGCTACTGCACTTCTTGAGTTTTTGTTATTTTGAAAATGGGAAAGAGATCCAAATCTTTCCAGTTTAACCAGTTTCAGACAGTTATGACTTAGAGTAATGTTTTGTAGTGTAATGTGCACTTGATTTTAAATTTTTAATATTCCACACCTTTTGTACTATATTCAGTCTTAGTGCTAGTTATTGTGATGTTATGAGAACTGAGTAATGTATCTATCTATGAAGTAACAACTATTGTTTTTAATGTGAGTCATTTTTCTTTATACTTAGTTTGATGTAAAAGAGAGTGTACTAAAGTAGGGTATATTGTCTAATTTTTTCATGTACTATGGCAGAGGAGAACCACCTCCAAGGGAACTGACAGCCGTGCATTTCCTTACTAACTGCCACTTGGACCTGTTGAAGGTGTGGACAATTTGGTGAGAAAATGTTTAAATGCTCATTAAAAGTGTGAAAGTGCTTGTGAAAAATACAAAACATTGAGCAAGTGAAATTTTCTGTCTAAAAAGTGAACTGCAATGCACAGTGTAATTTAACTTTTTGCAACCCATGAGGATTTATTTTTTAAGCAAGATAGAACTTACATAAAATGATGTGTAATGTTGAATGTATCCTTGTTTACCCAAAAAGGACATCACTTATGATGAATATGCATAATTTTTGTTAAAAGTATAACTTGCAGATATTCTGTGACATTGTACAATACACTGTATGTAAATATTTGGTATAGAGATTTTCATATGGCCAGTTCAAGTATAAATTTGAAAAAAACATATGTACTGTATTTTTGATAAGATTTCGTATGTAACTTTTTTGTGTGTAGATTTTTAACCCACTGTCAGGAGTCACTTGTGGCCACTGAATTGCCCAGTTAGCTATTTGCAATATCTATCTGGTCAACCCAATGAGGGGGTATTGTGGTGAAGCAAGCTGGGATTTTTTTACTTCCCTTCTTGTTTTGCCATCTGTCTCCTTAAAATTTATTTTTTCACTTTTAACTAATTACCATTAACATACGTGAGTATAATCTGCATTTTCATAAAAGAGAAAGGTGGCCATCAGCTTTAAAGAATGTAACACCAGGTCTAATTTTGTGCTTAGTTTTATGTATGTAATTGATTTTCTAATTTATTTTGTCTATTCCTAGTTAGTATCTTTCATTATAGGGTGAAATCTGTAATTGTTTTGTAACTTAGATTCTATTGTTGACTCACAAACAAATATAAATTCTGTACTGATTATAAAAATTTGGGAGATGAAGCAATAGTATTCTTTAAGTGTTTATTTGGATCTATTCAAAAACATGTTAGTAAAGCCAGCCCTTAATAAATTCTTCCAGTTTTGTCAAAAGTATCACTATATTTGTTAATTTCATGATTTAAACAAATAATATGGCTTAACCCTTGTAGTAGAAGAAACTATTACAAAGACGCAATTTTTTGATGTATGCAGTTAACTGAATGAGTTGAGTTTTAATTGTAATTTCTGTAAATTAAACATCAAACGATGTATAGCTTCAGTGCCTATTATTGTGAGAATATATAAGGGCCTGATTTTTGGTCCTGAGACAGTCAGTCGATGGCCGAGCTTCAGACAAGAAACCTGTGATGGTTAGAACAACAACAATGCATCAACTTAACCATGAAATAAATGTAACAAAAATAGGTCAGTGTCTGTTAAATTTATTTGAAAGACTGTGAACAGTGTGGTTAGGTTGTTACTGCTTGTAGATGTTCAACAGTAAACTATCTTAGCAATATGTGGCTGTTTGCCGGCAAACCATTAATGAGACTTATCGAATGTTAAACAATAGTGCACTGGCCGTATAACTGTGTATTATTGGGGGGTTGTGAACTGTGAAATGCATCTGTGCACCTGTCATCTACATGATTCAAAGTAGTCAGTGTTGAACTTCACCCCCCATTTCTCAGCCTGTATCACAACACAGTACATCAACACAGAGGACACTCAATGATTAAATAAAGCAGGTGAACGTCACAAATGCTGCACTGTAACTGCATTGTTCCCTTTCACTCTTAATGATGGTGTGTAGCAATAACCTGCAATGAATCTCCCTGTGTCTGTGGAAGCCTGGGCAGATGCTCCCATTCTGAGCTGTGGAGCAATGGGTAAACAGTCAAAATATGGTTGGTGCGTTGTTATGTCCTTATGAAAAGACATTTAAATTGTCTGTGAGTGCTTTACATCTAACTTTGCCATTTACAAGAGCCTGAAAATTATTTTTGCAGTCAGCCAGAAAGCGATGGAGAACGTGCTGCCCATAATTTCAATTCTGGAAATCCACATTACTCTATGTGCTCTCTGAAAAGAAAATGTTCCTGCTTGCTATTTACTCAGCGGTATCAGGGACTATAAATAACAGTTTTGAGTTTTAACTGATTGATATAGCCAATAAAAGTTCACAAGCACAATAACAATATCACTATCAGAAACAGTACTATTAACAGTTCAAAGGCAACCTCTATGGGAAGTTCCAAGTAAAATGGTCTATCACATTGACTTCTAAGCACCAGAAGTTAATTGCTGCACACAAACAGTTACTTCTGTGAAATCCAACTGATTCACAACAGTGTACAGTCCTCACAATTTAACTTCCTGCTTTTATGGTAAACACAGTCACGTCTGCCCAGCTGTGATATCACCCGATGTCCAATGCATGCAGACGTTTGACTGACGTGAACAGATTGATATCTCGGTGTGGAGCGTATCTCTCCATTGGTCCTCTGTTCATATTTATATACTAGTGCAGAGGACCCCACATGCAACATCTGCTATCAACTGCCCTAGACACAAGCAGCGGTAACTAAATGGCTCCTTTCTCGGACACATATTACTTAATATGTCTATCGTTTAACAATTTACAATCTTCTTAATCTTTATATAAATAGAGTTAAGTTTGTTTTAGCTATTGAAAAGTTTTAGCTCAACTGCATTTAAACTTTGCCGGCTAGAATTTTTAGAACATGACCTCTGAACTGCCTCTTTAAGATTCCTTGTAAACACAGTTATTTACAATAAAGTCTTGTCCTGAGACTTGGTACAGCTGCATTATTGCATAATTATAACTAAGTGCTGCAATTAGAACTTCCTATTACAAATACAAATGATATCTACTATGAACAAGGATATTTTCATTTCAAATTTAGTTTTTAGTAAATAACTTAAAAACTAATAGAGGTAGCTTATTTAACGTTTTTGCATCAAACTGAAGTTACATATCTATTTTCTCCTTTCTGAAGCTAATATTTAGCACCTTCAATTTTTTGTAAAAATGTCGATTTGAACCAAAATATTGTTCTGCTCAAGTTGAAACTTGTAATTTTTAATTGTGACATATATTTTCATATTCTGGCCAATTTTTAGCTTTGTAGATTTAGTATTTAGCACCACTTATTTTTTTCTTAAGATCATACATTTTGCATAAAATATTCATTTGATCATTTTGAGACTTAACAATGTTAACATTAATATACTGAAGCATACACTGACGAAGTTTCGCATAGTTATTTTAATTTTTAATTTGACTCTAAGATTATGAAACAATCCTTTTGCATGTTAAGCACAGGCGTGTTATGACGGCATGGTACTGATAGTAGTGAACTGGGGTAAGCCCCAGCACACTCACTTGCCTCTGTACCTCTTACAATGACATAGTGCTTGTTTTGTTTCATAGTCCCCAATTTTTTTTTTTTTTTTTTTTAAATTGAAAAACATTAAATATTGCAAACAAGTGAAGTTACTATAACTGACCTCTTTTAAATGAAACTTATTTTAGCTAAATTTTCCTTAATGCTATGCTCATAAAATTAACCATATATATATTAATAGAGGGAAACATTCCACATGGGAAAAATATATCTAAAAACAAAGATGATGTGACTTACCAAACGAAAGCGCTGGCACGTCGATAGATACACAAACAGACACAAACATACACACAAAATTCAAGCTTTCGCAACAAACTGTTGCCTCATCAGGAAAGAGGGAAGGAGAGGGAAAGACGAAAGGAAGTGGGTTTTAAGGGAGAGGGTAAGGAGTCATTCCAATCCCGGGAGCGGAAAGACTTACCTTAGGGGATATATGTGTGTGTGTGTGTGTGTGTGTGTGCGCGCGCGCGTGCGCGCGAGTGTATACCCGTCCTTTTTTCCCCCTAAGGTAAGTCTTTCCACTCCCGGGATTGGAATGACTCCTTACCCTCTCCCTTAAAACCCACTTCCTTTCGTCTTTCCCTCTCCTTCCCTCTTTCCTGATGAGGCAACAGTTTGTTGCGAAATCTTGAATTTTGTGTGTACGTTTGTGTTTGTTTGTGTGTCTATCGACGTGCCAGCGCTTTCGTTTGGTAAGTCACATCATCTTTGTTTTATATATATATATATGTATGTGTGGATGGATATGTGCTTGTGTGCGAGTGTATACCTGTCCTTTTTTCCCCCTAAGGTAAGTCTTTCCGCTCCCGGGATTGGAATGACTCCTTACCCTCTCCTTTAAAACCCACTTCCTTTCGTCTTCCCCTCTCCTTCCCTCTTTCCTGATGAGGCAACAATTTGTTGCGAAAGCTTGAATTTTGTGTGTATGTTTGTGTTTGTTTGTGTGTCTATCGACCTGCCAGCGTTTTTGTTCGGTAAGTCACCTCATCTTTGTTTTTATATATATATATATATATATATATATATATATATATATATATAGAGAGAGAGAGAGAGAGAGAGAGAGAGAGAGAGAGAGAGAGAGAGAGAGTTGATTTTTACAAATCAGGTACACAAAATAACATAGAAACATGAAATAAAATGTTTGATTATTGCTAAATTAATTTTGTGATTTAGAATTTTCAGTCTTTATTTGAAAGAGAAAAAACACAAAAACATTACACTCATACAGAGCCTTTCTGTCCTCACTCGTTTAATCACAACTGTAGGCACTGTGGTGTGTGTCCTTACAAACCACCTACACTAAAACATTTACGGTAGAGAGTGGGGAAGTCACTATGGTTGATGTCCTTTTTGACACTCTATTACAAAAGGGAAGGGGCAGGAGTCACTGTGGTATGTGTCCTCCTTGTTCCCTTCTCATTTTGGGCTAGTCTGAAATTTACTTCATTACTTAAGATTTTGCTTTACACAGAAAATCAAGTAACCTTTGTAATCTCTATCTCCATATGTCTCAATTATCATAAGGATTAGTGTGCTAAAGAAGTCATTTGTGAAACAGCAGTTACTTTGTGTTGTTTATACAACATTCCAATACTCTACAGTCTGCATTTCTTAACACATTTGTTTATCCATACTGTTATCTGATTGTGTCAATATTTATCTGTTAACTGACCATCTGCCTCAAGCAAGATTACGTATTTCTCAACCCGTTTGGCAAGACGTGAGGGAATTATACATCAATTTTCCACCATTTCACATTATATGTCAGCCTACTGACTTCATTATTCCTGTTTCTCCTTATTTTCATTTATAAATATATTTCACTTTCCTACATATTTTATCACTTCTTTCTCCTCTTTATCTTTCTTTTATCCTCATCAGCCTACTGACCTCATTACTTATACTTTTTTTAGTCATCCTCACAGCACTTTCACACATCTCCTTTCATTAATATCAAAACGCTTTGCCTTACCACTATTGGCACCATCCAACATGAAAATTACTAATTTATGCAGAGTTTATTCTTTCAAATTTTAGTAATTTTCAGCTTCAATTACTTCTCTTAATCCAAAGTATCTGTATTTTGACAAACTGCCTATTTGATTCTGTCTCGGGTTCTTTGGCCAACATTCATCTGATGATTTTACTGACGTTTCGCCAGGACAACTGGCTAGCATTGTCAAAGCTTCACCCTCCATTGCCGGTGGTGAACTGGAGCCAAGTTCGCGGCCGCAGACTATATGTACCCGGCGCACCAACGTCTGAGGACTTCTCCGAGGTCATTTCCGGTGCGGTTCTCCTCTTGCTACCTGCGACGGTCGTTCGCTGCAGTACGGGAAGCCAGGATCCATTTACCTTAAGGCTTTCCTCTTTCTTGTTGAAGCTGTTCCCATGTTTGTGTATTTCTACAGCTTCTCTAAATAAGCGGATGTGACAGTGCTTCTCTACAGCCAGAACTTCTGTGTCGGTGAATTTTACTACTTGGTCGGTCTCACTCAGCGCGTGCTCTGCCACAGCCGATTTCTCCACCTGCCCCAACCTGCAATGTTGCTTATGTTCTTTGATCCTGGTGCTGATTGATCGTCCAGTCATTCCGACATAAATTTTTCCAAATGTGCATGGTAAGCGGTATATTCCCAACATGGCAAGTGGGTCCCTTTTATCCTTTGCTGATCTAAGACATTCTCTGATCTTCCTTGTCAGTTTGAAAATTGTCTTTATGCTGTGTTTGTGCAACATATGGTTGATTCTGACCGTTACTCTGGGAATGTATGGCAGAAAGGCTGTACCCGACATTTCTTTTCCTGATTTATTACTTCGTGGAGTGTTTGGCTATGTTACACTTCTAATATAATTTGTGGAGTACTCACTGCTCCTCAGAACACTTTCCAGATGTTGCATTTCGTGTTTTAGGTGCTGTGGCTCACATATTTGCCCTGCTCACGTTACGAGCATATGAATCATGCCTCTTTTCTGGCTCAGGTGGTGGTTTGATAGTTTGTGCAGGTATCGGTCCATGTGTGTCAGTTTTCGGTACATGCTATGTCCCAGGTTTTCGGTGTCCCTTGTGACCAGCACATCTAGAAATGGTAGAAATGTCAGTAAAATCATCAGACGAATTTCGGCCGAAGAACTCAAGACAGAAGCAAATAGGCAGTTTGTCAGCAAGTGGCCACGAAAGCCTTAAAAATTTTGTATCTGTATTTTGTTGTTACTAATCCTTTTTGTGGCTCTTATTTATTATTTGTTTACTTTTGCCATTGTTTTTCTATCACTGATGCTCATAAATTACCCATTGTCATTTTAACATTTAGAATTTATTATTGCAAATTACCTCTCAAATACTCTTTATAAGACATCATTTGGGTATAGTCACTTTTGGGAATCATTCTTACTTACTAGGACATTTTACAAACTAACAGCATATGTACAACATGAAGGCATATATGCTATTCCTTACTACAGAGAGAACAGAAGAAGAGAATGAAACTTGAAAGGGAAATAAAGTTGCATCCAGCTGGGACTGCACAGTATGCCAAACTGTGTATCCACCAAAGAGTGGCAGACTCCATACAGTATATAATTACTGCCAATTTTGCAAGGCTTCAGATGTTTCGTAGACTTAGTTCTCTCTTACTTTTTGGGTATTCCAATCTGTATGTGTTTGCATAAGGCTGACCTATTATCCTGAATGGTCCTTGATAAACAGGCATAAACTTTTTTGTTTCTGCTGAAACTTTCTTAGTCTTCCTGCAAGTATCCCTTATTCCTCATTACTCTAAATGGCAGTTCCCATGTTTCTTTATAACTGCCAACATAATTTACAATGAAAGGCTTTGTAATCACTCAAAAACCTGGTAAAGTTAAGACTAAGTAGCTCTGATCAAAGTTAATCTTTCCTTGATATTTAGTTAAAAGATCTGTACCAATCAAAATTTCGACAATTCAACCAAACATGAATAAACAATGATTATCTATTACTATGTTACCTATACCAACTGGTAGCAAATCTTCATGCTATACTGGTCTAGAAACTTTTCCAGTAGCACTTATTGTTCTTAAACCACTTACTTTCATGATAGTTAACTCATTCTTATTAGGAATAGAATCAAAGAATGCTTGGGACAAAGCACTTGCTTCACTGCCACTATCAAGTAGACAAACACTGTTACCCCTGAGATGTTAAGTTTTTGTGATAGGGTGAGTTATTCTAGTTTGAACAGGTTCCTCATGAAAGTCATCTAATAAATCTTTTTCAATCTGTCTTCAAATAAAGCAATTTTGTTCAGTTGCAAGTAAATTTATGATTAGATTCATGGGGTCATCAACCTCTACATCTCCAACTGCTTTTTCCAACCTGTCAACCAATTTTAAATCAAAGCACTTGATGATGTCCTCTGCTTTCATGTGCTGCAAATCAGCTACACTATTCTCTACCTCTGACCAACTGCGTCCCTACACAACATTGCTATTTTAATGCTGTCATCTGCTTTTACAGTTTTGGCAAGTCAACACAACTAACAGGTTGCCTGACCTCACTATTATTGCTACCATCTTCATTTAACAACTCCTCCTCAAAACCTTGCAAAACTGACTCTACTTCCTCCATTGAAACCTTAGTGTTCAGACTGCTACTATTGTTAAATATGTTAGCTTTTGCTTCATCTTCATCCTCATCCAATTTAAACCAGTTAATTTGTTCTTCCCTACTATCGGTAGTGTTTTCTTTTTTACTTCTTGTCCCATTTTTCTAATGTGTCCAAAATGCTGTCATCTAGATAATGAGAGTGGTTTAACACATTACTGTTAGTGTCTACTGCTATTTCTCCATCCCTGTTATCGGTTTGCATGTGCTGACTGACTGTGGGTTGTGTTTCTGTTACTGGCTGTGCTACTGTTTCCACATGGTGAGTGCCAGTTTCCTCATATATGGGACTTAGATTCACACACACGCGGCCTACTGTGTTCATTAAATTCAGAATAAGACTGGATAGCATTCTGCTCTCCATCTTGTGTCAATGGTATATTATTTATATTCCTGCCTTTGTCATAATAATTATCGCGACAGCGTGGTGGGTATCTACCTCATCTTCCTCTACCACCACCTTGACCACAATAATTAGATTGTTTTATTCTGCGCCTGCTCCTCAACAGCAACTACTCTTTCTACTCGCTCCAGATACTCAATGAATCTATGCACATTATCTCTAGGTGCAGAAATGATTTTTTTCTGCCAATACCAAGGCAGTTTACCTTCTAGTTCCATGATCATCATTTCCAGTTTCATCTTTTCTGTCAGATGTGACAGCCCTTACATCCACTTTCTACAAAACTCTTTCACTGATCTGCAACCTGGAGTAAACTTTTTACCAGTCCAAAATTCTTTCAAAACATCATTATGTCCATTGTGTGACCAGTATTCATTAAGAACTGCAGTTTTAAACTCGGAAAGAGTTTTGCATCTAATCATTTTGTCAGATGACCATCGTAAAGCATCTCCTGACAAATGACATCTTATGAAAGAAATTTTCTCACTCTCTGACCATGCATTTGCTAAAATATCCTCAAAATCACTCCAGAACTCTAATGGATGAATTTGTTTGTCTGGATCCAAATGTAAAAACTGAAGATATCTGATGAAAGCAGCACCAGCTGAAGCAACATTCTGTACAGTAGTATTACAAGAGCTACCATATCTTACTCTATTTCCCATGTTTAGTAATACTAGTATTTAGTTATACTTTTAGTTCTACTGCTTCCACTCAGCCAGAAAATATTTTATCAATTTCTTCACATAATTTCACACAGTCAGATTTCAATTTCTTAATATGTTTCTGAAAAGCATTTACTTTATTAGTTACTTTCTCGAACTGATTAGATCAAAGTTTGGATTCATTGCCTATTCTTTCTGACAACCTCCCTTCCACAAGATCATCTGCATCTTTAAAATCTTTGCGAACTTCACCAATTTTGGTTTGAAAATACTATGTAATTTAGTTATCTGTGGTCCTCCTTTGACTTGCAGATCATGGTGGTTAGAATCAATTTTATAATTTAAGCTATTCAGTTTTGAGTTCATTTCATCATTTAGTTCTTTATTAAAAGATTCAATCTTACTTAAGTGTTTACTATTGGATTCCATCTTGTTGTTCAGTTCTTTCTGATGTGATTTAAGTTTAGAAAACGGTAACTGCATCCAATTTGGTGCCTCTATCATGCACTTGGCATTTCAATCGATTTTAAAGGAGTTTCTTACATTGCCTGAATTTCAGAAATGTTGAACTGTTTCAGTATCTGATAACTATTAATTCTACTTTTTATTCTTTGACTTCCAATTCTACTTTTGACAAATCACCTTCAGATTTTGGGTTTATTACTTTGATGGAACCATCCTCATTAATTTCAATTTCTAATTCTGAGGGTTCGTCATCAGAGACTGGTTCCATCTTAATTTTCACATCATCCTCATAATCAGATTCCATTTTTAACAGCCCATTAGAAGCAATTAACAAATACTTTAAATATTCTTGACTTAACTGCTTGACCTCAATGAGCAATACTGGAACTGTGTACCAGCAAACGTGATGTGACGTGCTGCAACATAATGCAGGCAGCAGCAGCAGCAGCTGCTATGGTGCTGAGGATGGCAGCGGGTATCACCTATTGCAGTAGCTCCAGGGCGAGCCCCAGCACTGGTGAACACATGCAGTAGCTTCCAGGTAGAATTGCAGGTCCATGCAACTCCGTGATGATATACCATCATCTTCTAACCTCAGAACCAGTGGCAGCCACATTCAAGTTTACAGTGACTAACATTCACAATTTAGTTTCCACACTTGTGAGCAAATCTTAACACTGTTCTTGCACTGGTTTCAGGATATTTCACTTCGATATCCTGCTAGTGTGTCATGAGTTCTCTGTTTTTGTACCGACCACTTAGTTCAGTTTCCTGGCAAATTAAAACCATATGTGCCGCAGAGGGTAACAGAGGGGTCTAGGCACCGGTGAGTGCGTGCAGTAGTTTGCAGGTAACTTGCAGGTCCACACAGCTCTGTGGTGATGCACCATCGTCTTCTAATTTCAGCAGCATTCGTGTCCGTGATATGTAGTGTCACATAATTTAAGTGTCTTTTCATAATGACATAACGAAGTATTGACCACATTTCGATTATTTACCCACTGCCTCACAGAGTGTCCAATTCATTTATGCCTTCTACATATACATCTACATGACTATTTCTCTACCATACCATTCTCAAATAATGTGTAGGAAAAACAAACACTTACATCTTTCCATGCAAGCTCTGACTTCTCTTATTTCTCCCTATGTAAGTGGATGTCAACATAATATTTTCACATTTGGAAGAGAAAGGTGGCGTTGAAAGTTGTGAAAAGATCTAGCTGCAATGACACAAGCCTTTGTTTTAATGATTGCTACTCCAACTCACATACCACATCTGTAACATTCTCTCCCGTATTTCACAGCAGTACAAAACAAGCTGCCCTTCTTTGAACTTTTTCAACATCCTCTGTCAATCCTGCCTGGTGAGGAGCCCATACAACATAACTGTACTCTATCAGAGGACGGACTAGTGTTGTGTAGGCAGTCTGCTTAGTTGATTTGGTGTATCTTTTAAGTGTTCTGCCAATAAAACACAGTCTTTCATTCACCTTACCCAGAACATTATCTACGTGATCACTCCAATTTAAGTTGTTCACTAGATCTTTAATTGAATTGACTGCCTTCAGATTTGTGTGATTTATTGTGTAGTCAAAGTTATATGGTTTCCTTTTAACACTCCTGTGGATGACCACACATTTTCATTATTTTGGATCACTAACTTGGTTGGTTGTTTGTGGGAGGAGACCAGATAGCGAGGTCATCGGTCTCATCGGATTAGGGAAGGACGGGAAAGGAAGTCAGCCGTGCCCTTTCAAAGGAACCATCCTGGCATTTGCCCAGAGTGATTTAGGGAAATCACGGAAAATCTAAATCAGGATGGCCGGACACAGGATTGAACCGTCATCCTCCTGAATGCGAGTCCAGTGTGCTAGCCACTGCGCCACCTCGCTCAGTTATTTTGGATCAATTGCCACTTTTGCACCATACAGATATCTTGTCTAAATGATTTTGCAATAGCCTTCAATCTTCTGATGACTTTGTTAGATGGTAAGTGACAGCATCAGCTGCATACAATCTAAGATGGCTGCTCAAATTGCCTCCTAAATCACTCATATAGATTAGTAACAGCAGAGGGCTTATAACACTTCCTTGAGAAATGCCACATATCATTTCTGTTTTATTCGATGACCTTCCATCAGTTACTACAAACTGTGACCATTCTGACAGGAAATCCCTTATCATTTAGCTACAATATAGCAGGTCAGCAACTGGAAGCAGTTAATTCCATAAACTATCTGGGAGTGATTTAAAATGGAATGATCATATAAAGTTGATCGTTGGTAAAGCAGATGCCAGACTGAGATTCACTGGAACAATCCTAAGGAAATGCAATCCGAAAACAAAGGAAGTAGGTTACAGTACACTTGTTTGCCCACTGCTTGAATACTGCTCAGCATATAGGGTTGATAGAAGAGATAGAGAAGATCCAACGGAGAGCAGCGTGCTTCATTACAGGATCATTTAGTAATCGTGAAAGTGTTACGAAGATGATAGATAAACTCCAGTGGAAGACTCTGCAGAAGAGACGCTCAGTAGCTCGGTATGGGCTTTTGTTGAAGTTTCGAGAACATATCTTCACCGAGGAGTCAAGCAGTATATTGCTCCATCCTACGTATATCTCGCGAAGAGACCATGAGGATAAAATCAGAGAGATTAGAGCCCACACAGAGGCATACCGACAATCCTTCTTTCCAAGAACAATACGAGACTGGAATAGAAGGGAGAACCGATAGAGGTACTCAAGGTACCCTCCGTCACACACTGTCAGATGGCTTGCGGAGTATGGATGCAGATGTATATGTAGATGTAAAAATCATGAATTCTGTTGCACAACTGAGACAATATTTCATAGGTGCACAATTTGATTAGAGGCCACTTGTGAAGAATGGTATCAAACACCTTCTGGAAATCTAGAAACATGGAATCAATTTGAGATTCCCCATTGACAGCACTCATTACTTCATGGGTATGAAGAGCTAGTTGTGTTCCACATCAATTGTGTCAATAGATTATTTTTCCCACAATTTCACTGAATTTGATGAGGCTAATCGCATTGATAGCACACTATTACTGCAATAATAAACACATTATTTTCCACAGTCCTTATTACTGCATCTACCTCTGCTAAAGAAACCACCGTCACTGCAGCTTTGTTCGATGATTTTGGACATTCCACTAGCTCTTAAATGTTAATGTTCAACTTTCTAATCTTATTAATAAAACTTCCCACAAAATATCCTTGTCTTTATGATACAGTATAAAGCTACTCACAAAGAAACCTAGAGGTATTTTTCCTCCTGGGTCATTTCACCAATTCTTCCTGTAGGTCCTAAAAAGACTGCACATTTCATAATTTCTCGTGACACATCACATATGCCCTAGCGCTGATCCCTTCTCACTTGATACCATTTTCATCATCCCCTATCACTACGAAAAGCATTAAATAAAATATTACCAAATTAAGAAAAGGAAATGAAACACCATACTGACGCATACAAAAACTTGAAGTCAAAACTTACTGCATTTTCTGTTGAACACCTTTGCTGCACTGCTGCTGCTATTGTTGCCACCTGTTGGCGTGGACATTAAACCACTATTATAGTCTCCAACAGTACTTCTGGTACCATTTGTAATGGGTGTGGGTGTTCTCTGGCAGAGGTTGGTGGGTTGGGAGAAGTCAGAAACAGCTCACTATCAGCAGAAATCCAACAGTGAATACCGGTGGCTCATGCCCTGTCAGGCAAAGGCACTTGGTGGTCGACATCACGCCTACACACTTTGATGCATGGTGTGTAGGTGTAATGTAGCCAGTGGTTGCTACGTCTAACTCAGCACAGCCCCAATGAGACCTTGCAATAAGGCGGTCAGTGGAGCTGGCTGAGCTGTGGGATGAGGTGGCACAGCCAGGCGATGGAGGCATCCGGTGGTGGTGGACATCCACCAGCTCGGTGACTGGGAAGGCCTTAGTTCAACCTTCGGCCCATCAACACTGCAGCTGGACCCCCCAGACATGCAGTCCTGTCAATATGACAGTTAAGTCGCCAATATAATTACCAGCCTGGCTGGATGGCTAGTATTTATATTCACCAAAATGGATTTATTGTAATGTGGCCACTGCAGATGTCATGTATACCAGGTGCTGAAGCATCCCTGGTTTTGGTAACACATTGATCACCACAATGCAGGCACACAACAGCATCTAGATGGGCAATGTGACACAATGGTGTGCCAGCAGATTTCAGAAAGTGGATTTCTTATGGCAAAGAACCCTCTTTCCTTTGACTCTACCCATTACACTGCCATTAAAGAAGAAGTGGTTTCGACTGGCCAATGTCTGCTGGCCTGAGTTACGAGTGACATCTAGAAGTGTGTTGAAAATTATATTCAAGAGAATGCCCACTACATGGATAACATAATTTTTTTGAAAGTGAGCATGTAAATCAATTAGAGGATGTTAACTTTTGATTTTGTAACAAAGATTTTTTCTTAAAAATCAACACACTGCTGCTCACTTGAAAACTGCTGATTTCTGATAGGTCACCCTGTGTACTCAGGTAACAACCATGAGGAAAAGAAATTCAGGAATATACAGAAGGTAGCTGACAATTTCACTTGTGTGCATCACGAAGGAAAATAGTACTGAAATGCAGGAGGATCTGCAATGAATGGACGCATGGTGCAGGGAATGGCAATTGAATCTCAATGTAGACAAGTCTAATGTGCTGTGAATACATAGAAAGAAAGATCCTTTATCATTTAGCTACAATATAGCAGGTCAGCAACTGGAAGCAGTGAATTCCATAAATTATCTGGGAGTACGCATTAGGAGTGATTTAATATGGAATGGCCATATAAAATTAATTGTCGGTAAAGCAGATGCCAGACTGAGATTCCATTGAACAATCCTAAGGAAATGCAGTCCGGAAACAAAGGAAGTAGGTTACAGTACACTTGTTCACCCACTGTTTGAATACTGCTCACCAGTATGGGATCCGTACCAGATAGGGTTGATAGAAGAGATAGAGAAGATCCAACGGAGAGCAGCGCGCTTCGTTACAGGATCATTTAGTAATCGCAAAAGCATTACGGAGATGATAGATAAACTCCAGTGGGAGATTTCACAGGAGAGAGACTCAGTAGCTCGGTACGGGCTTTTATTGAAGTTTCGAGAACATACCTTCATCGAGGAGTCAAACAGTATATTTCTCCCTCCTACGTATATCTCGCAAAGAGACCATAAGGATAAAATCAGAGAGATTAGAGCCCACACAGAGGCATATTGATGATCTTTCTTTCCACGAACTATACGAGGCTGGAATAGAAGGGAGAATCGATAGAGGTACTCAAAATACCCTCCACCAACACCATCAGGTGGCTTGCGGAGTATGGATGTAGATGTAGATGCAGATGTAGATGTGTGAATGGAGTATCAATGGTTGATTATGATACATCATGTATGCTTCACTATACAGAGTACAGATGTAGATATGAATGGAGGCCTGAAGAATGTTCAAATGAAAACACCATTATCCTTGCCTTATCTGAGTCAACACCTGTTCCGACACTGACAATGTTGAGTGTTTATGGAAAAAGTTCAAGGCAATCGTAAAATGCGTTTTAGACAGGTACGTGCCGAGTAAAACTGTGAGGGACGGGAAAAACCCACCGTGGTACAACAACAAAGTTAGGAAACTACTGCGAAAGCAAAGAGAGTTCCACTCCAAGTTTAAACGCAGCCAAAACCTCTCAGACAAACAGAAGCTAAACGATGTCAAAGTTAGCGTAATAAGGGCTATGCGTGAAGCGTTCATTGAATTCGAAAGTAAAATTCTATGTACCGACTTGACAGAAAATCCTAGGAAGTTCTGGTCTTACGTTAAATCAGTAAGTGGCTCGAAACAGCATATCCAGACACTACGGGATGATGATGGCATTGAAACAGAGGATGACTCGCGTAAAGCTGAAATACTAAACACCTTTTTCCAAAGCTGTTTCACAGAGGAAGACCGCACTGCAGTTCCTTCTCTAAATCCTCGCACAAACGAAAAAATGGCTGACATCGAAATAAGTGTCCAAGGAATAGAAAAGCAACTGGAATCACTCAATAGAGGAAAGTCCACTGGACCTGACGGGATACCAATTCGATTCTACACAGAGTACGCGAAAGAACTTGCCCCCCTTCTAACAGCCGTGTACCGCAAGTCTCTAGAGGAACGGAGGGTTCCAAATGATTGGAAAAGAGCGCAAATAGTCCCAGTCTTCAAGAAGGGTCGTCGAGCAGATGCGCAAAACTATAGACCTATATCTCTTACGTCGATGTCTTGTAGAATTTTAGAACATGTTTTTTGCTCGCGTATCATGTCATTTCTGGAAACCCAGAATCTACTATGTAGGAATCAACATGGATTCCGGAAACAGCGATCAAGTGAGACCCAACTCGCCTTATTTGTTCATGAGACCCAGAAAATATTAGATACAGGCTCCCAGGTAGATGCTATTTTTCTTGACTTCCGGAAGGCGTTCAATACAGTTCCGCACTGTCGCCTGATAAACAAAGTAAGAGCCTACGGAATATCAGACCAGCTGTGTGGCTGGATTGAAGAGTTTTTAGCAAACAGAACACAGCATGTTGTTATCAATGGAGAGACGTCTACAAACGTTAAAGTAACCTCTGGCGTGCCACAGGGGAGTGTTATGGGACCATTGCTTTTCACAATATATATAAATGACTTAGTAGATAGTGTCGGAAGTTCCACGCAGCTTTTCGTGGATGATGCTGTAGTATACAGAGAAGTTGCAGCATTAGAAAATTGTAGCGAAATGCAGGAAGATCTGCAGCGGATAGGCACTTGGTGCAGGGAGTGGCAACTGACCCTTAACATAGACAAACGTAATGTATTGCGAATACATAGAAAGAAGGATCCTTTATTGTATGATTATATGATAGCGGAACAAACACTGGTAGCAGTTACTTCTGTAAAATATCTGGGAGTATGCGTGCAGAACGATTTGAAGTGGAATGATCATATAAAATTAATTGTTGGTAAGGCGGGTACCAGGTTGAGATTCATTGGGAGAGTGCTTAGAAAATGTAGTCCATCAACAAAGGAGGTGGCTTACAAAACACTCGTTCGACCTATACTTGAGTATTGCTCATCAGTGTGGGATCCGTACCAGATCGGTCTGACGGAGGAGATAGAGAAGATCCAAAGAAGAGCGGCGCGTTTCGTCACAGGGTTATTTGGTAACCGTGGTAGCATTACGGAGATGTTTAATAAACTCAAGTGGCAGACTCTGCAAGAGAGGCGCTCTGCATCGCGGTGTAGCTTGCTTGCCAGGTTTCGAAAGGGTGCGTTTCTGGATGAGGTATCGAATATATTGCTTCCCCCTACTTATACCTCACGAGGAGATCACGAATGTAAAATTAGAGAGATTAGAGCGCGCACGGAGGCTTTCAGACAGTCGTTTTTCCCGCGAACCATACGCGACTGGAACAGGAAAGGGAGGTAATGACAGTGGCACGTAAAGTGCCCTCCGCCACACACCGTTGGGTGGCTTGCGGAGTATCAATGTAGATGTAGATGTAGATGTAGTTTAGGGTTCAGGTTCATCATCTGGATGTCTGAGCACATATACATATACACATACACATGCATGTCCCCCTCCTCCCTCCTTGCCCCCCCCCCCCCCCCCACCCTCTACACACACACACACGTCTAACTGAATTAACAGAAAAAATGGACCAAGACATGTAGACTCATAAAATCTAGTTGTTACAACTTTAATTTTTTACTTGGGCGAGGGGGTGAGGGGGGAATTGGGAGCAAAGCATAGGGGATCATGGAGTACTGTTCATGTCACCACATAACTTCTTTAACCCAGCTGCTCGTCACAAAATAGTTAAAATCGTTAACACCACAAAAGACAGTTCTTGCTCTAGTGAGGAAAAACAAGACCTCTTTAGTTACAGGAATAACACATGACAATATCACACTGAGTGAATGAACACCAGGCAGACTGATAAAATTAAATACAACATAACTGTTCAACTTTCAGAATTTCATGTAATAACTTTTCCCGCAAACAAATGATCTAACACAGAGTTATTTCCCTTCACAGCTCCACATCCCAGTCTCTTTAGAAACTATGTGAAGTGTGAAGACATACACAGACAGCTAAATGTGAAGCCAACAAGGCAGTAAATAGCTATAATATTTAGTTTTAACTAAGTGACAGAATTTGTAAAGGTAAGTCAAGAAAGACATGGATGTTGGAACAATGCCTAATGCACAATCATATGAATAAAATTAAACATAGGTTATGGAAGAATTGTTACAAAAGTTTCCCACACCCTATATAAGACGCAGTTTACAATGCATTAACAACATTATATTCTTTTACGTAAATAAATAAATGCATCCCATTACAAATAAGGAAAACTAACTCTGAAGCAATAGGAAAGATCCACAGTTACTGGGTGTTTATGACACAAAACAAATGCAGAAATTTGTTATACAATTCAACAACTATGGACAGGAAACTGAGGAAATCTCCCTCGAGTTTCTGTGTTAGCTCCCAACACTGTTTCTTGTACATATAAATGACCTACCATTTAATGCACATAAAGCAAAATTAGTTATTTTTTTAATATGACAAGTACTATAATCAGTGTCAATAGACATACAGCGACAGAAGAAATGGTAAATAATGTGTTTCAAAGAATTACTGACCTTTTTTTTCAAATGGTCACTCTTTAATTAAAAAATATATCATATTCAACTATGCATACCAACAAACAATGACAGCTGCATTGTAAACGCACAAGAGCAAGTGAACACCCTAACTTTCAACACCTTGTAGATTTATTGGTTTATTTTTCTTTGAATGCTGTTAAACATAACATAGATACTGCAATCTGAAAGATATGGCACTTAAATCTATCCTGCCACTGCTCCTCTACACTCTGTGAAACTTGGCATAGGGTTGTGAGCACACCTGCAGTTGCGCATGTTTTAAGCAGGTTCTGTGCATGCACAACTCTCATGACGTAATTGCCTTATGGGCCAAATACATATGGATTTGATAAACAATGTGCACAGTTCACAATGTGCACAGCTAGCCCTTGTCACTCAACTAGACATTTACGTGAGTGCCACCAAGTGGTAGCACACTGTGGCAGACTTTTATCCCCATTTGCTTGGCATAAATCCTGCTAGATGATAGCACACTCCTCAGATATGCTAATTCACTCACTATATACTGTAGTAAAATTAGATCAGACATCAGTATATATTAAAGCTGTACTGACTGCAAACCTATTTTGTAGGTTTCTGAATGAGTTATAATATATTAAGCTATGAATTTTATCATACAGTAATTCATTTGAAGCACTGAGAATCATAACAGCCTAAAGTCCATCATCATCAATTGTGAGACTGTAGCATTTATTCATGCTTCTGAAACGTGTTGACCTTATGGTGAGTCAGGTTTATCTGTGCTATACGTCCACACTGCGTATATGAAAATTCATGAAAAGCTGTACCTCTGGTTTCGCTGATGTTCATTTAAATGTGGGATTGATGGCTGTATGCTTTATAGGCCCTTATGGATCTCAGCACCTCATTTGTATTCTAGTCATGTGACATATTGATAGACATTACTACTGGAGTTTAATCGTTACCACAAATGGCAATTTGTGTTTGGAGTTGATTGTTTACTGTGCAGGTTCAAATGGTTCAAATGGCTCTGAGCACTATGGGACTTAACATCTGAGGTCATCAGTCCCCTAGAACTTAGAGCTACTTAAACCTAACTAACCTAAGGACATCACACACATCCATGCCCTAGGCAGGATTCGAACCTGCGACCGTAGCAGTCGCGCAGTTCCAGACTGAAGCACCTAGAACCGCTCGGCCACCAACGGCCAGCTACTGAGCAGGAATCAGCTTTTGTGTGCAGTGTAAACATGAACTACGTTGAATCTGTTTTAACTGCTAACAGAAAAGCAAAGCTGTGAGTTCAACTCTCAGTCCAGCACACAGCTTTAATCTGCCAGGAAGTTTCATATCAGCGCACACTCCGCTGCAAAGTAAAAAATCTCATTCTGGGAACAGAAAAGTAAATTACTAGGAAAAGTTAGTTGCAAAGGAACTAGGGCCTCCAAGAACAGATGCTTTGATTGAGAGAGTGATGAAATCAATTAAGCATGTCTACAAGCGAACATTTAACAAGGAAATGTAGAGTTAGCACCAGTTGTTGTGCGGGTGCACCGTAAGAATATTTGACTCTAAAGATTTGTGAACACCCAGAATGTACACTCACGAGCTGCCACTGTCAACAAATCATAAATTTAAACCATGAATAAGACTAAACAATTAAGGTCAAAGTTACAAAATTTTGGGAATACATAGTAATGAGAATTTAAATTGGAAGAACTGCATCTTATGTGAAAGATGCTGAAACAATTCAGTGCTCAGACAGCATAATGATTAAGCACGAAATCCAGGATCAAGTCTCTATCTGGCACAAATTTTCAACTGTCACTATACATGCAAAAAATGTATTCATACTGTAGTCTCTCATTAAATGGAATATTAGAGGAACAATAATATAGATTATTGCCACATCCTGCACCTTAATCAATAAGTAAATTTACATTTTGAAATTAATAATGTTACAATTTATATACATGCAAGACTCTTACCCACACAAAATAACTGCAAAACACTCAAAAAGTGCTGGATATAAATCATCCATTGATATTGTAGCCCCTGATGTGGTTGCATTATTGTTCATTTCCTCAGATAATCCCATCATATAGGACCTGTAAGCACACACAGAATCATAAAATCATTGCTGCTTAGCTCCACAACACATACTACAAATATTGCAATATAGATACAAAAAGGTCTCTGGAATATTGGCTGAACCAAAATAATAATGAAGCATCTATCACATATCACATCTCCATCTCAGTGTTGAGGTGGATTCAAACTGAATATTTTGTGCTACTTGTATGAGACACATTCTTAGATCAGGACTGAAGTACAAAGGTAGGGATGATGGGAGTCAGCTGCAGCATTTGGCCAAGTGGTAATGCTGCAGAAGTACATAGGGTTTTGAAATAAGTACTGTAGTGACTGTGCTGCATGATAACAAAATATAGCATTAAGATCGAACTTATAAATAGAAAATTTGCTGTGGAATGATTTGAACTTTTCACCAGCTCTCAGTTGAACAAGAGTTTCTGAATGTCTTGCACGGTAAAGTGCATGCACACAGTAGGTAAAAGATTTTGAAAATTTTGGGCAATCAAGTATAAGCAAAATACCAGAATGTGAAACACATTAACAAATTCCTCTGTGAAATAAATTTTCCATCAGCCTACACAACCACATAAATGTCGTCACGAGTAGCTACAGAATTTGTCAGGAAACTGTAATGGTTAATTTAAATATATTGCTAATTCTTAAAAAAAACTGTTGAATATTGATTTAAAAAATTATGACAAAGGGAAATTTGTTTCAAGTCTTGTGGTACAGCTTGCAATGGTTCCACTTTTCTCTCTAAAAGCATTGCAAATTATGAAAGTTTGATTTATTGCTCCACTATAACAACAAATCAGAAGGTATCATAGCTGCAGTGGTCACAACTGGTGGGAGCACAGAGAGTTAAACATTACAGAGTTGAACAACAAGTATGGCCCTTGCCTTTTTCAAGGGATTTATTTTCTTGAATTAGTACCTGTATGAGGGGGGAGGCAGGGTGGAAGAAAAGGGGGGGAAGGCAGGGGAGAGCACGAAGAGAGATGGAAAGAGGGGCGAAGAAAAAGAGGCAGCAGCTCAATAACTACCAATATTTAATCATGGAAAGGTAGCTTTTTAAATTCTATGGACTAAAGACAGATGGGTAACAATCTATGGAATTTCAAATTTGAATCTGGGTAAAAATTAAGTGCTATACACTGATACTACACTAGTTTGGACATCTGCCCATTCACACGCCATACTTTTACTCCAAAAACAAATACCATATTACTCTGGCACGTTATTTTATGAACCTCATGTATGGCCATACCATACTATAACTTCCAAAACATTCCACAATAGAACTTCCACATACAATACGCTGCCAAAAATGCCATTCACCTTAGAATTGCTATGCAGTCTGTAATCACAGAACACAAAACTAATATCCACTCACATTATACTTTTTTAATAACTGGGCATGTATCTGTGCATTATTCTTTAGGTTCAGTTTCATTATTTTCTGAGGAAGCATTAATTATCTTACACTTACATGAGGCACCAACTGCCAAGCTGAAATACATCCATCACAAATTAACCTCCACACAATGAACAAGTCAATGCCCTTGGAATAAATGCACTTTAGAACACTTTTGTTTTCTGTGGCACAGAATGTGGAGCATACCAGTTGCTTTTACTCCCTACACATTTCACTAATGTCTGGAACTGGATGAAGACTGGTCTTTGATTCAGTCAGCATGGCAGTTCGAATATCAAGTACTCTACCGCTCCTGCTACCCGTGCCCTCTATATGGAATTCAATGTATGTGAAGAGGCATCTCAGGAATTTAATCAATACAGCAATACGAGGACTGAAGTCAAGTGGGAATAAGATGCCGGTGCTTTAAAGAAAGACCAGGATGTGCGAGAATTCTGTGCAAAGAACTCAGTAACATATATATCAAAAGAGTTCCACTAACAGCAAATTGTTCTCAGCTACACACCTAAGCAATACATATAGAAAAATCATCAATTTTCAAAGCAATAACACCTCACTTTAATTAACTGCAAAGCAAATTCAAATACTGACTGAAACGCAGGGGTTCCAGCAAAACAATGGTTACTGACACTAAAGAAGACTCTAAACAACGAAAAAATTGTGATGGGAAATGAACATACAGTTCTACAAATATTCAATCTGAAATGAGTGACACGTTTCTCATTTAAGAGCTGCTGCACAAAGCCTTTGTAACTGTAATATAATGGTGGTCTGTGCAAAGTTAAAATATAAACAAGTGAATCTTCCAGTGGTTACACTGCATTTTAGTCACTGAAATTTAAATCAGTAACCACTCCTCATTGAAAAGTGTCAGTTTCTGAGGTGTCAGGTGTAGTTACCAGCAGCATCCTTTGCAGCAGCAGCAGTGTCCCTTGCTGGGGCAGCAACAGTTCAAAGTTTCTGCACTGCACTTGGTTTAATTTTGTTTACAAGCTTCTGTTTGGAAATAGGCAGCAACTAATTTTTAACTGTGTTTGGCATTTCTAGTGTCTTTACTACTTTGGTGTTTTTAAAAGCTGGGTTCACATGTTACTTTCACAAGTAGATTCCACTAAAGATTGTGCCCATTACTGTATCTTGATGGACGAATTCACTACTATCCACAAACAGCTGGAAACTGTGCTGATAGCAGTCAACTGGCACACCTATAGCCACTGTCAATTGCACCACTAGTGGAGTGGCACGACTAGCTCATGTCGCAACAAATTATTAGTGGAACTTGTCAATTACTGCTGCTTTTGATGTGGCCTGTAGCGAACTTTGAGACAACTGGCTTCTTATGGATAAGTTTGAGGCATTGCTGCCCACTGATAATGAGAAGAGAACTCATGGGCCTCATCTCTCCTGCTTCAGCAACATTCTCTTCTTTTTCAAAGTTTGGCAGCTAGAGAGAGTAAAGAAGGGGGTGTTATCTGTATGTAACTCAAGTTTTAGGCATGTTATAGAAACAGCATCATGGGAGGAGAATGTAAAGAAAGTGCATTCAGTCTGTATCCTGGGAAGAATTGCCCACGAGATGGATGAGACCAGACTGGAACACTTGATAGTCTGAAATGCAATTAACTGTAGACTTTGACAAGCATGGGTGCAGATTTCTCAACCCATGCTAGAAGTTGGAGACTTGTAAAAAGTTACCCTAGATAGTCCAAGTGTAAAATTTTCATCAGAAATGGGCACTTGGGTGCAGAGTATGAGAACAAATGTTTATTCTTAACCAATGCTCTGATTTCCCAACATAAAAAACCACTGTCATGTAAGCTAATTATTAAAACTGATTGGATAGAAAATGAGAAAGTGAGAACGTTAAAATAGAACAGATAGTGGGCATTAAAGTACCAAAACTTCTGTATCTCTTACCGAGGAATGTAGAATAGTCATAAGACACTAGATTCTTATTCGTAAGAGCACTGGCTCAAATATGTACCTGGCTAACTAGATTTAGGTTTTCCTTAATTTCCTAAATCATTTAAGGCAAATGCCACGATGGTTCCTCTGAAAGGGCACAGCTGATCCCCTTCATTATCTTTCCCCAATCTGACAATGTGCTCCATCTATAACAACCTTGTAGTTGATGGTACATGAAATCTTAGTCTTTCTTCCTTTTCTCCATGTCTCTCGTAGAAAGTAGTCACTCCCATATCAGATTAGGAACCGAGAGTTGGTTGAAATTCAAAACAACAAGTAGGGAAATTTCCAGTAACTCATGGATTGTATATGAGAGAGATAGACCAAACTCCTATGAGATGGAGTGTTTACAGCAAAATTAGAAATATTTGGACCAGAGCATGGTCCAAAATGAATCTAACTGTGAACTCATATTGACAACAGTATCTGGGATAGTGGATTTGGAGTGATATTTGGATGTTTCTTTCAGACCCACTGCTCATAGTTGCTCAAAGATAAATTAAGATCAAAAGCATGGAAAAATGACAAGTATATGGTGGTACTAGAGGGTGGCCAATTTTCCTGATAATAAATGGGAAAATTATGCATACATTACCATGGGAAAGGCAAATAATAAGGAAATACTTATATACTGTATTTTTTTAATGATTTGTGTTTTGTATTTGTGTGTTACTTTCTGCTTTATGTAGTGTACTGATGCTGATTAAATAAATTTTTGAGCATGATGCCTTTGGAGTGATTTCTTAATATTCACCATGTTTACGGTAGCATATTGGAGCAACAAAATATTTTTTTCATAAAAATTGAAGACATGGTGTTTTGAAATATTCAAGGCAGAAGGTTAAGGTCATTGACCTTGAATGTGAAATTTATAAGAAACCCACCATGTTGCATATCAATGTACGTGATACAAATTTTATTGCTGCATCTGGATTAGAACTAGAATTACAGTCATTTATACTGATACAGGTACACATAAAGTTAACACAATTTCCACATTTTGCAGACTTGTAACTCTCTTCACAATTGTCATACATCCCCCGAAAATTAATAGTTTTCAACCTCTTATCTGGATAATTGAATGTACCAAACTTGAAAGAAATCTGAGGTGGTCTGGTTGAAAATGTTACTTTTCTGCACTGAACTGACATGAAATTACCCCCCACCTCCCCCTCCACCCCTTCTCACTGGCAGATCCAGGGGGTGGGATGAGATGGGGTGGGACAAAGAGTCTATGGTTCCTTCCAGCCCCCCCCCCAACCCCCTCCCCCCAACCCCCCTCCCCCCACCCCTAGCAATACAGAGATCAATGCTGAGAAAACCCAAGTCCTTACTACTCAACCTAAAAATAATGTACTTTTTCAGTTTTTCCAACAATCCTAAATGTCCTAAATCTGGTTATTGGTAACAAAAAGCAACATAAACAATTTAATTAAGTGGTAATATACAACAGTTTTAGACCACTGCAAAAATTTTTCACCCTCCATACCACTCCAGAGTCCATCTTGGACATCCACCACTGAGGACCATAGAGCACCTTCTTTTAAGGTCCACTTATACAGTTCTTTGAGTAAACAGATGGTTCTTTCAAAAAATCAGCACAGGTTTGGGAAAAATTCTCCGAGTGAAACACAGCTTGCTTTATTCACATACAATATTATGCAAAATGTAAATGAAGATGAAATGGTAGAGTCTGTAAACTAAATTTCTGGAAGCTGTTCAATATTGTACCCATTGGTGAAGAGTTCTCGGGCTTCCAGCCGGGTGGTGCTGTCTTCAAACTGCGACGTTTCGACGAGCGACATACGCATCATCTTCTGGCGAAGTGCCAGACTTTGCGGATGCCAGTCCCTTTATACCTGCGGCGTGCCCCCCACCACCTGGCCGCGGGAGGCTGGATCCAGAGGAGCCGGCGGGCGGGGTGGAGGGGGAAGCGGGTGCACCGTTCGTGTCTCCGTCAGAGCATTCTGGTCGCGTCTCGTGAGCTGGACGGTTCTTGGTGCGCTCCTGGCGTATTGCGGCTAATGCTGGATTCCAGGCCGCGCTCAGTTGATAACCTTCGTCCCTGTTCTCGTGGACCCGTATTTCTATTGATTCTTTAATGACGCTGTCCCAATAGCTCCCGGCTCGGCACAGCACCCTGGAGTTCTCGAAATCAAAGGTGTGGTTTTCTTTGATGCTATGTTCAGCTATAGCAGATTTCTCTATCTGTCCAAGTCGGACATGCCTGGTGTGTTCCTCGCACCTTTTTGAGATACAGCGCTGTGTTTGTCCAATGTATTGTACACCACATTTGCAGGCAATGCTGTATATACCAGGTGTGTTGAGTTTGAGAGGGTCTTTAGCTGAGCCCAGCAGCTCTTTCGTCTTTGGCGGCGGTTGGAAGACGGTATTTATGTTTAATTTTCTCAGTAGCCTCCCGATTTTGGCTGATATGGACCCCAAATATGGAAGAAAGGCGAGTCTCTTGTTAACTTCCTCTTCCTCTTCTTCCTCTTCCTAAATTTTGTCAGTCTGTCTCCTCTTGAAGGCCCTACCAATCTGTGTTTCACTGTACCCGTTTTTCCAAAATACCTCTCTTAGGTGGTGTAATTTGTCTGACAGGCTTTCTTTGTCACAAATGACGCACAGCCTATGTACCAAGGTGGTCAGTACTGACTGGTGTTGCGACGGATGGTGGCAGCTGGTTGCATGGAGGTACAGGTCTGTGTGCATCTTCTTTCTATATACTGAATGGCCCAGCGTGCCATCTGCTTTCTTCCTGATCAGTATGTCCAGGAATGGAATACAGCCATTCTCTTCTTCTTCCATCGTGAAGGTGATATTCTCATGTATGCCGTTTAGGTGGTCCATAAACTCCTCCAGTGTCTGCCTGCCATGCTGCCAAATCACGAAAGTGTCATCCACATAGCGGAGGAAGTGCCTGGGTTTACGGTGAGCAGTTTGTAGTGCCACCTCCTCAAAGTGTTCCATATAAAGATTCGCGATCCCTGGAGCAAGGGGAGACCCAATGGACACTTCATCCACTTGTTCATAATGCTCTCCATTGCACTTGAAGTAGGTGGTCATAAGTGCATATTCAAAGAGATTCACTGTTTCAGGTTCGAAGTGCTGATTAAGGAGTGCCAAGGCGTCTTGTAGAGGTACTTTCATGAACAAGGAGGTGACATCGAAGCTCACAAGAAGCTCATCTCTCTGTATTCGGATGTCCTTCAGTACTCTTACGAAATCTGCGGAGTTTTTCACGTGATGACTGCAGTGTCCCACCAGTGATTTTAATAGTGTCACCAGGTATTTGGCCAGTCCATAACTGTGCGAGTTGATAGTGTCCAGAATCGGCCGTAGAGGCACCCCATCTTTGTGAATCTTGGGCAATCCATACAGGCGCGGTGTCGTTGGCGCTCTGGGATACAGCTGTTTCTGCACTGCCTCTGGCAGATCTGGGTCCTTCAGTAGCACCACGTTTTTCCTGGTCATCGTCGATGTAGGGTCCTTGTTGAGTTTCCTGTAGGCTGTGTCTTGCAGCAGAGAGCAGATTTTCTGTTGGTAGTTGACTGTGCGAATCAGCACCGTCGCATTTCCCTTGTCTGCTGGGAGGACCATGATGTCAGCAACATCCCTCAGTGCACGGATAGCCTCTCGCTACGGCGCAGTAATGTTGGCTTTCGGGAGTCGTGACATGTCGATGATCCTGCAGGTCTCCCTTTGACTCTGCTCAGCTTCCTCCTTCAGTAGGCCCCAGATTGCTTCCTCTACACTGCTGATGATGTCCCGTTTCAGTATGGTGCTTGGTACAGGTGCAAAGTTCAACCCTTTCATGAGGACAGAAGTTGTGGCTGCATCTAGCACCTTATCTGTCAAATTTACAATAGCTCTGGTGCTATTTGTCACCTTCTGAGAAGATGACGAGTATGTCACTCATCGAAACATCGCAGTTTGAAGACACCGCCACCAGGCTGGAAGCCCGAGAACTCTTCACCAGCTGTATACGCCGGGAAAGCATACATTCACATTGTACCCATTGTTGACTAAAGGAATCCAGTGTGTGAGAATAAGCAGTTATTTATGTGAAAAAGTGCATTTTTTAAGAGAGAATTCAGTTATAAAAAATTATGGCGATCTAGTGTTGAGATTTTTTGCCTATGTAAAGTAATTATTTCAAGACCACAGGTGTCAAGTTTCTTTTATTCCCTGGCACAGACTGGGCAGTTCTTGCACCAAAATGGATGGTTAGCAGAAAAACTGACAATAGATTATGGTGATATGTAAGTTGTTCTGTGGATCCATGTGGCACTGTCAACATAATGGTTAATTTTCATAAAATAAGGCAATGAGTAAAAACCGTTTAAGACAAAAATTATCCTAATTCTTAGCTTTTCACGGCAGATCTGACTGATCAGATCTTGTTGGTTGTTAAGCCACAACAGTTTTCTTGTTAATCTTGTGCTCTAAGTTTTTTCTATGGTCACCATTATTGTAATCAGGTGCAAGGTCTCTCAGGCCACAATATTCTGTGCACTAAATTGTACCCTTAGAGGAACAGTATGTGACCTCTTAGCTTTGCATGGCAGAACTAACAGATAAAATCCTCAAAGTTGTTAAGATCAAAAAGATTTTATCCACCAATTATACCATTCAGCTGCTGATTTCTGTTAAATGATAACAGTTACTGTGTACTGTGTGAATGGACGTTCCTTTATAATGTACATTCTGTTGTACAGTGCTAACAGACATTTGCATATCCAGATAACTTGTAAAAGGGGTGGCTAGCTGGCTGCACATTTCATATGGTTTTGAATTAATGGATATTCCCAATACCCTATCCCATCATTGTGTGGAACAGAATGAATAACTCATTCTTGTATCCTATATAGGGACATGATTTGTAATTGCAGACACAAAATATGACCCACCTCATAACATTTATCACTAACACTGCCCTGAAAAATGTACATATAGTTCTAGAAGCTTGGAGTATTGGTGTTTACTTTAAATGTTGCTACTGACAATAACAATTTCACCTTCCAAAAATATGAACTGGCCAGCCTTTTTGTTTCTTTATAATTTTAATATTTTAAGATTTATCATAGATGACATACACAAAGTGAGTTTGCTACATGAGGACAACCAGCAGGAAATTATCCCTGAGAGTATAAGGAGCAAAATAGGTCCTATATACATATGGCCAGAAAGGCATTCCAAGAAAGACACGCCCACTTGAAGGTGGATATAAAAGATCTTTTACAGACATAGAAGATCTTTGACAGTGTAAGTTTCAATGAATGAAAGCATACATGAGAACATTCCAGATAAGTGAGAATGTTCTGTCTGTACAAGTGTTTTAGCCCTACACTCTACAGGTGGTTAACTATAATCCTCACTCACACATTAAGGCTGAGCCGATGCCGATGGTTCGCTGCCACCATTCTGTGGGGATTGTGCAAAGCCTACATGTGAGTGTTGTGAAGGTTGATAATACCATCCCTAGAAAAGGTAGCCTCATCTATTAATAGGATGGATGACAGAACTCTCTGCAGCACAGTGGCCTGTATGACGAAAGAGTGACAAAACCATCACCAAGGAGACAAGTCAGTAGATAATAAAGCCTGCTTGTGTTTTAAGTGATATGCATAGTGGCAGTTGTTATGGAGAATATTCCACACAGTCATCTGGCTTATCCCTTTCTAGTTGGAAACCTGCCTGGTGTTGACACTAAGATCATGTTCTACAGTGCTCAACATCTTATATCTCCACCTTCAAGTGGGTGTACCTTCCTTGGAATATATTTCCAGCCTTATGTCCCTACAACTGTTTTTGCTCCTTATTTTCTCTACGATCGTTTCCTGCAGTTTGTCACCATTTAGCAAAATCATCATGTGTACAACATGTAACTAACCATCCTAGCATTACACAGATTAAGAAAAAGCAAACTAAATGAAAAATGTTTTCTTAGAGCTAATAAGGTTCAAAAGTAAAGTAATAATAACATGACAATACATTTCCTTCTTAACATCATTTGCATAATTGTCTAGGGCTTATTAAATTATGTTGCAGATATTTTTAAACCAGTCACTCAAGGACACATTAGGGATGCAAGGCTGGGACCTCGCAAGGGGGGAGGGTGGGGTAGGGGGTTGTTATGACCTCCTAAATAACTTTTTACTTAAAGTTATTATATATTTTAAATACATCGAATTCAAAATTTTTTGCTAGCTTTCAGACAATAAAATAGCACAAACCTAAGTATCTCAAAAATGGCATGTAATTCTAGAAAATTACAAGCTATGTTTATCACAGGATACTTTTCAGTTGGTTGTCTGAGGGTTTGCCTACGTCAATGGGCTTGCAACTTGACTGGCAGCATAAAACATTCCATCCACACAAAGGTAACCATTCACAACCCAACCATACTTGGTGCCAACAACAACTCTGACACATTTCATGAGTCCATGGGTAGTGCCATAAACCACAGGAAATCAAGTAAGCCAAGACAGAAGAGGAAAGACTTTCTACTTAGAAAAAATAATGAAAACTGCCTTTCACAAAAGTAGATTGGAACAACTAAAATAAACAGTATTCCCCGGATTTATATACTTGGATAGCCGTGGTGTGGAGACCTGTGTTCACAACCTTAGTGCTTGTTGAAATACCTATAATTGTGTCTGCACAAATGGCTCTGAGCACTATGGGACTTAACTTCTCAGGTCATCAGTCCCCTAGAACTTAGAACTACTTAAACCTAACTAACCTAAGGACATCACAAACATCCATGCCTGAGGCAGGATTCGAACCTGCGACCGTAGCGGTCACGCGGTTCCTGACTGTAGTGCCTAGAACCGCTCGGCCACTGCGGCCGGCGTGTCTGCACAGTTCAGTTTCATTTCGTGTACATTATGACATTATCAAATATGTGAGAACGCGTTGCTGTTATCATTCTTAAATCAACTTCATGACACACACACCTCTCAAATTTTCAGAGGAATTCTTTTAAAATAGTTTGTTTCTTTGAACTATGCTAAAGCGACGTGATGATGTGAACAAATCATCATCATTATTATGATGACATATCAACAATGAACTAGAATTTAACTCTGGCAGCTGTGACAGTGGATGGAAATGGGTGTGACCTCGACAGGATGTTGGTGGGTGTGTTTGTAACAGCTCTGTGATGCCGCAGTTAGCATGATGTGACAGTTTTAGTTGGGCCACTGTGTGTGACCAAGAGTAACACAGGACTGTTTCACAGTGCATAGATGTGACACTGTTTATGGCTATGGTAAAGAGGGTAACATTTAAAACATTGACCTGAGAAACACCATTCTCCTGCTCAAAATGATCTGACTGCACATCACCAACTTGGAACTAAAAATGCACTTAGACAGGAAGGACCATATGAAGACGGGGAGTTGGCCACAGAAGCCCCGTTGGTGGAGTTGCACAAGAATACTGTGTCTCCAAATAATGTTACTGCATCCCCAAGTAGTATAATTCTAGCTTATTACATCAGCATAAACAGCTATTGGTTAAGAATTTTCAACAGTCAGCAGATATTTTAACTCTAGCCAATTTTAACTCAGTCAATGTGAAATGTCAGCTATCTTTATTGCATCAAAATATTCGAGGACTGAGAAATAAAATTAATGAATTAACTATCTGCATAGATGAATTAGAGTCTTCAAACCCAGCTGACATAATCTGCCTCTCGAACATCATTTGACCACTGGTATAGAACTTTTGTAGATCAGAAATGGAGAAAGGAGGAGTTGCCACATTCATCAGGAACTGTCATAAATTTAAGAACATAGACATTCATAAATTTTGCCTAGAACAGCATATGGAAGCATGTGCAACAGAAGTAGAATTTCACAAAAATCCTTCATATTATTAAGTGTATATCGAGCACCTGCAGGTAACTTTAATTTGTTTGTAAACCACCTTGAAGCTGTACTGGCCCATTTAACAACCAAAAATAAAGAAATAGTGGTTGCTGGTTATTTCAATGTAGATTTCCTTAAAGATTCTTCCAATAAGAACTTATTTTATTTAGTAACACTATCATTCAACTTAATTCCCACTGTAAAGTTCCCCACTAGAGTAGCCAATTGCTCACAAACAACCATTGATAATATCTTTATACAAAAGTCCAATGAACAAAATTATATTACAAAACCAATAGTCAATGGCCTCTCAGACCATGAGATGCAGTTTCTTCTGTTAAATGTTAATACTGAACAGGATATAAAATCTGCTAAATCTGAGCTCAAGAGGGTAATCAATAAGCCAGAAACTGATTATTTTAGGACACTCCTCAGAGACACTCACTGGACTGATCTTTACAGTGCTCATGACATGAATGAAGAATATAACACAAAGTGCTTACCTTATTCGAACATTGTTTTCCCCCAAAACTTGCCAAGGTTAGAGCAAAGTCTACAAAGAAGCCATGGATTACTCAAGGAATAGGGGTATCTTGTAAAACAAAAAGAAAACTGTATCTGTCAATCCGAAACAGTTCCAATGTTGATGCTATAGCACATTACAAGAAATACTGAAAAATATTAAAGACTGTAATACGGATGTCAAAGCAAATATATTTCAAGGAAAAGATAGTCATATCAGATAACAAAATAAAGACAATATGGGATATAGTGAAGGAGGAGACTGGTAGAACCAGACATAAAGAGGAACAAATAGCATTAAGAGTAAATGATACACTGGTGACAGATGTGTATAGTGTTGCAGAACTTTTCAACAAACATTTTATAGCTGTTATTGAAAAGATGGGATTGTCAGGTTCGGTAGATGCTGCTATGGAATACCTCAAACCAGACATTTCAAGTAACTTCCATAATATGAATTTGACCCTCACTACCCCAACAGAAATAATGTCCATCATAAAATCTTTAAAATCAAAAACATCTAGTGGGTATGATGAAATATCAACAAAGTTAATTAAAGAATGTGATTCTGAGCTAAGTAACATATTAAGCTATCTGTGTAACCAGTCTTTATCAGTGGAATATTTCCTGAATGGTTGAAATATGCTGAAGTTAAGCCACTGTTTAAGAAGGGAGATACAGAAATAGCATCAAATTTCCATCCAATTTCACTGTTGCCAGCATTCTCAAAAATTTTAGAAAAAGTAATGTACAGTCGGCTTTATAACCATCTTATCTCAAATAACATACTGTCAAAGTCACAGTTTGGATTTCTAAAGGGTTCTGATATTGAGAAGGCTATCTACACTTACAGTGAAAATGTGCTTAATTCATTAGACAAAAAATTGCAGGCAACTGGTATATTTTGTGATCTGTCAAAGGCATTTGACTGTGTAAATCACAATATCCTTTTAAGTAAATTAGAATGTTATAGTGTAACAGGAAATGCTGCAAAATGGTTCAAATCCTATATCTCTGGCAGGAAACAAAGGGTGTTATTAGGAAAGAGACATGTATCAAGCTATCAGGCATCATCCAATTGGGAAATAATTACATGTGGGGTCCCTTACTTTTTCTTGTGTACATCAGTGACCTTTCATAAGTAACATTACCAGATGCCAAGTTCGTTTTGTTTGCCGATGATACAAACATTGCAATAAATAGCAAATCAAGTGTAGTCTTAGAAAGATCAGCTAATAAAATATTTGTGGACATTAATCACTGGTTCCTAGCCAATTCTTTGTCACTAAACTTTGAAAAAACACACTACATGCAGTGCAGAACTTGTAAGGTGTGTCCCAAGAGTATACGTCTAACATACAATGACAAGAAGATAGAAGAAGTGGACAGTGTTAAATTCTTGGGATTACAGCTTGATAATAAATTCAACTGGGAGGAGCACACCACAGAACTGCTGAAACGTCTTAACAAATCTCTATTTGCAATGCGAATTGTGTCAGACATAGGGGATATAAAAACGAAAAATCTGGCATACTATGCTTACTTTCATTCCATAATGTCATATGGGATTATTTTTTGGGGTAATTCATCAAGCCAAGCTAAAGTTTTCCGGGCACAAAAAAGTGCAGTAAGAGTTATATGTGGTGTGAACTCAAGAACATCCTGCAGAAGCCTGTTTAGGGAACTAGGGATACTAATTACTGCTTCCCAATATATTTATTCCTTAATGAAATTTCTCATTAAAAATATATCACTTTTTCAAACCAACAGCTCATTCATGGAATCAATACTAGAAATAAGAATAATCTTCACAAGGATTTAAAGTCACTTAGTCTTGTACAAAAAGGTGCGCATTATTCAGGAACACACATTTTCAATAACTTGTCAGCAGCTATAAAAAGCTTAACAACCAATGAAATTCAGTTTAAGAGAAGCCTAAAGGATTTATTGGTGACCAACTCCTCCTACTCCATTGATGAATTCCACGTGGGAAAAATATATCTAAAAACAAAGATGCTGTAACTTACCAAACGAAAGCGTTGGTATGTTGATAGAGACAAAAAACACACAAACACACATATAAATTACACTCTTTCGCAACCCACGGTTGTTTCATCAGGAAAGAGGTGTATTTGTGTGTTTTTTGTCTCTATCAACATACCAACGCTTTCGTTTGGTAAGTTACAGCATCCCTATATAACAAAACTTCTGCACAATTTCAGTGCAGTAACGTGTTCATTGTAAATAAGTATTATAGTAGTTGTATTATATGTTTATTACCTTATAAATAAATAAACTTTTTTATTTTAAATTCAGCGCATTAGTATTTGTAAAATGCCTCTTTCATATAGTGTTCATTAAAAAATTACGATCATTCCACTTGGGACCTGCGGAATGGTACATTAGCTTATTTGTTTTAGTTGTAAATAATTGTCATATATTGTTGTTTTTCTGACATGTTCTACATCCTGGAGGACCACCTCACTACGGATCAATTGGAATGAAAGTAAATCTAATCTTATCTAATCTAATCTGTTGTATGTCTTAGTCATATCACGTAATATACCAAGACAGTGATGTTTACATAGAAAAGCCTACTGAATAGTCACCTCTACTACAGTCAAGACAGTCCACAGTGGAATGAAATCTGCGGAATCCACATTGAGAGCACCTAAGGACTTTCCTGGTATCTAACAACCCAACCAGATGATGGTTAAACCTTCACTCCATGGCCCTTCCTGCACAGTTCATTAAGGCAAGGGACTGCCTGTATTGAGGATGCACAGCTCCTGAGACAGTGCGAGGTTCTCTAAGAGTTGAGCCCTAGGCCAAGTACGCTCAAGTCCCATAGTACATTATGGACGTTGAAATCGCCCAGTAGGAGAAATGGGCAGGAGAGTTGTTCAATAAGGTCTGTGAGAGCCTCGGATTCCATTGCATCCTATGGAGCGAGATAGTAAGCTTCTGATCCACATGAACTGCAATGGCTACTGCTTGCAAGTCAGTAACCAAGGAGAGAGCAGAAGAGTGATGCATGTTATTGACAAACACAATAAACCCTACTTGGATTTGTCTCCAGTCAGGCCATCCTTTCGGTGACGGTTATAGCCCCGTTGTACAGGGATGTTAGTGGTTTTAAAATTTGTTTCTTGTAAACAAAAGCACAGGGTGCATGTTTGTGACAGGAGTTTCAGTTCCTCCACATGTGTCCTGAACCCATTAACATTCCGCGTTGGGACTGGAGCCGTCTACCACAGGGCTAGGACTTCCATCCTGACTTTTTGCTGGCAAGGGGAGCCCGCAATGGGTAGAGCCTCAGTCTTTGGGAGAGAGAAGCGCCCCAGTCCAACATCAAGGTCCATCACCTCTAAAGAAGAGTTGAGAGAGGCATCACAGGATCACATCAATATTGGCAGACTGTGGACTTCTCATCTCCGTCAACGGGTGATTCTTCACCTTCAATTTTGATTTTTTGGTCTGAGTTGGCTTTGGAGAGACCCTCATAGAAGTGGTAATGACATTACTGGACTATGGACCATACAGAATCTTTGGAGGGGCAGGGAGTTCCACAACATCAGCAACCACAGCATTTTCTGAAGTTCTGGGGGGAGGAACAGGCTTTGAAATGACTGCAGCAGTACAAGTGCAGTGACAAATGCAGGTACTAGTGTTGACACTAGCAACCTCGATTTGTGTAGCAGCATCAGTTTTCTGCACTGACTGTTTAAGAACCGAAGCAAAGCATGTAGTGAACATTGGGGGCAGCATGGCATTTTTTAGGTCTCATCATATGGGATCACTTCGTAGTCTTAAACTCTTGTATCTCTTACGCTTCAAGATATATGCTGCAGTCCCGACTCTAGATAAGGTGAACCCCAGAGCAATTCACACACTTCAAAGGAGATGAACAAGCAAGTCCTTTGTGCGTGGCCTTACGACATCTGCCACAAGTGGCTTCTCCCTTGCACCTGAGAGTAGTATGCCCAAAGTGCTGGCATTTGAAACACCACATTGGGTTGGGGACATAAGGCCACATGCTTAGACAAGGGAAACCTACCTTAACGTGTTCAGGAAGTTTTGTTCTATCGAATATCAGAATAAAGGAGTGAGATTTGACAATCCCCATCCACTCCATTCATGATGTTTTGCAAATCAACTATACCTTCTGGAGCCCACTCACATTGCAATTCCTCCTCGGGAATGTCAACTAGATCCCTGTAAGTCACAATACCTTCACTGTAGTTCTAGGTGTTGTGCAGTTCAGTCTCTATTGCTGACTCCCTGAGGTATTTAGCAGGTTAGCCGCTTGGTGTGAATTTGAAGTTTCCGCTAACAGTGTCCCATGGCACATGCACTTTTCTGGTTTTAAAGAGCCACAGATTCCCTCTAAACCATTTTGAATACAGAAGAGCAGAACCTTCTCGAGGCTACCCTCTTTTATTTTCACTGCTAAAAGCATATTCTGTTAACTAGTATGCATTCTGTTATTCAAGACAATAATTTTAGAATGAAGCCCTGAGTCAAGAGGACTGGCTACATGAGGCTTCTCGTTAGACTGGGTGGTGGTACCTTCCAGTGGCCCATCCTTTCCGCTGGGAAGAAGATGGAAAAAATTATGAACAATCTATCTCAGTCCCATGAGCAGCAAGGGAAGTTAAAGTACATCTAGACACAGCCCGCGTACCTAGGTAAGCCTTACACAACTGAGGTGTGGCAGGTCCATACAGCTTGCCCACTAATGACTTTTTCATAGCAGCCATGTATCTCATCAGCACACAGAACACCTTGAGATTGAGGTATTTTTTATAGAGGCTTTTACCAACCTCATGATCCAGGCAGTCAAGCCAAGATTCCCTTTCCCTGTAACATATAACATTCCATCCCAAGCCTCATAGTGGTAGTTAAGGCATGCCTGGAGCTTACGGTGACAAGGGACTGGTGATGCTCACCAGTTCCCAACTCAGGAACACTAGGGTCATCAAGCCCATACCTAGCAAAAAAATGCTGAGCCCCCAAGGGTGATAGTGATGAAACAAATAGGATCATTATACAGGAAGCAAAACACTGGATGTTAAGCACATTTCTAAGAGGATGCCCACCCAGTTTTTCAAGGACTTGGATGACGCCATAGGCATAACTACAGCACAATAACGAGAGTCCTCGATAGGTGAAGTGCCTTTTCTACTGACGTGAAGGGCTGTCATTGTGAAAGTTTGGGTTATGTATGAAGATATTTTTACAACCACAATGTAAGAGATGTGGGAATGTGGGACACTGAGACTGAGATTGCAGAATTAAAGGACATAATGGGAAAGGACAGAATGTAAATAACCAACTGTTAAACAACAATGGGAGCTCCAAGTCCACTAAGCAGTGCACCTAGTGAAATTAAATGCTACAAAAATGTATGCATAGGTGTAATGTGGTGTAGTAGACAGGAACACAGATTTGTTAGACACAGGTGCTCAAGTGTCTTGGCAAGTCTGGGCCTCATGTGAAAGAGGCAGTTCAACTCTCCTTGGTATAAATTATGTGGAGTTGGAGATAATGATATACAGTCACTGACTTACACAGAGTAGAGGTTTGAGGAGGGAAAAAAGTGATTCCAGAAAAATAAGCATGTTTCCAACATACATCTACATTTATACTTCGCAAGCCACCCAATGGTGTGTGGTGGAGAGCACTTCACGTGCCACTGTCATTACCTCCCTTTCCTGTTGCAGTTGTGCATGGTTAGCGGGAAAAACAACTGCCGGAAAGCCTCCGTCGAATCTCTCTAATTTTACATTCGTGATCTCCTCGGGAGGTACAAGTAGGGGGAAGCAATATATTCAATACCTTATCCAAAAACTTACCCTCTCGAAACCTGGACAGCAAGCTACACCGCGATGCAGAGTGCCTCTCTTACAGAGTCTGCCACTTGAGTTTGTTAAACATCTCCGTAACGCTTACCAAATAACAGTGTGACGAAACGCGCCGCTCTTCTATGGAACTTCTCTATCTCCTCTGTCAACCCGACCTTGTACAGATCCCACACTGATGAGCAATACTCAAGTATAGGTCGAACGAGTGTTTTGTAAGCCACCTCCTTTGTTGATGGACTAGATTTTCTAAGGACTCTCCCAATGAATCTCAACCTGGCACCCGCCTTACCAACAATTAATTTTATATGATCATTCCACTTCAAATCATTCCATAGGCATACTCCCAAATATTTTACAGAAGTAACTGCTACCAGTGTTTGTTCCACTATCATATAATCATACAATAAAGGATCCTTCTTTCTATTTATTCGCAATACATTACATTTGCCTATGTTAAGGGTCAGTTGCCACTCCCTGCAGCAAGTGCCTATCCGCTGCAGATCTTCATTGCATTTCGCTGCAATTTTCTAATGGTGCAACTTCTCTGTATACTACAGCATCATCTGTGAAATGTATGAATGCAGAGTCTCGCGGCGATAACATTGAATAAAATGTTCTTGGGTTTCCAACCGCGTCAATTGGTTAAAACTACACGAGCTTTCCGCCAAGCACTCCTTGGCCATTGTCAAGTGTTATAACTGCCAGTGGGCTGTTGGTGCGCCCTTATGTACACTAGCTGCTGGCTGTGATGTCACTGGTGCCTGTGACATTGCCATATATGGGCATGTTTTGAGTCGGCGTTCGATGTGCCCTCTTCAACCGCGCGATCGCTGGATCCCACGCAGCGCTGAGCTGTAAGCCACCATCTCTATTCAGGGTGTTTGTGGTAATTTTTATTTTAATAGTTTCCTGTATTAAACTGTCCCAGAAGCCGTTAGTGCGAGCCACGACAGAGGTATCGTCAAATTTTACGTGGTGACCATTTTCTAACGCATGCTTAGCTAACGCAGATTTCTCTGGATAGCGTAGGCGATAATACCTCTCATGTTCTTTCCTGTGTTGTTCCACAGTGCGCAGCTTCTGCTCTTTGCAACTCTGCAATGCTATGGCCTGCTACATGAACTACACCAATCTTTCTTCTACGTCCACCCACACTAGTGTTTCTGGTCTACTTTGAAATCAAACTTACTCAATTTTAACACCCACCATGTCAGTGTACTCAATGAATTCCTCAATACCAACAACCACTTCAAAGCTGTGTGATCTGCTAACACTTCAAATTTTTTGTAATACAAATAACAGCAAAAGTGTGTCCTGCCTTATAGCTCCTCTGTGGTTGCAGAATAGTTCCTTTCTGCTGTGTTCAATTACTGTGATGCTTAAGTGATTGGATGTTCGCTAACCTGTACTTCTTGATTTAAAACACTACCTATTGCACGATTTCTAGTGTCACATGATAAAATGAATTCTTTCACATAATGTGGAAAGACCGAAACAGAACTATTTAATAATTCTTTTAATGGAAAACGCAGGATGGAATGTAACAATAGTATGAAAAGGAAAATTGCCACTCACCATATAGTGGAGCTGCTGAGTCGCAGATAGGCACACCAAAATGACTGTCACAGATAAAGCTTTCGGCCAGTAAAGCCTTCGTCAAAAATAGACGACTGACACACACACACACACACACACACACACACACACACACACACACACACACACAAATGCTCAGTTTCCTGAGACTGCAGTCATGGGAGTGAGGTTGCATTTGCGTGTGAGTGTGAGTGTGTGAGAGAGAGAGAGAGAGAGTATGTGTTTGTGTGTGTTTGTGTGTGTGTGTGTGAGTGTGTGTGTGTGACAAAGGCCATACTGGATGAAAGCTTTATCTTTGCCCAGGCTTGGGAAGGTGACGTATGGCACTCAATGGTCGAGATGTATCTCTCCCAACACTCCTGTTTCCGCCTTTTGGTAAGCTGGCGAACACGGGCAGGGAGCCATTTAAAGGTTATGAGGTGCTCCAGGGAAGGGTGCCGCTTATGCCCCTGTAGAGCTTGCCGACACTCCTCAATTACGTCAGCAACTTCTGGCGACCACCAATGGACTGTCTTTCGCTGGGGGGCACCCTAAAGAACAAGGGATCGCATTTTCTGCCGCAGAAACAATCGTTGTAGGCACCTGCTCAACCACCACATCAATGTTACCATGTGCGGGAGATTCAACGGGGACAGCAGAGGTGAAAGCTACCCAGTCTGCCTTGTTTAAAGCCCATCTGGGCAGGTGTCTATGAGCCTGACACAGGGGCAGTGACAGGAAGATGGGGAAGTGGTCATTACCGCACACGCCGTCATGTGCTCTCCAATAGATGGGTGAGAGAAGGCCAGGACTGCAAACTGAGAGATCAATGGCCAAATATGTGCTATGTGCCAAACTGAAATGTGTGGGGGCACATGTATTTAAGAAGCAGAGGTCAAGTTGTGACAGTAAATTTTCAACATCTCTGCCTCGGCCAGTAAGCATGGTGCCACCCCACAAGGAGTTATGAGTGTTAAAATCTCTCAAAAGTAGGAAAAGTTTAGAGAGTTGATGAATCAGTGCAGCCAATGCATTCAGGGGTACTCCACCATCTGTAGGAAGATATACGTTGCAGACAGTTATTTTCTGCGACATCCTTATCCCCACAGCCACAGCTTCAAGAGGGGTTTGAAGGAGCACTGTGTCACTGCATAATGAGTTCAGGACATAGACACAAACTCCACCTGACACTCTATTATAGTCACTACGGTTCTTGTAATATCCCCAATAGCTGTGGAGGGCAGGGGTCCGCACTGCCAGGAACCAGGTTTCCTGGAGGGCAATGCACAAAGCAGGTGTAAAACTTAAGAGTTGCCATAGCTCAGACAGGTGGTGGAAAAAAAACGCCGCAATTCCACTGGACCATCAACATTATCATAAGGCTGGGAAGTCATGAAGCATGCAAGGAGGCAGGTTATGCCTCAGGGTCACCTACTGCCACCGATTCAGTATTTGTAGCCATCTGATATGGTGGATGAGGCATCAGTGAGATCCAGGTCCATAGGGAATGCTAAGATATCCATCACATCCTCAGATGTGGAATTGGTAGGTAGTGGTGGTGTTGGGGCCACCAGAGGGTACTGTTTCTTAGCAGACTACTTCTTAGTTTGCTTGCTCTCTCACTTCTCTTTAGGAGCTTGTTGGGAGGACTTCCCTGAAGCAGTTTCAGGCACAGAGGAAGGCCGTGAAGCTCTTGGTCCAGTAGCTTTTGGCTCCTTGAGCCACTAGCGAGTGTCCACCGTGGCATTAGTGGAGACCTTGGAAGATAGGGCCCCAACGGACCTCTTCCACACGAGAGGAGACAGAGGAGGCTGTTGCTTCTCTGGCAAGGGGGAGGGGACCGATGTCCCCTGCATTTGGGGGGGGGGGGGGGCCTTGCTCCCGAATTAGGTCGTTTGGGAGCAACGGAGGAAGATTTGCCCCCTGCCACCAAGGGGGCAAATGTATTCTGGTGGCCCGGAGGGCACACTGTTCGTGGCACAGAGTGAGGAACCACTGGAACTTGGGATAGCAATGGTGCCATAGCTCCAGCGTATGCTGACATCAGCCGAATGGGGTGTAATCTTTCGAATTTACGTTTAGCCTCTGTGTAAGTCAACTGGTCCAGGGTCTTGTACTCCATGATTTTCCGCTCCTTTTGGAGTACTGGGCAGTCTGGTGAGCAGGGGAGGTGGTGTTCTTCACACTTGATGCAAGTGGGAGGTGGCGCACATGGAGTATCTGGGTGCACTGGACATCCACAGTCTCAACATGTGGCACTGGAAGTGTCACAGGAAGACATGTGCCTGAACTTCCAGCACTTAAAGCACCGCATAGGGGGAGGGACGTATGGTTTAGCGTCACAGTGGTAAAACATCACCTTGACCTTTTCAGGCAATGAATCATCCTCAAAGGCAAAGATGAAGGAACCAGTAGCAACCCTGCTGTCTTTCGATCCCCTGTAAATGCACTGGATGAAATGAACACCCCGCCATTCTAAATTGGCGAGGAGCTCATTGTCAGACTGCAAGAGGAGGTCACGATGGAAAATAATCCACTGGACCATGTTGAGGCTTTTATGGGGAGTGACAGAAACAGAAATATCACCCAGCTTGTCACAGGCAAGTAACTCTTGGCATTGGGCTGGGAACATTGTCTGAATCGAAACTGCACCGTTTCACATCTTGCACAGCGCTGTCACTTCTCCAAACTTATCCTCAAGGTGTTCAATGAAAAACTGAGGCTTTGTAGGTAGAAAGAAGTCCCCACCAGTTCTTCTATAGACTAAAAACCAAGGCAAATATGGCTCTCTCTGTTTGTTAGCCCTACGTTCCTCCCATGGTGAAGCAGTGGAGGGAAACGATTTAGGGTCATACCTGCCGGCATTGTATTCGATCTTGCCCTTCTTAGAGACTGCTGGTGCCATACGGTCACCAGCAAGAGATGACTTAGTCTGCTTCATTGTGGGTCAACCACCCTGATGCCACCCACTCCGATCAGGGGCTCTCCCCACAGGCGCCACCCAGCCACAGCAAAGGCCAACTGGCATGATGGCAGTTGCCGGGAGTCTTGATGCCCCAGGAAGACAGGCATCTACTCCTTGGCATACGTGGGGAGTTTACAGCTCAGGCATGTGTTGTCAGGGGGCTACCACCAAATGGGTACATGATGGCTCCACCACAACGGACTGGCTACTGTGCTGGATATTGGGCACAGCGAAATCCAATATTGTCATGGGGGGAAAAGGGGACAGAAGACAACAGAAGAAGATGACATACCCTGGAAAGTGTCCTCACTCAAATAGTTGAATCGCAGGTGGAGATGCAAAGCCGTGACAAGAGATCCAGGAGATCGAGTCTAAGGGCACTATGGATAACTCGTGCACCATGAAGTTGTATCCTTCCCCATGTGGACCAAGCTTCTGTAGAATTTTGAAAGTGGCAGGTCAAACCATGGAATGGGACCTGAACTTATAGGGCCAAAAAGTGTGAGACTCCTTTTAGTTGCCTCTTACGACAGGCAGGAATACCTCGGGCTAATTCTAACCCATGGACCCGCAGGGGGTGGTCTGGTGGCATGATGCATCATCATCCATACAGATTCCATCATTGTTTGGAAACACGGTGGGAGTTGGGGGGTGGGAGATCTTGCCCAGCGATCAGTGCTGAGGCCACTCCTGTTCCTTATTTATATAAATGATATGCCTTCTAGTATTACAGGTGATTCCAAATATTTCTGTTTGCTGATGACACTAGCTCAGTAGTAAAGGATGTTGTGTGCAACATTGGCACTGTTTCAAATAGTGCAGTGGACATAAGTTTATGGCTTATAGAAAATAAACTAATGCTAAATCACAGTAAGACTCAGTTTTTTGGAGTTTCTAATATACAATTCAACAAAACTTGACATGCTAATTAGACAGAATGGCCATAAGATTAGTGAGACTGAACAACTCAAATTTTTAGGTGTTCAAACAGATAGTAAACTGTTGTGGAAAGTCCATGTTCAGAATCTTGTTCAAAGACAGAATGATGCCATTTTCACTATCAGAATAGTATCTGAAGTAAGTGATAGTTTGAAATAAAAAGTAGTCTACTTTGCTTATTTTCATTCGCTTATGATGTACGCTATTATATTTTGGGGTAACTCTTCCCGTTCTCAGAGGGTATTTTTGGCTCAGAAATGGGCAGTTCAGGTAATAAGTCGTGTAAGTTAATGCTTTCAAATCCAAACAGAAAGTTTCCTCCTATTCTGTTGGGGAGTTCCTAGAAAAATTAAGCTAATTCCTATGTTACATTGTTGATCATGGTTATACAAACTTATAGTTTGTCATCTTTTTAGGATGCATAAACACTTTATTTCATCTATCATTACTCATCTGTTGTAATTTAATGTACTGACACGTTCCACGACCATGGAGATTTGCTCCCCAATTTGGTCCTATGGAATTAGAAGTGCAAAATAAAAAACAAACACAAAATTCAAAAACCATAAACACACAGGCATATCGCCATACAAGTTGGTTTATGGTCACAGCCACTTTGCCACTTGAGGTAATCAAGTCAAAGTTAGGAATAATGATGAACCAGTGCAAAATTTCCAGAGAACATTGAAAGAAGTGTGGGAAGAACTAATACTAAGACTCTTTAGGATCACAACAGAGTGGAACAACACAATGCTAAATTACCAGAATATCCTGTCGGGCAGTGGGTGATTCCGACAGGGCCATACACTCCAAAGAGTACAACAAAAAAAATTGTCACTTGGTACTAAGGTCCATTACTGAGATGACCACACCAGTGAAGGTCAAACTGGAGTTACAAATGCGTACGACTCTCATGCATGTTGGTGGTATTCATTCCTTTCGGGTTGCACCAGGTTAGTTGCCACCAGTAACGGTCGCACTTTGTCAAAGTGGGGAGGGAGTTAGAAGAAAAGGGGGAAACCTGGCACACTTGCACAAACTGCAAACACAATTAAATATGCATTAAGATTACAAAAGAAGCAGTAGTATATTAAGATGTTCATGTTTCTATTTGTATCTATGGTGTCATGATAATTTGGAGGTTGTTATGTTACAAAGGAAGTCAGCTGATACAGGTAGAGCTATTTTTTTATTTTGTGGAGAATATGGTTATAGGTATCATTTGTAGACAACAGATTTGGATCGAGGAAAGGGGAATGATTATATCTTCCTTCTTCCAGGTGACATCACCGGCTAGGATGAGAAGTGGGTGGGAGGGTGAGGGGGGGGGGGGGAGGGTGCATCATAGTCCTGGCAGTGCTACACCTCTACAGCTGCAAGGGTGTGAGCACATTGCAGGACCAATCACTGGAGGGAGGGGTACTTTCCTCCAAACATGAAGACATCATTCTAACCAACATCTACATCTACATACATACTCCGCAAGCCACCATATGGTGCATGGTGGAGGGTACCTTGTACTACTACTAATCAATTCCTTTTCTGTTCCATTTGCATTTGCAAATAGAGTGACGGGAGAAATGGCTGCCTATATGCCTCATTATGAGCCCTAATTTCCATTATCTTCATAGTCCTAATGCGAAATGTACATTGAAGGCAGTAGAATCGTTCTGAAGTAAACTCCACATTCTGAATCTCCATATTTTCTCAATAGTGTTCCACAAAAAGAACATCATCTTCCCTCACAAAGCATCTCCATAATACTTGTAGGTTGATCAAATCTATCAGTAACAAATCTAGCAACCCGCCTCCTAATTGTTTTCATGTCTTCCTGTAATCTGACCAGGTGAGGATCCCAAACACTCAAGCAATACAGAGGAATTGGTCCCATTAGTGTTCTATATGTGGTTTCTTTTACAGATGAACCGCACTTTCCTAGAATTTTCCCAATAAACTGAAGTCTACCATTTGCCTTTCCTACACAATTCTCACATACTCGTTCCACTTCATATAGCTTTGCAACGTAATGCTCAGATATTTAAACAACGTACCTGTGTCAACTAGGACACTACTAATGCTGTATCTGAGCACTACGGGTTTGTTTTTCCTACTCATCCACAATAACTTATATTTTTCTACATTTAGAGCTAGCTGCCATTCATCACACCACCTAGAAATTTTGTCTAAATCATCTTGTATCCACCTACAGTCACTCAACTTCAACACTTCACCATACACAACAGCATCATCATCAAACAACTACAGGTTAGGTTAGGTTAGTGTTGTTTAACGTCCCGTCGACAACGAGGTCATTAGAGACGGAGCGCAAGCTCGGGTTAGGGAAGGATGGGGAAGGAAATCGGCCGTGCCCTTTCAAAGGAACCATCCCGGCATTTGCCTGAAACGATTTAGGGAAATCACGGAAAACCGAAATCAGGATGGCTGGAGACGGGATTGAACCGTCGTCCTCCCGAATGCGAGTCCAGTGTGCTAACCACTGCGCCACCTCGCTTGGTAAACAACTACAGATACCATTATTATGGAAAAGGGCATTAATTTTATGTCTGAGTTGAAATACTTTTGTAGACCCCTAAGGATTTATACATTATGAATTGATACATTCCATCCAAGTTATGTGGATAGCCAGCTCAATAACTGGGGCAAGATGCTACCCCACTTAGTAGCCACCTATAACTCAAACTCTTAAGTGTATATGAATGGAAAATTACACCCACTTTTGTACTGGAGCAACCTTCATGGAAGGAAGTGTTTCTTCAATGAGCACCTCTGTCAACTGACCCAAAGCCATCAGGAAGCAGGTGCAGACAGATACAAGCAATTTAGAACTGTGCAGGTGGGAACTCTCCCTGCAATATATCATACATTCCCATAACCTCCAGCCTCAACCTTCACTAGTCCCTGTTGTTCACCTACTATCCCCTTTCCTGCTCCAACTACAGCACTACACGACCTTCTGTTCCACTGACGCACCCACCAATCTTTTTCCCTTTCTCTACTTCTATCCTTTTCCACTCCTCTCCTCCTCCCCCCTAGATACCCGACACCACCTCGCAGCCCTTTCCTGCCCCCACCATGTCCCTGCATGCTATCACAAGCAACACTACACCTACCCCTACCCCCATCCTGCTATCCCTCCACCTCCCTGCCCCACATGCCTTCTTACCCCCCCCCCCCCCCCCCCAATCACCACATACTCCAATGTGTGTGTGTGTGTGTGTGTGTGTGTTTTCATAGTATCCTTTTATGTTTGTTGGAAAGCTATGCATAATATGTTGGAGCTAGTGAGCTATCATAGTTGAGATGCATTTGACAGCTTTATCATCTGCTACAATAGGATGGTTGCCTTTGCATAATTTAGATAGTAGATTAAAGTCAGAGTAGTATGTGTCAGGAGGGGTAAGGTGTTATACAGAGGCATTTGTTGGATCTTGTGGAGGTCCTAGTGTCTTCTCACATTTCTGTAGTTCAGTCTGAATGGAAGGAATGGAGTTTCTATGACTTCACAATACGCTCTGATTAATTTTTCTGAAAAATATTACCATTTTCATGAGTGAAAACTATCATTTATGAATAGGCCTAGAGGTAAGATGATGTTCTTTTTGTGAAACACTACTGAAAAAGTTTAGAGAATGGGCATTGGCAACAGACTGCAGAACAATAAAATTCTATTACCGCAAACATACATCTCGTATAAGAAGCATGAAGACAAGACAATAGAATTTAAGTGCATGTCTGAAAGAACAGACACTGTTGATGATCCACAGCTGTACGAAATATTTCGGAATTAATTCACTGACTGTAAATTCCTTTACATCAGCTGTATTAGGTATACTATCCAATAATGACATATGAAAATTTGTGTCAGAGCAGGACTCAAACCCACATTTCCATTTTTTGCGAGCAGCCGCCTTAACTACTTCCACTATCTGTGCACACTGCCCAGAGTGACCCAATCTTCTATATGTCACACTGTCTACATCCTTTTGTTGTAGTCCACCGGTCTGGCACAGATTTTCATATACCACTGTTGGGTAGTATAGTTATACCTCATGCGGATGTCAAGGAATTCAGTCTGTAAATTAATTTTGAAAGGGAAGAGAAATCAGGGCTCGTAAGAAAGTATATAGACAGGCACTTTTCCCTCGTTCAGTTTGCAAGTGGAACTGGAAAGAGAATGATTAGTAGTGCTACAAGACACCTTCTACCATGGGCTGTATGGTGACTTGTGAATTACATATGTACTTGTTGATTTCAAAACGGTGTAGTACAGCAGTATATTACAAATACACTAGCAGTGTCAATGAATGAGAGCAATAAGTAGGCCTAGTACAAAATTCTAGTTCCTCTTGTTATTTATTTTATATTTTTGTGGTAGAACGTCAAATGATGATACGAACAAAAATATATGCCACCAATCACGTTATGATAGAATGTCAGAGAGTTAAAAAAGGAAATATTAAACTTTTGTTCATTTTCACAACCATCCGATATTGTTTCAAAGAAAAGTCAATTGCTGCTAAAAGAAATTTCTGTGCAAACAGCACTACTTAGTATTCCATTTCAGTGTATTACAGAACCATGTGTTGTTGTTGTTGTGGTCTTCAGTCCTGAGACTGGTTTGATGCAGCTCTCCATGCTACTCTATCCTGTGCAAGCTTTTTCATCTCCCAGTACCTACTGCAACCTACCTCCTTCTGAATCTGCTTAGTGTATTCATCTCTTGGTCTCCCTCTACGATTTTTACCCTCCACGCTGCCCTCCAATACTAAATTGGTGATCCCTTGATGCCTCAGAACATGTCCTACCAACCGATCCCGCCCTTCTTCTGGTCAAGTTGTGCCACAAACTTCTCTCCTCCCCAATCCTATTCAATACCTCCTCATTAGTTATGTGATCTACCCATCTAATCTTCAGCATTCTTCTGTAGCACCACATTTCGAAAGCTTCTATTCTCTTCTTGTCCAAACTATTTATCGTCCATGTTTCACTTCCATACATGGCTACACTCCATACGAATAAAATACAGCACCATAACACAATTAAAATGACCTAAGGTATCCTACAGTGAATATATTCCCAATACAAACGAAACGATTTCTACTTGAATTTGAAAAACTGTTGTTAGCCATTAAACCCTCAATTTTTGTTGAAGTCTTAGTGATAATGTCAATTACAGGACAACTTTATAATCCTAATTAAGGATGGGTTCACAAGACTCAGATTGTTCCATTGCCTTGTGTTCCCTGAATGGGTGCAGCTGTTAAACATCTTCATGTTCTCAACCCCAAGTCTCATACACAAGTAGATATACTGCAATGCTAGAGTACCAGTATTCTCCTCGGTGAATAGAGGCATACATGAGCTTCATAAATTAGTACCATGTATTGCATGGCTGGTTCACTTTTTGCCTTAAAATTTTCTCTGTGCATAAAATGAAGGCAGACAAAGCAATAAGTTTCCATTATCACTGGTGCTACCTTTGAGCAATATTTTAATTGCTAAGATAAGCTTGTGCAAGATGTTACGATTATTCACTTTCACAAAAACTTACAATCTACCTCCAGTCCAATAAATCTGGTGTCTCCTTCTTAGTTAAACATAGCATCTTTGTATGAAAGCTGAGTGTTCGTGCGCACAAACTGACGTGTAAAAAGCATGAGGTACTGTTTTGGGTCAATGGAAGCATCAGATTCCATCTGACTGCTTTGACCCATGACATAATGGTATTGTGGCATGTGATGACATTACGCGATGGAGTTTTCGAGTTGGTTGTGTTTGTAGATGTCATATTGTTGTATTGTTCGGTGCCCTCTGGTGGTGGATGTGGAAGTGCTGAGTTTAACATGTGGTACTGGGTTCATATGAGTTTTAGTTGTCATCGTGCTAATGTGGTTTTAAGTTTAGGTAGTTGGTACGGTAACATAGGTTGAGGAAGTGTTTTCAGTGAGCTAGTAAGGTTTTTTTTTTTCTTTCTTTATGTGTTTGGCATTTTTGTTAGGTCTGATTAGTTTGATGTTTTTTGTGCAGAAAGAAGTCTGATTTTTTTAATCGCCTTTTTGTTAGGTACGTACATGACAGTTAAAGTTCATGAGTGTATCATTATGTACTGAGATGTGATAATATGATGTCTGTCAAACAGTTTCTGCAAATGTTCGGACTTATTTCTGATATGTTAGGTGTCACGTCCGTGGCAACAGCATAAGGTTGGCGAGACAGTTCCAGCGGCTTGGGCCAGGGACATATATATGTGGCATTGTCCATGAGAGAGAGAGAGAGAGAGAGAGAGAGAGAGAGAGAGAGAGAGAGAGAGAGAGAGAGAGAGAGAGAGTGTGTGTGTGTGTGTGTGTGTGTGTGTGTGTGTGTGTGTGCGCGCGCGCGCGCGCGCACTCTATTTTGGGGTTTTGGTTCCACTTTTCATAGTTGTAGATGTTGGTTTTTTGTTATCGACAGCTGTGGTTGAGTTATATAGGTCAAGGGAAATCTTTGATTCTACTTTTTGGGGTTGTAGACGCCGGTTTTTGGTATCTGTAGCTGTGGTTCAGTTATATAGGTCGAAGACAGTGTCCAATTCCTATGGTTTTGTTGGTGTAGCAGAATTCTGTAAATTATTTTTTTTTATATTATTTGTTTTGGGATGGGGCAGTGTTCTTTTATTCTTGTATATTTATCTTGTCCACACCCTAAACCCCAATTTTTGATAGTTGTCCGGTTAGTTTTATTTTATTTTTGGAGTGAGGCATTATTGTGTCCATTTTTATTTGTGTTCTTGTTTGTTGGCATGTTTATGTAGTGATGTCAATGTCATCATTTTGTATAAACTGCAAGTAGCTGTTTCCGGTATACTGATGATTTCATGGGTCAAAGCACATGGGTGGAATCAGACACTGCAATTAAGAGTCAGCCTGTTAGTTGTGAGCAAAGTGTAGCTAATTCCCAGAACCACTATCAGCGGATTCACAGGGCTTATATGATACGGAAACTAGTTAAATGTCCCTGGATCTAATTCCATATGTTCCAAATTACTGTAGGCCACACAGTAAAAAGATATCCAGTGACCAAAGTATTTTATCAACACAGTCCACTGTCTCGTGTTAGAAGGGGTACATGGCATGGTCAGCGTCACTTCACTACAACTGTAAATAATGGCTAACCTATGAGAGTTGCAAACAAATGCTAGATATCATAGTTACAATATATACAACTGTACAGCATTATATGTGGGAGGGCTAAAAAGGCTACAGAGAAATACATGCTAAACCAGAATCACAATTAACACCACGTTGCCACACTGCATATAAGATTGAAAAAAAGAAACAAAATTTAAAGCTTATGTTTTACCTGTTGTTAGTAAGTTTTTGTAAACCAACTTGGTGCAGCAAGGAATATATATTACAGTTTGTATGATTGTTAGTAAGCTTTTGTAAACCAACTTGGTGCAGCAAGGAATATATATTAAAGTTTGTATGACTGAACATTGTCAAATGGAGGTGGTGTAAATGGAACCATTGAATAGTACAATATATGCCAAGAGCTTTGAACAATGACACACTCAATCAGTGAAGCAACCATGAGGTCATACAATCACATATATTATAACCATAAGAGTATTGGAACCCCACAAGGATACAGGTGTTTTGGGCAGGAATGTTTTTTCCACAGTGAGCAGGAATTTTTATTGGGAATGTAAATATGGGTCAACTGAACCTACCAATATTAGATATCACTTTCATCCCATGACAATGAGGATGGGGGTGTGACGTCATATTTGCACAAACAGGAAGAGAACAGAACAATGACTGTATTTCTTTTGTGTCTATATTAGTGCTCGGAATATGGATTGTGGGAGCAGACTTATCTGTAGCATAGCTCACAACCTAGGTTATATTGGAAGGTGACAGTTTTGTTATGAGTTGGTGAAGCCAATGATCATGACTGCGAAATTTCAGAAATGCGGAGATATTCACCTGTAGCATAGCTCAAGGTCTAGGCTATGCAGGAAAGTAGCCTGACAGTAAATGGTAAAGCATGATCAAAATACAATTAATCCATACGCTATACCACAGATAACTCTGTCACAACAACAATCATTTTTAAAAAGTGCTTGTTTTTGTGACACATTTCTTGGCTTCATCAACACACAAACTGTCACATGCCCATCTCACCCAGACCTCATATAATGACATCACTGGCAAATGCAAGATGACTGTAATGTAAACTTCAATACATTTTAAAATACACAACACCTAGTGTGCATGTATATGGAATAGATTAATGCTCCATGAAGTTTTAAATAAACTGAGAATGTAATGTATTTGTGACAGAAGTTGTAAGCAGTAATTAATATTAATATTTTCTATGAGTACAATACCACAGTGCAAAATGACCACAGGAAAAATAAACAAATGTGTGGGCATGGTCCATCAAACACACAAACAACACAATTATAAATTAAGATAGAACCATTAAAGCATCAGAATCTAAACTTCATATGGGTCACTGCTGTATCTACCTTTTAAAAAAACTATAGTTACACTTGCTTGGTGTAGTGAAAATAATGAGTATACATGCAACACTACACATAACTAGTATAAAAATGCAATTACTTTTGTTTGAAGAAATAGTACATCTTTACTAAAGGAATGGGAATCTGAGTTAGTCAAATGTGTAAACACGGTCTGTTCCCGGGGAGGGGGGAGGGGGGAGGGGGGGAGGTCGGGGTGGGGGGGGGGGGGCAGAGAAAGAACAACGAAGTTTCAACTCACATGACACTTGCCCAGATGCTTCTCAAAAACCTATGCCTAGCCTGCTACCTTCCTTAAGAAGTAAGACCTCGAAGTCACTTAGTCTTCCGAATAATAGAGGTTTTCCTGACATGAGGCAGATATCAAGAACTCTGACGCTTTGTTGGTGTCCCAAAACACTTGATCGACATTAAAATATCTTAAATGCACCCCTAACAACTGCGGTGTCACGAGGAATAAAATTCAGCAATATATTTTTAATAGTAAACAATTCAATTTGCCTCACGACAGTTTTGATAACTTCACCGACCCCCCATACCTCAATACTGCAGCGTCAATCAAAACATTTGCATGTGACAGCTCGAACCAAAGATTATCTTGACGACCCTAGAGCTGTACCTTGATCTAACCGCGTATGTTGGCGCCACTGGAGATGTATGATGTTTATAGTTACTGATACAAAGGATTGGCCGGTGGATAACCGGTGTATGTTGAATGTGCGTAGTTGATAGACGTCGAGTTAGAAGAGCAGTGTAGAAGGGGAAACAAAATGTTTGCGATTGTGTTTTACGCAGCTCTGTTATTTGCTACTACAGACTCTGCTGTTATATTTTTTGGTATGTTATTACTGAAGTTTTTCAGGGGCAAAGTTTAGCAAGTAACGAATTTTTGTATGGCGGGATGTGTAATTATACGGTAATCGTTATTGCCTTAGGAATGACTACACTTGTTTGATAATATGAAATTGCTTTGGCCATCGCAGCTGTAAGGAAGTTATTTTTACAGATTTGGTAACTTGGAGAGTAATTTGTAGTGAAGTAAGCAGCTTTGCAGTAGTGGTATTAAAACATCGCGGCTTTCCAATGTTGCACACTATAATTTCGAAGGGAGCCAGAGAGATATTGCCTCCATTGTGACCAGTAGTTATCAGTGAAAATTTTATGACTATTGAGTACTTGTAGGCCTAGTTCGTATTATATAGTTTTCTATTGCTGTTATCACTCAGTTATTATTCTCTCGTCATCATTGTAAGATGACGGCGAGTCCGTAACTCCAACGAATCTTAAAAATAAAACAAAATATAATATTTAATCACTTGGCAATAAGTTATTTGTAATGAAGCAGCTTTGGTATTATCTTGAAGTCTTTATTTGTTGAAGTCTTAGTGATAATGTCAAGGAACTTTGTATTCTAACCACTGCTTCTCAGTATATTTATTCCTTAATGAAATTTGTTGCAAGTAATACATCTCTATTTCCAACCAATAGCTCAGTACACTAGGTATAAGAAAAATCTACGAAAAGGCCTAAAATCACTTAGGCCTACCTTGGTCCTAAAAGGGCTCCAATATTCCATTAAAAACTTGGTTTCAGATAAAGCACGGTTTAAACAGAGTTTGAAAGACTTTTTTATAGGCAACTCGTTCTACACCATAGATGAATATCTTAACAGAGACTGTTAAATCAGCTTAAGTAAAAATATGTTAGATTTCAGTTTTGACAACAGTTGGTCACAACAGTCAAGATTAGGTATTCCGCATATGATAAATTTATTAAAAGTGGATAAAAGTGTTTCATTCTGACAGTGTGTTAATTCTGTAGTATTAGCTGTCGCAGTTTATTGCATTGTATTAACTTGTTTTCAAGTATCTCCTGACAAATGATCAGGGTAGCAAGTGTTATATGCAAATGTTTTATATTATACTTTGACATGTTCCACACCGAGAATCTCTCATTTTTTGGGTCTATGCAATGAAAACTGAATTTAATCCCAGAAATCTTGATTATGGGGCAGACTTACATGTATCGTGACCCGAAGTCTAGGTTAGCTTGGCAGGTAATAACGTGATCGTAAGGAAGCTATGTGTCAGTATAAAGCTACTGGAAAAACTCTTAATTTGTTGGTGGAATATTTTTAAAACTTATGATTTTAGTTAAATCATTAAATGAGGTCTGTGTCCTCCCCCCCTCCCCACCCCCCTTCCCAGGGATTGTTGTGTAATGTTAATAACGGTAACATTTTTGCATCACATGAACAAACTGCCAAAAGTAAACACAACTTCCAAGTACTTATATTTGCTGTGCTTTATTGTAACCATTCGACAATTTCTTACGTCAGGTTGTTATGGATAAGTGTGTCAGTGCTATCCCAGTGTTTGAATAAGTGACATTTCAGCTGCCAAGAGCTGCTGGCAAAAAACATTCATTAACAACCAGTTCTGGTCTTCATATCATCTTCAGGAATTTGAAACATATTTACAGCAGCCTACATGGCAATACATACTCTATTGAGTCACTGTAAGTGAAAATTTTGGGCCTAATTATAAGAATAGACAAAGTTTGACAGTTGACACAGAATGGCATTTTATGTTATTTGCTGCCACAGTAATAATGTCATGTAGGCTGTTGGAAATAACATTACACACACACAGATCAAACTGGTCTTCAAATAAGTAATTTGTCAGCAGTTCTTGATGGCTGAAATGACATTTTTCAAATACCTATAAGCTGTACAAAGTATCCCAGTGTGTTCAGTGTTCAGGTTAATTATGCACTGTGTTTATTTGCATCTCTGCCATTTATAAGTCTCTTCTGCTTTCAAAACACCATTTTTGTGTCACATTATTCACTTTCATGTTCTTATACTGAAGTTACAGAGCCCATTGTTCTCAGTTTAATGAAACATGCTTAAAAATAAATAAGGATAAAATACACCTTATGCATATACCAGAAAATATGTAAATTAAAATTAATATGAAAGTAAGTGATAATACATTCCATAAGAAACAAACTCCCCGACTTAAAGAGAAGATGGAGTGGTGTGTAATTAGTTAAAGAACAGATGTCCTGTAAAGACGAGTGATTATAATATCTGTGTAACTGTCCATCCAAAACGGACTTTATGGAGTGCATGGAAAATCTGTTTTATTTATTTACATGTCGATTTCTGTAGGACCTAATTGAGAAGCAAATCTCAAAGGTCATGGAACGTGTCAGTACATGAAATTACAACATAAAAGTAATAACAGATAAAAT